>NC_090703.1:39652465-40277465 GCF_040954835.1 Lepisosteus oculatus | reverse complement strand
AGCCATTTATACAGCACCCCTGGAAAAGCTGGGGTTAAGGGCCTTGCTCAGGGGCCCAACGGAGTTGGATTCCTGTGCCGGCTGCGGGATTTGAACCGACAACCTTCCAGCTACAGGCGCGGATCTTTAGCCACAGCCATTATAATAAAAATAATAATTGCTTACACTTGCATAGCGCTTTTCTGGACACTCCACTCAAAGCGCTTTACAGGTAATGGGGACTCCCCTACACCACCACCAATGTGGTATTAGGAGGTCATGATTGGTAAGTTTCCAATGGGAAATTTGGCCAGGTAGCCGGGGATAAACCCCTATTCTTTTCGAGAATTGCCCTGGGAATTTTATTGAACACGGAGAGTCAGCACCTCAGTTTTACATCTCATCCGAAGTACGGCGCCTGTTTATAGTATAGGGTCCCCGTCACTATACTTGGGCATTAGGACCCACATGGACCGCAGGGTGAGCATCCCCAGCTGGCCCATTTAATACCTCTTCCAGCAACAAACTTAGTTTTTCCCAGGAGGTCTCTCATCCAGGTACTGACCAGGCTCACACCTGCTTAGCTTCAGTGGGTACCCAGTTGTGAGTTGCAGAGCGATATGGCTGCTGGTCATTAATTCATTGACATTATAGAACAAAATTACAAATTTCAAATTAAGCACGAAACCATGAACTTTGTAAAAGTACTGTATGTCACCATGTTCTTGCAAACTCACATTTGAAATCCCATGAATTGCAACGTGATGAGGCTCACTAGTGTCCGTAATGACTAAGGTGATGTATAAGTGAATAAATACAGGTTGTGCAACAGATATTTCACCACATTGTTTACAATGTCACTACAAATTTTGTTGCCTCATTCTGAATCACATAATATGGCACTGCGCATGCCTGGAAATTTTGTCTGTTTTGAGATGTAAATTGGAGGTTTTACAAGAACATTTTACTTTGATGGCGGTTTGAAATGCACTTATCAATGCTGAATCTGTCTAAACCCAAAATATAGCATTGTAGTTCTCCTTTAAATAAGGGCACAAGGAGCCACAAGGTAGTCAGCCTTCACAAGAAGATTACAAAGTCTATGTGCGAAATGTTATTTAGGACTTTGAATTAGATAATTGGTCGTCTTCTCTCCACAGGGGGTTATGGACTCTACTCACAGGGGCTCCTTTAGGTCCGGGTGATCCAGGCAAGCCGTCTCGGCCTGGTCTTCCCTCTTGGCCAGGTGGACCAGGGAGCCCTGGGAATCCTGGGTCTCCTTTATCACCCTTCATATCTGGGAGAGCGATGGCATCACCAGGATCGCCCTTCATACCTGGGATTCCAGGAAGTCCTGGGCCACCTGGCAAACCCTGGAATCAGAGACTTGTTAGGAATTGCAACCATATTCTACCTCTTAAAACCCCACTTCCTTGCATGAGGTGGAGAAATACAGCTCAACAAAACAAACTTTTCCAGAATTCTCTCCACAAATACGCATTTCTGTTACTACCTTGTAAATAACAGCTTCCCCCCTCTTTCCAGCCTCTTATTTTAATGCTGACATCTACTTGAATTTCCTCAGCTTCAGGTCTAAAATACCCAGACCTGCTGAAGATTGACAAGGGAACACGAGGCTGTACCTACAGTATCTCACCTATTACACCAAAGTGCCGGAAATGAAAGACAACCAATTTGTTTTAAGGGGGTCATGTAATCCAATGAACTCTGAACATCAGAAAAAAAAACAATCGGCAATATAGTCACCAGCAATAGCAGTTTTAAGAAGTATTCTGGGCAGATATAGCACAGATCCCTTTACACATGCAGGTAACAGTTTACTGACATAGACATAGTAGTCCTTAGCTGGTATGACTGAAATTTCCATGTTGATTTTTCCCTCTTTTCCCCCTCGCATCCAATAAGATACAGTAGATACACTTGAATTACATGCTACTTCTTTACTGTCAGGAAGAGCAATAGGAAGTGAAGTTAAAGGAAGGGAAATCTGCATGAGAAAAGGCTGTTACTTACAGGAGGTCCCATTGGGCCTGATCCACCTGGGAAGCCTCTGTCTCCTTTGGGTCCAGGCAACCCACTAGATCCTACAAAGAGATGAATGGAGTTATTCTGGAAGCGCTCAATTAAAAATGACTATATTAATCACAAAGCATATTCATTAATGAGCTGGGATCTGAGAGTATTCCATGTACAGCAGTCATTTTTATTTTTAATGTCGTCAACCCTGCCATCCTGAACATCTCCTTATTAAACCTGATCACCCACCAACTCAAGAACTTCAAAACAAAGCCAGTCAGATCCCCAAAGCAAAGACCTCTACCATGAGCACATTGGGAGAGATGAGCTCCTCCACTCAGCACTAACTCTCCTCAGGTGCTGTGGAGCTTGTAGGTGTCAGATGTTGAATGTTTCTGCAGGCAGGCATTTTGAAGGATGATGTCCACATGCTCAATCTTTCAAAGTTATGCAGAAGGCAAAGTTTTACAAAAATGTGAGATCCAAATTGGAGTGATAAAACACTTATCATTATTCATAAAAATATATAAACACAGAATCAACTGGGGTTGTAATCCTGGAATACTTGATAAATTTCAAGTAATTAGTTCAACCACAGAATAATTGCCTCAGGTGACCCACATGGGCCCTACATTTAATTTGCAGGGAATGTGACCTTCATCCTGCATTATAAGTACTTCGGATTCCTTCTGCTTGAAAAGCACCACATAAAAATACACTGTAACACGTCTACTGGGAGCTCCCATCACAAACATTAATACTCTGAGATGGAGGCCAGAGCAGGAGTGCGGCAGAACTGTTGCACAAATACCACAGTTGAAAACTCTGCATAGTTATGAATTCCTCAAAATCACAAACACCATTGTTTTGGTATCACAAGGTTATAGAACCAGTTGCTGGATGCTGATATTCAGGCGTTATTAAAGACTCACTATGCTCGAGCTTTATCATGGTTCATATTTCTTCGAGTCCCCTGGTTGCCCATCAACACTTGTGGAGGAGCCACTTACCAGGAAGACCAGAGGGTCCTGGGGGTCCAGGAGGCCCTGGACGTGGGTCAACACCAAAACAGTTGTAGCAGGTATCCCCCTTTTCACCTGGGGCAAAAGACCAGAGAGGATAGCATCAGGCACAATGGGATACAAATGCTAAAACATTAGCAACCCCAAGCCCAATGACAAGACTCTATGCACTATGTGAGGAACACAAGCAAGATTTTCAACACTTTCCCAGGCAGAATTCTGTCCATTCTTGCACGAATAACACTACAAAAAAATCACAAAGTGAGCAAGTAGCTTAGGTATTCAATGTTCTTTCTTCTCCTGCAGAATGGCACAGAATCCTTACACCTGAACTGTGCATTTGGGAAAGAGAGAAGGTCCATTTCAACTAGTTACCTTTCAGTCCAGACTCTCCTGGAAACCCTTGGGGACCAGGCTGTCCTGGCAAACCTGGGGGCCCATCTTTGCACTCCACACCTGCGGAGACGGACAGCAGTCACACTCCAGGCGAACAGAACCGATATGGCATTAATTAGGATCAGAACAAATCGCACCATAAGAACATACTTGATTTCAGCATAAGGTTCCTCTGCAAAATGTGCACTGAGACAACTCACCGAATTCTGCCAACTGCATACCCATGTTTGAGTGAGTACCCAACTCCACACTGCAAAGTTTGGGTCCAATTTTCTCTCATGTTATAATTAAGTATTTCACAATTAAGGCCAGGAAAAAAAATACTATAGCTCCATACTGACTGAATTTATGCTATGGTGAATTCCTGGCATAGTTCTAAGGCTGAACAAGCTACACTTATTCATAGAAAAACAGAACACATACCGTCGGGCAAACACATTTCCACCTGGATGACTGAAGGAATACCAAATGACAAACCAAAAGCTCAGGGGGAAACAGAACAGCAGGTGAACAGAACCGATGAAAGTTACATTTTGCCATTCAAAAGGCTGGAGAAGGGACATTTGTAGTGTCTCTTTTCCTGCTTCATTGAAGTGGGAGAACAGTAACAGAGAACTGGACATTAGGTCACCTCTGCTATACTGTACATCTACAGAAACAAATCACTGCATCAAACCAACTACCCACTTAACAAAATCACATGTCTTCAAATCATAACAGGAAGACCTGAAACCAGCAATTAAGTCCATCACATCAGCCTTGTTCATTCAGAGGATAATTAATAAAATATGAAATTTACAATATTGCAAGCTGTAGGAATTGTGTGTCTCTTAGGGGAACATGCAGTGCCTGTAGTCTATAGAGTTTTCACAGACCTCTCTACAAAAAGAAAAGCCCTTATTGGAACAGTTTCTGTTTTAACCATACTGATATTGGATACGAAGTGTGTATTACATGATGTTTCAGACACTTCTAGAAAAGTCAGGCCAACAGGGCAAGTTCCGAACTACATAAGCCCATGGTCCACAGGTTCATGCTTTTCACTATGACACAACAAGGCTGTGGTCAAGGGAGCAGAAACTCAAAGATGGGGTGAGGATCTTACAAAAGGGTTTTAAAGACTGGGCAGGTACAGTTCTAGATGCTACTGTACCGGTCATGCTGCCTGGGGGTCCCGGAAGCCCAGGTGGTCCAGGGGGCCCTGGTCGCCCACTGAGTCCAGGTGGCCCAGGGAGGGATACTCCAGGTTGCCCTTGATCGCCCTTCAGTCCCCTTTCCCCAGGGAAGCCAGGTTGGCCAGGGGGGCCTGGAAGTGAAGAACCTGAAGCACATAGGACTCTCGTCAAGAACCAATAACAACAACATTTTGGAGTGGTGTGTGTGTGCGAGGCAGGTGGATTCTGAGTACTTCTGAGGAAGGTTGGTGAAAGGACCTGTGTGAACAGAATATGCCACGCATCCTTTTTAAAGGCCTGCTTTGTATGCAGCGAAACACATTAGAGGAACAAACGTGTAAGAACACTTTCCATGATGGTGAGTGTGGAGACTCACTGCTAGGGTGGGGACACAGTTACTATACTCCTCCTTTATCTTTGTTTTACTCTAGTCTTCACGTTGCTTATTAGAATGCCTGGATCCAGCCTATAAGCCTTAGAAAACAGTATAACTCACCTGGAAGGCCAGGTTGCCCAGCGGGGCCCGATATACCTGTAATTCAGAGCAAACAAGAGTGAGGGGTAGACTTTGCCACCTGTACACTTTTATGATGCTTTTCACATTAACCAAAGAATAGAACCATATTTCCGTATTTCAGTATAATAGGCATCCTTCTCTGAGACCCTGGTCATTTTCACAGCATTAAAACTGTAAGTGATGACATACAGCCCTCTTGACTTCTTATAATTTACATTAGAGTGTATACTGTTACATTACTACACCGAACAGGTTAAATTCAGTCAATATGCTAATTTTGCCACAACAAAAGCCAGGCAAGACTACCACTGTTATGTAAAAGGAAATGAAGCATTTAATGTTTAACACAAATCTCCAGTCCAGACTCACACAGAGCGAGTCATTTCCAATACAGATTTAGCCCTGAACACCAAAAAGTCTGACAACTGCTACAGTATGCAAAGAGAATGGGTACACATCTGCACCAAACCTAGTGGTGATAACATTCTGGATGAGATTTCTTTAACCACTGCACTGAGCTGACTGAGAAATTCTCAAGTGTATCCAACAATCCTACCTCAAGTAAGCCTGTTTCCAAATCAGCTATCTAGTGTCACAATGAGAAATGTCAAAGAACACATGTACTGTACATGATGTGGATCCTGTCCACTGACACACACCACCGGCTGTACTGGAACAAAAGGAACAGGAGGAGCACAGCCACATGTGATTTTATCTACTTAGTCTGTGCTGGTAAAGCAAGACCTTCATTTGAAATCAGGCTAGAACTCCAAGAAGTTACTTACGCCTATTCTTGTCCCCCTTTGTCCCTTTGTTTCTGTACCATCTGAAAAGTGGTACTGGCTGCCTTTGAAAGACTATCAGCACAATGTAGACTGGATGTGCTCTGAAGCCATCCTGTGCATGATTATAGCATGCAGATTCTCCCAAAACACAAGACATCCCCAGTGCTTAGGTTCAAAGCGCAGTGTGATAATGAGAAATTCATCATTATTGTTTTGCAGACACCTTAAGTCAAGGTGACCAACATAAGCAGAGCTGATACAATAAGGGATCATTTCATGGTATAATCTTTGCAAGGGATAATTTCTCAACGTGGGGTAAGAGCCCAGAATAAGTGATAATAACAGAAAAACCTGGATTTTCCTTTAGGCATCCCATAGTGCAACCTAATGTCTCCGATAGCTACCTGGTGGCCCTCTTTCCCCCTTTCTTCCCGGGGTTCCAGGAAATCCAATGTCTCCTTTTGTACCAACACCGTTCAAATCTGATCCAGGGATGACCTGCAACACATAACCCCATTTTTCAATTACTCTTAATTTTTACTGAAAAACACCAATACATGCTGGTGACTGAAAACAGCTGACCCTTTTTAAGTAACTATTTCCCTCCAAAATTCCAGGACTGACTCCTGGAAAACAAAAAGGCATGAATCCCAACCCCCTCTAAAAGCCACTTGCACATCAGTAGAGCCCAAAAGAAGAGCAACAGGGTGCTTCTCCACCTATTCTCATTGAGTGACTGTAGAGTTGGTTTGGCCTATCTGGAGCAGTTCAAATCTATGCATTTAGTTGGAAATATTTTTTTTCTATTGAAAAGCGTTTCTCTTCCAGAATTAGAAACACTTGTGGTGTCCCTCAAGGCTTGATTCCGGGCCTGATTTTGTTTCAGTTTTCACATGTCACATCTGTGAAATGCTATTATGGAGCATGAGATTGATTTTCATAGCTATGCAGTTGATGTTATACATCTCTGATTCGCTTAATGTTGAGAACCCTATTGCTGAACTGGTTACGTGTACAGAGGATATTAACCTGTGGATGACTCAGACCATCCTACAATTGAACAAGGACAAAACAGGGCCTGGTTATTGGAATTAAGGCCCAGAGAGAGAAACTGTGCTCTCAACATCCTGACACACAACATCAAGCCACTAGTTAAAAACCTAAGTTTGTTCTTTTGATCCTGATTTAAATCTCAAAGTCTATTCATTGCTTCAGAGATATTGCAAAAGTACAGCTGTTATCAGGCAGGTACTGAGAATCTAATGTACACATTTTTTTAACTAGTAGGCTCTGGTACTGCAATGTCCTCCTGTCTGATCACCCCAAGAAAGCTTTAATTACAAGCTTTATTTAGATTAAAAATAAAGTAGCACATCTGTTGACCAAGAACAGAAAGAGAGCACATATTGCACCTGGTTTAAAGGGCCTTCACTGTGTAAATCAAGTATTTGCCCTGAATATATGTCTGAAATGCACTTAAGTTAGGTTCCTATCCAATTCCTCTGGTCCTCTGACCAAGACCTGAGAGACTGCTTTTATTGTGTACGGTCCTCATCTATGGAGCACCTTGCCAGAAGAGAAGAGTTTCATAGTCTATTGACATTTTTAAATGTAATCTTAAAAACACCTTCTCACCTTGCCTTTTATACAAGGGCCACGTACCTTTACAATGTATTGATTTCTTTTAATGATCTTTTACCTTGTTTTCTCTTATTATGTACTATTATTTTTAATGTTGATAATTATGTAAACAAATGTGACTTGATCCACATGAAACTGCAGGAGGTACCGGAACATTCTTGTGATATTGCTCTCCTAAATTAACATCCTGACAATAGGGTTGTATTTTTATGTTAAAAGGCAACGGGTCAGATGTGAGCCGTTTTTTTAAATTTTAAATTTTTTTTTAAACAACCACCTTCATAATCTGCGCTCAGCAGAAAAAGTAAAAAAAAAAAGAGCACAAGTACTTTGCCTAAGTATCAATTTCCACATCCCTGAACCGGAACAAAAAAATAACCTGATGTCATGGGAAGCACAAAAGACAAAGCCCTGTTATGAGCTCTTCAAAACTACAAGCAGAAAGTATTTAACTTCCCTTCAGCAGAGTGTGAGGAACAGTCTAATGATCTGGACAGCAGTGCTGTGAACATCGGCTGTAAAAATATCACTTATGATATTGGGGTTTGCCTAAAGGTATCCTTCCCATAAATCACAAGGGTCCACTCCACCTCCCTTTACCCGCCATGTAATTGTTCTTACCACACCAGGAGGCCCTGGGAAACCACGCTCGCCCTTTTCTCCCTGAAATGAAAAAGAAAATCAGCCACCTCCAAAAAGATTTGCCCTAATTATACAATTTAAGACATACTGGGAGGCAATACTCATTCTTCTTTGTCAGTACGTTTAGTAATAATTCTTTACACTTACTGTATATAGTGCTTTTCTTGACACTCCACTCAAAGCGCTTTACAGGTAATGGGGACTCCCCTCCACCACCACCAGTGTGTAGCCCCCACCTGCATGATGTGACGGCAGCCATAGTGCGCCAGAACGCTCACCACACATCAGCTATCAGTGGGGAGGAGAACAGACTGATGAAGCCAATTCATAGATGGGGATTATTAGGAGGCCATGATTGGTAAGGGCCAATGGGAAATTTGGCCAGGACGCCGGGGTAACACCCCTACTCTTTTCGAGAAATGCCCTGGGATTTTTAATGACCACAGAGTGTCAGGACCTTGGCTTTACATCTTATCCAAAGGACAGCCCCTTTTTACAGTATAGTACCCCCATCACTATACTGGGACATTAGGTACCACACAGCCTCCAGGGTGAGCGCCCCCTAGTGGCCCCTCTAATACCTCTTCCAGCAGTAACCTTAGCTTTTTCCCAGGAAGTCTCTCATCCAGGTACTGACCAGGCTCACACCTGCTGAGCTTCAGTGGAGCTGCCAGTAGTGAGTTGCAGGGTGATATGGCTGCTGGCAAGTTAAGGACCTTTTGCGGTTTAGGACCATATCGTACGCTTATCCGAGGGGGGGGCAATAGAGATATTTACCTGATCGCCATCGAAGCCCGGCTGCCCTGGAACTCCGGAACCACCAGGAGGACCCTGTAGGGACACGGGGAGAAAAAGATCACCTGTGTTGTTTGAGCTGGTGGTTTTTCCAGCTGGGATCGCTGGGTGGCCACACATTCCATCCAGGGGTGGTGAAAACTGCCCAGTCCATCACTGGGGTTGCTCTCCCACCCATTCAGGACATTTATGACAGACGGTGCTTGAGGTAAGCTCTAAGCATCATAAAAGACCCCATACACCCCAGCTACAGACTGTTTTCCCTCTACCATCCGGAAAATGGTATCGGAGCATTTGGGCCCAGACTACCAGATTCAGTGACAGTTTTTACCCCCGCACTATCAAACTATTAAACTCCCAGCATCTCTCACCTACGATCTGAATCCTTACTGTGCCATCTCTCTTTATCAAAAATCAAACACACATTGAAATCTACCTCTACCTCACATGTCAAGACATTCACTCCCCATTATTTTGTATCATTTATTTCATTCTGGAGATGTATGATTTTGCACAACTGTTGTTGTTTGCACAATGCTTGTCTGTCTTTCTTTTCTTCCACAATTGTATTGCTTTTTGCTCTACTTACCTTATTTGAGAGCTAGCTAAATAGCATTTCGTTTTACCATATACCTGTGTATGAATAGAATGACAAACTTGAACTTGAAAGCCCAGCCACCCCAAAGTCAATATTCAAAATCACTGCAAAACCAGTTTCATTCTTTATTAATGGAAATGAATGAATATCTCTAACTAGATCTACTATATGCATCTGCTTGCTCAGAAGCATTCTTGGAATATAACATTCAAATATTAATTTTACATTCCCACTGCTTTTGACAACAAATTAAACTGTGAGATTCCTGTTGAGAATGGAAGCATGTACAGTATAATGTTTTCAGAATGGAGGCAAGGAATACTTGGTTTTAAAAATGGAAACAGACAGGGATGCTTGTGAATTTTGCTTTTTGGATACATCTACTCTTCAGACAGATACCAGACGAATACCGTGTCAGACAGTACCCTAGCTGTGGTTAAAGAAACCCGTAACTACTGCTGGCATTGCAGTGAAGAGCACATCTTACCACCAACTATAATTCCCTGCAGGAGAAAACTATCACACTTCTTTTGTTGGACCAAGCCAACCCTATTGCAAGACACTTACCTGGAATCCTTTTGGCCCAGGATCACCATCTTTTCCTGGCTTTCCCTTTGAGAAGGAAATACAGAAAACAAGTCAGCCTCACGGATTTCAGGTTTCATCAATTCCAAATAACTTTTCCTGCGTGCTTTCAGGAACTCGTCCCGGCCTACTTACCCTCTTGCCCGGTTCCCCTGGCTCCCCCTTCTCACCCTTTGGACCACCAGGAGGACCCTGGAACACAGAGCACAGACTGAAGATGGGAGGGTGGAGCAGAGAGTGAGGAGTGCGTCCCACATGACTTAAACAGTGCTTTTCCACTTTCAAGGGGGATCTACAGCAGGCTGTTCCCAGAGTCTCTGTCACCAGTTGGGCAAACCTCATAAGACGCAGACACTGTTCACTTTCTCCAATGTTCAAAATGCATTCCAAAACAGAAGATCAAGGCAACTTCATGGAGTATTAACTCTCAATTCTTTAAGATTACTAAAGGTCTTTAAGGACATTAAAAACATTCATGGAAAACATATGCAATTCTACCCTTCAACCTCTGCAAAGGAGTTACTCTTGCCGAGTTAAATACATTTAATTTTGGCTTTGTAATATAATTGTGCTATGCGATCTTTATGGATCAGGAAAGTGGCTTTGAAATAATTGCTTTGAAGTTCATTGTCCTATTAATATAATACTTTGCTTTTTTAACCCACTGACGACAAGATTTGGGATATCGGTGTAGTCTGACAACTGAAGAAAGACATTTAATTACTACTTGCTACCTTCTGCCCACCTAAATAGGGCTACAAGAGAGAATCCATTGACATCCAAGACAACGCACTGCCTTTTCTAAAAGGGCTTATTAATCATTGTCGCCACTCAAAGAAAGGTGGATTTACTGTTCATTAAAGGAAACTCATCATTCTTCCTCACTGGAAAACAAAACTGTCATTACGGTTTCCTTCATTGCTGCCTATGCAGTTTGGCTCGATAGCACCAAAGTTGCTCGTCTACAGGTGCACAACAAGCTATGGGGTGTCTATCGGGTTTTGAAACATTTTCGACTATTCTTTGTGACAGGTAAGTGATGGCTGAAGAAAGATTCAATATGAATGTATTTCAATGGGGCTCCCTTGGGCTTGTTATAACTAGGAATAAAGCAACAGGAGTCTTAGTTCAGTTTCTCAAGGCTGACATCTACTTACTGAAGGTCCTGGAGGTCCCGGGAGGCCAGGCTGGCCAGGTTCTCCCTGGTCACCCTGCCAGGAGAGAAAACAGGAGGGATGTCAATTGTTTGCCATTACAAAATACAAATGACAAACACGGTGAAAATGGCCCATGAACAATCATGAACAATGACAGGAACACCAAACACTGTACAAGTTTCACAGATCTGTAAATAACATCGAATTGGTGGTGCTCTCTAGTGGAAATAAGAGAGAAGTACAACCATTTGAGACCGAAAATCACTACATCACAATTTACCATAACATTTACTAATCAAGAGAATTTGGTGAAACTATGTAAGGCAGGAGAACAAATATCAAAGATTAACTTGCACAGTGCATATATATATATACATTGAAACCCCAGCTCCATTAGAATAAGAAGCAAATATAGATAACCAAAAGAAGTGATAAAGTTTCAAGGAGAAGCTAGTGATATGCGAGTTTTAAAAAATCTACCTATCAATCTTACAGTGAAGAAGACCATACAAGTCCATTTTATTCAGAATTATTTAAAACATCACAGTTGTGTGTGCTGCTCACTACATTTCTGATCTATTGAAAATAATCAGATGTCTTATTAAACAAGAGGATACATGAACTCAGTCCTATACTGGTTGCTCAACATAGATTTGATCAGTGATCAGCATCACCTGCATTTGGTAACTGAGGGATTAATGACTATTTTAGCCGCTGTTTGGCATCAAGGAAAAGTAGCCCAGTCCTTGTTTCATAACGATTTACGATTATAATGTTTTAGCTTAACTGGAAAACAAGGACATTGCGTGATGAAATTAAAACTAAAAATGCAGAACACTAGGAATATGATGACAAATGATTTTTGCCTCCCATGTAGAATAATGCAACATGTCAACAAAAAACAGAATTATAAAAGATACTAAAAGCCGCTACTCCACATCTTGGAGTAAGGTGTTTTGTAAAAAGGATGAAAGCTGGTCATCATCAAAATGGTGACACAATGGAGAAGGTACAGTAACCAGTTATTTTCAACAACTTACAGCTGTAATTAAATGTTTTTTATAGGCTTATCAAGTAGGAAACTGAATGTCTGTTTCAGCATTACAAGAATATTTAGAGCTTGCATGCAGGTACAATGAGTAATTACTTATGTACAGAGAATTACATTTTTAATCAAGTTAATATTAAAATAAAGACAATATCATTCCCTTGGCTCAGCTTTAGTGCTAAGCAGATCATATTAACTCTGCAGTTTATGCAGTGGTATTATAAACTCACATATGTTCACTATCTGTGCCACAATCACAGAGTTACTCATTTACAATACCACATCAGACTTGACAAGTTACTCTCTGTAACAATAATGAGTTACTTCTTAAAAATAAATAAATGTTACTAATTACATTTTGTTCACGTAACTTGCTTGACTAAAACTTAAAAAGAACTTTAAAAAATCTTGCTTTACACTGATAGCAGTGCGTTAGAGGGGAGTAATGACCCCCATTCTTACTTTGTCCCCTCTCTGGACCTCCCCATCTCCGGGCTTCTTCTGCTCACTGATGATCCCTTTGGGCCCGGGTGGGCCGGGTGGTCCGGGATTACCCTGAAACCAGACCGCAAAACAGATCTAGTCAGGACAGAAGCGCACAGCTGCCACCTAGGAAAAAAAAACTCCTCACCCTTATCTCATAATTACGAGACTGTCATTCTCGCATACTTTATTTGATCATGCGATAGCACAACTGTTATACTGTATAATACTTACAATAAATCTCTATGTGCGGACTTACAGTTTTAAGCAGTGGGACTGATTGCACGTATAACTGTTCATAATGGAACCATCCCTGCTTTGATCTCTAAATTCCCCCAAAAGTGGTCCTCATGCTTATTATGATTCTGTTCATATTTGCTAAAAATTGCAAGATTTCGTTATGACTCAACCCCAGTCGAAAGTAAATCCAGAAAAATTCTGCAGCATTGGACACTGACACGACCAACCGAAAGTGCCAGTCAAGTTCACGGTAGTTTCTAGATGTATTCAGTGCACAACGTAATAGGTTGTACATACAGTGAAGTAATCATTGCGATCTCATAATTACAAGGTAATTCGTTATCTCATAATTACGAGATAAGGGGCCAAAAAAAAAATTGTCCCCTAGGTGGTAGCAATGCGCTTCTGTAAGTCAGAACCCTGCTCCACGGACAACACAACAGATGGATGACACTGCCCCCTGGTGTCTGAGGCTGGAACTGTGCTCCTGTGTGGGTGTGGCTGTCTGCATTAAGAGACGGCAACTGAACAATGTTGAGAGCAATTACACAATTGCTTTAGTAATGGAGGAGGATTATAAATATACTATATTAAAAACCAAATTGGAATAATTAATAGATCATGAAATGTTAAGGACTCTACTAGAAATAGTCAATTAATATACAGCTGAGGACCTTTACTGGAGTTTTCCTTGGTTAATAAAGTCAGAAACTGAAAATCTGTGGTGAGACATTGTCAGAATTTGAAAACAAGAGATAAGCAAATTCAGTGTTCTAACTGAGCACAAATTGAACTTGGCTGACCTGGTGGACATTCAGATCTTACCTTTTCACCCTTAGGACCTTGAAAATTTAAGCCCATGTTACCCTGAAATGATAAACATGAAGTTTTTATAGTGATATTCAGTGACATTCACTGAATTAATACAAAAACCACACTCACTGACTTGTAAAACGATTATGCAGATGATGAGAAACACTGGAATCGAAGTAAATATTAGCTCTACAGTCCATCAATTAGGGGGCAAAGGAAGTAACCGAGCATTGCATCAAACCTCCAATCCACACATCTCTTCTCCAACACAGGGACTACGGATATACAGTTCTCATAAATAAGGGTATAAAACCATCACTACCGCTGTACAAGCAGTACTTATGTAATGAGGTGATTAATTCCTTGTGATAAAAATGTTACATGCCTAGAAAATAAAATGTCAGTGGGAAGGTTTCCATCTTCTAAAAATGTAGAAAAAGTTAATGGGGGTCTTAATCCAAACTAATAAAAAGAACTGCCAGCACAAGAAGATATACAATGTCCTCTCTTTTCTCTACCCTTGATTTACAACTCTATGTCATTTTTTCCTTGCAATCTTTTTGTACTGTTCCTTAATTCTTTTGAAGGCGACATGGAAACGCTGTCACCACTCAGATCCTTTTGTGTGGGGTCTGAAGGTCCTCCCCATGTCTGTTGTTTCATGCTGCTCTGTCCAGGTGACCTGGTGTGTGTAAACTGCCCTGTGTTGGTGAAGGTGTACATGCATGCCCCACGCCATCTGACATTGGCTCTGCTTCACTATGACCCTCTAAGCATCAAGTAGTTACTGAAAACTGATGGACAGGTGCTTTATATGGCATAATCTTGAAAAAAAATAATCTAGTATTGAAATGATTTCAATATATTTACCTCTGGTTCCGATTAATTTTTATACCCCATTTGTAAGAAACGTGGGATCAATATTCTTGAACCACACGCGGGCAAGTACCCTGAGGGGTTCATTTCCAAACCAGACAGCTTACCTTCGGTCCTGGGAGACCAGGTGGCCCTGGACGACCCTGTAACAGAGATATTAGATGAGACGGTACTCCCAGCAGAAAGCCACGCATATTACAGATCCTAGGCTAGCTCTCAGAACACAAGCCTGCTGGCACCACCTGTGAATATTCTAGCATTATCCTAAATATGGTGTTTCTGGTGAGCTGGAGCAGGGATAACGTGTGCAGGAGACCGATACCTTGAAGCACATTCAGAATCCTATAGCTCTGCCAGAAAGGCAGAAATTTGATTCATATAGCTGTCAAGATTGGTAAAAGTATGGCTCACAGCAAAATAAAACAACAAGAAGTATACACAGTGAAGAATTGATTTAATACTTGTACCCCTATTAGGGAATTTTTTTAGCCATCACTGGAAAGAAATATAATTGCTTGGCTTTCATAAGGGGCCATGCAAATCTACTCTGTATCGTTCCAATTTTAGTATATGTGCTGCCGAAGCAAATTCAAACCGGGACCGACGCTTACTGTGGCTGTTTTTTTTTTTTAAATCAGCTCTGCAACAAAATAAAATGGAAAGTTCTCACCTCGAGGCCAGGAGGCCCAGGAGGGCCAGTAGGGCCTATGAAGCCGACTGGACCTTGGACACCCTGAAAGACACCAGACAATTACAGAAAACTCCGATCCAGGGAGTATGCACATCACAGCACTTCTCAGGCCATTCTACAATCCACCCGTGCATCTTAGCCGTGCGTTTATTTCCTGTCTGTTCCAGCTCAGCTCCTTGCCATTGATGGCCACAAGCTGGAGGTAATATTAAAAACAGGTAACCCCTTATTACTGACAGCTATTAAAACCCAGCTTCCTATATTTCTAAGGTATCAAAACACGGGGTGCCTGCTTCTAATCCAAGTGTTGCATGCACATATTCTAGAAGCATCAAAATGCACCAAACCTAGCACTAGCGTTGAGTGTCAGGTGAAAGACCATCATTAATCTTTTTTAAAAGCCTTGTTAAATATACAGTCGCAGAAATGGAATAACAAGGGTAAAGAAGAATACCTAAAGTCAGACTCAGATAAGGTATGCAGCCAGAGCCCATTTACCCAGTATGACAATTCAAGGCAATACGTTTTCTGAAGAACTGACCTGCTTGGTAATATGGACGCCTGGCTCAACACACTCAACAGTACTTTGACAATATGCGCAGTCCACCAAGGGGACAGCGCACAAGTAGGTGTAGGAGTAATACCTTTCAGGAACTGGTAGCAAATTTGAGCTGTAACCAAGAACAAACTTACCGGCGTCCCCGGAAGCCCGGGCAGACCCGGCTCCCCCTTCTGACCGAAAACATTTGATCCGATCACTTCTCCGGGTTCTCCCTGTAAGCACACACAGACAGAGATAAGGTGAGGCTGTGGGCTGGATGACATTAAGGCCACTGGTTGATAAGAGCAGCGCAGAAAGTAGCGCCCCCTAGAGAGACACTGACAGGACAACTCCGGCTCCCAAACGCACGTGCACTGGATTTCCCAGAAAATAACAATAATTGGAAATGGGAAAAGTCACATTCGTATCTAACTCGATATTTTTTAAGACCAAATGCTGTGCTGATTAAAAAGCTGTATTGAATAAAGTTGAAATCTAAGCCATGGTACAGAAATTAAAAACAGATGGCTTAGAGCAGCTTGCCTTTAATGATAAAATACAGCGTTTATAATTTAAACTAGAAATAAAATCGTATAGCTGAAATGAAGAAGTGAAATTCTTTCATGTTCTTCCAAGGCAATTTGCCTTAGATGGATCAGGCAGCAGACAGAATGTAACTATAAACAGTGGAGGACTGGAAGGGCATACAGGAAGACTTACCTTTAACCCTTGCAGACCAGGAGAACCCTAAAGAAAAGAAAAACACGGACACTGTCAGTTACACAGTTCTTCTTTCAAAAGCTCACCTCACTATAGTGAGCACCAGTTGGCAGACTGCTGACTTCCACTCTCCAATATCCACTCCTGAAATGTTGTCTGACAAGGGAGGCAGTACTTTATACGTTTTCACTAAACTGAACTGTGGTACAATGTTCAGTTCCCATTGTGGCAAAGTAAATCCGACAGACTGCCCACTAGGTGGCACAGTGCACCGAGTATCACAAATGTGTCTCATAAAGATCAGTGGCTTTTAAAATAGTATGTTTCTGGAAAACTGGCATCTATCTGTAGAATGTGTTGAATAGCTAGTTCTCCACCATTAGGAGTATTGAAATAACGGAACAGATAATGGAATAATGGAACAGCATTAGACACTCAGGATGTGGCCAAATTTTAAAAGGTTTAAAAGCCAAGTGTGGAATCAGTCTTAGAAGAGCGACTAGAAAAGATGTAGAAGAGATCACGTCTAGTGTGACACATTACGTGATGGGGAAGGTTCAGTACCTAGTAGAAATCTGACATAACAGGAACTGAGGTCAGAATGTTCCACTTACCGGAAGGCCCTGTAAACCGGGAAAACCTGGGCTTCCTGGAAGTCCTATGTCACCCTGAGGTCAAAAACACACAATTTCATTCACCTGTTTACTCCTGGTTCCTTCTATATTGTCAAATGATTCCCATGGTCCCACCAAGACCCTAACAGCACAGGTGAGCAAACACACTAGCCTCACTTAACCTGTATCAAAACAATGACTGGTACTACACAGCAAATTCACATCTATAACCGACTCTCTGATTAGCATCTTTTGGTAGCACTAACGTTATTAAATTGTATGTTACATTTAGCTGCTTAGACCTGAAAGAACACCTTTTCAAAATACATTTTGCAAGTGCATGTAGCACAAAGGAGAGCAGCTTTTGACACTTAAAATCCACACATGTATATAAGTGTACCTACAAAGCTGCAGATATACAGTACAGAACAGGTCTAGACACTCAGAATCAAAGTTCAGCTTCACTCACTGCTTTCCTTTCTTTTGTGCAGGAGCGATTGTTTTCTCGAAATTACAGCTGTTTCAAGTGAAATGTTAATACCGGTAAAATCTGTATTGGTCAGTTCAAAGTCTTTTAGCAGGAAGGTTGTGTAGACAGGAGAACCTGACAGTAAGCCAGTCTGATTTGACTGGTAAAGTAATGAGTAAAGTAGCTATGACAACACTTTGCACTGGCGGCCAATGGATGGGGCTATTTTGGGTTGGTGTGAACAGTTTTTTATGAGAATTACAGATTCCTAAATGACAACCTTATTTTGATGTTTATAGAAAGCACGTGTTAATAAAACAATTACAAAGTTTATAAGTTTTGAGTTAATGTTGTCTAAGAGCTAATGTACACTGCATTTAGGCCTGCTTAAGGGCATCTGAACCACCAAAAATGACACTGCAGTTCATACGTCTGTACATATCCGAGAGCGCCCCAGTTCAAAACAGTCCTGGTCACTCGAGTCCAGATAGCGAGGCAGCCCAGACTCACTTTTGTTCCATTACATCCTGCTATTCCTCTCGGACCTGGGGCGCCATCCTGTCCAGGCAAACCCTACAGCAAAAGAACAGAGAAAAGGAAACCCATCACTGAGGTACAGTAACACAGAATGAGTCAATGAAAGGCTGGGAAAGGAAGCAGAGGGAGACACCAGGATGAGCACAGGATAGAAACAGGAGAAGAGCTCAGAGGACTAGGGCTGAAAGTGAAGTGTGAAAGCTATGAACAGTGAGGAGAAGAGCGAGAGATGGAGAGGAAAAACAAAGGACAGGGAGAGAAAAAGACAGAGACAGACAAACCAAAAATGGGGTACACAGAGAGAGGAGTGGAAATCGGGGTAGAACTCACTGGCAGTCCTGGAGTTCCTGGGAATCCTGGCAGCCCGGGTGGCCCCTAGAAACAAAGAATAACATAGTGAATGTCCTTTTGTGTAACACCCTTTGAACAACCAGTCAGGACACAGCAAGGCTGACATCAGACACACATTAGCCAAAAGCACATTGGAACCTCTCAATTCCAACTTGATGAGCCCTGTAAGCTTGCTCAACCTGTCTAATGTAACCCGCAATACACAAGAACATTACTCTACATTTCATTGCTTAATAATCAGAGAAAAGCTAAAGTTCTGGGACCTACAGGGGAACGGAGCTATAACAATAAAAGGATGTAGTTGATACCATCTTTTTACAAAAGTAATGAGTTAAGAAGTTTAAAAGTCAGTGAATTAATTACTTGCATTACATACAGCAAGTGTGTTTTGGTTACAAGTTGAAGGACTTAAGTATTTCAGGCTTGTTAGCTAATACTGTATGTAGGCAGCCACTGTATTTAGCAGACTATATACTGCACGTTTTCTCCATCCCTATTTAGAATAACCTGCTCCTTTCTTTATGAAGGATCACACTGTGAATAACCCATTCCATCATACACTGAGGTTTGGAAGGGCAGTGTTAGAGCACTGTAGAGCAAGAGTCTGAAGTCGGTACTCACCCTGATTCCCTTGGGTCCGCCTGGCCCTAGAGGGCCCTCTTCACCCTGGAAGACAGAAAAAGCATGACAACCTGTATGTGGGATCCAATCACACAATCAATGGGCTGTCAACCTAAAAACACCTGCCCCTGATCAGACTGGTGCATCTCTTTTGAAATAACATGCAGGGGAAGAAGCCAAGACAATAGAACACACAGTTCTGCAAGTATGTGTGAAAGTGTATGAGGTGAACACTGGTACGCTGGAACTCTAACCTCCTATGCACTGGTAACAACAGAATGTTGTTAGCTGGTTTGGCTGATCTGATGACTCACAGCATTTAAGCGTCCAACTATACACATTTTACATGACATTCACTTACAGCAGCAACAGCTGGCTGAATAATCAAGGTGGTCATGCTGGACAATGGCAGTTTCAACATATTGAATTATCGTTGTGGGGAATAAAAGAAAAAGACTGTGCTCTCTTAAAACCTGTACAAAAGCTCGATTAGCAATGCCAGAGAGTGCTTGGGCTTTGCTGAGGGCCATACTGACGTCATTGAAACACCAAGTTTACTTCTGTCCTGCTCTTGGGTATAACTATACAATGGGGCTTCAGAAGCGAGATTGTGTCACTTTAAAGCATCAGAGCACACGCCCACTGTTTGACCGGTCAGTCAGGTCACCTCGACAACGAGGCAGATGCAAGCAGCCACACAGAGGAATGGGGCTGTAAGGAGTCCACAAAGCAATGCTTTTTACCTTCTCCCCTCTGGGGCCGATGGGACCCTCTGGTCCAGGGAAGCCTGGCAACCCAGGCTGGCCTTGTAATCCTGGAAAACCCCTTTCACCCTGGGAAGAGAAACCAGACACTGGTACCACATTGCTGGGTCCACACAAATAGCTAAATATAAGGCAACCAGAGACTAAAGAGAGCTCAGTCGACATAGGTAGCTGTATGTGAAGTAACACTGGAAGGAGTTAAAGTTATGAGGCTAGGCTGGGGTTCAAACCAATATGGCACCAGCCTAAGGCCCGATTGTTACCATTCTACCAAAAGTGGCAGTCTGTCTAGCACTGCATCTAGGTGTTCATACATTTCAATATCAAAAACAGCCACGCATTCAAATCCCGACACAAAGACACATGACAATACTTCGAATCGCTTGTGGGTTGAAGACAGGAACTTGACATTTAAAAGATTTATTTAAACAAAACCGTTAACTAGTGACAGATATTTGTAAGACACCTTCATTTTTAAAGTAACTGCTCCATGGGGTAGTTTTAACAGGTCCTGCTCCCAATCTGCACATAAAGAAAAACAAACTATGTCCCCTGTTAAAGTAGCCAGTTTTTTCTTTTTTCATGTTTATCGAAGAAGCATTCACGTACTATTCAGAAAGCTAACAAGACAGCACCTGGTACCAGTTCTGCCCACCTGTTTCCACACAAAAGTGTGAAAGTGCATGTATAACAAGAGAGGAGTATTATACCACTACAAGGGTTGTTTCAGCTGTTTTAAATGACATCAGTTATTCACTGCATGTTCTGTAAGTTTTAGAAGAACTAAACCTCGACAACATATAACACATCAGACATTTGGCTATAAACCCTGTGTAAGTTATGAAACTGAACTGCTTCATGCCCTCCAGACCCCTGCTGCAGTTTTCTGGGCTCCAGTCATGTGCTGGTTGGGTTCCAACAGTCTGGTGCTCAAGGCCTGGCTGTCAGTCCCTCAGCCCAGAGAGTTAATGCCAGATTTCCACCAGAAGCCATACACTACTACTGAACATCATTTCCTATTGATCGTACTAAATATCCTGCAAGCTTCTTTTTTACAATAGAAGGTCACAGTCTATCAACGCAATATGAAAGATATTTATTAGTCAAAAAAAGGAAATTCTGCTAGTGAAATGTTAAAGATGCCCAGAAAATTTGAATAGCTAATTCTTTCCTTGGTATAGTTTATCCAGACAGGTGTTCCACTGTAAAACAACAGAGTAAAGGCACAAGTTCTTGGTCTTCATGACAAATTACTAATATTTCAGAAACATTTTTTATCTGAATGTATGTTAGAACACAAAAAAATACTGAGTAAAACAGAACACTGCTTTTTCACTTTCCCTATAACTGTAATGTTGAAACATTCACTATATTAGATGTCACACATGTATATGAGTGAATGGAAAAATTATGAAATGTAGAATTTAACCAGTTTTTCTACAGATAATTTTGTATTTTTTTCAGGAAAAAAAAACTATGTTTTACATCTGCACAGATGTGATAGGGGGAAAATTCAGTGTGGTGATTAATATTTGTCATCAGGACACTCGATCACAAAAGCATGTCTGATCATAGCTGGAGGCTGCGCAGTTTGCACTCGGTTGCAGGTTCAACCTTGTAGGACTCCATTCAGGTTGCTCGAGTAAAAAGCAGCTTAATGAAACCCCAAGGAGCAACAGGGAGCTGAAAATATGAGGTTGATGATGAGAAGGCATCTTAAGTCGACAGGAAGACCTTAACATCACCGTGTCTGGAGATAATATTTTGCAGGAGTCTTACCTTCTCTCCTTTCACTCCACTGCAGTCACACTTTGATCCCGAAGCACAGCCGTGGCAAGCCTGAAACACACACAGCACAGCAAAGGATCAGACACACAACCTGAGCCTGTCCTCCTGCACTCCAGCACCCAGCTGGCTGACCTTCAGTCTCCGCGCAACACAGTCTGCTGTGTAAAGAGCTGATGAAGCTCCAGAGGGCACACAAACACTCATTTTTAAATTGCTGTGCAGTGGACAAGCAAAATAAAAGCTCAATAAGTTGCAGTGTATACAGCTGACTACTTACATACTGTATGTATGTCTAATTCCACAGCCTGCATTAAGAACAACTAATGGAAACTCAGGAATTTTATAGAAAAATCCTTGTGAAAATATTAAATTCAATTCAATTTATATAGCGGCTTTCACAACAAGGTTGCCCCAAGGCGCTTAACAAAGCAAGTGACCATACACGTTGTGAATACAGAATGGAAAAGACCAGAAGCTCACGGAGGACAGGAACCAAAAACTCCTTAGTAAGGAGAAAAAACAACTCTAGGGGTCCAACATCAACTGGCTGCCCAACCCCTTTGGGTATGCTGACATTATGCAATTAAAAAAAGGAATAAATGAATAATGGTCTTAATCCATCCATCATGACTTCTGTGTGTCAGTACTCCATGCAGATCTCTGTAGAACTGCAAACTCCTCCAAGAATACAGGCCTAAAAGACCTATGACTGGGGGTCTAAGTAGAAGAAAATGTTTCTAAACTTATGAGTAGCATTTCAATATGCAGTATGAGAATGACTCAAAAAACAAAGGTTAAGGAAAACTGATCAGGTAAATCAACTTCAGTTCATTGGGTGAAAAGTGGAAAATCATGTCAGTCTCCAGATTTCAGTCCAACTGAGCAAAATTTCACATTTACAAGGTCAGAACACCCAAAGAATAAACTCAAAATAGCTGTGGCAAACGCCTGGTAGAACAGCTAAAACAATTAAATTAAGACTAACGTGAGCTCAGTGGGTCAGACGTCATGCTGTTACTGCCTCAAAGTGATGTACAACAAATACTGACTTTTACACTCTGAAATTTACTTCAGGTGAATGTCCCAATACATATGCTTATTGGAAATCATTGGGTTGCTAAAAACAATGTTTGGTTTTGTTCTAATACTACTGGTTTTATACAATTACAAGGGATACTGTACTTTTTCATACTCATCTCATGAAAAAACAATTTTTTGACCGCAGTTTTGAATTTGTGGTCCCATTATTGTTAGAGGATACTGTAATTTTTTTAAAAAAATTCATTAAGCTTTTTCTTGACAAAGCCTCCAGTAGGATAAGTGAATTTTCTTCTTAAAATGGCACGCTGTAGGTGCACAGAGTTTTAGAAAACTGCCATATTTCAATAAAGTGGGCTCCTTCAAAATGATGTAACCGATTTATTAAACCGCTAGATTAAGTGAACTGTGAATAATTTTCAAATTAAGGGCACCACAACTTTTTTATAGAAGGTTCTGTCCAATACCTTGCTCTTGACGTTCCAGTGCTGTAACTATAACAGCCATAAAATCAATGCCAAAAAATGCAAGGCTTCTTAAAAAGTCTGAAGAGCCTGTTTTTGTATTTTGATGTATTTCTACAAATCACCACTAGATGGGAGCATTTGTCTCCGATATGAACCCTGAGAAATGCTTGCGAGGAACTGACAAAGGTACAGAGCTCCGATGAAGACCAAAGGTTAGTGTGTATTTCTTTTTGGAAAGGAAATACTATTTCCAGACAATCAACAAGACCTGCTTATATTTGGAATATTTTAGGTTTCCTGGCCAAACAAAGCTCACCATTGACGTTACTGAAGGAAGTGGCAAAATAAATTATTTATTGTCTTTACAATGTGCATTTCTAGTATACAGTCCCAAACAAAAAGTCACATTCTGTTTTCTGCCAGCTGAACTCCCTGGGCTGGAAGTCCCACAAGGAATAAAAATAGCATTCAAGAACAAAGAGAGCTGAGCAGAGGGCAAATTAGGCCTTTACAGCCCAGAGATGCACCCTGGAGGTGAGTCTGCATGAAGCTCATCTGGATTTAATTTCCTCCACTCAAGGTTGTGTTTACAGCATAGAGATAACATACAATTAGAACTGAACATTTCCAATGGGAACGGCAAAAAAAACTGCTACAGTGAATGGTACCATGAAGGACAAGAAGACTAGGCCTAGAATTCTTCCCACAAAATGTGCATTTCTGAGCGTCAGTGACTGCTGAGCTTCCTAACTCAGTGCCACGCCACAACATTTTATCAAGATAAAAATAATCTAAGCAGGTTACCGTTTCCAGTATGTCTGCACTTCTAGTTATTGTGCTCTAGTTATTTGCCCTCTGATATAAATATCTGGAGTAACCAACACACTGACTAGTTTTACTCCCAAAATGTTTAATATTTAGTGCACAATATGCAACCTACTTGAAATGACAGACTCCTGAACCCATTTTGTTCACAGTCTTGTTGCCAGCTAAATGGTGTGCATTAATTGAATTTCAGTTAGCTACAGAAACCCTGCTTTTGATTACAGATTGCCGGGGAAAGTCTGTTTTCCTTACGAACATGGCTCCTTTGAGAGCAGTCAGTCAACCAGAGCCTTGCGTGATGAATAGAAAGACAGCAGTGCACAAAGCCAGTGATGCAACTCTCCTCCACTCTGTTATCTTGTGTGCTACACATTCATGTTTTAAGCTTTTTAAGCTTTGGGGGACTGATATATAGAGTCCATAAAAGATTTAAGATTTTGAAAGTCCCACAACTGTTTGCGGGGCTTCCAAAATCCTATTTTACTTTCAGATAACTACCCACAAAACACAGAGCCTGATTAGAGCACTGAAGAGCACTAAAACTGAATAAAGCTCTTATTTGTTCATGTTAAAAGCTTATATATTTTTATTCCTCTTTCCTGTTGATTAGGGGCACAAATCGCATTTAATGATAATGCCTATCTAGGCAGACAACTGCACTAGAAGTAAAAAGCCACTGGTAGCTAATATTCATATCTATAAGCCATTGCTTGCATTAAACCCTTCAAGAGTTAAATTTAAATTGGAGTTAAAGGCTGACCACTGTGACAGATGAAGAGCACCTATGTAAATACAGGAATCCACAATACAAATACAAGCCAAATGACTCAATGTTGCCTTTTCAAACAGAGGGAGAATTAATGAAGTGGCTGCAGTGCATTAAAAGCTCTGCGCGCTGCCCCAATGTGGGCCTCTCGAGAGCAGCTAACCCACTGGGGAGTCCATTCGCACAGAATTAGTCCCTTGAGAGCTTCAACGCCCGTCGCCTTTCATTAGTGAGCGGCAGCATATGGGCATAGCGCTGGGGGCGGGATCTTCTTGTCGAGAACCAGCTTGACTTGTCACCTAGCTGGCGCACGCAGCCATCGTAGCGTGTTTTTCCTGTAAACATGACCGTGCGCCTTAATCTCCAGGGTGCTCCCATCCATCCCCTGGGCTCTTCCGAGATAAGACTGCACTCACTGTGCCAGAGCGGTTCAGTCCTTTCAGTCAGTTGTCTGGGTTGAGCCTTTTTATCTTTTGGAGGGAGGGGGTTCGAGTCAAAGGGGGTTCGTTTTCGTTGGCAACATGCATGAACTTGAGGCGTGACTGTAACTGGAGCTGCTGTGTTTCTGAGGCACTTTGGCCTGCTCTCAGAAGTTCCTGGCCCGGTTCACCTAGCGCAGCCTGAAATCCCATCATCGGGAGGAAGCGAGAGGGGAGAGAGGAAGCTATACCTCTCAGTTGGTACAAGCAAAGGTCCAAGGAAAAATGACATGGAGGAGCTCGCCAAAATAGGATTGAACCGGATACACTGTCGCAGTAAACTGTCAGCTGTAGGGGTGAAGATATGCAGGGTCAGGTCATTGTGCAATACATGCAGTGATAATTTTGTAATCTACAATTCAGAGCTGTGATTAATTCTCTGTTAAAAGGGACATTACCACTGATCAGTTGTGTTTCTTAAATAAGCATGTCACACAATATGACCAAGAACCAGAATTGTAGAGAACTGGCAACCTCCTATAGTGTTGGCTATGCAAGGCTATTTTATTGTAGCAAAGACAAAAAATAACTTATATTTCTAAACATTATTCAACAGAGAAATTGTGTCCATTTTTATCCAAAAACAAAACATGTCCATGTTTGTCAGACCTTAGTCACCAGTACTCTAACACACTGATTCCCAACCCTGGTCTTGGAGGATCACCGTCTATTCAGTTTTTGACCAGTCATGTTCTTAATCACTGGTACATTCATTTTAGTTTTCTGTTTGGAGCATATTTGTAAATTTGCGTTCAGCTCTTAAAGGGTCAAATGTGACTTGTAATTTGTATCATCCCTGGACCAACTGCAGAGTTTTAGAAGTGTCCTCACTAAGGTGTGTTGCCTGAAACCATAGCCATGTGGACCTCCGAAGAAAAAAAAACACTGTGGGTGTCTCATTCATACCTGTGTATGTTCTTTATCACTTGATTAACTGGATGACTAACTGTTGAAGCAGAATGTCAAACAAGTTGGAGAGAAGCAGTGTAAATTTCTGTGAGCTGACGTTGTTGGAAATTGTGCCCTTGAAGTAGCAGATTACTGACCCTCTGCACTGGCTGAAGAAACAAATTAAATGAAAGTTTTAACAAGCAAGCACATCAGTTGAGTCATAAGTTAGCACTGGAATGAAAACCAGCAGAGCATTTCTCCAGGACTGTCTAAGCTTTGTGCCATCATGCACAACCTTGCTGTCGCAATATGGAAGAGAGGAGGATGTAACATTCTCACCACCAACAACACAAGTACGGAGGTGCAAGTCTCTAAGCACACTGATGTCTCGGCCACAGAAAACTCTTTGCATATAATCACATATCCCCAACAAATATTAATATCTTCAATAACTATTTGTTGCAACATTGCAATTCTAGCTATCAAATACAAAAACATGAACAAATATTGTAAACAGACAGATTAGATTTGACACCTATACCAGTCCAGGCACCAGTTAATAACTGCAGGCTTTTCCTACTTCTCCATTCCAATCCATGCAAACCGTTTTCAACAACTTTTATATATATCGTATATGCAGAATATGATTCTGCAAAATGATTTTGAAAAGTTTAGAAAGCTCTTGTCATAGAGCTTTCTCTATTTGATTGATAAATGTTGTATAGGTTCCAAATGAGGACCTTTGAGCTCAAAGAACTCAAAGTTACTAGAGGTATTAGGTAGTAAAACTTTGCACTCCTTTGTGTCCCAGACTGCTCTCAACCTTTTCCAAATGAACACTGTCTTGCACACACAAATAGTTATTTACATTCAGCTACCCTGGTGTCTGATGGCCACAACAGGAAAGGGTCATTTAGGTAGTATATACTGCTGAAATGAGCATACACTCCCATATATTTTACAGGAGCTGTCCCAGGCATTAAACAGATCTGGACATGTTCTCTCAGCTTATGGATGCTAGCAGACCTAAGGGGTCTGGAAGGCCACCCCCAAATTTTACAAGTGTCTGAACACATCAAAAAGAGATCCAAAATTAGAACCACACTCCTTAAGGTTTTATGGCTGCAGATCCTCATTCCCCAGCAGGAGAAAAAGGTGTTTAACAGACTGAAGCTGATCATGAACTAAAGAGGCAGCAGGAACCATACATCTTTGTAATGGACCACAGTACCAGGGTTCTTTCATTTCTTGAAAGACACCATCTGAAAAGGTGCTACACAAGAGCGTCACTCCACATGCTCAGCTATACCCACCCTGACAAAGAGCATATCTCGCTATGAAACTGTCAGCCAGGCCAACAGCTTCGAATTCAGCCAACGAATGGCACAAACTGCCACGTAAAATACGTCACATTCTGTGAATTCTTCCTAGGCTACTATGAGGGATTCCAACCCAGTGAACAGTTACCAAGAGAAACTCTGTAAATGGTTCACCTGATATAAACAGTTCATGCGTTAATGGTCACTGAATCAATATACTGTACAGTATTTGGAGGTTTCTGTACAGGGCAGTACAACAGAGTTCTAAAATAAGGTGGGTGGACCGTGGGTGCCGATAGTCACTATAAATTTAGAATAGGGTTCCTCATAGAGAAATGTTTTGTCTTCTGTAAACAAAGTCAGGAACTAACCTGGACTCTGTGTTTTCATCCCAGAGTTGGAACATTATTATGCAAGAAGCATCAAGAGCTTTAATCTTGAGTACTGTCAAAATGCATCGTTACTGTTTTGTTAAATATTTACACATGTGCATACACCTATCCCCTGGTTAAAGGAACCCATACGATATTTAACAATCAAAGACAAAGGACCAGAGAATAAGCTTATGAAATTAAAATACTGCAGCATATTCATTCACCATTTGGAACTGCCAGTTCTTGAACAACTCACAGCAATCTTCGCACATGCATTGAAGCAAGAAAGAGGGAACCATTTTCTCAGAAGGCAAATGCAGAAAAGCAGTTTTTTTTTTGCTATAAGAGTCACTGCCACCCGATTTCATACTTTTGATAAAAGGTGCTATCAAGTCACCAGGTGAAGACCTCGAGGTATTTGGCTTTGGGAAATCCATAACGCCGTCAATCAAAATGATCCTATTTTCCTCAAGAATATACGCATGCATTCAAGTAACAAACATCCTCGGCAGGCTCTGGTGTTCTGGACACACCTGAGGAAGTCCTCACCAGACTAAAGGAAATCCAATGTTTGGATTTCTGGATAAACAACTTACTCCATTCAATAGTTACAAATATTTAACTAAAGATATAAACGGAACAAGGTTTACCCTAGCTATCAGGGCTCCCGGCACCAGTGTATGGTTGGCCTGAGTGTGACTAAAAGACCCATACAGGCACAGCTGGCTCTCATCACTCAGTTGCTCTGGGGCTTCAGGAGAACTCTGGTGCAGTCTGGTTTGTCTCTGTCCAAACAAACGCCAGACGGCTTCATTTACATGGAACAGAGATCTAAAATCTTTCACAGACCAAAGGAGGATTATTGTTACAGAGAACAGATACTTGCAGCTAAGGAGTGAGACAGTCCTTTTTGCCTCAGTGACTCATAATGCATTTTAGGCTGTACCACTATTTAGAGCAGAGCTCTTGAAGCAAAATAGCTGCATGGATTTATGTGCAGAGTACAGGCAGCCAAGTACAGTTCTGGTTCCTGTTAATGACACCTACCACTTTATCTGCAGAAAACAAAGATAAGTGTCATAAGCCATCAAGCCCATCATTACTGTAGCTTACAGACTGATCCAAAGTACACCATTCACTCCAGCTCACATCCAAACATAACTGCGGGTTTGTTTATCAAACCAGATGACTGTGCTAGAGAAAAATCCCAAGGTATTTAATACAACTCAAATGGAATAATTGGATGAAAATATCAACATGCTAAAGTGAATTTCATGGAGGTTTTGAACAAACATTGTGCCAAAATTCCAAACTACTCAACACAAGGTGCATACAGTATGTGGACTTTCAATATTCAGTTATTTTTTAAAAGGCAACGCATGGTTAAAGTAGCAAACGTAGCACCGGAAGATATGTTTAAAGAGGAAAAAAAAGTGACAGTACCAGTCTACAGTGCTTCTGATCACTTCCATTATCACACTTCACTATACTGTCAGCTTATCCTTCAGGCAGCCAGAAAAATAGACACCAACTTGGCATGGAAGAGGATGAAATTCTGTTATTTTCAAATAATAAATAAAAACTCACACAGCCAATCACAGCTAAAACACGTAGCACAGACAATCGAGGTTCACACAGGACCTGAAGCAGAAAGATTAACCTCAGTGCTGCAGAGCAGCAATGTCTCGTTGACAGACTTCACCTGCTGCTTTACTGTTTAGCCAAACACCCACCTCCTCTATCTTTCTTCTCTGTTTTTTCCAGACATACCCATTACAGAATGTATTTGGATTTCTTTGCAAAGCAGGCAATCTGATTAAATAAATTCTGATGAAATTAACCTGTTTTACATACAGACAAATTCACAGACATAATGTAGCACAAGAGATTACCAGATGTGAACTATAAAAGGGTGGTCGCATCTCTTATTGCAAATAAGCAACTTTCTGATAACGGACAGAAGGAAGGAAGGAAGCATGAAGATATCAGTAAGTTGTTAGCTATGTGCTGTGCAGTGGCTGTTAAGAGCTCCCTATGGTGATTCAGGATGTGTTGAATGAGCTGAAGCTGAACCAGCCAGCCTGCGATCCCCAGCCTCTGGGGGTTCCCCACACAGACAAGCACATCTGGAGGGCCTGGACACCAGCCAAGTCACACATGTGGAAGCACTTAGCCCTTAAAACAAACCAACCACAATCACAGGATCACAGTGCAGTCAACAAGACCTGTGTTGGAGGGCTTGCACATTTCACTGGAAAAAAATAATTTATTTGGAGTTTTCTGAAGGGGCTGAAAGGATCATTAAGAACTTCAGCTGAAGAGTCTCATGAACAAATACAGTATAGGTGGCCATTTCCTGATGCTTTCCTTCAGCCATGAACTTTCTCTAGATGCATATCTTTTGTACATATGTGGCTCAAAACATTAATTTTCAATTTACAATCACCCATGGATGTGGCTGGCACTTGTATCTGTTTATACAATTCGATATTATACTGGAGTGATCTAAGATCTATACTGAAGGACCCTGCTCAAGCAAACAAGTGCAGTATTCTACCAGGAACCTGCAGCCTGAAACCTTCCAGTTGTGTCCTGAGACCTAAATACTCATCACTCCTAGTTTTAAATTAAAATTCAAGATGGCATCACTGTGCACATCTTTCTGCACTGCACTACCAAAACAACATACAGGGCCCCCAGCACAGTAGTAGAGTCCTGGTGAAAAAGGAAGAGAAAATGGAATATGCTTTTTTCACGTTTACGTGTTTAAATATGCATTGAGTATAGGGAATAGGAAATGCAACTTTATATAAAGAGCTGTGGGTGACTGCAACAGACGCCCCAGCTAGGTGAGACCAAACATTCAAACCAGGCCCAAAATATGGTCTCCTTCAAGAAGCAAGCTGATGAAATTTTAGAAACTGGAAAATGAACAATGTAAGTTGAGGAAGCTTACAGGCTTTCTTATTCTACACTAAAATACACTGGTTGTAAAGAAATGTCCATTCACACATACTGTACAGTGCTTCATCAATGCAGCAGATGTTTAAGACTGAAGCGCACACACACTGCACAGGGATAAAAAAAAACTTGGTCACTGGGGAAACATTAAAGCAGGACAATGGGAAAAAATGGTTTTCCAAGCAGTGAGAAGTATATTCTTAATTTCTATAATAGTATGAAACACGTTGACCTGAGTTTTCTACATGGCACCCAAACCAATACTACTGATAATAAAAACCATGGAGTGTCTAGCTTGGTTACTGACACCAATGTCTCAATATCTCCAAATTAAAAGATTTTTGCATGAGATCTAATGCAACACAGGATAAACCTGCCTCCAGGTCTGCTAAGCAATGTAGTCACAGACTTGCATTCTCCACACTATACAGATCTACAGAATCAGGTGTCTGGGTTATCTGGCCAATTAACCTTCTGGCATGTCTACATGTAGATATTCAACATCCTGAAGTAATTCTACAGTGATCTAACATGCGGATTGCAAAGAAAACAGCAAACCACTGAGAGAAATATTACTCAATCCTCCTAAGGCTATAGACAGTGCCGCGTTTTGTTTTTTACAGGGATGGCACGCCCGGAACTCTGTGGCTCTGTCTGAAAATGCCAAGTACTGGAGAAGTCAATACATATACTTCTCACACAGATTAAATCCATTGTCCTCCAGTGCAATGTGAACATTTTGCAGAATGCACAGCATCTTCACAAATCCGACTTCAAAAACAAAAATATGAATGTATTTTAGACATTCAGTACTTTACAAAAGCAATTCTAACATGATCAAATAAGGTATTATATAAATTCTGCTAAACACCGTATTCACAAACACAGAAATTAAATACATCACTGAATACAATTATACATCTCTGGCCGACAACAGGTTTTATTGGTCAGAACTATAAATGCTGATGCACAATCCGCATTTAAAATTGGTGAAGGACAAAGCAATTGCTCTTAGCTGCTACCACTTTTTCCACTAGATGGCAACGTAGAGCGAGTTCATTGTTCAGTGTCTTATTGAGTAGAAGACAGATTTGGACAATAGGGATGACTGGATTTTAGCTGATCACATCAAACAGGCTTTCCAGTAATTTGGTGTTTAGTTGCATTTCTCCTCTGAACACTGCACATATGAATGAACCAATAGGTGTGTTTTATCATTTATTATTTGTTTTATCCCATATCCTTTTCCCCCTGGAACTTTAATATGAAAAACTGGAATATGCAAGTGCTTCTTAGAGTGCCTCGACCACTGAACACCCTCATGCCAAAGAAAATATTTCTTGCCTTGTATTACAAAAATTGAATAAACTGTGACCAAAAAAGTGTCTGCCCAATACATTAGAACATTTTCTCATGGAAAAAAAAGGAATTTACTACAATTCTATCACAGAAAAGAAAGCTTACAAACAAAAGGGGGTGTTTTATTGTCAACGGTGCCAAACTACTGTTTGACAGCCAGTACCTGATGCATCTCACCCGGCTGTTTCTGGAAAAAAGTTAGGGGATCAACTAACATCTTGACTGAAGCCGATAACCTGGCTTCAGTGTAAAGTACGGGACGTCACCAAGCTGTTGGAGTTCGTACAGAAAATAAATAGTATTTAACAATACTGTTATTCATAGCATTTTGAATATGCACATTCTGCAACAAACCCCCACATTCTTTAAGTGACCTAAATTCTTTATGCCAGAATGTCACAAGTTAATTGGAGAAAACAACTTTATAGATCAACATAAAAAAGTGAAAAGGCATGCACTAAAATAAAGCAAAATTGCTGACAGATTCCCACACTACCTAGCGCTCACAGATCTCACAAACTGGAAGGTACAATACACAATTTAGATGGTTAGGTTAAAGACTAATTGACTAAGGACATTATGGATTAATTATATTATCGATTCAGATTAATTATATTATCAATTAATAATATTAATTATATTATGGATTCAATTATATTATCAATATCGATTACTAGGACAGTCTCTTGGTTTTACTGAGCAACCAGATAGTCTCAAGCATATTGGCTCTGTTATTTTTGATTTTCTTCGCTTTGCCTATCTATCTGACCAGCTTCTGGTCTGTGAACTTAATGATCTAAATCTGGGACTCAATTTTTATAATGTTAATACTGTTTGTTACTACTTTGCCTGTACTAATGCTTTTCTTCGACTGCTACTGTATGCAAGATGAGGAAGATATTCTGTGGCTGAAGGAAGCAGGTTTGGGAAAGCAAACATTTTAGAAAACAAGCCAAGACAAAAGAACATGAAGGGAGAACACAACACAACACTGGAGAAAACATCCACCTGTGCAAAACTTGTGTTTCGGAAAGACATAGAAAGAAAGTAGTGAAGTAGTAGAATTAAGAACTGCAATTATTTTTAAAGGGGTTAATATTGAAGAACTTACAGTATGTATAAAAACAATCTTAAAAACTGTCTGCTTTTCTGTTTTATAGAGATAATCCAAACACCACGTGATTAAATACAATTCCTTTAAAAGCTTTATTCCTTCACAGTGACAGGGGCGGATTACTGGTCTTCTCACTGGCATTTGAGATATCTTTCTATCTACTTGTACCTCTGCCAGAGGGTTTTTTTTTTTTAAAGAGGGAAGAGCAAGAGGAAAGCCTTACTCTGTGAATTAAACACATTCTCTAAGATTAGAGCTTCAGTAATCCATTCTTATCGATGTGTAGGCACCCTACCCTCACGTGCTTTTGAAGAAGTCATAGCAACGCCCTCCCCCATCATTAAGACCATGAGATATGCCAAAAATGTTCTTTTCTGACCCCAAGACCCATTCAGCACTGCAACTCTCCTCGACGTTCACCGAGGCAGTGTTCCAGACCTCTTCACTCCTTCACTCTGATCTCTCAGCTGTGCGTAACATTTCCACACAGGTGCCAATCATGAAGGCCAATCCCAGGAACGGCCATTTTTGTTCTCCACAGCAAGCTGGACTCTGCCACAAGGTCTATAGCTAAGAACAGAAAACATCCTGGCACACAGACCTTGTGAATGAAAAACATATTAACCGACAATCCAGGCTACACACATGAAAATGAATCTTCCAAGCTTGAGTAAAATATTGAAGTTATGATCCCCACTACAGGATTGTGCCTACCCTGGCCTCTAAGCACTGATTTCTAGTTGCTTTTACATTAGGACACACTGGTCTTCCTCCAGTAGAGGGCAGGCTCCCAAGTCAGTTCATATTCCCTTCTGAGGACAAAAACTATAAAGCTAGCTTTCAGCTACAATGATCGTAGATGCAGAACTGCAATAACCTAGTCAGATAGAGGCCACCTCCTTGTTGCAGGTCTTCCCATCTCCAACAGCTTTGGTCTAATTTAAATACAATTGCTAACTTTAATCTTCTACATGCAAAGTGTCAAACTCATTGGGCTTCTAGGAATCCAGATTTATTATCAGTCGAGTATAATACTTTGTGCCACCCTTGGCTGGATACTTTTGGCTTTGTCCTGTTGTGTACAATGTTTTTTGCCCCTACACACAGGAAGTGAGGTTTTGAATTTAAGAACCACAGTTTTTCATTTTACAAATATTGTATGATTGTTTGCAAAAACAAAATGAAACTAAACCAAAGCTTCAGCTAAACACCAAAGCTAAGCAGGTGTAAGCCTGGCCAGTTCCTGGATGAGAGACCTGGGAAAGCTGAAGTTGTGGCTGGAAGAGGTGTTAGTGGGACCATTAGGGGCGCTCACCCAGTGGTCCGTGTGTGTCCTAATGTCCCAGTTAGTGATGGGGACTCTATACTGTAAAAAGGTGCCATCCTTCGGATAAGTTGTATGCAGAGTCCTAGCCAAAAATTCTCCCTGGCCTTTACCAATCATGGCTTCTGCTCTCCTCCCCACTGATAGCTAATGTGAGGCAAGTGTACTGGCACATTTTGGCTGCCGTCTCATCATTCAGGTGGGTGCGATTAAATTAGGGAGGGGAGTTCCTATTACCTGTGGAGTTATTTCAGTAGAGTGTTTTAAAATTATTATAAAATATTTACAAACTCTATACTGTTACAACAAGAAACAAAAATGTCTAGTTCACTTTTTAAAGCAATAGTGAGTCAAAAGTTTTGAGAGAGATTTCACAGGTTATTCCTACTGTTCTACTTTAACATTTTCATCAAAACTCCTGCTACAGGAGTAAACAGAGGAAGGTATCTTGCTCCCATTTCTGGTCTCTCAGAGGCAAAGAAAGACCTGTGCTGGTCACTTTCTACAAATACACAAAGCCTACTTCAATGACCATCCTGTGGTATGATTTATTTCATGGGAAATAAATCTTAACCCCCCGTGGCATTCCGGGATATGTAGTTTCTGCTGTTCATGCTGACCCTAGAGACCTGCTATTTTCAGTGAACAAGGTTACAAAGGGTAGAAAGCTTGGTAGCACCCTTGGCTCACTCTATATCCTTGTGGTCAATCAGAGCAGTTTCACAATAAACATACGCACTAGCACAAAAATCTGCTGGCCTATGCAAATCAAAACTGCCGTTAGGCTTCTTTCATGGTGTCATCCACCTCCACAGATTTATTTATACTAGTACTGTAGGTCCAGCTAGTGTCTAGGTGCTGTGTGGGCTAGAAGTTGGATCACTGAACCGCAGACTCACCTACCAACTTTAGCACAAGTCTGCAACTGAAATTCTAACTGGCCGAGTCATGCCTAAGTCTATTCTCATAGTGGTATGCTTAATACTTTTATAGACTTCAGAAGTTACAACTGGATATTATACAGCCCTGGCCAAAAATATGGGCACCCTTGCACTTTTTGCAAATAACTCACAATTTGTCTCTATAAAATAAGTTGAAACTTACCAAAGTATTTGGTCTCCACAATTCTTTATTTCACTGTTAATATAACAGAACATTTGTTTTTGATTCAGAACTTAATATATCCTTTTAAACCAGGAAATGAAAAGAAATGTTATTGACAAAATTATTGACACCCCAAACTCATTATTTGGTAGCACAGCCTTTGGTCAACATAACTGCAATCAAGCACTTCTGATAGCCATCAATGAGTTTCCTGCACCTCTGTACTGGCAGTTTGGCCCACTCTTCTTGGGGAGACTGCTCCACTTCTCCCAAGTTTGAAGGGTGCTACCAAATATTGAGTCTGGGGTGTCAATAATTTTGTTAATGCCATTTGTTTTTATTTTCTGACATAAAAGGATATATTAAGTTCTGAATCAAAAATCAATCAAAAGGTTCTGTAATATTAACAGTGAAACAAATATTTTTTAGAGAACATTGTGAGTTATTTGCAAAAAGTGCAAGAGTGACAAGATTTTTGTCCACGACTGTATATGGGAAAAATAACTCCCATATACAGTTATTTTAGTCATGTATTTACAGTCAGCTCTCCACATGCAAACACCAGACAACTGCTAAAGGATTTTTAGCAGCCAGTACAGAAACGTATTAAAAGTGAAACTTATGAAAACACCTTAAGGTATTCTCAATTCTACATTACCTATGTAAAAGGATAAAGTACCTCTTTTACATCAGAATGTTGTTTATTTTTAACCAGATTTAGATGTCATGTTACTTCCGAATTGCAGACTCCAGATATGTTTATCTTGTGGTAGCCTATAATGAGAATGAAAGATGTGTCCACTTCTCCATTTGAACCAGTATTCTCCAGGCTGTGCCACGAGCCCCGCGTGGCTTGGGAGCATAGCTGCACAAACAGGGCAGGGCTAGGCAGAAGTGAGCTACACACCCTTGACCCCCATCTCTAGCCAAGTGTGTGCTGCTTGTCAAAGACACAAACTGCTGAAATTAACCACTTTATAGTGTGGATCTGAGCCAAGAGATTTTAACGAACAAAACTACTGTTCATTACATTTTCCTCAACTTTTTTAATCTGAACGTCGCCAATTGATCTTCCAAGGGCCCTCTGAGCAGTCCAGCGCTTAAGAAGGGCTTCAAACTTAAAAGAGAAGGGGACATCCTCACTTTGAACAGGCAGCTTGTAAGACTGTTGCAAAGCTAAAACAATCTACCCTATGCATCGAATTCAGCCCCTCTTCCACCTGCAGTGCACAGTACATTTAAATAACATATGGACCCCTGCAGAGACTCAAGGACAATTGAAATCTACCTCTTTTTCTCTCCTTTTAGCCCAAATAATTCAACTGCCATTTCATTAGGAACTTAGTGAAAACTGCAAACAATACCCAAATGTAATTCAAACATTGGAACATTATATGGCTCAGACATGACCAAACATGTAAAGGTCACATTTTAAACAAAGGGCTCTTAAAATGGTATCTGAGAAGCCAGGGATCCTGTGCACAAAAAAGAGAGCCTGGGACAGTCCCAAACTAGACCTCCCAGCACAGCACACTATGCAAGGGGCTGGGTGGGACTGATAAGATTACAGCAGACAGCCCAGGCCAAGGCTCTGCACTGTGAAACACGATTGAAAAATCTGACTGAAAAATTTCACAGTCTCAGCCAGAATGGCAAAGTTCAAAGAAACACACAAATTAAGCTTTAGTGTCAGAGGTAGAAACTAGCAGCGTAACATTCAAATATGTAAAAAGCCGCCTGTATATAAAAATATTCTTTACCTCCTGTCAACAGCTGCCGGTCTTAAACTTGCATGTCTTTGTTTATAATATGAATCTTGTGTTAATGTCTGTAAGCACACCCCTGTGCTACAGCACTTTCTTAATTGGCTCCTAGCACATCAAGACTGAAATATGTGCACATTTAACAGGAAAGTATGCACAATTATACAAATTAGTATGGTATACTACCTGGAGATTGAAATTAAAGTAAAAAAAGCTTCATAAGCAAAGGACGTTCGTCTTCATGGATGCCGTTCTTTCTAAATGTTGAGGTTGCAGAAGTGTTGGAATAGGCAATACACAAGTTTTGATGACTGCTTCTCCAGTCAATCCTCTTTAGAGCAGACGTAGAAAACCTGCTTTTAAACTTCTGTTCACAGGTCAAGATGACTTAAAGACAGTAGTGACTTTAGTGGTAGCAGATGTGTGGATCACATCTGTTTTATCTAAGTACAGGAAGCACTGAACTGCCCAGGTTAGTGTCATAGTGGTATTGTCTGTGTCGAAGTTTCAGTGATAACACTCAGTCTGTCATTTCAGTCAGGAAAAACAAAAAGGGGCAAGGATTCAGCAAGATGAGAGAGAGCACCTCATGAGCTACAGCTGTACAGGGTAGCTCTTAAAATCCAAACAACTACACAGAAGGCTTTAAGAAGTGAATCTTGATAGCCCACTATCTGCAACTAAGCTTTGAGCAGTCTCAGAGGAGCACAAAGTGTATCCAACCACACAAGCAAGCCACCCGGACACCACACGCAACGCCAGACTCCTTTGATTTCACAGCTGCTCGGTGTGATTCAGCATTTCCTCCCCGTTGCTATGATCTGAGAAGATCGGATAACCTCTGGTTTGGATGGATCCCACTGCTTCAGATAAAAAAAATAGAAAATAATGCCAATTCACCAGAAGCCTCCCTCTGTGCAGAAAAGCCAGAAGGAATAACTCAGCCCAACTTTCTGGGTAAGCGCAGGTTGTTTCAGTCCTAAAAGAATACAACTCCTTTTTAAAATCAAATATCTCTAAACTGAAATAAATCAATGTAACACACAGTAATGTCGATCATGAGCAGCAAATGCATACTGTACCTGTGAATTCTTTTTTTACTTAAGTAAATGCTGGGGCATTTAGACTAACCCATGTATAGTATACAGTACACTGGACCTTATCAGAACTAAAGTTTACCAATATAGATAATTTCCCTACACATATAACAACATATGATTGCGATACAACACTATACAAAAAATATATTCTTTTGGCCTCTCTGTGATGCCTCTCTATGACATTTATAAGTGGTCAAATGATTTCTTCTTGAAGCAGATTGTGAGTCCAAGCCCCTAGTATACCACTGATTCATAAGAGGAGGAATTGAGAGAATCCTGATGTTGTAGGGCTGATGCAGCTCCAGGTTTTCATTCCAACGCAGCTCTTAATGTATGCAAGATTATTATTGGCTTGACAAGACTGACTTAAGGACAGATTTCAGCTCTTCAGGTACAAATGCTTTGAAGAAATGTAGAAAACGTGCAGATCATTCCTCCAAAACCGGGACTGGCCATCCATGATCATCCCCCTACGCATCAAATAAAAGCATCAGCTAAGTTAAGGTTAAAAAGCAGGTCTTGCAGCCTATCCCACAGAAGAGCCTGCACCCATCTCATTGCTTGGATGACGGAGAAACAGTGGTCCATGAAGAATGCCTCTTACTCACTGAAACACTGAAAATCGCACACAAACAATGACAGACAAGGCAATCGTGCCCATGCACCATTCATGGTTATCAAGGGTTCAGACATCAGCATGCCACGAGCACACAACAAATCTAACAAGTCACTATGGTCAGAAATGTAAACTATAACCTAAAGATGGCCAAACTTCCTTTTAAAAGGTTTGAGCACTCGAAAAGTTTTACACAGACACAGCCTCTGATCAAATTACACAAACCTGGTAAAATTAAGTTTTAATCATACTTTGTAAAAAAAAAAACATCCTGCTATGGTGTAGACAAGAGAAGGAAGGCTACACAACCCAAGCTTCAATATTGACATAAAAGGAACATTTTGAAAAGTAAAAGGGCAGGATGCTTGTAATTGAAATTGCTTGTAAGGACACAAACACATCTTACCACGTGAGTGAAGGAAAACCAGCATTGGCTGACCTGGACAAGTGCAGCTCCAAAAATGAGCGAAGTCAGCTTTGCAGTCATCTCATACTTGTTGATACATTAACTATGAACAGCTTATAAAAGTTGTTGCAGAGATGGATGTCACATTCCTGGGCTGGCGTGGTGACCGGCTTCCTTCCCCCTGGACTAGTCTGCTGCTCACTGAAGCAGAACATTCTCTGGGCAGCTCCTCTGACAGACAAGACAATCTCCATCATGCCCAATCAACTTCATTTCTCAAGCGAAACATGGCCTTCTATTACAATCACATCTCCTTGAGAGGCTATTTATATTTACTCTGAAATCATTTAGTCACTTTGGGGATTTTTAGCCCACAGACCACCTGACATTTTAGGGAATCTCATAACTTAAGTTCAGCGTTTTAACATCCCAAGGAGGAGCAACACTCAAATAAACCTCACTGGTTAAAAATGTAATTTAACACTGTCTAGTGAAGACGTGACGTAAAGCCTGTTGTGTTTCCACTCTACACATAAAAAATGTTTCACTAGGCAGTTGATTGTACTGCAGCAGACATCAAGATGAAGGTCAGTGTCTTCTGAAGTTTAGCCTCATGTTAACCCAAACAATGAAACTGCTGTGGCATTATCACTTCACCCAGAACTGTCTATAAACATGTGCTCATCAAAACTGTTACAGTAGCATCGCATACTTGGATCAGTCAGTGATCCAAGTATGCGAAAAGGAAAAGAATTACAGTGCAGACTTGTTTCTAGGGGTAGGACATGCACAGACAAATCCTGTGGTTTCGCCTTCCAAAATCATCACATTTAGAAACATTACTGTATATTGGAACACTTTCAGGCATTGGTTTTTACAATATCTATCACCTCATAATCTTTGTGGGCTTCTGGCAGTTATCTGAACTCTTTGGACTTGCTTAGGAAACGGCCTGATCCGTAAATAGTCCAGGAGAACCACATTATTTTTTGTGGACTCTTAATTTGCTGTCTCCAGAAACCTCAAAGTCAGTGTCAATAGACTTATAACCAATAACCAGGAGAGTCTCTATTATTATAAACAGAATATGCAGGCGTGTCTTCACATGTGCAATACCATACATGGCTGCTAATTAATGTTAAAAAGGGTACAAGATATAAATTATAGTGTAATCCCTCCTAAATGACTATTTTTCCGTCTTGCCCCAAAAGAAGTTTGTATTTTAAATAAAAGCCTGCTCAGAGTTGCTGTGCATCTGTTTGGCATTCTTAATGTCACAGATCTATCATGCCTGAAATGATTCACATTTCTCTTTGCCAGGAGTTCTAATGTGAGGTAAACCACTGTGCCTCTTTAGTCAATCTTAAATCTGGTCAAGTGAAAGAATAAAAAGAGAACTAGATGCCTTTGGGGAAAAAGCCACAAACATCTCATCACCACAAAACATGCAGTGAAACACCTGAGGAGCATCCAACCTTCACTTACACAAACAAGACTTTTCATTTTACTGTGTACTGTATCTATTCAGGGCCACTAAACAGTCAAGGATTCCCATTCCATCATCACCTCACCATCACTCCCTATGGTCCGAAACGTGTAGCTGCAAGCTGGCTGGAGAAAAGCTCCTGAGATTGTTTAAAATAAATCAGATCAATTTCATGATCGAGGATCACATTTCACAGAGAGCACAGCAATCGGTGTGGGGTGGAGCGACATCTCTGTGGCTGGAAGGTTGCCGGTTCAAATCCCACGGCCGGCAGAGGAATCCTACTCCGTTGGGCCCCTGAGCAAGGCCCTTAACCCCAACTGCTCCAGGGGCGCCATATAAATGGCTGACCCTGCGCTCTGACCCCAAGCTTCTCTTTCCCCGTCTGTGTCTCATGGAGAGCAAGCTGGGATATGTGAAAAGACAAATTCCTAATGCAAGAAATTGTATAGGGCCAATAAAGTGATCTCTTATCTTATCCCTTGCCTTCTCCACACCCGTGATGATGGCACAATGCTGTAAATTCCTTTTTGGTCTTCTGCTGTTCAAGTCAGACTACAAGGTGTTTATTATTTGTCCTGAAAATAAAACTTTCCTAAAGCAAGGCATGCAAATAACAGTGTCAATTTGCAAACTATATCGGCTCCTTTACTCTTCAGTAGCTACCAACATCACTGAAACAGGTCTGTGTATTTGGCCACAATGGATAATGAAATGTTTGAGAAATTATTAAGCAGAATTACTTTATATATTGCATTGTACCACATAAACTTTAGCACAGATCAAAATTAAACTAGACAGGAGCACCTCCAAAACAGCAGGTCCCTCTGGGCAGCTCACACCATACAGATGCGAGGTTAGGCTCAGCAGTCTAAACATTGCAAGTTTGAAAGTAGGCCAAATTGTACCTGGAACTCTTCATAAGGTGACACTCGAGCAGGCCAAGATGTCCTAGGACTGGGTGGGATCAAGTGGATTAAGTCAGACAGGGCATTTTAAACGTCAGCAATCCTGCTGGTCTGCCAAATATCATAAGACTTCCATAATTACCTTGCAGGAGATGGTCTGCATTCCCTCTAAAACCTTAGGCGGACCACTGGCGCTATGCCCCTTGACAATGAAAACGTGAAGCAGGTGCCCACCTGGGCTCCTTCAACAGGAGGCTTATTTGTGACCAGGGGTGCCACAGTGGTCGAGGAAATGGATTAATAAATAGTAACAGCAATCAATGACGCACAGAAGAGAAACAAAGATGGGAGGAACTTATGTTCACATCCTACTTTCACGTTTGGTTCCACAAAGCATCACTGCAATACTGCATCTTTTAAATGAAGAGAATAAAAAACAGATCTTTATTGAAGTTAACATATAGGATATAAGTTATATTAAATTGGTTTCACACTGCAATGGCTGTGCTTATCTCTTAAATCCTGAATTAAAATGTTTTACAGGACGACGGTCTATCACAGAGCACACACACAGACACACACGCTCAGACCAGTGCCAATTTTCCCAGAAGCTAATTCATTTATCAGTTTGTCTTTGGACTATGGGAGGAAACCCTTAATGCAGATAGCACCCCAGGAATTGAACATGGAGCCCCAGCACTGTGAGCCAGTGATGCTAACCACAGCACCACTGTGTCACCTCTAGTTAATCAATTGATTAGAAAGCTTGTAATTCCAAAAATTCTACATGAAACTAAGTGATTGTCCAGCAACTGGAACCTCCTGCCTTAGACAAAACAGAATCTAGATGGGGAAAACCCCCAAAAAAACCTTAGTCAACTTCGCCATCTTAGCTCTGGTTTAACAAATTTTAGTTTCGATACAAAGCAGACAGGAAAGAACTCTCTTTGCAGGAGTTAAGTTTCACCAGCATAATTACACCCCCTTATATGGGTAAAACACTTCTTGCAGGAGCAGTAGGAGACAAGAGCAATTAGTAAACTAAACATAGGCCTCTTTGAAAGTCAGCACCACTGCGCTGTTTATCCAAAACAGCATTTAAACTCCATTCACACAGAGCCGTCATCTCTTGCCAGCCTCGGGGTGCAGGTCAGGGGCTGGCAGGGGCAGGAAGGAGGCAGCATGGAGGCAAGCAGGGGCAGGAAAGTGGTACCACAGAGGGGCAGGAAGGAGGTGCCGCAGAGACACACAGGGGCAGGAAGGAGGCACCACAGGGGCTTAAACAGACCAAAATTTAATTTCCACTCATGTCCTCGTGTTGCTGCAGATCTTGAAAGAGTCCCTTTAAGTTGCCTTAGTGCCTTTCAGGAATTTGAATACCTGAGTTAAGTCCCCACATTATCTTCGCTGCTCCAGGCAAGAAAAATCCTATTTCCTTAAACTGTTCAAGTATAACACTCCCTTCAGGGCAGTAACAAGTCTGGTTACTCTCCTCTGTACAGTACCTTGCTCGCAGAGTGGTAACCCAAAACTGAACACTACTACAGTACAACCAAGGTCTAGCAAATGCTTTGTGTGGTTTTAACTTGACTTTCACTGATTTCACTTTTCTAAAGCTTATTGTTCTTCAGGGGCAGACATTCCAAACTTTCTTCATTAAAAGACAAAGGTTTCTCCTGCTGCACTTTTCTGGAATGGGTTACTCCCCAAGCTTGAGACCAAGTGGTTCTAGAAATGTCTAGACTGCGGTCTGACTATCAGATGAAATTTGAAAGTGTGCATCAAGAATAACTGGTAAAAAGCCAGAGTTACTAAACTAAATAAGTGCAATCAATTGTTGGACTGGAGACCTGTACAAAGCATCAAGTGCACAATTTTAATTCATTTGACCTGAGGTACTATGTAGTTGAAACAGGAATAGAAACGAAGCAAAATCTGGGTTCTAATGAGGTGTGCTGCTGCCGTTAATACTGAAAAAAAGATATAGTAAAAAAGTATGGGTGATTTTGAACAGATCTTGTTATTCCATGATTTTCTTTCTATTTAAACAATTGTCAAATGTGTTGAAATCTCCCCATTTACTCTGACTAGGGAAATCCTCCACCACCAATTGAAATTCAAGCCTGGTGTGCGTGCGTGCGTGCGTGCGTGCGGGACTTCTCACACCTTACCTGGTTCCCATTTTTACTTTCAGGCAGCTGCTTGGCAGCTGGTGAAGATCACTGTCCCCTGGTAACTTTCAGAGGGAGAGAAAAGGAAAGTGTGCCTGGTGACCCAGGTAAAGAACTCATTCTGATCTTGGCTTTAGTGAGTGTACAGGAGAGGGTGTTGCACCTAGTGTTAAAGGTCTTTTAGACGTACAGTAGGTCTCTTTCCATTTATCTTCCAGCCCAAACCTGGTTGCAACAAAGTACATCCTTACTATGAACAATAAAGCAGTACCTATACTACATCTGCAGTGTAAACAGGTGTGTACAACCACTTTATCTGTAGCCTTTCTGGAACACACTGTATGTCAAGTTCACATCATTAAAAAATAAATGTTGAAAACAAAAACAGGCAGCACTGTACTGGTATATCTATGGCTCTGGCAATTTTGATGCTTGCATCAGCTATGAGAACCAGTTAACTACAGTAATTCCGTGCCTCTGAACTGAGAGGCTTGATATTACTCCTGTACAGTACACACTCGAGAGCGATATAATGAAATACATGGGGCTGGTGCTTACCACAAAACCTCAAGACCGACACTTTACAATTGCAAACGCTATCATCAGTTTTTCACCACTTTTGCACTAAAACAACATGTTAGAATTTTGTGGTTTTAGAATTCTAACCTCTACAAAACAGACTGATGCCAGCCAATTAGCAATTCTTCCACAATAAGGCACAAAAACAAAAGTGAGGAAACCTTTTGCTTTGAAAAATAAATTGTAAGGCCAGGCTTCAAAACACTTTAAAAGTCCTCGTCGCATGTGGAAGTTTTCAAGGAAAGAATGCCGTCAGTTTTAATGATTTTCACAATCAGTCTGCCGGAGAGTAAATGTGAGAAAATGTTACATGATAAAAACAGTTAAGAGCAGGTTGCAAATGACAGGTAAAGCTTAGGGTCAAAAAACACTTGTTTTTTTGTTTCACTAGCCACAAGAAGCTAACTTGGAAAATATAATTAAGATATTTGGTGTGAACTTTCTTTTTTAAAAGGATAACACAAAACTGGAAATACTTGATTTGAAAATCTCATTTATTATATCTTGTTCCTAAGTTATTATATCTTATAACTGAGGAACAAACTACAGAGGACCATGTGCTTGGATAGTTTTTCTGAAAGGTTTCGATTGCCAAAGGCACCTCTGAACAGCTGTAAACCTCTGAGACAGGTAGATAAAGCTGGTATTTGCATGCATTTTTGGATGAACTCCATGTAATTCAGAGCCCCCCACCCCATACAGGACTGCAATCTTGTCTCGATTTAGGGAGTGATAGCTTCAGCTTGAATGCATGTTGTGACTACAGCTTCAGAGTGTTCACTGACATGCAAAGTCACTTTTCAGATTGGGGGAAGACTGTGCTGCTAGGAGTACATGGCTAAACTCCACTGATCTCTCCAGCCCCAGATTCAGTCTGTACCATTCATGGCTATCATAGCGACACAACTGTTTATCTTTCCACTCTTTCCACAATCTATGAGGTACTCCAACAATTAAACCTAGATTTCAATTCCAACCCAAAATATCTGTATTGATTAAAAATACTTTTGTAACATTAGAATTCCTTTTTAAAAAGGATTACTGAACAGGCTGTTAAACAGTTACATTGCAGGAAGCTCCAACCTGAAGAAGAATTCACAGCTGAAACGTTGTGTTTTCTCTCTTCTCTTTTCAGCATGGAATAAACCTATTACTTATGCCTTTGCAGACTATGCATGCTGATGCAGATACCCACCTGAACTATTGCAAGAAGTTAATGGTTCTTTGTACAACTTACCATTTTTTCAAAATTATCCATTTAAATTTTACTGTAAAATGATAGGTATTAGTGATTTTCACAATTTAATTACATTTTTCCTTTCAAAAAGATTGTCGTCAATGTGCCAAAGAAATTCCAATTTTATTTTAAAAGGAGTCCGAGCTAAATTAAAACAAAGGTAATTAACACCATTTAGGCTGGACTTGGTAATAAAGAGTTAAGTACTAAGAATACAATTACAAAATTAATTTTTACACATCTGTGACAAAAGTCTCCACTTTAATACACAAAACATCTAATTTTTGGTTATGATTTGATTAAAAGTGATATGGTTTAAATTAAAAAAAGGACTGGAATATTTCTTTTTTACAAAGGTAAAATGGAAGATGGATTTTCATGGAAATCAAAATGTTGTGCTTGAGGGGGGACAGCCATTCCTCTAAATCTTTTCTCCAAATCGACTTTATTTGGAGTCTACAGTAAAGAACGTAGATTGGTTTTGGCGGGACCTGCATTCACTTCTGTGAAACAAAATGCTTGGAGCAGCAAATTCCATTCAATTAAAATAAAATGCAATTAAAGAATTCTGTGTTCAAGGCAGTGCCTGTTATGTACTTCACATAATACTGACTAGAATTAATAAGGCTAGAATTTCTGATAATCTCTAATAATTCTGATAATCGCCCCTTTTTCCTTCTCACACCAGCCTGCAAGAGAGCTGCAGTATTGTACATCACTCTTTTTTAGAATGTCTTTTATTTAACTACTTCTGTTATTTACCCTTTGCTCCTACCATACAACTATCTACTATCTTCTTTCATGATGTATTTTTATTGTGTATATTGTATATCTTTTTGTTGTTGTGGTTCTGTAAAAACACTTTGAGAAGCCACCTTTAAGGGCACTATAAAAAGTTTTATTATAATTAATATCAATACCAGTTCTTAACTGTGTTGCCTGCACAATAGTGCAGCCAGTAGTGTTTTGCCTATATTTAACAGACTCCATGTTCTTCCTACCTTTAGATATCTCTACACAATGACTATCATTGCTTTAAGACATGCTGTAACATACATTAAGACAATAAAGAATACCAAGCATTCTACATATTTTTAAAAGACCCCCTGAAAGATTTGCTGGTGAGTTTATGACAAGTTAAGGCATAGATACATCTTTCCCCCAGAAAAAAAACCTCATATGAGTGAGGAATATCTGAAACCCAAACAGCATAACTCTTACAAAAGGGAAGAAAAAGTCTATTTTGTCTTATGCACTATTGTGGATGTGCTGCTGGTGTCCACTAGAGGGACATACTGTCCACTCAGTTTGACAGGTGACAATGTTATACAATCAATGTCTAAAGTAATAACTCATGAGAGTGTGATGGTACACTTCTGTGTTTTTCTAGAATAAATACAGATCATTAGATAAGAGTTTCAGTGAAATGATCTTGAATTACAGTGGGGAAACTAAAAAAAGTACACCCTAATTGCTCAGATATGTCCTGATCAGAGAGATCATGGATTCTGGCCATTTCAAATTAAGCATAGTTTAATTCATGGTTTTCCTTTTTTTTCCTGAAAGAGTGTCAAACCTGGCAGGAATAATCTTTTCAGTACTCATGAATGCCATGCTCTCAACATTGTAAATATTCTGATGACCAGAAGGAAAGATCACCTGGATTTCTCTAAAATTGCATTCCAGACAGAGACTAACCCACTTTCATGTGGGTTCATGTGAGCTACTGGGAAAAGATAATCCACATAGGTTCAACAAACATGTTGGACAAACTCAGACACTTCCCAGTGTCAAATTAAGCATTCTGTAACTTGTAAAAAACTGCTTCATTAAACATCTTTGGCAACAAATGTATTGCTTCTTTGATCATTTTCAGAAAAGAGTGTAAGGCTATGTCTCATCATTCATAAAGCAGGCTTCAGACAGATGGAGAGGAGACTCTATTGCTTTGTTCTACATTTGGAACTGAGAGGCAGTCTTGAAGGGTCTGATCTGAGCCCTAATACCACAGGACTCTTCATCAAGTATTTGAATGGTGTTGATGCAAAGATACCACTGTCGTAAATCAAGCTGATCTAGACAAAATAAAGACATGCTCAAAAAACAAATTACAATTTAATTTGTTCCCCAGTGTACTAGATTGACACCAGCCGAAAGGTCTAAACACTCAATACAGCCCAGCCTTGGCCTCAGAAAACTCCATCCTGACAGATACCCAGAGTCGATTTCCACTGACGCAGAATCCTCTCTTCAGGTATTTTTTTCAGGCAACCACTACTTACAATACCAGGTTCTGATGGTTGTCTTCAAGTACATCACGTGTCTTGCTAGGTGAATTCTTCATAAATTGTAGCTGAAAAACTACAGAGGGTTTCAGAGACTCAGAGGACAATAATGAGGACCCAGATAGTTAAAGACAAGGTGAGGCATGAAAAAGATTTTCTTCCAGTTCTCCTTGACAGCATGCTAAAGAATGGTGTTCTTGCCCTAAAACTGTAAAACCAAACCTGAAAGAATATCATACACATTTTGTCTTCTCTGCCTTGTAGTGTAGCAATGTCATTAAATCTTTGGAGTGCAGGAAACCCCCAAAATTCTAAGGGGTTGCCTAGGAGGATTTCTTCAAGAAAGTCACGCATGATAAATATGGTTAATGGAGAATCTCAACCCGACCCTAACAACTAAAGTTAAACAATATCTTGATCTACACTCTTAAAACGCTGCAGGCTTCCGGAGCTCCTGGAGGATTTCAAAGCCCAATTCTCATGCCAGCCATTTTGGGGCTGGTAAAATTCAGATCCATACCAATCTGTGCTTTTTGTTTTAACACAGATCTTTACCTCAGACGTCCTCTGTTTTACATTGGACATTGGAACCTCCAGCAAAACTTCAAACTCAATTTTAATCCCATGTGAATCAACCATGGTATGACCCTTTTTGGAATGTAATTTAAAAAAGCAATACGTCCCACATACACATCCTAAAACCCATCAGGGATATTGATGACAAGTGTGAGAAATCCATGCAAGCAATCCATCACATAACAACCATCAAGAAGCATCTAAATGAAGCTCAAGGATGTCTTTAATATTCCCTGGATCTTGAGCCCTTTTTTCAACTCTACAGAGGTGGGAAAAGTATTCATCAGCTTCCCACCTTTCTCAAACTGTCAGAACTCCAGTTGGTTTTCCACAAGGAAAGGCGGACACCTAACTGATTCGACATCTGACAAGGCTATAGAGGAGCTGCTTAAAAAACAAGCTGTGGGAAACAAACGTAATTTGTCTTATGACAGCTGGGGATATCTGGTCTGCTCTTCTGTACCTGCAGGCACAGTGTGAAACATCCCTCAGCTCCACGTTACACCAGACCAATGCTGACCACCAGTCCTGTGAGCAGATAGGTCACACTCACTTGATAATTGGTGGCAATGTACTGTTATCTAGTACATCAAAATTACTAGGTACAGGTTTAATTCCTATTATAAAGTCCTTGTCTGGCAGGTCTCAGCCAAAGCAAATATATATTCTAGCTAGTAATTTTTTTAGTTGCCTGCTATCTGTATTTATTTACTTATAATGACATAATTGAGGGTCATACTCATTCAAATCGACTAGGAGAAGTTATTGGGGTGCCATTTGAGTCTGCAAGTACAAATGGATGAATTTTATTCGATTTTAAAACCGCTAATTAAACTGTTTAAGTGTAACCGGTCCTCCTTTTAAAACTATGGTCATATTTGTATACTTGTATTGGTCAAATAACTGACACAGCACGATGGCATCAGGGAAAAATCAATAACTTGCTAATGAATTTCTATAATCAAAATTCAAGCCTGAACCAATACATTTTTCTGAAGAAACCAATCTGTCCATGCGAGAGGCTGACCATGCAATACTTCTATTAAAAAGCACACTTTATTTTAGGTGGGTAGCTGCGTCAGCATGCGTAGGCTGCAAAGGAACAAGTAATAGGTTTATTCCATGCTGAAAAAAAGAAGAAAGAGAACACAACGTTTCGGCCGTGGAGCCTTCTTCGTTGTGTTCTCTTTCTTCTTTTTTTCAGCATGGAATAAACCTATTACTTGACACTTTATTTTATGTGACTAAATAATATTTAGCACGCTGATGGAGGGGAAAGGTGGCAGATCTGCACTAAAGTTATGGTTCCTGCAGATCCATAAGACTCAATGAATGAACTATGAGTTAGTGGAAAGTCTCACAAAAGCTTCCAGCTCTATAGCCCTTGACTCCTCCCTTGCTATTTAAGACAGACAAGTCCTTTTCAATTACCTCTAGCTTTTTTTTTTCCACAGAAGAGAGGACTGTTCAGCATCACAAAAGCTTTTTTTTTTCCTGAACAAGAGCAGGAACATTGTCACAGAAAAACATCGGACAAACTGATGTTTTAATATTACCTTTGAATGGCTGTGTTATTACAGATTCGCCGTCATAAGCCTTCCAAATCTGCAGCAAAGTCCACACTGGTACTGCAAACCTATGCTGGGAGAGTCCCTTCAACACTACTGCCAGAGCCCAAACACCTTATGCCAGGTGAAGTTTTGGTGGCTGTCTTAAGTTCATCACGTGTTGTGCCTTGCTAGATGAGAACTAGAACACAGAACTACATGAGTGAAATTCAACACAAAAATCCCCGGTGAATTCTGACACTGAAATCACTCTCTGATTAATTATTCTTAACTGGGCAGTCTCCGTGAGTGTCTAAAGCTAATGCAACTATAGTTAGCCGAAAGATTTAACCACAATGCTGTAAAGCACTGCATACTTCAAGCAACCGAGACGCAATGATATTGTCGTCAGTAGCTGCCTGCGCATCAAATTCCATTTACTTTCGTATTTTATCTGCTTAAAGATCTCAGATCGCTCCGAGAAAGGAACTATTTCAGCCTCATTTGTTTTCCTCCCTGTTTATTCACTTTTTACCAACACACCAATACCTCTCCCAACAGTACGAAAAATAACGACAATGCATTATTTCTCTCAAAGTGTTATCATTTCTGTTTCTTGACGGGAGGTAGATAAAACACAAACTCCAGATGACAAAGATTCCGATATAACAGATACTGACTGTTTTGCTAATAGGACTTGATTTTCACGCAAAGAATGAACGGGTATAAAACTATGGAAAACCCGCTTAGCTTGAAGTCGTACCACGGGGTAGAGGGTACAAAAAGATTACTTTAGCATGGTGCTTTAATTGAAAATGTTTCCTTTGCGCAGTATCTAGCATGTTTCCAATAAGACACCGCCAACAGGAATATCTCAGGGACGCGTGTTTAATTCTAGGACTGAGAAATCAAGAGTTATTCCCATAAAGATGGCAGAGTCGGCATTTATAAAAAAAAAAAGAAAATCGAAAGAAAGCCGGCGTGTTTCTACAAGTCGTTAGGAACATAGCAGACCCTTAAAAATGTGATGCGCGCTTCTAGAAGATGGCCAATTTCTCACCCTGACGCAGAACAATCTTAGCAACAATTCAATTAAAAAAAAACCTTCCTTGGTCATTGTGTGAATGCTTTTATAACGTCAAAGTGAAAATCCCTCTGAAAGATACTTTTAGAAACCACGACCGGTTATTTACCATGCAATCACAATTGCAAGAGGCCATTTATTAATAGAATCCAGGAAAAGCTGCACTTGTGTGTTATAAAGTAACCGCACTCTATTTTTAAACAAGTCGGGACTCACACGTGCGAACAGGGTATGAGCTACAGAAATCATTGTAACAGTAAACACTGCTTGAGAGCGGCTAACTAATAAAAAAATACTCGGTACTCACCGCAGATTCCGAATTCTGAATCACGATACATAGGATTACCGCTAGAAGACACACAGCAAGGTTCTGCAAACGATTTTCGTTTTTAATCTTCATTTTCTAAAAATTACTCCTACTCAGCACTGACATATACAACTGATTGTGGATGTGGAATTTGTCATATTCACGAACTAACTCTGGAAACAAAACTTAAAACTTGTAAATTGATACTTAAAAAACTCCCAAGCCGTCCAACCCTTAGCGCTTCCCTTTCTGCAAACCTTACTAACTTTTTCTCTCCCCTTAACCTGCTGGCCGGGACTACTTCCCCAAATAAGGAAACAAGTGATCCTTGCGCCGAGTAAAATTGTAGTCCACAAAAAAAGTTTTGGACTTGTATCTTTTTTAGAATGTAATATAAACGGAATATCATCATTGTATAGATTTTTATACCAAAAAAAATTGTTTTTGTATTTGCTTTTGATGAAAACACTGCCCCTTGAACTGCGTTTCTCAATAAAACAGCAATTTGCAGCGGATTAATTTCAGTACCGGTCTATAATACCTAAATATAAATTATTCCAACACCCTAGTCATCCTGACAAACGTTTGTGCTACAACATTTAACTTTGATGTAATTTTAATTGTTTTGAATAATATTTTCCCACTTAACTGTATAGTTTTGCAAGAAATTAATTTACCTTGATATAGTTTACACAATATTTGTATAATATTGTGATTATGAATAAAGTAACCTTTAAACACCATCACGGAAAATAAAAAAGTTACATTTACAAATATATGCATTAGGGAAATCAGCTGCTTTAAAGAAATGTTAATATTACACACAGTATTACATACTAAAGAGTTGAAAATGCATAAAATGTGTGAAGCTCGGATGTTTTCTGAAAGTCATCTTTAGATTTGTGTCATGAGTTTTTTATGTATTATAACTTAATTTATCATAATCGTCGTCATGATTATCATCAATAATGAACCGATTTTATGGGCTATTCCTGTATCCCTCGACTATTTGGAAAAAAAACCTACAAAATTGCTTGTTTCCTCCAGTTTGTGAGTACTTAGTAGTGACACAAACAGATTCACGTTTAAAAGCAACGGTTTTCTATTTATGATATTCGTTTTCTACCGACAAATTGTGCACGTTTGCGAAAGAACCAGCAGTATTCTCTTAATGAGGTATTTAAACCATTTAATGACAAGCCGCGTTTTGTTCTCTGTGGTCGTGCCGTTTCTCTTTAGCAGTTCAAGAATTATGAAAAGGAGGATTTTCACAGACATTTGCTTTTCATTCGATCTTCTCTAAAGTCATTAATCGTGTACTGCCAAGATCAGTGATTAAAATGGGATAGTTACGCCACTGGAAATGTATGAAAAGCTTGTATTTGTAACAGAATCCAGACCTCCAACTCAAAGATGTGAGATAAGGGCTGTTAGATATCTTCATGCATCTACTTGTCACCCAACAATGTAATCCATCATAGATGTTAGATTTAGTTTTGTCACCCATAGACGTATGCTAACAACCCAAATATTTACTTGAAGGCCACAACATCTAACTGTTTGATCGAAGGATCTGGATGTATTACCAGTCATAAAATGCTTTGAAAGAAATCAAGACTAGCTCTCAGAGATGTCAAAACTACGGTGCAGGTTGTGTTTGAATAGTTCTGCTTTATTTAGTTAGTTCCCTGTATATATGTATTTATAAACGCTAAAATAACGTTCAGAATTGTTACTTAGCATATGTGTGCAATAATAGGGATAAATTACCTAAAGCAGTACAAGTTCTGTTGTGAATAAAAATGAAACGCATCTTGTCTGACCAGCACACCACGGTTTCATACAGTTTTTCACTCTTATATCTCACAGCGCAGAAAGAACACGTTTCTGCGTGTATTGTCTTATGTAATACATCACCAATTTCCCTTTCTTTGCCGAAGGAAACGTGTACTTTTTCTAGTTCCTTGCTGGGTAGCCTGTACCGGGACCCCGACAGCCACGAATGGGAGCAGACCCGGTCTGTGCCGGGTAGCTGCTGCTCAGCCTGTGACAAAAAGCTGAGCGACGGGGGATGATCCAAATACTTTGAGCTGGATGAAGCGGGGGGAAAGAAAACCAATGAATGGGAAGCATTGAAACCGAGACCTTCAAAAGATGGAAATCAACGTTTTCCAAGTCCTGAGTTGCTACAAAACAGCTAATTATCGACCGAAACAGGCAACTACGAGATAAAAAGGCTACAATGACGCAGGTCTACTCCTATGGCTTGAAGTGTCGCGGCTTGTTCAGAAGGCCTTGATAAAAAAAACATTATTGTTATTGTAATGATAAATGATACTATCGCTTCCAGTTCTTATTTGTGTTTGTGGTTAACAACAATAACAGTTCTCATAAATTTGATGCGGAGCTGAACTGAACACGATTCCCGTTAGGCGCGGGTCTCTTTTCTTGGAGCTGTCCCCTGATTGACAGCCGCACGCCCCGCCCCTGCCCCGTGCCTGCTCCGCTCGCTTCAGTGTGCACGGGCTCAGGTCGGGCAAGGAGAGAGCTCTTCCACGGCGTGTGAAGTTTGTGACTCCCAGCTTTTCTGCCTTTTTAAGGTGCCGATGTAACCGCCTTTCCTTCTCTCGCCGCAGACGTTCGCCGGATTTTCGAAAACCCTTCGCCTGATTTGCGCGTTACTCTTGCTTGTCTGATTGATCTTTGAATTTGTTTCTGTTTTTGCGAAGTGGGGGACCCGCTGGCAGATACTTCAATGAGCGCTTTTGAAGTTGCTGCAGCCTCTGGCTTTCCTCTGAAGAAATGATAGCTGCGCTGCTTCCCGTATTCTGCTCGACAGACCAGAAAATGAAGTACTTGTAAGTTTGAGCTCTGTTACAAATTCATCTTTTTTTTTATTAGGATTGGAGAGATAGAAATCACTAAAACGATACATTATGTCTAAATTAGCAGATGCTGATATGATTTAGATTGGATCAAGTAAAAAAAAGGGTAAAATGTCTTTGTTGCAGGTCTTTTTTCATACTTGTCACAGTCCTGGCGGCAGATTTGGTCCACGGGGTAAGTTTAAAATATTTGTTAATTCTATTAAGATAACGTGTTTTCTGCAAGTGCTGTAGTTCTGGACGGAACTGTCGTTGATGCGGGTCTGTGCAAACGCGCTTTTCCCACGACACACCTGAGTTTTGAAACCGCACGTAAAATAAAACTTGCCATCTTGCCAATAAGGTCTTCGTTACTTACGGCGTGTTTCTAAAAGTGCATTAAACCGTTACAGTTGTTTAAAAAACTCCCCATTGTAAATACTCCCGTTAGAAACTTTCGTTTTGAAACGACTGCTTTGGCTTCACATATAAAGTGCTATTCGCTGGATTCTGTTTTGGACAGGCTATGTTTAGTATTATAACGCATTCATGTGTGCTTTTATTTATAGCCGCAGAGCACGGGCTTGTTGTGACCGAAGTTTTAATTGAATGCGTTTCAACTGCTTTTGTGCTTTTGCGAGCCTACATCAACAATTTGACAGCAGATGTACAAATAATGCCCTAGTTAAAGGGCAGAAACGGAAAGATTATATATGCGGTACAGTAGGTTCGACATTCTGTTCCATGTTCATGGACATGCATGTTCGTATTTATATACTGTGTTGGGGACGGTGGGTTGCATGAAGACGTCGTCGATTCAGTTGGTGGGAGTTGAAGGAAACGAGTCGGTGTAACCTAACCCCACAGTGATTTACAAAAGCGTTAGCTTTATCCTTCAAGGAACCTACAAACCCACGAAAAAGAGTGAAATTCGAGGATATATATTGGGATTCTGGGAAAAGAAGTCGCATTTAAATAGGTATCCTACCGCTGTACCGAAGTCCAACCTCGTCCTTGTTGTATCTTATATTCAGCGTATTTATATGCATTATTAAATGAAAAACGATTAGTGGACCAAATGAATGAATCAAGTGCTACCAGTGGCTTTATGCCTTTGATGCTTCCCAGTGATCTGTAACGCGGTCTAAACCTACTGTACAACCTACAACATCACACTGCTTGTAGTAAAAAAAACAACTCGCTTAAACGTTCATGAGGGGAGTAGAAAAAAAGTTGGTTTGCAACCGAATAGCATATTATAGTCCATTTTGAAGTAACATTAACGTTGAAGTCCATAGCATACCAAGAGCACCTCGTAGAGCCCTGTGTAAGCGGTGTCCATCGTGGGCAAGACACGGGGCTCAGTAAAAAGCGCCGCTGTTGCTTGGAGAATTCCGGCCAGGCGACATGACAGGGGTACAGTAACATACTGTCGTACCATGGTAACAGGTGTACAAGTCGCTCGACAGTTGTGCAAACCTTGGAGGTCTTGGGTCCGGAAACCCAGGCCCTAAACTTTTCTGAGCGACAATATCTACAATTGCAGCGTCATTTGACAAAGGCGCAGTCTGCATTATGAATAGAGGACATTTGTTTCCTTGAATTATTTTTCGGACCAGGCTATGAAAGGGCATTCAATGATTGAAAAGTATGAATTTTTAAAAAAGGACTTTAAAGTGAAGGAGATCAAGGAAATGTTATTGCAGATGACGTCTTTTCCTTTCAATCCCGAGATCGACGCGCAGCAGTTACAGTTTACACTTTTTCAAGTCGTTGACGGATGTTTTAGTTCCTACGGGGTAAAGAGCACATCAGTCAATGTCAAGGGCTGTAGATAAGATGGTCCAGGATTCGTCTGAAGTCCGTGTTAAAAAATAACGATACAAGATTTCTCTCAATATCACTTCCCATGATGGTGCTTTGATCAGGTTACATTAAAGAGGAGTGAACCTAAAATGTGACTCGACTAAACTATAAGGTCATCTTAATCTTGAAAATCCTGGTTTATCTTCAGTGTGTATGCAAACGAAGCTTTTGTTGTGGTAGGACTTTTTCTCAGAGTAACTACTACAAAATAATCAAATCTCCATTATTAGTGCAAAATTAAATTATATCAGTACCTTGCCAAAATGAATGAATTCCAACTGTTGTGTTGATTGTAAGTCACCAGCATCACTAAGCCTATAAATTCTGTATCTCTTGAATAGCTCTTGTCTTCTTCTCATAAAATGATAACATCCTTGTTAAGGGGACAATATTCTGGGCTCATCTTCACATTCTAGTAATAAGAGTTCTAGAACTGATTTTCTTAAGATTCAGATTTTAAAAGAAACACAAAACTCCAGCAGAGCTTTTCATTTTAAGCCCATTTCATTTGGTGAAGAATTACCCAGATATATCTGAACAGATACAGTAAGTGTCATCACAGATGGTGCCCATAAGGCTGCCTCTTGGAAGAAGTAGGGTGCTTCTGTGGGTCCCTATGCAATGTACCGTATTTCATTTCCTGCAGAGTTCTGAGAAGCGCTAGCTGAAATTGGAACTTCTAGTCAATTTAAAGATTGGACATCGCATTGACAATGTCTGGGGAGAAAAACATGGCAGAAGACCATTTCTTTTGTCCAGAGAAGTTTCTGCTGGGTTTCTTCTGGAGGAACTAAAAGGTTTTGTTGCTTTTCTCTCAGTGAATTTGAGTTTCAGTCAGTACAGTTCAAAGTATACCTTCCTCCATCACACATCTTCTGGGTGCCCTTTTGGTCAGTCTAGATGCTACAGCCGACAGCTGTAGGTTGTTTGACCAAGTGCAGGTGCCTAACATGTTAAGTATCTTGGCAACTCAATACTGGATTCTTCCCAGTTCTAGTCCTAATTCTAGGTCTGTTCCAGTCCCTTCCCTGAGCCAGTTCTAGTCCCTGCCATAGGTCTGTTCTAGTCCCTGCCCTGAGCCAGTTCTAGTCCCTGCTCTAGGTCTGTTCTGGTCCCCACCCTGTGCCAGTTCTAGTCCCTGCTCTAGGTCTGTTCTAGTCCCTGCCCTGAATCAGTTCTAGTCCCTGTCCTAGGTCTGTTCTAGTCTCTAATGTGAATCAGTTCTTGACCCTGTACAAGGTCTACTCTAGTCCATGGTCTAGATCTATTCTAGCCCCTGCCCTGTGACAGAGGAATCTTGTTAGCTTTTTGAGAAGGAAGTGGGATCCATTACTGTTAGGGTTAAGCAGGACCTTTGGGGTAACCTCATGCTTCTGGGGCTTTTACATCTTACATTCCGAGTAATAGTGCTTACTACACTTCACTACTGGTAATTGTTGGTCTTCATTTCCAGTGGCAGTTCTACCTTTCCTAAATGATTTTTTAAAGTAATACAGTATTCTAAACATAAACTATGTGTTGTATGAAAAGTCTTCCAAAATGTGTGCATTCTTCTTTTCATACAGTGCTGGACATGACAGTACAGTATTTCCATGATTTCTCAAATGAAAGGGGGCATTTCTGCCCTTCAAGCTCATGTGGTCCTGTTTCTCTGTAGTTTTGTAGCACCACTGATTGTATTGGGAATAAACTGCCAATTTTAACATATTTGTTGTTTTTGATTCTTAACAATACAGCATTATAGAACCTCTTCAAATGGTTCTCTGCTCCGTTCTCTTCAATATGATAGGTATGGCTTTCAGCAATATTTTCAGAGGTGTTACATGAGTAATTTCTTCACTGCAGTCTTAAGGAAATACTTCCAATAATCTACATTAGCGTAATCTGAATCTTTTCCTGTAAAAATATTAAAAAGTAGTTATTTTATACATCTGTACATGTTTGGAACAACAAATACATCTTTGTTATTTCAAATGCTGAAGATTTCATGCTTGCCGGGATCTTTTAGAATTGAGCTTTCAGGCACTGATTTGGAATTTGCGTTTTGTAAATCAAGGCTGTCATTTTGATCAGCTTGAAGTATACTTGATTTTATTTCACAAAGGATTGGGATTTTGAGCTTAAATTCTCTCAGCTATTCTATTGTTGATGTCCACAGTAATTTGGGATCTGTTTAAGCAATCCTGGGGTTCAGGTTTATGGTTGTGCTAATTCTTTCAACAATTTTACAAAATAGAACTTAAAATTCCTCGTATGGCATTCCTTTATTAACAGACTAGTGTGACTAACAAGGGCTGTTGGCATTTGCCAAGGTTTCTGTTGCCACAGTGAGGTCTGGTGTGACTTTCTTTCCAGTTGGTCTCACTGAAAAGGGCTGAGCCCTGCTGTTACCTCTGAAACCTGGTTATAGATACAGTTCACATGAGCAGCAGTGAGGAGGCCAGGCTGCTGTTCAGAGCAGAAAGATGTTTGGGCCGTGGTATTAATCATATCATTTCCCGCCTCTCTGAAAATGATACTGTTTCATTTATTCCTGTTTTGGGGTGTGACTTTTGCCAAATTCCATGTCACACAAAGACGTTTTTATGCCTGATGGCCATCACAGAGATTGGAAACTAAACATTTTTATTTATTTCATGGTCTGATTTTTTTGGGGGGGCAGGGTAGTGTAAAGCAGCAATGTAATATGGAAAAGACAATCCTATAATCTCCCACATTCCCCCTTCTATCCCTGAATCCCTCCCCTAATCTGGTAATCTACCCCTCCTCCACACAACCCATCATCCCTGCCCAACTAGCACACTCCTTACTACTTTACAAAACCACTGTCTTGCTGAGCCCAGGTCTTGAGGTCCTCTGTAGTTTAGGAGAGTCCTAAACCACAGAGGACCCAGGAACTGGGCTCGGTAAAACAGTAAAGTAAAGTAATAAGTCTCTTCATGCTATGGGGTGCCAGGTAGAGTATGTGTAATTCAGAAAAAGCCGCAGTATCTTCTTTTAGTGTGTGTAACTGCAGTGTGCTTGTCAGCCTTGAACAGTCCCCTCCCCTGCTCTGTGTACACCACCAAGACAGGATAGAGACTGACACCAAGGCATGACACCCCTCTTAGCAGTAGCAATGCCAGGCAGCTACATCTAGTGAGCACAGGGAAATCTAATGAGGGGCTGCCACTCAATGAAAGCAGCTCTTGGATATTTTTCCCCAAACAGCAGATATAAAGCACTTTCTACAGCAATATGTTTATGGTTATTAAGCATTGAATTAACAGCTCCCAGCAGGCAATTAACACAGTATTAAAGTATTGCTGGCTGTCAATAATTTCTAAATAGAATTTGCATTTTCTAATCCTAAATTACAATGCAGTTTTTCCTTGGTGAGGTTTGTGTGTCATTTCTCAAAATAATCTAAATGGAACATATCTTGTTACCAAATTGGTGAAGCTGTTAGACAGAGGAATGGCTGTCCCCAGCAATTTCCTTATAGATCGTGTGAATGTGTGTGCAGTTATGTGGTGTTCTCTTCTACCTGGGACAGACTGGCTCTGTGCTTGATGTCACTCCAGCCTCTCAGCTGACCAGCTGCAGTCTTAATTGTTGGCTGTATACCCTCATCCCACCTGCAGGCACAGAGTGCTACAAGTTTTTAAATTCTGTTGCATTGAGTAAACAATGGATTATAGGACTAGGCTAAATTTCTGCATTTGCAAGTTTGCTTTTAAGATTTTCATAGGGAGGCAAGAAGTTATTTTGAGTGATTATGGTCAGTGGATAATGTTCCTTAAAAAACATTTCTTCACCTAATAAATCTTGATTAGAGTAAATATGGTCTTACAGTATAATCCTAGAAGATTTAAAAAAATGGGAGTTTTAATGTTATTACTGTCGCACATTTGGTGTTACCAGAATAATTGGAGAGTTTGATTTTAGCTTGTTGTAAGAAAAGAGGAAAGAATTGACTTAAATGACAGAATGAAGTTCAAGTTAATATTCAGGAATTAATGTCAGAAGCATTAAGTGTTTTGCTACTGAATTCAGGGTTTTTACTGCATTTAACACTGCATTGTTTACTATTAGTGTTTAAAACATAGCTCGGCACATTGCTTTGTCTTTATACAGTACCTGCTTCCAAAAACAAATCTTTTGAAGCCCTGGGAGACCACTAATAGAGGAATCTGATGAGCTTAAAAAAAAGTTTAAAAATAACTTTCTTCAAATGTTTGGGCCGGGGTCGAATTTCTGTTAATTTCAACAGTCTTTCTTTTCCCAGAGTCAAATGCTAATGTCTTTGTACTGGCTTTGTAAAGTTGTAAGTCTCTTCACGCTTCTGGTTGCCAGGTATGTAATTCAGAAAAAGGCTGAGTGTTGTTTTTAACAACATTTCTTGGTGTGTGTATAACTTGCATTATGCTTGTTTTATACATGTAATGTTTTAAAGTTATTTTTGTTTTAGGTGTTTAATTTTAAGTAATATTATTAGTTCATTTTCCCAGGTACTTCAGAATTAGGGAAATTAAAATGGGAACACTTTCTACACATCTTTTAGCTTAGGTTATGGTCCCAAAATATCAATATCAGAACTGGAATCACGCAAACATCCAGTCAATTCAGAAATTTTAAGATTCAAGTGACGAAGTGTTTCAAGCACATTTCACAGGTGTAAGAATTCTCAGAATTCTCTGTGCAGATAGATCTACTTGTAAATCAGAAATATTGGCAGTTACAGGAGCTGGTAGCTATTTTTTCTCTTAGGGTTAGATGGAAATGGGATACTTTGTCTTTCTCTTGGGCTTCCATTTTGTTCCCTGCACTGGCAATACATGCCTTCATCTTGTTATTTGTAAGGTGAAACATGGCAGTATAGCATCACATATACACACAATCTCCAGACAGGAAGAACTCTCATCTTCTCTTAGTCGTCTGAATCCTGGATGTGTTTCTGGTTTAGTTGAGCTTATACTGTGATTTTGTAAATATATTTCTTGTAACTTGAAATGGTTACATGTATGTCTGTGGTACCTCTCAATGGGTTCACAGTGTAGAAGTGACCAATTGCTCTACTAAACAACAAATAACATTGTATGTACATTATGTTTTTCAAAATTATTTGGATTGGAGAATCTGTTTGTGGCACAAATACAGACAAACCCTTAATCTCTGTGAATTCCTCCAGTAGACCTTGTTTTATGCAGAAAGTGCCAATTAGACAAGAGGTGTGCATTTTCGAGTCATCCTCAAACCAGAGGTTTTGTTGATATGTGTACTTCAAGAAACCTGACTAGTAAGTCTGTTAATATTTTCTGTTTCTATGTAAAGGTTGGAAAGTACATATTTTCAGTGTTTGTTTGAGAGGTCTGGTGAGGAGCTCTATTAATCTACTTTTGCCAAGGGGCCGAGGACCTTGATAAAGAGGTTTTCTGCACTTTGGCATTTATCAAGGACATGGGTGTGGACTGCTCATGTTTCTGTACAGAGTAGTGCATGTATAAAATGCACAGCACAATTATGATCATAGTCCGGTTGTGATGGCAAGAGAAAGCTGCACCCTACCAAGGAAGCAGACATTTTAACATCTTCATTTTTACATTTAGAATTTTACGATTCCCTTCATTTTCCAGTGTGGTTCTCTAGAGCATTTCTAGTCCAATTTTCAGATTCACTTTTGCAAATGACTGTCCCGTGTTGGATAGTTTTGATCATATGCAGATCATCATTCTAAAGCATTCATGCACATAAGGCAGAGACTAGATGACCAGCAAACACTTCTGCGTTTCATGATTTCCAAATCCTAGAGGGACAAATCCTTGGTGTTCTATACAGAGAATACAGCAAGATAACTGCATGTGTGATCATTAATACACCTATCTGTCACAACTCAGAATTGCACTCTGGTTCTCAAACGGAATCTGATTTTACATTGGAGCATCCTTCTGCAATCTGCAGTTTCCCTCACGGGATCAATAAAGTATCTATCTATCTATCTATCTATCCTGGAGCTTCTGCAAGGTCTTCAATGCTACTAGGGTTGCAGAAAACACATAGGTCCCTTTGGGAGATCAAGCTGATACATTTACAGCAATTAAAATAAGCCTATTAACCAATAGAAATGAAGACAAAATAATGCTTTTAAATTACAACTCGCCAGAACAAAAGATGGTAATCAGTATGCTTTGTACAATTATTATTCCTTCTCTAGCCATTTTTTCACATTAGGGTGAGTTGACGTTGTGCAAGGACCAGCAATTGAGATCACAGGTGAATTATGTTAAACTAATGGAGCTTGAGGGATTTTAACTAAGGCCTTGCCTCTTGTGTAAAAGGAATAATTATGGTAGCCTTTCACTTAAGATCCCAGAGATCTGAAGGCAGCCAAGATGTCTTTCCAAACAGAGAGAGGGACAAGGCATTAGGTGCTAGGTTGCTTCAGGGGGCAGTGAGGAAAGGGAAACAGGACACTGTCAGCAACATACAGCTTTTGCACAAGAGTTACACAGAGAATAACGGCACACTTTTTTTCTAGGCTAGGGTTATGTTTCAGATCGTTACAACGGTGGGCAGGTTCAGTCTTACAGCATCATATGTTTCATTACTTTTCTGTCGGAATTTTAGGGAAAAGTGTGGGACATTGCTATTCAGGTGAAACCTCGAAATGTTGTAGTCCCTCCTGAAATGAAGGGTGTACAGTTCTAGGAGTGGAAGAGACATACTGTAACCTGCCCACCTTTGGTATTAAGGCACCCCCATACAGACTCTTTGCTAGACCTCCTGCCTGCCTGTGTTGCTGCGTAAAATGAGCAGCTTATGAGCCAAGGCTGGAGTCTGCCAGGATAACAATGAGAGACTTGATTGGCCTCAGATTCAAGGCCGGGTGTTATTTCAAACCAGCTTCATGCAGCAGAATACAGCAGCGAGAATGGAAACGGGGCTTGAGGAGGGAGGGAATTGTCAGTGCAGTGTGTAGGTTTTCATATCACATTGTTGAATCCAATAAATCAAATTGAATTCCCCTCCGAATTCTCCCAGTGCTACAAAAATCAAGCACTGCAAAGGGGCTTCATGACATACAAGGACTTCTGGTGTTTTTTAGAAAGATGTTTTGGCCTTTGAAATGAACTTTCTGTACTTTTTACTTGCGGGAGATTTTAATATATAATTGCGGGAAAATTTGCACAGCAAATATTAAATATGTAAACAAAGAAGATACGTTTGTACATTTTCTGTTGGGAGTTTAAGCCCAGACCACAATACATATGGACACTGAAGCAGAAAACATGGAAATCTCTTTCGCAGGTCTTTATCCCCTCCAGAAAATAAGTAGTTGATTACACCGGGGGGCTTTTTTGAGCCTGTATTGTGTTCTTAACATTCCACGGGAAAATTCCAAGCCGGCTTGGTGGAACTTGTTACCAGCATTTCCCAGCTGCAGATCTCACCTCCAGAAAATTCCTTCTTGAGTGAGGCGACGTATTAGCATTTGACAAGCAGGGCTCTGAGCAGATCTCATGGCCTGGGGGAGGGCATTTTAACAGGAGGCAGCTTCTGCTTGCTGTCGGCAGCCTGTGCCAGAGGTAGAATTGTTAAAGTACTACTGTGCAGTGCTGCAGTCACTGAGAAATGAAATGACCGAGGAGTGTGTGGACTGAGGTTAAGATTGCTTGGTTTATTAAGAGTCAGACTTTTCTCTGCATGAATGAAATGCAAGGTTTTTATTCTGAAAAATGCGCAATTTAAAAATGTAATGGTGCACGTAAAATACATTTTGCAGTGTGTTCTTTAAAGAACTTGTTCAAACTGGGCATGGATTTAACTAAACAAGATCACAGTAACACACTCCTTTGTTGTTATTCCCTTTCAGCAGTGTAGTTTGGTTTTTGTATGTTAAAACGGATCAGAATAATCTAGACTCCTGACATAATTCTTTTCCTTCCAGTCCCTCACAGAGGGTTTACTTCATATAACTTTTAGCAAAAATACAAAGGAAAAAAAATGGAACAGATCTTAACTGGAAATAATTAATTTTAATTGTACGCATTATGTTCATATGACTGATGTTCATAGATCAGTTTTTATTTTAGGTGATCTGCATCTCAAGGTTTTAACGAAACAGGCTGCAACAGGGCACACTTAAACTTATCCAAAGAATTTCAATAATAGATGATAGCATTTTGGTTAATAAAAAATGGAACAAAGCAAATTCATTAAAAAGTGGATGGTGTAAATTCAAACTTAATCTTTTGGAGTCAATCCTCCAGTTCACATCTATCTTGTAGAGCAGCTACAATTCTTAATTGTACACAGCCAGAAAAAGGATAATGACTTCTTACCATTATATAAAAAATGGGAATACTGACTGCTATACCTGAAAGGTTGCGGTTTAAACAGACACAGACCCAAAAACAACTGAGATGAGAAGCTAAAACTCTTTAACTTTATTTTTCAACTTTGAAAATTCAGAATGATAAATATTAGAATAAAAATCCACTGTTTTCCACTAGGAAAATCAGTTTTCTATTACTTGTCGCAACTACTGAGAGTTGCCTGTGTATTAATTCGCATTTGAGGTCCTGCCTGTTTAGCAGTTTTGAGATTTGACGTAAATGCCAAAATTAATCTTCAGAGAAGGGAATTCATTTAAATGGGGGTGTACTGTGAAAAACAGAAATACTATGAAAAAATCCGAAGAACATAGTGAAAACAACTCCCAAAGTTTAAATGGTGATGGCAAAGTCTGGACAAGGCTAATTTAACGAATTTCAGCCATTTTGAAAAAGATAATATGATCTTTCTCTCTTTGCTGATGTCTTTGGATAGAAGAGATCTTAGTAACTGGCCCGTTACACTGGGAGAGGATGTGAAGTCAGCATAATCACATGCATCTAGACTGAACCCATTCTGCCCTTGTTTGCATGTGACTTTCCAATTGGAGCCTACAGCACAAATCCCAAGAGGCAGCGAGCGAAGAAAAAAAAAAAGCTGGCTGGTGCTTTCATTCTGAAAAACGATCCTCCCCACTCTCCGTTTGTAACAGCCGGAAGGATTTTTTTCCAGCATGATATTGTTACAGACATCTGAGTGTGTCCATGTACACTGTCATAGTCTGTTACCTGTGCAAATAAGCCAGTTTTCGAAATCTTTCTTTTCCAGAGCATTCACCTCTGACGATCTCCTGTTATTGTTTCACCAGAAACCCTTTAACCCTACAATGCCTAGTGTTCTGCATGCCTGCCTCTGAGGGTTCTGTGCAATGAAATCTAATGTTGTTCGGGTTGTCCATAAGAACCAAAGAGGAGAGTGTTTATTTTACACTTATGCCCGTTCATTTAGCAATTAACATCTGCTCTTATTCCTACATAATTGGGGTAAGTTATGGTCCTGACTGCACCTCTTCTGTAAAGTGCTATCTGTTCCTGCTGCTATTCTGCATCAGACTGTAAGTGGTTCATAAATATACATTTGAATCATTTCTTGCTGTTATTATTGGTTACTCTGAACTACCCAGATCTGCTAAGAACCAAGCAGGGCCACACGTGGGCTCTTTTCCAGTTCAGCATTGTAGTCTGGGCAAATTTCTGTAACTTGGATTGATGATTAATCATACAGTACTGTATGTTGGAATGATCACTGGAACTATCATTTAGGTGGTGATTAGTAGCAGTTTGGTTTTGACCATTCATCGGTGCTGTGGGCCTTGTCTTATTCACTGGAAAAGGGCTTAGATTGTGTAATGATGATAGCTTTATCGGACATTTAGTTTTTTTCTAAGCTCTCTTACTGTGCACTTAAAAATGCAGTTTAAGAAAAATGACTTCTGACAAACTCTTTTCGTGAAATTGGACGTGCTGGCAGTCTCAAAGTGATACTAATGTTTAATTCTCACTTCTATAAACTCTGGCTAATGTGATTAATTCATCAGAAGGCCGTCCTGACACTTGGCTGAACATGCTAGTATGCAGCACTCCGATGTCAGATTATCTCATCATCTTGCTTCACTGCTTACAGTAGATCTTTGAAGTGTCTGTCCATTAGGCACTGCATTATTACTGAAATATTTCACCCTTTTTTCTAAAACTACAGATTGCTGTTTGCATGATATGGCCTGCCTGGCACACATTGTCTGTCTGTTCCCTGAGAGCATGAGAACAGCTCTCATGGATTTTTTTGTTTTGACAGGTTAAAAAGACATTGATAGAGGGCTAAATGAAAAGCCTCTTTTTATTTTTTTGTTCATGTAGTGTCTGATGCAATTTAATTCCTTTAAAAAAAATACTTTCAATTTTCGTCTGCCCATGGCCAGGAATGCGATATTTATTGCTGTTTTAACGCTGACGGAAAAGACAATTCCTACTCATACTTTACATTCTTTTGACTGACAATGTGTTTGCTGGAGGCCGAAAATCACCCCAGCAGGGTGTTAGCCACTGTTAATATAGTTCATGAGAGAAATATGGTAACAGTCATGGATCAGGGACAAGCTGAAAGATCAGGTAAGAGCTTTCAGGGAGTAAGCCTTCTGCAGGGAGGTTAAATAGAGTCTTCAGTCTCCCCTGTGAAGTTTATAAAAATCACACCCCCGATGCAGTTTCCTTATTTCTGTCTTCATGTCTGTCCTCGGAGTGGCACAGGAGGACTTTCTGAACAGTTGGAACTCTTCCTGCCTATGGTGAAAAAACGTGCAAGAAAGACACGAGCAGCAGAGAAGAACCCTTGAACCAATGTTTTTTTTTTATTTTCTCCTTGGGATCGCTCTCTCTCTCTCTCTCTCTGTCTCTCTCTCTCTCTACATCCTGGTCTCCAGGTGTTGCCCCCGAGTGATTTCTACTCCACCCGGCCGCGCCCACCGTTGTCTCCCTGCCACGCCACGTGCGGCTTGGGTGGTTGGGGTTAGTTTCCGTGAGTGGTTTCCGTGGGCATGTCTCGCTGGCTGATCACTCAGAGGGAGGTGCAGTGCCCGCCTGATGATCTGTGCTGGTTGATAAAAGCCTCCATCTTTCAGTTCTCCCTGTCTAAATTCCTGAACAGTGACGTTTGCACTGATTTGTTGGTTTTTTTATAGCAAAGGAAGAGTCGATGCATAACTGGACTCTGCAACAATGCCGAGTGCAATCTGATTGTTCAAGCCTGCTGTTTCAAGTCCGTAATCTTTTCAAAACAGTAGATGGTGATTTATTGAGTAGATAGGGGACCAGTCTAGTTCTGGTCCTGAAGGGCTGGTGTGTCTGCAGGTGTTCAGTCCGACTGTTTTTATAACGTGAATCAGCTGATTATTGTATTAATTAGACCAGTTTAACGGCTTCTCCAATTCGGGTGCTGATGCTTTAAAGAAACTGCTCTTCAAGGACCAGGGCTGGGCTCCCTTGCTTTAGTGTTAACATATGACAGTTTATTTCTGCTTCTGGAATTTTTAACTGCTTCTCTTGGCAACATAAATGCCCATGTAACTCCTTTCTCTCTTTGGCTTACCCTGTGTTCAAGATTTCTGACTTTCAGATGTTTTCGCCATTTAAGTGAGTGCTGCTGTATTGTCCCAGAGTCAGAAGTGAATGGTCTACCTAGATTTACATGACCCGAGTGTCCAGAACAGTGGTTATGAGTCATTCTGTTTTTACTGAGTTTTGCCACTTTTTTGAACTTGGTAAATTAGAGAGAAATGGAGGGTCCAGGAGCAAACACTGTCCAGGGGGTTGGTCTACCATCAAATAAACTTTCATGGTATGAGGCACAGGGTTTCTCTGTGGAATAATGTGCATAGTATTGGCTGCCTTGACAGCATTGGACAAAGAGCGTTGTTAAGATATTCGGATTTGTCTGCATGGTCTTTTGGATACGTATTGAACAGCATGTTTCCTGTGGGTTGGGAGGGGTCCTTCATTGCAGCATCACATCTACGAAGGTCAGTTTTCTGAATCTGAAGCGGTAAATAGCAGGAGTCAGTCCTTTGATATAAGAAGCAGTGAAATCTCAGGCAAGAAGCCTGTGAGACTAGAGACACCATTTTCTCTCACTTAGGCGGTACCTTGTATTGCTACTGTTCAGGTGTAAAGCATGGCAAGACTGCATGGAACATTAAAGGGCTGGTGGTAACAGGACCCATAACAGGAGCTATAAATCTCTCCCAGTGTGCACTCTTGGGCTCCCACACAAGGCCAAAACAGCAACAGACATTCCATTGGCAACAACATTTTGCATATGAAGTTTGAGACACTGAAAGATATGCAGTGATCAAAATTTGGCTGCTGTCTTTACCTCTTTATCTCATCGTACCAGGATGATCCCTGGAACACTGGGGTGTGAAGTAGACTGATTGCTGGGCGTCATCTTCAGGAGGTCAGTTACTGACTAAGGAGCACCTGGACCGCAGCTCTCTTGACTGAGGGGAGAGTGGATAGCATAGTGATGGTCAGTCTTTCCCCAGCTCACTGAGCAGGACGATGGCACAGGCGATCAGCAGTTCACAAATCACTGCATTAAAAAGAGAAAAGCGTATCTGTAACGGACACAGGCTTGCTGCCAATTTCCTCACAGTGGACCCAAGTAACATTTGGATGGTTATCATAATTTCTCTGGTTATGTTCTATACACATAGAAAGTACAAAGTGTGTCGGAAATAACAGTAAATTGTTTGTTCACAGAAAACGTTTCCCCGTTTAATTCAAATAATGAATTATAAAGTAATTTTTCACTTTCTCTAATTTCTCTGCCTGACGTTCTGTGTAATGGTCCTGCAGGTGCTGAATAATGCCACATGTTGCCCAAGTGGCCATCTTCATCAGTGGTGGATGAACAGGGTCCACACCAACGTGCAAAATGTTTTAGCATTCTTTGGGATTAAAGGACTATACAGTATAAATGGAAGGAATTGTTATTTGGCTATGGAGAGTGAAGAGTTTGACTGAAGACGATACACACTGATGAGTCAAGAACTCAAGTCCTTTTGGCAGAATACAGATGCAGCAGTAATTAAAGATGGATTTATCAGTTTGAATTTGGAAGTGTTTTGAAGTGTCCTCATTGAATGGAATCCATTATTCCCAGTTTTGCTGGGTACTGATGTAGGATTACTTAAATGAGGAGATGAAATGGAGCTTGAGAGAGCTATTCTTATTGTTAATCATACTGGTCTTCTTAGTACAGGTTCCAAAATGTAAAGACCACTTCCCAATTACTAAGTCTGATCAATTTGTGTTTGGAGATGCAGAAAAATGGCTAAGCTTATTTGCTTTTATGATAAGACAGAGTAGGTTTTAATGACATTGTGGATGAAGTTTGGCAGCAAATAGCTTTCTAATTTCTCCTAAGGAAATGTAAGTCATGATCATGAACAATACATCTATCCACATGTTATATTCTTTAACAAATTACTTTTGAACAGAGATCTGTAACTTATGAAATCTGATTTTTGTCTAAGTTTCATTGAAGCTAATGACGGAATCATAGATCTGGCAAAAGCCCTTTTCGAACAGATGGTTTCAATTTTCAGAACCTCTGTTCTTCTAATCTTTTCTTCTAAACTCTTGCATGAGTGTTGTTCTCTTTTCGGTACAATTCTTTTCTGTCCTTTGCAGAAAGTATTTCAATTGCTGCTGATAAATCATTTTGATTTAGATATTTAGCATGGCTAGTTTGTATTTTTAATGTTTTCGGCCAAGTTTGATGTGCTTGCTTCCAAACTGACGTGCATGTTATTAAAGTATAAAAAATATTTTTTAAATGTAAATGCAATTAACGAAAACTAAATTTTTCTGAGCAGGTAAAAAAAGTCAAATATATAATATTAGATAGTATTATTCATATTTTTCAGAGACTGTATTATTCATTCTTTATGGTGCATTAGAAGATTTTGTCTATGTTTTTTTTTTAAAGAAAATATTTGACCTCTGTGCGTTTCTCCACTGGTGAGACTGTAAGTGGAAGTAATGAGCACAAGACACAGGTACCCCAGGAGCTCTTCGATCCCTGATCTCCATTTAGGTGTTGCCCTTTTCCACGTACTGCAGGGGCAGGGGGAGGGTGTGGGCAGTTCAGGAAGAGCAGGAGAGCCCTGAACTATCATGTTCATGCCGGCCACAGGGGGCTTGTGTGGACATGTTTGATGGATGGAGACATAGGTTCATGACCCTTGGAAAGCGAACCGCTTCGTACATCAAGAGTAACCATTTTCAGACTTACGGCAAAATTCCTGAAAGACCTAATCATGCAGCTCTGCAGTTCTTTGTACTGTTTTATAGTACAAACACGGGAAGGATTATGCCGCAAGAGAAGAGCATTCTACTCACAGGGCTCACCTGTTTGCTAATTGCTGTGAGATCTTTGGACTCCCAACATGTGCTCTGAGGTCAACAATAATGGATTGACCTGTATTCCCACAGTCAAGAAAGGTGAAAGGCCATTTTGCTATAATACCTCTAAACTTGATTTTTTTTCTCAGACTTTTTGTGGGGCAGACAAGCTTATCCATGTAGATAAGATGCAAAAGTTTCAGTTGTGATTTTTCCTTAGGCTTGTACTGAGATTTCTGGGACGAATGAGCAATGAATCGGACCTCTTTGTCCAAGCTTAAGCCTGGTGTATGAAAGAGCCTTGCATTCTGAGAAATAGGAAACATTTTAAATTAGCTGCGGTTGGATGGTTCAAACCATAAAAATGCCTCGAATTCAAAACCTATTTCCTTGAGAGGCTGGTAAAAGTACTCAGAAGGATGCCTTCTAATTTGGTTGGCATGTTCTGCGGTAAACCATAAATTCCACTAAGAGTGTGGGTTTCCTAGTTCATGCTTTGGATGAGGTCTGTGGTGATTTCCTGAGATTGAAATGTTACTGGAGAGCCCCAAGAAGGAAATCCTTCTTGACCCAGGCCCAGATGTGTGCAGCTGGCGTGAAATGTATTTCTTCTGGTGCACAAACTGCAGTTTTGATTCTTGCACACTAATCAGTTTAATTACAGAACATGACCCTGTCTCACTGGAGTGTTTAAAGTAGGTAATGTACTGAGAGGTGTGTATTACTTGACTGTAACAATACTGGGTGAGGTGCAAATGACTCAGAATCTCCTCTGGGAGTCTGTAAGATCTAAGCTTATAAAACAAGCATGTCTCATAATGGATGCTGAGGTCACAGGTGTTTGAGGTCACAGGTAATCCGGCTTAATGGGAGACATTCAACAATTTTCTTTGAGGACATAATGCTGAAGTTCATGTCTCTCACAGAGGGGATTGCTGGTTACTTTTGTGTTATTGCAGGGCATCAAGTCCCTCACTGGATATATTCCTCCCTGGAATCATCTGTGCACTTCCCCCATCTCCCCCCTTACACACCCACCTGTTCAGACTAAATCCAAGGAAGTGCAGATACATGTTTTTCAAATCCTGGCCACATCTTTCAAATCAGATGGGTAAATAGGGAAAAACACTTTTGATAAAAAAAGTTGCCTAACTTTTATGTAACTAGCTATAACCTCTGTTTAAAAGCTACCTTAAATTGCAGTTTTCACAGAAGGATTTTACTGTTTATTTACCTGTCTTGTCATTTATTTGATTTCTCATCAGGTTTAGGAAGAAATAAGAAATGTGACCTCATGGCCGGTCACAAATAACATGGCCTAATGGTTTATGTCCTGGTGGTAGAAATAACAAGCTGCCATCAAGCATAGACAATTGGATTATAAATCCCAGTTTGGCAGATGCTCTTATATATATATACAGTATGCAAAATTAATAAACTACAAAAACATGAAAAAAGGGTCTGGGTTAAACAAGGGAAATATGTCTGAGGTTTTAGGTGTTGGCACAGTTAACTGGGTATACTGATATTGTAATGATCCCACTGCCTGTGGGACTAGCAGTGGATCAGGAGCTCTTGCTGGGCGTAAGGCAGATGAAGCCCAGGGGAACTGCAGGCAGGGCGCTGACAGTGGTTGTTGTGCGGTGATACACAGTGTCAGATGTTCATAGCCATAGGTGGGGTGGAGGTGTAGCAGAAAGGGTTTCCAAGCTGCCCAGCCAGGCAGCCACACAGCAGTTGCAGAGGTGGAGACAAGCACACCTAGGAAAAAAATAAGATGGTCAGCCAGGTGTGATGTCTCAGCACTGGAGAAAGGCTCAGGAGTCAGGCAATCAGGGTTGTACGTGGGAAGACATAAACTAAGTCAGGGGGAGCTCCAGGAATTGTGGTTGAGAGAGCAAAGCGAAGTCGGGAATCCAAGACAAAGCACAGGAGACAAAGTTAGGACACAAGATTAAGAATACAGAGGCTCAGAATCCAAGCTCTATCACAGAATCTGTGCAGCACTTAAATATCCCTGAATCACCTGGGCAGGCAAGATGGTGACTGCCTCCAGGTGACCTGGGTCTCCTGTCAGTTGGTTTCCATGTTAACTGGTGCTGAGGGAGAGGAGGGTGGAGCAGACTGCTCAGGGAAGCCACATTGGATTGATCAGAATGGCAGAAAAAAATGGATCCAGAAACTCTTAACATTATTTGGTGGTTTGTAATACAAACAAAATTGTCAGCAGTTTCTTAAAACTGTAGCATATCTAGTATCATCCATCCATTTTGTAACCACTTTCTTCAAAACAGACTCAAAGGGGAGCCAGAATATCCCAGCAAGCAATAGGGACAAGTTAAGGCAGGACACCCTGGACTTGACACCATTGCAGGGCATACACTGACACACACAAAGTCACACCAGGGCCAATTTTAAAACTTAAAAAAAAATTAAAAACCTACCAGTAGATCGTTGTACTTTGGGAGGAGACCAGAGCACCTGGATAAAACCCACACAAAGATGGACAGATCATACAAACTCCATGCTGATAGCACCCCAGGAATTGAACTCAAGGCCTTAGCACCTTTGCACCACCATGCCACCCATACTTAACATCACTTTTTTCAAATGATCTTTGCAATAGTGGAGTATTACATTTTACTATTGCAAGTCCTTCAAATCCAGTATCCACACTGCTGTGCAAGTGTCCTGTACATTGAGCTGCACTCTTTTGATATTGTGCGAGTGTATGTGGATTGGGCTGTGCTCTTTTAATCATACATACAAAGGATGTTGTGTTGATTTTTGTTTTGTTTTGCAGTAATTGAATGCAGCTGTTTACAGCTCTCTTTTGTATATGCTTGTTGGTCTTGGTCATAAATCTATGCCCTGATGAAGGTGTAAATAGACCAAACCTTTGGCCTCAAGCCTAGATTAAATTAAAACTTTGTCCCACCTCCCAGTCGCACATTCCATGTGTGTAATGTAATGCCAGGTTTCTGTTTGCCAGAGATTTCCTCTGTCTGACTCTGTCAAGTTCTTCCCCAGTTCTAGAATTTAAGGTTGAAGAGTTGTTAGAACTTAGGCCCTTATTTTCTGAGGAGGCAAAATGAGGCAATCAAACTGTCTGATTCATATGAATATTTCTGATGTTGAGGACATCCAGCGATTGGGACACTTTTCATACTGTAGCACCCTGTATTGTGGAACCTGCATGCTGCTATGTTGTTTCAGAGTGTGTTCCACTGTACTGTCCTCACAACCTTTTTTGAAAACATTTTGTCATCTCAGTTCAGAACAGTGTGCTGTCGTACTGATTCTGTTTGCCTTCCCTGAAAAGCATTCTGTCCTGCTAGAGTCAGGAGAGCGGCGCACATTCTGAAACTCACAGTGGCTACGCTGCTCTGACGCTCTCTGTCTCTCTCTGCTTTGACGCTGCCCTGCGATATTACACCTTTCATGTTCTTCCTTCACACACCACAGACAAGTTCTGCACATATTTTTGGCCTTTAATACATTTGCAGAGAAGCAGATATAGAAAGCAGAGGCCTTCTTCCCTTTTCCAAAGGTTGCACTTTCATCCCAGGAGACGTGTGCTTAGATTTTGGGGTTAATTGTTTCTATTCATAAACTCAAAGATTTATGTTTTACATCCCTGTGTGAAGGTGTAGACAAATACTTTCAGTGCTCGAATAAAAGGAATTCTGAAGCTGATTTGGGATCATTTCTATTGGGTATTAAATATTGGGTGCAAATATTAAACCTTATGTAATGATTGTTTTTATAATGGTCTCTTTAATTCTAATGTTCCTTTAAATGCCTGAAAATACAGCCAGAAAAATCTCCATTCTTTCACCTTTTATTTGTGATTATCTGAGCCATTGCCCAGATAATGTACAGCTCCACTAGGCATTGACATTGCAAGAGAGAGAGCACTTTGATCCTTGATCCTGAATAGATTACAAGCCTCATCCAGTTTTATCTGCAGAAACTCTTATGAATCCATTACCAGCAAGTGGAAATCTTATCAGATCAGCTTCAGGTGTTTGGTGGCGCTCAGATGTTCTGGGCTAGGTGCAGGGCAATGGAACTAACCTGATCAGAAGGGAAAAGTAATAGATAAGTCTGGAGTCTTGTGAAAAACAAGATCAATCTTTTCTGATGAAAACACCTCTTGTTCTTCCGACCACGGTCATTCTTCAAAACAGATACACCGTAGGCTTGATTCCATATACAAAACAGTTAACCCTGTCACAGGTTTAGGCTTTTTAAAAATGTCAGCTGGGGTGATTTATTCACAAAAGAGAGCAAATTCCATTCATACACACCTCCACTGGTACTTGTGGGAACAAATACCAAGACGTTTTACCAGGAGGCTTCTCTTCTTAACTCTTAATTAGGATGGAGCTATGACATGCCCTTGAGTCTAATACAATACAATGTCACAACCTTATGGTTTGCTCATTACAACTGCTATGTAAAAGATTAGCCTATTCCTGGCCTGAGGGCTGCTTGGCTGGTTAAGGCGCAGTGCTTGTTGTCAGGAGGTTTTAGGTCCAGACCCCTATTCTGCCACTATTTCTCAGTGTGGTTCCCCGCAAAGTGTTAGTTAGTGATGCCCTGAGCATTTGCATATTTATGGAAGCTATAGTTCATACTTTAGACCTGGGGTGATCAACTTTAACGCTTGAATTCCATACCATAGCAAGTCTTTTCTCCCACTAACAGTTGAAATCAAAATGATTTCCATCCACCCATTTTCTATCTGGTTCTTCCAGTTATTCCAACTATCCTGGCAAGTGACCGGTGCAGCAGGATACACCCTGGATGGGATGCCAGTCTATCAACTTAATTTTCCATTAAAAAAAATTTAGAAGACTTTTTAAAAAGCTTCTGTGAGATTGAACATTTCTGCTGTTGTTGTGAACATGGAGATTCTTTGTTGAGGCAGTCATGATGGCAGGTGACAGCAGGATTATTGCCTTGCAGCTGGATCTCGGTGAATGAGAGAAGCTCAGCAATGCTGGGCCTGGTTAGTACTGGAAAGGGAGACCTCTAAACTAGGTTCTACTGTAAATGGTGTTGGTGGACCAGTAAGTGGCGCTCTGCGCTCTGGATCTGAATGTAAAATGATGACATGGTATGATGACAGGGCGGCACAGGGCTGTAGGAAGCATCATTTGGATGAGTTATTAAATCACAGTTATGACTATTTGGTCTTTAAAGATCCTATGGCACAGTAGGGATTGTAGGGGTCTGAATTCCCATTTTTAGCTCTTCTGAAGAAAAAGGTGTCTGAATTCATGAGGTACTAAGAGGTCATAGCTTCAGATAGGAAAATAAAAACAAAAAAGAACAACAACAAAAAAGAAGTGACATTCTTAAAGCAGATGAAGTTTTCAACTTTTGTAAAACAAAAAACCAAGGCTTTTCCCCTCTCAAAAATGTGATGATAAAAGCATTTAATGTAAATTCCCTGGTAAAAATTACCCCTTTAAGTAAGCATACCATCCTAATTTGAATTAGTAAAAATAGCCCCTTCCTGAGCAGAATGTCTCTTTTTTTCTGAACTAAGTAATTCTAGCAGTACACAAAATATCCAATACTCAGTATGAGACATGCAATTCTCTGTGCCCCCGAGTGTGGAGAAGCCTCTCTAAGATGTTCTGATAAGGCCATTTATGTCACTTGTGCCAGCTACCCATTGAGAGCCGATTCTGAGATGGCGACCCGCTGAGTGGAATCACAGTAACCTGTCAGGGTGCTTTGGAATTCTGCAGGCCTGGGCGTCTGGGTAGTTTAATCCCGGCAGGCTACCAGACAATTCCAGCTCCAAGGAAACTCTACCAAGAGTCTATAAATGTCAGGGTTATTAATTACCACTGACAACCTCTGAGTGTTTTAAGTTGGGGTGTGGCATGTCGATTATTTATTTTAAATGATACAAGTACACACAGTGATGTCATACTTATGTACCACAGTTTTCTTGGCCATTGGATTCATAGTTTGTTTTTAGGGATTATCATACAAGTTGTAGGATGCAGATATTGTACCAGGTATGTTGTTCCTAATATGTATTTTGTACATAGGATTACTATCTACATCTTGTATATTTGTTAATTATTGATAAAAAATTGATAAGAAAAGGAGCAAAAGATGGAACTGTTTTGGATTAAACATTTAGTAAAGCTTTTCATAGGTGTTTTTAGTTCACTTTCAGTGATGGTTCAAGATAAGACTTTGGATTTAAGTTTTAGAGCAGGGCACTGCTTTCTCATGCAAAATATCTCACTTGAGTCACGGTGGATTTTTATAGGGAGTTCAGTCAGGGCATCACATCTTCATTGTAGTACTGTAGGTCACGTGTCTCCAACTCACGGGTTCACTCAGAAAATCTCAAACTCTTCTCTGCTTCCATACATGTGTATGAGCTCAGCAAATCTCTGTAGGTGTTGTGCATTGGGATATACCTCATGGCCTTTAGATGTGAGCTGGACACAGTTCACGGTTCCTCAGATCCTCTGACAGGAGAGTCTCTCTGAAGGACATTGTAAAGGTAAGGGTGTGCTGCGGAATAGTCATACAGCATGATATACATTTCGTAAACTGAATTTTCTTTAACTAACAGCTTTGGTGGTGTAGCAAAATAAAAGGAAAAAACTGAAACAATTAATAGAAAGCCCTTTAAATCTTATTTTACAACTCTGCCCGCAAGGAGCAGCTACAGTATAAAGAAACTTACACTTCACGTGTTTGGTGTACTGTGTTGCCCCCCATAAATATTCTCCCTTTGGGCTGCTTTGATGAAAAATTGACTTTATCCGGTGCTTCCTGTCGTTCAGAAGGGCTCTGCTGTCTGCTCTTGGACTTACCAGTGTGTGAACATCAGGAAACTTGAGGGTTCTTACTTTGCCTGTAATATTCAGAGCAGGCAGCCATTGGGCTAAATATATCCGGGTCATCCTTGCGTGTTTATTTAGGGCATCTCATTCCACATTATTTGTCAATGACTTAAGGGCCAAAAGTGATACCCCTCACTTGTTTGGGGTGTGCTTCCTTCACAGCTCAGACCTGCTGACTATATTCTGAATCATGTTGAGCAGTAAATGCAGATAAACAGTTGAATAAACTGCTCCAAGGTGAAATATTGTTTGAGGAATCTAACAAACACGTGGAATGCTTTAAAAGGCATTCGATTGGTTTTGCAGTTTCCTAAATGTCTTAAGTGGTTGTTTACATGATTTTATAATGAAACAATACATTGATACAATGATAACTTATTGATGGAAAACAAGTATGTGAACTCAGGACGTGATTTTAGTGTGGACCAAATTATAGCAGAATTAAACATATCTTTGGGAATGAACAAGGAACATACAACCAGGCAGTTTCTACCTTCTTCTGATCACAGCCACTACCTACATTCACAGATAGTGAGAACGGGGTCATTCTCTGTCCATTGCAAAGCAGCACACTATATTTTTGTCCTATATTAATTTTGTATGTGTAGATACTTATTTATGGTAAATCATATGTTACGTAGGGGGACATTTGTACAGCTATTTCAGTGGCATATTTTAATGAGAATGCTAGTTATTTACTTACGTCTTCCTAAAAAGAGCACCGTTTATCTACCCTTTGGTGGCTGGAACAAAGGCAGTATCGCAGGTCATTCTTTTTCTTTCACTTTCACAAAAATATTTGCAAAAGGCAAAATATATTTTTCTGTCAGTTCGGAAAAAGTCTTTCCAGCAGCCCATCCAGAAATCCCAAAGGAACTTGACTTGAATTAGACTCTGCAAAACACTGTCAAAGGAAGGTTCAGTCGACTAACCTGTGCAGCCTGTGAGGTATGAGTTACTGCATAGCTCATGAATGAAAAATGGAATGCACCATTCATTTAAATGCATTGTCTTCCTAACTGAAACAAACTGATCTATTAATTTGGAAAGAATAAATTATACTGTTCAGATAAAAAACATTACCACTTTACTACTTGACTCTGTTGACCATTTTATCCTATATGGGACATTTCATATCAAGGTCATACTCCAGAGTACTGACATGCAGTTATCACTCATGCAGAAATGGGAATTTCTTCCATTCTTGTGTTGGAATGTGCTCTTTTGTGGGTGCACACATGCTGGTTATAGGCAATGTTATCTGGGACAGAGTGTTATGGACGCCATTTTCTTTAGCACAGATACTTCAGCATGAGGCATGTAATTATGATATGACTTTAATGTTTCAGCCTCTTCTAAGTTTTGGTTCCTGTAAAAGCTTGGTGACCTTCTGAGACATTTCCTCGAGAAATGTTGCCTAAAGGCAGTTTGAGAAGCTTGGACTGAGCAATGGGTTCCAATGCCTTAGGCTTAGAGATACATGGGCATGTACCTTCTCAAAACGTCATTGTTTCTTTAAGGAAAGGAGTGTCCAGTGTGCAATCTGCACCTGGAATCAGCATGCAAAGATTAGATAACGGTCAAAAGACTTATGTAACAGAGATGTTGAATCTCAGTCACTCATGCTGTTTATTTTTATTTGGGTTTGTCTGAACGCCCACAGGCACAGCAACTTCTTCGCCATCTGCGGTGTGGCAGAAGCTTGTTTGTGTTCTCTTTTTGTAGCCTCCAGATGCTTTTTCAAGTGAAGTAATATTTTTGAGTAGGAAGAGAAAAGCCTCACTTTTATAAAAAAAAACAATAGATTATTCAGTCACCAGCTTCATTTTCTCACTCTAACCCCTAACAGATGTCTGTGCTCTTCTGGCTTATTACAATGGCATACTGTAGAACAACCTCTCTCTCAGACATTGTTCTCCCCACACCTGATTAATCTTTATGTTCTTTTTGACTTCAGTTTTTCAAGAACATTCTTTTCCAATAAGAGGCTGGGTAGCCAGTGCTGCAATGGGGGGTTTTAAGAGCATTTCTCACTGCGCTGTCAGGAGGATGAGTTTATTAGCTTTCTTTGTTAAGGCTATGAGGGCGGCTTCTGTAAAGAGGGCTTCTCGCATGTGTCTGCTAAACAGGGTTGTTTGTGGTCATGTCCTCTTCAAAGCAATTAAGGAGTTGGCATGCTTTAATATTCAGAGGGCTGATACATTTGCTGAGTGAAGGAGGAGGGGGGCTGCTTTCACTACTCAGTTTTTCCTTCCCTGCGATTCAGGTCTTCTATTGGATGTGAATGGAAGTGGTTGGCGGTTTCTGTGTAACAGGCCTCGTGTGGGGTGACATTTCTTGCAGATAGCTGAGGAGACTGTGGGAGAGGTCTCATATACAGCTGATAATTGAATAACAGATTTCCAGGATGTGGTTCCAAACCAGTTCTGTACTGTTTTTTTTTGTGAACAAAAGTTCTCAGTGTTAGATGTGGTTTGTAAGTATTTAAAAATAAGCTTTGGAAATGCATAGCGCCGCAGTTTTTTTATGACTAATACTGGGTTGATTTACTTATTTTCTCAATTTATTACACATATCTTGGTATAACCTGATGGAACGTAATTGGAGTCGATTTGGTCCATCAAGCCCATAATGGATCTGAACGTTTCCTCCAGCTGTTTCTCTAATAAAGCCAGGGTATCAGCAACAGTTACATAGTTTGTAGTTCGTTGCATACTACCACCTCCCTTTGTGTAAAGAAGTCCATCCTGTCCTCAGGTTTAATTGCATTCCCCTGTAGTTTCTTTCCGTGTCCTCTATTTCGTGATTCTGTGTTTAATCCTAAAGAAGTCCAAAACGTTGACTATGGCAGTGCTTCTGAAGATTTTGAATACTTGAATCAGGTCCTTTTAAGCCTGTCAGAGAAGAGCATTCCTTTAAGCCCAGGAATGTATCTGGTTTGCTTTTCTCTGGACTGATTCCAGACCAGTACAATTACTAGTCTTATTAGTGCATTGTACAATTTTGACATAACACTTCTTGAGTTATTTGTCTTAAAAAATACTTAAGTGTGCCCTCTGTTCTTATTGTTATGTGGCATACATTTGCAATATTCCTATGAGCCACTACAGAGTTTGTTCTGAAATCTTGGCATATTTCTTGGGAATATGATCCCTTCTTTCTTCTAATGAAGTTGGATGTCAGCCATCCCAAGTGAAGTGCTCATTTTTAAGGCGACTGACGTGAACTCTGCATGGCACAAAAGTGCCCTTGCTTGAACGTGCAGTGTTCATTTATGCTCATAATATCACCTATTCAAGACGTGCAGAAAGCCAAAATACCCCAGCTTACTTTCTGTTCTGTGAAAAAAAAGTATTCAGTGCATCCAGAGATAAAGAACTTTTCTTTTTGGAGTTCAGCAAGGAAAAAAAAATGGAACATTTCATGATTTGAAACACTAGTTTGTGTGCATTCTTTAAAACCAGTAGGTGGTTTCTCATTCAGCAGCTCAGTAATGTAAAAATGCTGAAATAGAAATGCAATGGTATAAGCTAGTGTAATTTCTGACCGTAATTTATTCTATTTGCTTGCATTGTACTACATTGTATCTCTCAAGGATCCCTAAGTGATTCACGCATGGGAGGGGACCCCATGCTTCTTGCACTAAAGTGCAGCAACACCTGTGTGACCCACTGAAGCCATTCTGTGCCAGCAGCCCCACTACAGAACAAATCGGGAGGAGAAGTGAGAAATTACTTTACTAGCTGAAATACAGAAGCCCGTAGTGAACTCTTATGAACAGTGCCATGGGATTTTTAATGACCAAGTAGGCAGGATCTTGGTTTCATGTTAAGGATGGCACAACCTACAGCACAGTGTCCCTGGTCATCATATTGATATGATATGAAATTGATATGGCTTGGAAATCCTCAGAGTGCTCCCTACAGCAGCAACTTGTTGCATCATGACTTCTTCCCTAACAAATTAACACAGTCATTTCCATTGTTTTTTTTTTCAGTTGTTCTTGAGTTGTTCTCATCCCTTCCTTTAGCTCATGGTAAGTTGGCCATACCCAGTGGTCCCAGACAGGGATAACAAATAACATGTAAGAATGTTAAATATGTCCCTCTCTGCCTGTGAAGTCACCAATTTCAGGATTTCAAAGAAGAAATGTAATTCTAAAGAGAAATAAAAAACCTCAGTTATGTCAAGAGCATATTTCTTCTATTTCACTCCCACACAAACATTAGAAACAAAGGCAAAATACATTTAAAAAATGAGAACAGGAGACGTGTTATTTACACAAATGTTCTGGGAGTCTGGAACAAGCTGCCCAGCTGTATTGGTGAAGCCTGACACCATTGCTTGTTTCAGGAAATGGCTGGATACGATCCTCAGATCAATTACTTACAAACAAACAAATAAAGTAGCTGAGCCAACTGGTCTCCTCCTGTCTCCAACCTTCATTATGTTCTTCATTTTAGTGTATTGCTCAACATAATTCAAGGACTGCACATTAAACTACAGTATACAGTTGTGCTCACAAATTGTACTTACTCCTTAGGCTCATCTTTGTGGCATTTTCAAGAGATTCTTTCATTGGATAATGGGAAAATACATGTCACAGGCAGCATTATGAAATACAACATCATCCTCTTCCTCCAAGTCATAACCCATAACCCATTGCTCAGATATTCACAAATCAGATCTGCTTGTGCAATCAGATCCATCTCACGAAACATACAAGGCTAGAGCTGTATTCCGAGAAGAGCAATGGCCTTTGGTCATTATATACAACACTGACCATTCTGGAAGTGGCCATCAAGCTCCCCAGCATCTCCCAGTGTAGACTTTGAAAAGAAAACTTATTGGAAATTTTCAAGAACACAGCAAGAGGAGATAGTGCCCCATCAATTAGGGTACCATCTGTATATATTTTTTTCTTTCCTTCTTCATTCTTGTCCTTTTGTTCTCTCTGAGCACCTGATGTTATGTGGTTCCACTTTTGGTATGGGCGGCTTGCAAAGCAAGACTTTGCCGTAATTCGCTGTGCTGAACCAACTGTGCAGATGGGATTGAGCCAGTGGGTATTTGTCTTATGTTAGTTTCTGAACCTTCTCCTGTATACAGTACAAGCACTCTCCCATATACTGAATGTCAAGAATACGCACCAGAAAGTCGCAACAAACTGCAAAAAGACATATAAAGGGGAATTTTCCACATCAGAACAATGTAAATATGGAGGGTTTGGAACCATAAGAGGATAACCTTGGCCTTGGAACTTAAAGCTGGAGGATTTTCCCTTAAGAATAAATGGTAGAGGGTAGGTTAGGGACCTGTGTTAGATCGAGTGTGTGTTTCACTTGTAGGTAACCAAATATAGTAAGGACTACCTGTTAAAAGTCCAGGTCATGTTCCTTAATAATGCAATTTATAGTCAAATAAGTCAGAAAGGGGAATTAATATCTATAAAGAATGGAATTAGCTTGAAATACAGTATGTTCCCAACATACTGTTCAGACACATGTACATAGCATAGACACATATATTGCATAGCAAAATAAATAGAAATAGATAAATGGTGTCACCAGCTTTTTTCAAACTGTGGTCTCATCCAAACCAACAAAGATAGTCACTGCTTCAGGGTAGTATCATTTAAAGTTAGTATTGCTTGGATCTGCAACATAATGTGTGGAAATACTGTATGAACTAAGCTTTAATGTTAGGGTATAGCAATTAAATTAATTTAAGTTGTGTGCAACTGTTTAATGTTGGATTTTGCTCTTCAGATTTTTTTTTTTCATTTCCAGAACACAATGATCCACAAAACCACATATGTTGCAGGTTTTCTGGTGCCTTGAAAAACAATGTACAGTAAGTGCAGGGAATTGTTTTGTTGAGTTCATCAACAATAACATATATAGCGGGGTGGCTTACAGTATAACAGTGTATATACAGTAAATAAGAATCTGTCTCTGACATTTGCATTGCTTTTTTTATTACAGTTACATTCTTAGGAATTTAGGTGGTCATGGCAAATCTGCTAGAGAAGATTAGGCCTCAAAAGCCTCATTTTGTTATAAATAAGAATGTCATTCCCCCAGGTCTGGTTCATGTCTGTTACCTACATGTGGCCTGGGGAAACTTGTCAAGAAGTGTCTTCTTTGTATCATGAATTGAACATGCTTTGTTATTTTTTGTGTGTTATGTCAGAGTCTTCAGATATTCAGAAGGCATGCAAGCCAACTTACCAAAGAAACCGAGGATAAAAAAAACTCCAGCAGCTGTCATGGTCTGTGTTGAGGAGTTCTGTACCATTTTTTCAGCTGAAAAAAATTAAATACCAAGTAAATATCATTGACAGTTTTTCTTTCAGAAGGAGTCAATACAAACTGGATTCTTTTAAACTGCCTCTTTCAGTAAGACAATTTATGAAAATCACCCATTTGTCAATTGATGTTTCACAAACGTGTCTGTTGAATGTACTTGCCTTACTGTGAGGCTTATTCTAAGAGCTTTTAAATGTGTAAAAGATAGAAACATTTTAGAAATGGATTTTAGGGTGACATAAATTTGAGAATATCCAGACTCAGGCTGTAACTAAGCTTCAGACCATACTTTGGAGTTTTCAAATAAACTTTGACCTCTACTTGTTATTCATGCAGAAGCTTTAGTAAGGACAACACTGAGATTCTGTGACAAAATGCTCAACACAGCGATGACAAACCAATGGCACATTATTTTCTTTTTTAAAAAGGCTAGAACTGTATGTTATTTCATTACGCAAACCCCCAAAATATCTTTCTGATCTGAAGTGCCTGGTCACTCCAATTCTTGGTACGATGGCACTCTGACGAAACACAGTACTACAAAACACTGAAGGAACACCTTCCATTGCTGAACAAGAAACCTGTATTTTTACTAATAAGTCACCTAAAGAAAATAACATATCAGAGGTTAATACAGTAATTGAAAGACATAAAAGACTTAAGCTTCTACCTGTAAGTCTGATTTGTGACCATCAGCTGTCTGGGCTGGCTGCCTGCAGGACTGAGATTTTGCTCTCTGGAGTAGGCTGGGTGGTCACCCTCATTGATCATGCCAGCAGACAGCTGCTGGTCAGTCAAAAGGTCAGGCCGAGGCCTTAGGTCATAAACCCTCTCTGAGCATAACAGCTTTGTTTGAGAGAGAAAGAGAGAAAGAGGTCCTGGTCGGTTTCTGTTTAGTAGCAATGAGATGGGCATTACAATACCAATGTGGCTGTTGTCTGTTGTAGAGAGGATATAGTAATGGCTCTGCCTGCTACTCAAAAGTTGTGAACTCATGGACTTATTTGGACAGTGGGGACTGTTCTGAACTCCTTTTAAAAGAATGAAAGATATTCACCAGGCTTTAATAATTCCACACTGTATAGGGGGAAATACAGCAGAGTATTAAACTCAGCAAGAGCTAGAGCTGTTGAGTTCTCTATATTAAGATAACCTTGATTTGTCTTGGTAAATATAACCAATTGCAATATGGCAGTTAAAAACATTTATAGTGCATACTAGAAATATCTCTACAGAATAACAACAGTAATACATTTGTAGCTCTAGATTTCAATGCAACTGAATATACAGGACTACAGTATTACTTTGAATTGCACTAGCACTCTACTTACTCAGTCATGCATGGAGCTATTGATTCAATCTGAAAGGCAATGGTGAAGTGTTTCACTCAGGCAAACCTCTCCTGGTTTTAAAGCTTTTCATAGAGAAAGATCTCTGCGCAATTTGATTGTCAGCCATAATCAATGTATCTCTTTTACTTACATTGGAACTTGAGATCTTTCACATACACATGTACTTTCAGAATTTGTCAAAAATGCTGTGAAATCATAGTGATTTCAAGGTTTCAGTTTCCCCAAAGTATGTTTGAGTAAGGCATCTTGTAGCATCTATTATCTCATTTTTCTTTCTTCAGCCGAGATGAATCTTTTCACCACGGAAGGCTGACTCTCGGCTACCGTGTCCGTTCAGGATTCTGGAGATAACAGTGCTCTTGGTTTCTGGCATTTGCTTGTTGCCTGTCCTTTAGCCTTTGAAACTGATCAACCATTAAGAGGTACAACTTTCTTTTCAAATCTAGTGATGTTCTTCAAGGAGAGTGGAAGCTGCCCTTCTGTTATTTACGTGTGGCACCTATAAGGTAATGTAGTAATGGAAAGATTTCCATGTTTGAATATTCCATAGTAAAATGTTTTTTTTATTATTGCTAATACTACATTACTTCAGGTCTTTTTCCCAGTATGGGCAGCTTTCTCATCCCAGATGTCCCTAGCAGGAGTTGCGTGACAAGGGTAGCTGCTGCAGGGTAGGAGAGGATGGGTTTTACCCTAAAATCTGGGGGAGGCTGGAAACTGTAACCTCTCCAGTAGTACCTTTAGGCCCAGCTGACTTGTAGCTGCCTTGAGGATAGTATATCTGATCTCTTAGGAATGTTTGTTCCCATCTGTCACATGTTAGCTATTGTAGTGAGGAGAGGCACATTTATATTGTACGTAATTCCTACAACAAAGCAATATGGATTCATGTTTTTACAAAAAGATGCAGATTACAAAAGGATTCAAACACAATATAGGCCAGTATTTTCAGGATCACTTTTGTGCTCTTTTGCAAACCATGCAGATGTCTCCAAAAACAATCTGTAGAAAAATTACTGTTAGTTGCGCAGCCATAATTCTTACTTCGAGGCTTAATATTCTGAACATACTTCTAAACAGAAGTGCTGTTTTAAAATAATCCCAAGTACTGTACAATAACCCACACCTAGTACTCATAACAGAAGTAAAAAGAAAGAGAAAAAAGTACAGAAGACTAAAGACTACAGTAAAAAATAATTTAATTAATTAAGTTTAGAGATGTTTCTTTAGTGAGGTTTAAAAATGTCCACAGTCACAGAGTCTCTAATGGATTTGCACATTGTGGGGAGCCTGGTCTTCATCACTGTGAGAAGACCTCAATCAGCAGATCTCAGATTAACCACTGGACTGTACTGTATTCATGCAATAAGGCCTTAAGATAACTTGAAGCAGTGGGCCTCCCTGTGGCTCAGACAGTAAAGACACTCACCTGAAATTAGAAATGAGATCTGTGCTTAAAGGTTCAAGTCTGGGTCATGTCACCAGCCAGCTGTGAGCAGGACTCTGCAAGCTGGTATCTGCACAGAAAAGATGCAGATGATGCCCTTGTGACATTCTAAACATGAGCTTCAAATGAGAGCACAGGATCAGAAGCAGGTTTCCAATTTGAGATGAAGGTCTAATTTCAGCAATATCAACAACACCCAGATCACCATATTTATAATATAAATGATTGTCCAATCCCAGTTGTTGTGACTAATCTTTTAATACAAATTAATCAGGTATATTCTAAAAGGTGAATTGCTTATCATTCTGGGTACAGAACGTTTGTCAGCACAACATCACAAGTTTCTGTCAGTAAAGTATAATACAATTAAAGAACAATAAGGTAGAATAAATATCATTAAAATTCTTATTTAACTCACAATAGTTTCAGGGTTATGTGGGACATGAGCTTGGAACCTATCAACACATTCTGAGCTCCTTTTTAAAAACCATCAATTATTAACTCATATTCATAGTATAAATCATACCAAAGCAGAGGGTTAGGAACATATTTCGATGATGAAATAAAAAGTTTCATGTTAAGGGTTGGAAGTCATTTGGGAATTATTCTCAAGTGCTGAGGTCCATTATTGAGTGCCTATGAGGATGTTGGAACTCATCTAGTGAAGAGCTTGTTTAAGCTGATTAGCAGTCAGTGACTCTTGACTGGCAGAGAGGTTTGAAAAGAAAAATTATTCCATGTTGTTAAGAACCAGCAAACAGCAGATTAGAAGATGATGTACAGGTAATGTGCTCTTAGCTTTCAAAACATACATCCTCTACAAGTGTGTGATGAACATTGACATTTGAGCTCACAAATATCAAGTTACATTTGTGAGCTCCAATTTCCATGTTTATCACAGCCTTGCAGAGTATCTATCATCCTAACATTTGTTACAGAATGCCTTATTAATTTCGTAATCCCATCTGATTTAGAGCATTCAGTTGCTTTTTAAAGACCTCAAGAAATCTATTCAAATTCTTTTTCCTATTTTTCTAAATTGGCACAGGCTAGCCTTAACAATTGTGCTAGCTTTATCGGAGTACCATATTTTCACCCTTATTTTGTGCACTGGGATTCAAATTTAAAGTAAGGTACATAACAGGCTTGGAGATAATTTTGCTGTTATCTTGTCAAGGATCAAATCTGGGAAAGCCCTGGAGATTTGTTTCAAAAACCTGTCCTGCATTTAGCCCATCAGTCTTTGGTGTATCGATTAGATCTTGCCCTCAAGCAGCATTATCGAGACCTTTAGGCCCTCGCTTTGGTGTCTTTAGTAGGAAAGGGTAGTTGGAAAGAATGCGTGTAATTTATTAGTAATTACCCTTTCATTTGCAGTGTTTTCCTCCCAATCATACATTCCCAATCTCGGGAACACAGGAGAAAAAAAATATAAATGGCGAAAAACTCTTATGAAACTTTTTAAGTGCTATTTGGAGCTGCATAGCCTTTAATTTACTCTGTCCTCCTAACCCTACCGATTCCAGAGGGTCCTCTGTACTGCACAGCTGGCTTCTCGTCTGTATGAGCCCAAGCACATCTGTTCAGACACCCCTTCTGCCTCTAGGGCTTCCTTCTAGCCAGATGCTTGTGGAAGACTATACGAATGTATCTAGAAGAAAATGATAGATGCCTTTGGTGTTGGTCTGTTTTATGCATCTAGGTAAAAAAAACCCACATCCATACTATACTTTAATGTGCAAGACTTAATCATTAAAAAAAATATCTTTAGTATTAGAACGGTGAAATAAATCTTTTTATATCAATGTCCTTAATAGGAAGTTTATTTCACTAACAACGCTTTGTTAAAAAAAAAACAATAAAAGAGCTGTACAGATATAAGCACAGTTTTGCACCACAAAAAGCTGGATCTCAGGGAGGCGCAATATTCAAGCAACCACCCAACCAGAGTGCGCTGAAGTAAAAGGGCTGGGCGAGAACTATATTTAGGAGACTATTTTGATTACAGTGTGAGGTTTGCGTGTCCTTAATAAAATGAACTGTTTGGTTTATGTTTCATTTCTGGCCCATTGGATTGACTCTGCCAGTGCACTTGATCAACTAAATTCTTGAAACATGTCCCCTCATACTCATCTCTGTTCAACCTAAAAAAGTTCATTTCCTTTAGTCTGTACGATATTTCTTTGAGCTTGGGAATGTACTCTTTTCAGATTTGACTCCAGACCAGCAATATCTCACCAAACATGTACGTACACAGTATTCTGAATTAAGTCTTACTTGTGTATTGTACAGTTTCAAAATAACATAACCTCATTTAAAATCTACACCTTTAACTACATATACTAAAATTGTATTGGCTTATTCCCCCACATTATACAAAGGTGTAAATGAGGTGTTCATGTAAATACATATTCATTGATAACATCTTCAAATTACATCTTATATTTACCGTTTGTATTTGCTACTTGCTTGTAATATTCGGCACCTGTCAACATTAAATGTAATCTGAAAGATATCCCAGTCAGATACAATTCTCGCTATTTCTCCTATTTGGTATGATCTGCAGTCTTCACTAGTTTGCTAACTATACTGTACTACAGTCTAGATGATCAATAGAAATTATGAAGTGCAGTACTGATCCCTGTGGTGTATCACAAATTAGACCCAATTTAAGCCCCCTGTCTCTTCTCTGTTTTTTATCCATTAACGAAGTCTCAATCCAAAGACATGCCTGTCTTGAATTAGAATTAATATTTTGTGAGGGACATTATTAAAAGCCTTCTGTAAAGATAAACATGCCATGTGTATACATCTATGTTATGCATGTGTTCATTACTGCTGTTGTTTGTTTAAAAGATTCTAACAAGCTAGTTAAGCAAGATGTTCCTTTTACTGTATAAATTCAGGTTGACTATTCCCTAGAAATTTGTAGCCATATATATTTGTTGCCATAGATCATCTAGATTAGTTCAAATTATTGTTTCCAAGGCTTACATGTAGTAAAAGTCATCACTGTCTGTGACACCTTTGTTTACTTTTGCTGCCTTTTTTATGAATGGGCACTATATTAGCAATTTTCCAGTAAAACCCCTTGTTTGAGTAACTGTTGAGTGAATATTAGAAGGGTTTTGTTGATGGCCTATGAATAACATCTCTTAAGTAAAGTTGATAGAAAACTATCAGTCACTGGAGATTTACTGTACCTTACGAAATGCTTAGAAGATGGTCAATTGCTCTTCTTAAACTGTCACTCCTTGTCTCACTAAAGGATAATACTCAATCTTTATTAAGTAGTGGTGATGGCTTGTGTGTGCACTTTCTCACAGCAAAACATAAGCACTATCTTCAAGCATGAGTTACAAATCCCATCTGTAGGTGCTGAAAAACACTGACACTGTTACCATGGATTCCTCAGTGTGAATGTTGCTTTGCACGGAAAGCCCGTTTCTGAGTACTCTGTGGAAGTGCCGTGTGGAGAGTTCTGTCTGGCCTGCTGGTAGTTTGTGTAAGAACCGAAATGTAAAATGAAATTGTGTTCGTGGACATTCAAAGACTGCATGGCCATGCTGCAAGGGCCAACAGAAATCTTTCATCTGAATGACATGTACCAGGATGGTGTATAACTGCTTACATAAGGTAGTTTGGAAATTAACAATTGCACTTTACTTTCATAACATAATTGGGGCATTAGGTGACCTTCAGCCCTGACGAAGGAAAAGAACAATTGCGAAAAGGTTTTGGCTTTTTGACTGACTTGCTTATACACTTGCCAGGATTTATAGTGCTGGAGCCTGGCAGATACCTCTGTTTCTGAATGTCAGGAGGGAGTGGGGAAACATCTGTCCGCAGTTTTTTTTGGGGGTTTCAAGCAATCTGTATCACCGTATCTGTGCATTCCGCTCCTCGCTTGAGTAATGGCAAGACATGATGGATGCTTCAAAGAGAAGATAACATCTCGGTTCCACCCTCCACTGACCCCATCCTTATCTGCCAATGCTGTTTTTTTTACTTTCCAATATATTTGATATTTCTTCATCTTCTTGCGGAAAAAAAAAAGTTTAATTTCTTTGGAGAGGGGGAAAGATAAAAACCAAACCTCTCTACAGCTGTTCTCCATTTCAATGTGGAGCACGACAGATAGTGTTATCTATAAAAATCCAATCAAGTGCACTTTGAGTGCAGACATTTCATGTTTTGTTTATATAATTCGCTTAATTTCAGCCTGAAAGTTATGGCAGTGCACTACACTGAAACTTGTGAACTGAAGTGTACGCATTCAGTACTCTCTAACTATGACCTTGGTCTGATCCGTACTGGGATGGGAGACCCCTAAGGAAAACCAGGGTGCTGCATCAAGTGGTTGTTGGTGGACCAGTAAGTGGTGCCATTCCCTCTGGATCAGAATTTCCAAGCCGGTGCCCCAGGACAGTGACTGGGGACACTGTGCTGGAGGACATGACACGAACAGGTGAGAGGTTAAACTCAGGTCCTGCCTACTTAGTCATGAAAGGTCCCAGGGTGCTGTTAACCCTAGTGTCCTAGATCCACTTCTGGGGTGGAGCGGTGGCACTGTGGCTAAGTATCTGCACCTGTGGCTGAAAGGTTGCCGGTTCAAATCCCACAGCTGGCAGAGGAATCCTACTCCTTTAGACCCCTGAGCAAGGCCCTTAACCCCACCTGCTCCAGGGGTGCTGTATAAATGGCTGACCCAGTGCTCTAACCCCAAGCTTCTCCCTCCCTGTCTGTGTGCCTTGTGTGTCTCATGGAGAGCAAGCTGGGTTATGTGACAAATTCCTAATGCAAGAAATTGTATGTGGCTAATAAAGTGATCTTATCTTATCTTAAATTCCATTGTGGGCTTGTACAATCTTGTCTTCCTAAAATTCTTCATTTCAAGTGATTGCTTACTTTTCTACCTGATCAGCTGTAGTGGGGATTCTTTTCATTTTAGTTTATACCTGCATCACTAGTGGAGTTTTGAGCAGGAGAGTATTGGGTGTTACCTATTTTACAGCACATTCCTAATGTTTCCGTATCAGGAAATCTCCCTACTTTATTAATTATGTTACTACTTCTACATGCTTTCCCATTCCTGGCATTATTGAAATTTTCTGCCGATGGACTGAGTTCCAATTAGAAACAATTGAGTTTTGGGGTCTCGGGAGTTGGTAACAGCGACAGCTTCAGAATTGAAAATGGTTTCAAATCCAGTGTACCAAGGATATTCTGTTTGACTTCAGGCTCTAGCAGAACTAAATTACCACAGCTGCAGTGACAAGCTCACACAGGACAGTCAATCAGAAATGACTTAATGAAAGCCAGACTTAACTCATTCCTTTGCATTTAAGTGCAAACCACTTTACAACCAAGATGCCCGAACAAAGGCAAGGTGCTGCCAGGTATATTTGTACCAGTCATTACCAAAGTTTTTACTCATCACACACATTATGAAGATGACCAACTATGTAGCTTTTTCTTTAATTCTGCCATGACAATTTCCTAAATTGAAGTGAGGCAGTTGCACGCTGTAATTTAAACATTTTAGCACTACATTTGTAGTTACTGTTTCTGCTGTTTCCACCAAACGTGCAGTTATCCTAGTTGAAGTAGACAATGGTGCAGGCTTGTATAGTTGTAGTTGTAAGTAATACTCTATCTCATTGAAAAGGTAAAATAAAAATGGCTTCATCACTGTTGCACCAATAACATGTCAAATCTGTCTAATTTTCTCCAAATAGTATTGGTGTTATTGTGAACGTTTTATATTATGATAGTACCTCCTTAACTTTGTCTTTTTGCTTTCTTTAAAGGAACCCATATTATGTACCTATGCAAGCAGTGTGAAAATGTCTAATAAGTTGGGTTCCGACACATGCAAATATTAAATGCTCCTAGATTTCTGAACATAAATTGTTCTGTTGTGGAAAGTCAGGAAAGAGCTCATAGCTGGATGACAGTACATTGTTTTCTGTGGCCCAAAAAATGACAAGCTCTCTTCCAGGTGCTGCAGAACTCTCCACCTGTGGGTGGTGATTTGTGAGCTTTGACCCACATCAAAAGATCTCTCTGAAAGTCCCACAAGACTTGTCTCATTTAATTGTTTCTTTCTTGAAGGCGTAACCTGGCATTTCGGTATCTGTGCATCCTGCAGTACAAAATATTAATATTGTTTTGCCACGTTTTTGGACTAGTAGAGTGTTTCATAAAATCAGAACTAACAGTAAGTGCAATTCTTTGCAATTCAGCAGTTACATTAAACCCCTGGTCAGATGGTGTAGATGTGTAATTTGAATTAGTTTGTGTATTGACTTAAATTGCAGTTGTCAGCTGTACTGCCTGACTGATTAAATCACAATCTGAGATCGAGTCATTGAGTTAGTGAGTCAGCAGGAAGCATGATATTTATACGAAGGCAGGTAGAAGTGTAACGAACAGTTCTTTCCGGACCCTATGCGGACGACACAGTCCGACGGAGTGGGGAAACACTAGGGAAACATCATGCAGGAAAACGGGGCTGTGAAGACAGGGGGGCGTGTCCAAGGTGCTCTGGTGCACAGGGGAGGTGTGGCCGAGGCGAACAATCCAAAAGAGAAGTCCTTAGGGAATATCCAAAACACAAGGGTAAGTCCAAAACCAGGAGATCCATCAGAACAAAGAATTAAAAAACCACGAAGGCCGGGTCGGAACAGGTGGACGGGGAACAGGAACGGGAACAGAGGTTAAAACCTTAACGGGACCAGGCGCTTCCAGGTCCCGGACTTGCATGATATGGAAATCAGGTGCAGAGCCCGGATGAGCGTCAGCGCCTGGCTTTTAAGGTGGGCTGGGAATGGGAAACAGGTGCATAGAATAAAGTCTTGAGTGAAAGGGCTGGAGCACCCTTAAGGAGGGGGAACTAATATCGTGACAAGAAGTGTGTGAGTTCTGTGACTGGACTCCCACTTTCTTCCAGAACTCCCTAGGACCAACCCTAAAACAAGAAAGAAGTTAAGTTCTAGAGAAAAAACACACCGCCATGAATCCAGACAAAGAGATGATTTTTGAATTCTGGAACACTTAGTTCAATGGATGATGGCATTTCCAACATTTCTAAAGCCTGAATAATTTCATTAAATGAATAGTGTCAAAAGAAAAATCAATATTTATGTAACAAGCTGTTGTGTGTAATTCTATGTGACCTCAGGGTTAGATTGTTCCAGGAATGTTTTTTGTCTTAAATAAAGGTTTTTGAAACAGAACATTATCCAGTTCTCTTTCATAATTTTCCAAATCTTCCTAAGCCTCCTCTACTGTATTTAAGTGCAAGCTCTTCACAGCTTTTAAACCAAACTCCAATTAATGTTACTTCAAGATTTAAAATGTATTCTGCAGCATGCCATGCAATTTTGTGAAGAAAAAGGCTTAGGCACTGTCTCTGTTACAGGGCTATAACTTTCCTGCACTTACTGTTTCCTAGATTCACTTTTCCCATTCTCCTGTCTTTATCCAAAATATGGAAATTTGCCCTTTATAGAGAGGCAAGGAAGCAAGAGGAAACTGAAAATTAATCACTAGGAAGACATTGGGACTGGCAGAATAAGCCAGGCAGAATGAGATGTTGATCTTATCTTCCAAGTCAATCAGTGGGCTATTCAGTTTGGTTTTGGCCGAGTAACAACTTTTTTCCTTAGCGAAAGTGAAATATCTGACTTTATTTATTTGCTTTTCTGGAGCAGCAGAGAAATGTAGATTTGTAAGTACTTGTCTTGGGATAAATGTCTCCAAGGCAGTATTAGAAAGAGTGACAGACAACCATTTATTCCATCAACAAAGTTTTTCAAAGCAATATTAATGGTACACTTGGATATAGCTGTCAGTCATATCTGCTCGAAGTAAACTTTTATATCTTTTATATAATGTGAACATGAGTGAGTCGTACTTTTTCAAGTACAGTATGTACAGAAATGTTGAAAGGAAGATACCGACAGATATTTAAGTATTGTTTTCTTAAAAAAAACTACCTTAGCATTTCAAAATGTCATGCTCTCAGGACAGTGACCTATAACTCTTAAGGAATTACAAGTCCAGAGAACCTGTGCGTCTCTAGGCCTGCCAGCCTAATCCCTCAATACTCAGGAAAAGAGCCCAATACCTCACATGAACAAGCCCCCTGACAGGCGTCATCAATGGGAATAACTGGAAGTAACAACTCATGTCTGGGATCATGTGCACAGTTCTGTCTGAGGCTTGGCATGGATGATGCTCTTTTTCACTGGCAAGGCACATTAATTCCTCCACATTATCAAGACATCCCTGCTGTAACGTGTTCTTCACCACTCAAACTGAAAACTGGCTGAGCTCATTGTTTGGGTAAGAACTGTAAGCATCGTTTTCCTGAATAAACGGCGACGAAAAGGGATGTTCTGACTCAAGATTGAAAACAGCATTTCGAAGAAGCACAACTATTGCATGGCGAGTTTTGAGGGTTATGGGTCCTTTTTAATTAAAATGATGGAGTAAGTTAAACAAGTTATTTATTACCTCTGACTAGCTGAGTTTCCTTCTTTAGTTTTTTATTCAATCACTGGCACCTTGCCACAGTTGAAAAAGGCAAAAGAGACAATCACATACCGACTCTTGATTCTTGATTCTTAATGAATCCATTATTTCCATCTATAAAATGTAATCTCAGTTGAGTTCCTGCGGTTTAGCGGTTTATCAGTTTTCCGGATCACCAGTATAGTGGTTATAATATATGGTTGACTTTGTGGAAGATCATTCACACTTTCCCTCTCTGCAGACTGAGGAAAATTGATGTCACGTAGCTATCAAACCCTTTTTGCAAGGCAAAGTGAAAAGAAAATAAGCAATTGTGCTCTGAAAGTACATTATTGCCTTGACCATGTTGGCACCAACTATAGCAGCCCCTTGCCAACTCTGTCCCAGGCAGGCATCCGTCCCTTGATCAATATCCAGTGACTAACCATCCTCCTGCAGTTCTGCCAAGTTCATGGAATATGAGGCCATTTCCTTTGTGCACAGCATGGGCTCACAACCCACTCCTGGACTGACTGTGACAGTGCGTACGACATGCCCAAGACTCTGCGCTACATTTGAGCAACCATACAGGTCAGTCCTCTCAGACCTGATACACCCCGTGCCAGTATTACAGGTGTATCAAATGATCTCACTCCTCGATTTCTGGAGCACACCTCCTCCTTCAGGTGACTAGTCTCCTGGCACAGCAGGTTGGATTTTGATGATGCTCACAGAAGTAAGACCAGATGACCTAAAACCAAACTTTTTTTTAATCAAATGATTGACACTAAACAGTGATCTGTGCATGCAATTTAATCCAATGGTACAGCGTTAAAGACTGAAAGAATTAATGCAGATCTAAATGTTGAGGTACAACATTCTTTGTCATGGTAGTCTAGATGTAGCAGAGATAATGATCACAAACTTTTTTTTTAATTTATTGCCCTCCTATAATCAGACATAAGTTTTCTGATGGACCATCTAGGTCATTTTTTATCACAACCAAAAGATTCAACATTATTTGGTTGCACAGAGCTGAGGGGTCTGGCTTATGTTATAATTACTAACCTATTAGTCTGACACTTTTCAGCACAGAAAGTCTGACCAATTATTATTACAATGCAATTTTCCAAAACAGAAACAAGCCGTAATGTGTAAAGACTTGTTATGTCTTAAATATTTTTTTTAGATTAGCAGCAGTAACATAAAAGACTAAATCTTATGGGAGACACGGTGTAACCTGTTGAAGTAATTCAGTTTTCTTGGCTTCTTTTTTCTTTTTTTAAGCTGAGGCAGGGTACTCATTTGCAGAATAAATGTTTGGAGGTGAAGGAGTGTTGGTAACTTTGCTGTTACTCATTCACTCTTTGAATGAACTTTTGGGAGTGTGTTGGGTGGAGGGTTTTGGTGGGGAGACAAGGCCAAAATCTATATAAAAAAGGGACCTTGGTCTTTCTTGTGGGAATATGAAAGGAAGCATTGTTTTAAGAGAGAGGGGGTTGGGTGGCTTTAGGGGCCTGGTAAATAGAACCTTGAGGTTTCTATAGTAATGCCATGTGTCTGTTTCAGACCTGCTGCCCTGATAGTCCCCTCACCCCTCCCTGTCTCTGTGTGTGAGAGCTTGAGCTGCACTATCTTCGGTTTACTGAGTACTAGCCAGTGCCTAGTCAGCCCAATGAGATTAATGAGGTGAGGAAAGACTGGAGGTAATTGGAGTCCTTGAAAAGAAGTCGAAGGTGAGAGCTATGAAAACACAACTTCCTACCCATCAGGAATGAAAATCTCAGGGAACCTTTGGTTGTTCCTGTAGGAAAACATAGTTAAGATTGATGCGTCCATTTCATGTTTTGTGTTCTTCTGTTTTCTGCTGAGCCAATGTCAAACTCTGGGCAGCAAGATATTATTCTTTCTCCCCAGGTGAAGTGGAGCTTAACTTGAGGCACTTTGATTTGCTTCACCTCTAGATGAAACACTTTTGAACACTTAAGGAAACAATGAGTCCTATAGATGTCATCCATCCAAGCCTTTGAAGAGGGAATCGCCCAGAATGTGGTTGATCTTTTCCTGACACCTGCGTAGTAGCGCTAAATCAGCCCTTTACCTTATGGGAAGGAAGGCAGATATACATGACCTCGCAAGGTGGTTGATTTGATCTCTGTTGTATGGCTGAAGGCTACAGCAGATTCAGCTGTCATGTCAATTAAGACAGCCTCATGGACTTACAGTGGTTAGCAAAGAAAGAAGCAACAGGAAGAACAAACAGGCCACATTAGTTAAGTGATTTGTGAACAGAACAAATGTGAGATCTCATGAGGTGACAACTGACTAATAATAATAATAATAATAATTGCTTACACTTATATACAGTAGCGCTTTTCTGGACACTCCACTCAAAGCGCTTTACAGGTAATGGGGTCTCCCCTCCACCACCACCACTGTGCAGCATCCACCTGGATGATGCAATGGCAGCCATGGTGCGCCAGAATGCTCACCACACATCAGGGGAGGAGAGCAGGGTAATGTAGCCAATTCATAGAGGGGGATTATTAGGAGGCCATGATTGGTAAGGACCCACATGGGCCACATGGTGAGCGCCCCCTGCTGGCCCCACTAACACCTCTTCCAGCAGCAACCTTAGTTTTTCCCAGGAGGTCTCCCATCTAGGTACTGACCAGGCTCACACCTGCTTAGCTTCAGTGGGTTGCCAGTTGTGAGTTGCAGGGTGATATGGCTGCTGGCTAATGTCAAGTAGAATCGATGGCACAGTGTGTTATAGTTGTAATCACTGCTGGAGGTGGGCTATTGCTGCTGTGTTGGAGAACTGCAGAAGCTGTTTTCTAATAATTTGGTACAGTACTACAGCATTATTGTTAAATTATATTTTGAATGGCCATTCATTTGTGACAAGGTGTAGCACAGCTAAACATTAAAGTAATGTTAGTTTACACTGCATCTATGCACATAAATAATATTTATACCCACATTTCTACTTCTGGAAGATGAATGCTGTGGTGGTTGGATCACACTTTTCATAGCGACCCTTGACTTCATTCCACAGAAATATCTAGTTGTACAGAGATACATCATCTGATGAATCGTCTGCTGAGTAAACTGTTTTCGAATCACAGGAGGTCACAGTTAGCTGTTCTGATTCAGAGCAGGGCAAGTGAACATGGACAAGATCCCCAATCAATGGGGAGCACAAGTGGGAATGAGGTGGGACAAATTGTGTCTGCCTGTGTGATTGTCAGTGTGAACATCCTTTTTTCTTGAGAAATCTATCTCTTGGTTCAAAACCAGCAGGGCTCAATGATTCTCACTGTTTCACTGCAGTGTGAACTGAACATAAAAACTGCGGTTGGTGCATTAATGACACTGCACTGGGAGTGTATTTATTAGATATGTTAAATCCTAATGTATGCACTTAAACTCCCTGACTCTTCTCTCTTTAAAAGGATGGGATTTCTGACAAACCTTCTAGATGGGTGGTTGTTCTCAGCCAAGCAAGTCTTTGCCAGATAACTCTCTCTGTTAGACCTTTGCCATTTCTTCATCTAAATTAAAGCTTGACTGGGCTACAGAAATAGAGATTGATAAAAAGCAGTGGAGACAGGTTTCCTTAAATGGTAAAGATTCAGTGTGTTCATAAAATAATGTTTTTAAATGGTAATAGTGTTCAAACTAGTTTCCTTGTTGTTTGCTGTGTGCAGTGTTTCTGGCAGGGAATATGTTCACATACTGCATTTCTGGCATAATCGTGCTTCCAGGTGTTTTAAATCCATCTAATTTTGATTAAGGGGATACCTATATGCAAAACTCCCACCCCGTTGGAGCAGTTTTTTTATAGACTCCCATGTGCAAATGAAGGTTCTTATTTTTTTGTGTTGTATTTTAAAAAAGGTATTCTCTGCATGTACTCTATTACAGTGCAGCTTGTGGAAAGGACTATTGCAAATGCCTTCAACAGTCACAGTACATTATAATACCTGAGTATTATTGTATGTCCAAAATTGGTCTCCATAAATTGGCTGACACTCTGAGCAAAGGAGATCATTTGTGGAGTTTTACCAGAGCCTGATGGATTTTTTTTTATTTCAATGAAGAGCCTGTAAGACAAACAGCTGGTTAGGAGAACCTGCTGGCAAAATTTGTATGAATACAAAGCTTCAATACAAAGAAAAATAAATACATCATTTTATTTTTTGCATTGCACAAGAACCCTTTAATTCCAGGCAGACAGGTCAGGTTTAATCTTTGTTTCCCACAGAAGAGCAGAAAATACTCTGCATTATGATTTTGTGTAAAGAGTGCAGTTACTTTGTTTGTAAACCTGGCTTTGGGGGCTGTGATTCATAGTTGTCTGGTATTTAGGAAATAATAATAGGCAGACACAAAGGTCTCCATGGGAATGGCTGACTTATCCATGGAGAGGCTTGTCACCTGCGAAGTTTGTCTGTCTCAGTGTTACCTTCAGGAATGCTGGGTGTAGAGATGAGGAATTTGTGTCAACGAAGAAGTAAGTCCTCAGAGAATAAAATATCCCATTTCTATTCACTGTATTTACCTCAAGATGTATTTTGAGAGAGTTTCAAAGGACTTGTGTGTATTCAGTCGACAAGAACAGCCCTATGAAAATACTCTACTCAGTTAATAAGAACATAGTAAGGTTACAAACAAGTAGAAGCCACAGAGTCCTTCATCCATTTGGTCAATATTATCTTATACTGAAGTTGTGTCCGACCACATCCTCAAGGAATGGACTTCATCAACATGGCTGGGCAGTTTTTTTTTCCTTTATCCTACCACCCTTTGTATAATAAAGTGTTTCTTGTTCTCAGTCCCATATGAACATCCTTGTAACGTTATGTTATTTAATACTTCTTGCTAGGGAGACTGAGTGTTCAATAAATTGCAGAGGTATCACTGATAAGTCTGTGTTATATTATATTTAATAAATTAACCTTTGCCTCAGACAAGTGAGCAAAAACATACTGTATGTAAAAAGTATGTACATTACAAAGTATGTAAAACTACATTTGATAGTGTTCTGAACACATTCTGCTTGAATTCATTTCCATTTCTGTTGTCTGGTCCTTGTTGGTTTTGAAGTCAGCCTTTGTGTTTACAAAGCTATTCCCTTTCAGGGTTCAGAATGTGAAATGCCTCAAAGATGATCCTTTTTCTAGATTGCCTTAGTTCACTGTCTTTTCAAAGTTGTGAAGCTCTCGGCTGTGTGTAAACCCAAAGATGACGTTGTGGATAAGACACTGTCCATTCTTCCTGTGTGCTTTTAGCTATCAAAATCCCTTTTCTCAAGAATTAAAATGCTCGTTGTCTTATTCATTTGTGGTTGAGCAAACCATTTCACTTCAAAGCGCACCCCAGCCTTTCAAGCTTGAGGTGTGCTTTGTAACTGACAAGAGAGTACGAGGTTTTGACAATGAATGCACTGCGGTTTGGAAGCTGTAATTTGAAAAGGTTGCGTTTTGGAGGTAATTTAAAATCCCCGGTGCTTCCCCTTGGTGGTGAAATGTTGAAAATAGATTCCCTGCAGGATGGGAGGACTGATTACCACATTGGCAAAGACACCAAACTTTGTTTTCCGTTTGGTCTGGCAGTTCTTCTTGCAGGTGATAGTCCTGGCAGTGCAGGGAGCAGACGAGCTGATTGTGCAGTCAGGAGATGTGCTGAGCGGAGGAGTAAACACAAAACATGATACATTCGCTTAACAAGACATTGAGCAGATGTGACCTGTAGTGTCAACCCCCAAGCCCTGTTAAGATGCATAAAGAAGAAACTGTACTCTTTAGAGCCCCGCCTAATGAACTTTAGCATACTCTTTTCCTAAAAGTGTTGCAGAATTGTTCTTGTAAAAGAAAGGAAAACTTCTCACAATTTTGCTGCTGAAAATCTCCCAACTCTCACCTAAAGAGATAAACTATCGTTAAGGGAATAAAAAATTATCTGTCAGTACTTTCACCTATAGGTTGGATTTAGGGTTTAGGGTTAAAACATCTTCGAATTCCTCCTCCATCATGTTTGCAAGACTTCAATATACTAATGCAGTGTCTAAATCCTGTATTACTCCAAAAATTACTGCATGATTTAAAAAAAATATATATATTGTTTTGTTTTCTACTGTATGTAGGTGGAAGGAAAGAAAAATGTAACTGTAAAAGAGAACAGTAGCACTCTTGTTGCATTCTCATTGACAAGAAATGGATTAAAGGTACAGTATCTCTGTACCGAATTAAAATTATTTTTGCATTACTGCACCTGCGTGGCTGTACGTGGACTTACACTTCATCTTGAAGCATCTTGGATAAGGGCATGTACTAAGCAAATACATGTTGTTTAACATGAACAGCTATTTTTTTAGGCACACTGAAAAACAGAAATCTATTGCAAATGTGTTAGTTTACTTTCCTGTCAAGATGTATGTCATTAAGTTATGAAGAATGAATAACAAATGCAGTAGGTAGGCTACTCACCACATAGAAAGACAGAAGTGTTGGTCTGAATGAACAACCTGTGGTTTCCATGACTGAGAACCTACAGTTCCAGAAAGGCCAACTGGCAACCGCTCTAGAAGAGCCGACTCCACTCTGTGACCATCTTCTCCACAGTGCATCAGTTCCTGTTCATTAGACCTAGTTCTGCAGTGTATACTGGGAACTGTGACCCCGAGTACTGCAGTCCACTGTTGTGGAAGTAAAGAAGACTCACCTAAAGACAATCCCACGATGTCCAATAATCATGTAATCACAGCTCCAAACTCTTAACCTCAGCATTACACCTTGCAATATAACTACGAGACACAACAAAGCACCTGTCTTTGATGTTACATTCTGGTTGCACTAAACTCTCAGAATTCTGCTATCCACTTTTAAAATCCCCTCCTACCTTATTCTGTTTTTTTTTTCCTGCGATCTCCTTTTGCAACCCCTGCCCCCACCTCACCTAAGCGCAGATGGGTTTAGCAGCTGTAGTCCCAGAGCAGCAGTGGTGGGGCTGGTTTACCTATGCAGCCTGTCAGCCCTTTCTTTTCTTTCTAAGAGCTGCCTCAGCGTGCTGACAGGGTCCCAGAGCACCTCAGGCCTTCAGTCACACACTTCCTGTGGGCCGGTGCTTTTCAGCGCCTGGCTCTGCAGGCCTTGGCTTGGCTTCCCACATCAGCCCCCAGAGGATTGTGGGTCACCCCGGGCAATTCCCTGTCTACATCGGGAACTTTCTCCAGCTACCGTCTGTATATACAGTTAAACCAACTGAAGTGAGAGAGACTGCTTTTTCAAAAGCAGCAAGCCTGTGCAGGTTTCTCACTCTTATTACCACAGCCTCATTATGAAATAAATGTCTTCCTTTTTATTTGGGGTTTCTTTGAAATATGATAATCGAGGTGTTCATCAATTTTCTTGTGTGTGAACAATGATAATGACCCCGCATTCCTTCCACTTGTCAAGTTGAGGTTATGAATCAAGTTAAAATAAATCAAGAAGTGAGTTATGAAAAGAATCTGTTTAAAAGTGACTAGGTTTTTTTCACCGCATTTCAGTTTTTTTTAACGACTTCAAAACTTATATCCAGGTCATACTGTATATTTGAAACAAATATTCCAGAAGTTAAACTGAAATTGCATTGAAGTTAAATAGGAAAACATGAGAGTGTGATGTGGAGAATTCAAACTGAAGCATGGAGATGACTAACCCATATCAACAAGGATTTGATTTTTCAAGCTCTACAGGCCTGCTTTGTGCTCAATGTGTAAACATTCTGCTCATTTCAGTGACTTGTTGAGGCGTGGCTGGTGTCTTGAGCTTCAGGGATTTTAGGGGAGTCTCTTTAGTTGTGGTCTTTCAATGGCATCTAACTTAAAGGGACAAAGTGAAAAATAAAACTCCCTATATACTCTGTCAGTCATCAAAACGCAGCTGTGAAACAAAATGTACCATCTTCATAGTTTTACAGCAATCCTACTCTTTAATTTATTTATTTACATTTCCAAATGCATCAAAGACTGAGTGACTCACAAAATACATTTACTTGTGTTTACCCTTCTGAATTTAAATGTTTAGATGTTGGTCAAAGAGTACTTAGGCCCTCTGCTGTTGCTATGGTTATGGTCCAAACTGATCTGGAGGGAGCGTGTCTGTGGGTTTTGTGGAGCACATTTCCATCCCTGCAAGAACAGTTCAGGGCATGTGATGTCTTGGAATGTGTGCAGGTTAAGAGTCAGATCTGGAGCATTTGATGTCCACAGAACAGGACAAAACAGGAACAGGTGACTTTAGGATTTCCAAGAGCAAAGCGTCCAGTTAACCCCCCCTACACACACACACACCCACACGTTTGTCCTTTGTCAGGCTCGTTTTCATTTTTGCTTGATGTTATGGTTGTGTGTGTGAGGTTACAGGCTCTGCCAGCCAAGCCAATCTGAGGTACTGTAAGCTCTGTTGAACACTCTCTGTAAAAACACTCCTTTCACCTCCTTCCCTTTTAAATGAAATTTGACAGGCGCTACAATACCTGCAGACATGTAATAGCCCATTACTAAGGAGAAAACAAACACAGAAAATCATCTTAGTCTGGGTATAAATTTTGTCTGGATTGACTGAGCTTTTCACTAGCAATTTACTTAGGTAAAATTGAACAGTATTACAGAAGAAATGTCAGAATCGCTCTTTTAGAAAGTGCACATGTATTAAACTGATCCTTGAAGCATTATTCTGCATTGAATTCAATGGCTTACATTGTGCTACTAAACATTGTACTAAGCTCTAATTACTGAGTGGGGGATTCCTTTCTAAAAGTGATAGACATGGTTTACTATGATTTGTGCCACTGCTTTGTGCTGAATCAGTACTTTTCATACTGGTATTCTGTGCAGGCCTGGACATGGATGTGATGATTGTCTTTACCATTTCACCTTCACTTATTTTCATCGTTGGGCTTTCTTCTTTGGATCCTAGTTATGGAAAATGCAGAACTTGACTTGCCTAATGAGCTTCACTTTGTGGATACGGCACAAGCCATCGTTAATACTGTTCAGATACCCACCCGCTCTGGAGAGTTGTTTACATCCCTTGGAGAGTTTTTGTGTGTGGTTAGTGATATGGCATTTCTCCATAAGATAATGAAAGCTGATAAGGGGTGTTTGTGGTTTTGATAAACAGCACACAAGATTGCACCAAGAGAAGCAATGGGAGTTTTGACAGTAATGCCTGATTAGCGAACATTGTTTGAAATCTTAAAATCCATCTTCAGTATGGTATCCAGGCGCATCAATTGAAGGTTAGTGAGATTCCAATTTATCTCTAACAGGCCCAGCAAATCCTATGTGCACAAGTCCAATGGGCCACAAGTAGAAAATATTTGGAAGTGCATGTAATACTGAGAATAGGAGGTAATAATAATAACAATTGCTTACACTTATATAGTGCTTTTCTGGACATTCCACTCAAAGCGCTTTACAGTTAATGGGGACTCTCTTCCACCACCACCAGTGTGCAGCATCCACCTGCAGTCATAGTGTGTAACCCCTACTTATTTTGGAAACGCCCTGGGATTTTTAATGACCACAGAGAGTCAGGACCTCGGTTTAACATCTTATCCAGAGGATGGCGCCTTTTTACAGTATTGTGTCCCCGTCACTGTACTGGGGCTTTAGGACCCACACAAACCACAGGGTGAGCACCCCCTGCTGGCCCCACTAACACGTCTCCCATCCTGGTTCTGATCAGGCTCACTCCTGCATAGCTTTATTGGGTTGCCAGTTGTTGCAGGGTGATATGTCTGCTGGCTTTAGGAATTTCTTTGTTCAAAGTTTTCTGGGGGGATGGAGCAAGCTGTCCAGCCATATTGCTGATACCCTTGTTTCTTTCAAGCGATAGCTGGGTGACAATAGCTTGAATCAGACAAACAAATGTTCTAGATGGGTCAAATGTCCTCCTTTTTTAAAAAAACATTTCTTGTATGCATACTGTATGTATTGAAACAGTGCAAACATTTCAAAAGTGTTGAAAGATCAGGAATTAAATCGAGACACAGAAGGAATTTAAGACTGCATCAAGCCCCATGTCCAAAGCTGTTATAACAGGAACAAATGTTACGTTGGGCTGCCTGCTTTTAAAATGGCAGATGACAGATTTCTACTTTCTGCTGCTTTGCCTCAGGCAAAACAATGTACTTTTTCATCACGTCATGCATATTGTCCCATTTCAAATCACTTCTTCAAGGCTCGAGCAAGCCCTGGCAGCTTTTCAAGGTGTGATGTGCAGAAGGGGAAAGGGGCGGTTTTAACAACAGGTGTTTCAATGCGCTGCTAATTCAAGTAATGACATACCCACCCCATCCAGGTGTGGACAAAAGTTCCCAAAAATAAACTATATGTGCTGGCAGACGACTGAGGCGTGTGCTAATGTCCGGTCCATGGCCAATGGAGTCCCTGAGGCTGTCTTGGCTTGTGGAGGAGGAGGCTGTTATACAAGCATAGAAACAGCTTTTTATTTGATGAGGGCCTGTCTTGCTGGAAAGGGTTAAAAAAGAGGACACGTTAAACAGTTCACCGTGCTAACGCAGCGCTTGTAGTTTGCCTCACGACAGCCGTCACACTTGTTTCTGTGTTTGTTCTTGTTGTTGTAAAGTCCTCATATGTACTGTGTCATGAGGCTGCCCGGCAGGGGTGGTCAATGCTATGTCAGGTTCTGGAAGTAGTTTGAAGTAGTTCTGCAGTGGAGGGTCTGCCTCTTCTCATCTCCCGGAATGACGTAGTAAGGCTCACCCTCGTTCTGTCACATCGATTAGGGGAAGTGGAGAGATCAGATGAGGGAGATCGCAGGACAAGCAGATTTTTTTTAGAAATGGCAGCAGCCGTCTGTTCCCTCCTGTGGCAAAGCCCTGGTTCGAGACTGGGGCATGTGACACACAGTGCTGTGCAGTGCAGTGTCTGTGTTGGCATGCTTGCAGCATGACCCCACACACAGTTCACCAAGGGCAGTCAAAACTGATTAGGACTTTCTCCTGCGACATAGGAAAGCCTAGCGTTTCAGAAAGATTTGCGCTGTCCACACGTTGTGTCCACATGATCGAATTTTTCTCCTTCCCTCTTCTTGATGTGATACAGGTTATATGCATGTAATGCACCATTGTTTCACCTAATTGGATTGAAATCCTAATGGTGACTCAGTGAACATTTATCTGTTCTTATAGAGATATATTCTTTGAAAATCCTAGTCTATTATAGCATACTTAATTAAGAAAACAATAATAATCATTATGACCATAAATCGCAGAAGTCCTGTCTGATGTCATAAAGGGATGTTGCAATATACAGATGTTGCCCTCATACAAATGGTTAAACTCCACATATTCTTTTTAAGCATTACGGACTAAAGGAACTCTGCCTCTTTAAAACTGAATGATGTTGTGATGCACAGACTGTCTCTCGAGCTCATTATGGGAGTAGCAGTGCTACTTTTTAGTCTCTGTGAGCATTTTGGTACTGGATGCATCTATGCATCTTTACAAAAACATTGCTCTTTGTGAGTATATTAGTGGAAGCTGTTTAATTGAGTACTGTGTACTGTACTAAAGGGGAATGCAGTTTTCTTTGTGAAACCATTAGTTTTGGTAATAGAACAGGTGGAGGAAAAAAACCCAACCTCTCCAAATTGAAGTGAAGTTCCTCAGGGTGTATTCTTTGTGTCATGGGCTGCCGTCCAGGAGAGGTTTTGTGAATAAACCTGCTGCAAGTACAGGAAATGAGAATTCTCAGCGGGCATGCAGCAGCTCAGAAATCTTTAAGCAGAATAGTAAGCAGAAAGGATGAAGCAAAGGTTTCCAAGCATCTCTGTCCCACCCATTTTGACCATTTTGAGTTTATCCTTCTCATTTAGAGCAGGTGGCATTTAGCAATTTTCTCAGGGACCTTTAACCAGATCTTATTTCCACTGTGAAATAAAAACTGGTTGCTGGTAATCCACAGATCCACACACTGCACGATACTGTACGTCACAGATGGGGTCTCAGCGCATAGCCTCCACATGCTGATCATAACTATAGAAACTCTTGTCAGGTTTGCCTGCTTGTAAGACACGGAGCAAGATTTCTCCTGTGTGAAAGGTTATCATACTGTCTAAGCAAGACTTCTTCATCTTGATGAGTGCTTTGCTGAGGCATTCATATGTCTTCATTTTACTCTTCCGGACATTAATGAGGTACCATTGATAAAGATAATATCTCACAAACAGCTGTAAACAGCTTTTGGTAAATCATGGTTTTATCACAATTGATATGAATAAGAGACCATAGGGGAAGTGTTTATCGGGAAGTGTAAAGGGTAAGCCACGATCAAGAAAGCAGATTTACAGATGTAATTACTGACTCAGAGAGTTTCATTCAGAGTTTGGTGCAAGGGTATTCTGAATTTTCGGCGGTACTGTGTCTTGCTGCTGTGCATGCTGATCTAAGTGCTGTTTTGTTATCTTTCCGTGTCCACAGGGGTCGAAGTTCCAGGGCCCATGTGCAGGCCGAGACTGCAGCCGTGGGTGTCAATGCCTGCCTGAGAAAGGCAGCCGGGTAAGTGGCCAGCTGAAACAAGCTTCTCCTTCCTACCAGTGCTGTGTCTTCAAATCATGAAACAGGCACTATGACAAACACTGTTTATACTGTACATGGTTCTGTATAAAAAGCAGTCTATTTCATTTAGCTTTGTCTTCTGCAAAGGTAAGAATCACAACAGTTTCGTTTCTATATTATGAGTTTTGCAAATGTATTTTCCTGTTTTTTTTTACCAAGTTTCGAATAGTCTTATTGTTACCTCTCACAAAGTGAGGTGAAGATGAACAGTTCTGGTGGTGGAAATGAGAAACACATCACAGCCTTGTGTTATTTTCATTCAGAGTCATGACTCTTTGAATTTACTCAAGGGAGCAAGAAATTAAGAACATAAGAAAGTTTGCAAATGACGGGAGGTCTATCTAGTCCATCTAGGCCATTTGAGATTTAGTAGCTATCTACTACTAGGATATCATGAAAGAAGATCTCCTCTTTTTTGCAACTGTTCTTGTGTCTATTACTGTATTCCAGTTATCTATTAGCTGAAGTTATAGGTACACAAATAGGGTCAAGGCCGGGTAAGCTGAGATGCATAACATCTAAAGGGGAAAGCACATCTAAAGTCGTAGGCATAGCGGAGATCAGGATTATAACAAAGCCAGGCTCACACTCTAATGCTTGAGGGGCTCAGAGACAAAACTCTATAACAGAACCCCAAACCCTGTCAGATTAGTTTAAATATTCTAAACCACCTGAGCCTGGCATGGTCATAAATTGTTTTCAGGTGGTCCAGGTCTCCTGTCTATATATGCAACAACTGGAGCTGAGAAACAGATTGGAAGGTGATGTAGCTGGCTGCGTCAATGCTAGCTTGCCCCACCGCACGACACCGTGGGCGAGCATAACAGTTTGCAAGTAAAGTGTTGAAAGTGTTGATGTAATCAAGGCATCTGAGTATAGCACAGTATTCTTGTTGAAGCCAATATGTCTGCATATCCCAGCTGTGCACAAGTGCTTTTTATTGCGATCATAAAGAACCACACTTTTGCATTATCTCAAGATGCATTTATCTTAGCTATTCATTCAGGTCTTTAATTGCTCTTTACTGAGTTCAAATAAGATTGTCTGTCTTTCTTACCTATATATTACTTAACAAAGTTATGGTTTTTGTAGTAGCACCATGTTATGGCTCTAAAATGAGGAATATTTAAAACTTTAAACAAACTTTTAAAACTTTTTTACAGACATACAGTAAGAGGGATATTGCAAAATACATATATAAATGACATGAAACTTTTAAAAGCTTGCAATTGAAGTAGATTTTTGTCATATTTTAAGACTACAACAATCATCAAGTCTGTTTCACTGTTAAGTGTTAGGACCCGTCTGAGGTTTCACTCAATAACACCTAACACTGAAGCAAAACGTAATTATCTCATACCTGTATTTCTTTTTCAGCCCCTGGGCCATTCCATTCTATTGCATACAGATCACCACCTCAGTAAATTTAATATGAAAACAAACTATGCTTTAATGAAGATTGTTAGATTGTTAGATTTCTGTTAGGACACAAGTGATGGCTAAACAGATAGTAAAAAGCTTGTTTAAACAACAGTATTTTAAAACGTGCAGATTTTTGCCTCATGCAAGGGACACATTTTAATCAGCAACACGTAAAAAAGACTTGTCATCCCATTGTGCCATTCTGACAGCTGGAAACACCTATGGTTCAACAAACCATTTCCTGAAGGGTCCTAAGAAAATCCAGACCCATGGATTGCTTTTGCAGCTTGTTCCCTATCCCTATACATTTTGGTGTAAAGCCCTACCTGCAGTCTGTCTTGAATCTACTGGGCTATCGCGTTACATATTCTTGTCCCACTATGTTTTGACTCTGAAGTAGTTGTTTGTCTTTTTCAGTGCCTTTTAGGGTTCTAAATCCCTTCTTGTGATGAGCTATTGCCTTTTTTTGTTCCTAGACAAAACAATCCTGTTCCTTTAACCTGACTGTGCAGGTACTGTGATTTCTCTGCTTTGAACTCCATCTAGATCAGAATCAGATCAGGTTGTCCTTCTTGTTTCAATACTACCAGTTTGGTGTTTTCAACATATTGTACTTTTGTTGTCAGTAGCTGCATTTTCATGTACAGTACATGCCACAGTCCAGAATTTTCAGGGTCCAGGAAACTCACCAAGTCTTCGTTCTGTGTCTGTGCCATGTGTCAACCTGTTTAAGGTGAAGCAATGTTTCTTCTGGAGGTGGGCCAGTAATTACTTAGGCCGGAAGAACATTTCTCTGGAAATATGGACAACTAAAGATTAGGTGAAATTTACCAGCATGAATTGTGACTGAAAAAACAAACAAATGACTAGAAAGCACTGAATGAAGATGAAAAATTGCTGTGCTTTGATTAACCCATAGACCTCTGTGATAACCTTTGTGATGACCTCTGTTATGTATGTTGTTATTTCCTCAACAACCCCCAATGATTTTATTTTCCTTTCAAGCACGTTGTTCAAGAATGCCTTTCACATTTTTAATGCCAAATGATGCAAAGCAAGAATTTTCCATTTAAGAGAGAATAGCTGAGCATAACCCATGTGCCGAAAACATGCACAGGGGCCACAGGATCTTTAGTTGGAGACACATGGGATACTGGTAGGCCTGATGGGGCCATAAACACCATTACAGGGGCCACAGTTCCTCTAGTGCTCTTAATGGGGAGACAAAATATGAGCTAACCACCTACAGGGTTAACTCTGATATAATTTACAAAAGTAGGCATAGACTCCTATAACCTGTCATATTGTAACAATGTACAATTACTCAAGTGATACATTTGAAAAAATCACCTTCTTTCCAAAGTAAAACCACATTGATCTGTGTTAAAGGCAATCATGCTTCTATTGGAGATACAGGGTCTTTGAGTGTTTCAGTTTAGGAGTTTCAATTCCACCAGCACAGCAAAAATGGCAAAAGTTCCTGCTTAAGATTCCGATCAAGCAGAATCTCTGGTAGTAGCACTGTATTTCCCTCCTGTTTCTAACTTTTAGAATGTTATTCTTTAGCAGTAGTTGAACGATACTGGATATTATATCCCTGTATTTCAGGAACATAATCAATTCCTGAAAAGGCTGACCACTTTCACTTAAATCAATATGTAAATTACATCTCAGTCTTCCAGAATTTTTTACTGACCTTTATGTATCTGCTAATATTAAGAAAGCATTCTACTTCTCATAAAATCTTGAAGATTCTTAAAAGTAAAATGGGTTAGGAATATAAGATACATATTTCAAAATTATAAACAACCTCTAAGGATCACACGAAAAATATAGGAGAATTGTTAGCTTTGGTGTGACCTGATGCTGCTGTTTTCTTAATTGTCATGGCATGAAATGAAGTTTCATGTTTCATGCAGCAGAACTTTGCTCAAGTCTAGATATGATCTCTGTCTAGTGCCAATTTGAAAACAAATATAGTGATATGCTAGTTATTTGTAGTAATTCTCTGGAACTGTTAACAAAGAATGAAATAAGTAATAATCACTTTTATACTTTAATTTAATGTGACAAGCTGTTTTTCACAGTCTTTCAAAGGTCGTGCCAGACAACTGATACTGAAGAGATCGGCTCTGACTTCAAAAAGACAAACATCTACTATATATTTAAGTTTAAAAGAAGGTTTGTGCTAGCATAGCATGGTATTTTACACTGAGTTATTAAAACACTGCTACAATTTGTATTTGTGATCTGTGCCAGTGTTTTTTTATTTAAACCTGAGTGATATACTGTAGAATTAAAACTAATTTGAAATTGCAAGTGAGCTTTCTATTTCTTTCAATTTCTGAGCCATCTATAAATGGCAAGAAACAAGTACTGATTTAAAATGTGTGCTTTAATGTTGTCACCTTCAAATACTTTTCTTTTGATCCCTTTCAAACAACTATTGTCTAGTTAAATTGAACGTCGACTTAATTCTGAATAGAATACATTTGTAATGCATTTGAGTTAGCTGCTGTAGGCAGTTTGATGTTTTATTTTTTCATAAAATATAAGCCCAAGCTGTGTAAAAAGAGAGACTATTATTAGACTCTATTACTAATAGTAAATCATATTTACGTTTACTGGAACATGTACGGGTTAATTCCACATTGCAAAGCAGAAAGAAACAAAAGGTTCAGCTGTGGACCCTGTTCAGATTAGTTGGGGTAGAGTAGAGTCATGGTGCTAAGTGATGGTCAAAAGGCAGACAAACTAGACAGTTCAGTAGGACATCAGTTTGCACGAAGATGGATTGTTTTTCAGTTAAACTTTACCTGTCCATCTGTGGCTTTAATGTTATTGCTAAGACAAACTTGACACTTTCTGGAATGCATGATTACATAGACCATGAACGGTTCTTTTGAATCAAATACATTTCACACTTCAGGAATTTACTGTTCTGCTCCTCGCTTTTTGAGATTTATGAGAGGACATACAATTGTTTGTGTTGTGTTTGCAGGTGGTCTGTATAATATAGCTTATTTTTTCTATGTTGTACTTTTTAACTTTTTTGATTTTGTTCCTTTGGGTTATACAGTAGTTATAGCGCTCAGTGTGAAAGTCTGTTCTGGTCATAATTACAAGCCAAGTGTTCTTTTTATTGGTATGGCAGAAAGAGCAGTATTTTTTACAAAACTCTCCTGATGAATTTCACATGCCAAGTTATATCTTTAATTACTAGCAGTGTGTAAATCTGTTCTTTGAACCTCAGGGAAAAGCTTTCTCACTGTAATTGTGGAAGAGTTCACCTGATGAGAAATTCTGTCTTGATAAGCACAAAGCCCTTCGTCAGACATTCAGACAGACATTTGACGTTCTCATAGCTGATGGCATGGCTCCTATGTATAGTTATTGTGAGGTACAGCAATTCAATTTCCCTGCATTTTCCGCCTCAGATCCCCTTACAGGTGCCATTTTACCATTACCCAGTGTTGCTCCACCTGCCCAGCAATGGTGTAATGCATACCATGTTCCTTTAGCTGTGCTTGCTTGTCGAATGTAATCTTTTAGCCCACAATCAGATGTACTAAGAGAGGAATAGAGCTTTTTTATGATATCCTGGAGAAACACTTTTCCGAAATTCTGATAAATTGTTTCACTAGAAATCAGTTCACTAGAAGATTTGATCTGGTGAAAATAAAGTAGAATGAGATGTAGTTTTCACCCTCATTGAACTTGAGCAGGGGTGTATTTATTCCAGATACTGTATCTAGCAAGACCTCATACAGTGCGATACCTGCAGCAACAGAAAGTAAAGCACATTGAAGAAGAGCGCCACGGCATTAATAACAATTCACAAAGTCATTTTTGAAACTCCCTTTACTTTTCCTCAGAGCACGGATAAGTCACACGACAAGCTCTGGGATTTGCTTCCTTGTCTTGTGTGGGTTATCGGCTTTTGAAATTGAGGGTTGCCTTTAGAATGAGAGGTTTGGAGTTTGCTGGACAGACTGTAAGGGTGTCTGTGGAGCATTAGGTCCTGCTGTTCAGTGCCGTGTGATAATACACATTACTGAATGAAGAGGAGTCATTAAGGGCTTTGTGATGTGGGACACAGAGCTAAAACAGCAATTATTGTAACTGTGTTTGCCCAAAGTAGACGTGTTGCCCAGCCTAGAGAAGTGCTGTAACTGAAATGAGACACAGGAGGTGTCTTAGGGATGTTTGATGGCTGGACTGTACTGTACGTAATTACTGTACTGCTTGTCCGTGCTCTCAACAGCAGTTCAGTGTCTTTCCTTCATTGTAAAGAGCTATGAATTGAAGTGTGAAGGCCTGTTTCAAGCAGTAGTAGTCGAAACAGAAGCAAAATACCCATGATACAGGAAAAGATAAAACACTTATTGGCACATTAACACTTTACATGGCAATCTAATCTGACCCTGATTTTTCTGTTTGAAACTCTGTAAAAAATGTTTGTTTATGACTGTTACATTTCACCCGACTCATGTTAAATCCCTCTTTTAGCCCATGATAGGATTATCAGCCTGCATATTCTTTCACTTGAATTCTGACCTCAGAATCCCAGCCTAGGGGCTCTCTTTAGCAGCAGGGATGTGAGAGTGTAAAAAGAAAGGTGCTTTATAGAGAAAATGAGCTGCAAGTGGCTACCTGCCCCCTGTAGGCCTGTAAACTCTCAAGGCAAGACTCTACATGTAAGGGAGAAAGGTTAGGAAGCACCCTCTAGTAACTTAATGTAGGATAGAACATTCTTTGAGCCTACAGTGTAAAATAGAAGACTGAGAAACACTAAGCACTTTTTCAAATCCTGTTACGTGAGGTTCCGTGAGATCTGAACAGTTTTGATGGGGCTAAGCCAAACTTAAGGGATGGGTTTGAACTATTTAGTGTCCGGATTCAAGTCTGGTGTGAACACTTCTCCTCTTACTGCTTAAGGGCTCTCGCAGTTGTGTGGGGGGGGGGGGCAACGTTACCAGGGCAACGTCCAGTTCCGCGACTGATATTCCTCTGTTGTCCAGAACAGTCAGCAACTTCCAGTTCTGGAATCACTACCTGCCAAATATCTGCTGAGGAAGATGATGAATACTACAGTACAACTGGAGCCAGAGAGCCACTAAGGAGTTTCTGTATTGCTCTCTGTTCAAATATCAGGAATATACAAGATGTTTAAATGGTAGGTTGCTCCCAGTATAACCAGTTCTGGCTACAGAGACACAACAGGACCAGATGAACTCAGATGGCTGAATGACCTCCTATTACCTAGGGGCTTCCTGATGCTTAAATGTTCCAAGTATCAGTTTTGTATTGTTTCTGTTATTATTACAATTAAAATTTGATTTTCTGGATATAAGAAAATGCTCTCCCCCCATTATTGTTTTTTAGAAATACACATACCTTGGGCCTCCATTATCAAATATAAAGAATGAAACCATTTGCTTTCAAATAAGTGGAACTTATGCCTCCTGAAAATAGATTAAATAGCAAGTGTGAGGCTTGGGCAGTGTACTTCAGAAAGGCGTGAATTGTTACACATGGCATTCCTCTGTCTGGCTTAAAGACAGATAAGATAATTCCGGACAGGCACCTCAATGAACTTTAACATTTGCTGCATCTTTGATCTTCCATGGTTAAAGCAGATTATCACTGTAAAAGATTAGGACTGATTTAAGTCATACAGTATCTGTTCCCCAGGACGGAACAGCATGGATGTTTGATATTACAAGGCTTGTTCGCATTGGTTATAACCCAGATAGAGAGATTGGAAAACAGAAGAATGAAGGTGTCCAGTTGAAGGATTAAAACATATTAAGGGTGCAGAAATACTGTTTAGAAATTAACTCCAGTTTCTCCTAGGGAAAGGCAACTTTCAAAAGTTGTGAACAAGTTTCTTATTTGATGTTCAACATTCTTTTATTATTCTTTGTTATTCTTTTCAGCATTTTCCAATATATCATTCACATCCCCAAAACCCTTTCCATTGCTCACACAAACAGGCAACCCATACACATTTCTACTGCTTTGCCAGTGTATAAACATATAAAAAAAGAATTAACATGTTAACAGAGTCATCAAATGGTTCATTTATAACAAATTTCAACACAAACATGCAAAAATAGGCTATATCATATAATGTTATAAATAATTTTACAGGGATTAAGTTGTATACAGTCTTTAAATAAGACAATAAAATAAAATAAGTTGATTAATTAAATTCACACATCTTCTATTCAATCGTACTGAATACTTGGCCCCCAAATTTGCTCCCTTTGCCTTGCACATAATAATAATGTATATTTTTTTCTGGTGTACAATATGACAAAAGCTCATTTCACTACTGTCTCACAGAGGGTGAAATACCAATTTTCCAGCATTTCGGTGTACGTATCTTAGGTGCAATTATTGCCAAAAGTATAATCTTCTTACCTTTATTTTCAAAATGTACAAATATCACCCAAAACAGCTCATCATGGTAATTGGTATTTCATTTTTAATGCTATAGATAATAATTCAGATATGCATTTCCAAAATACCAAAACCAAAACACATGCATCATATCAGCATTTTGTGATTTGGAATAAAGGCACTCGCACGATAAATTAGCTTTTAATTGAGCCATTCTCGTATTATATGTGTGATTAAGTCTGATTTAATCTATACTTGATAGATTATCTATGTTTGTTTAATGTTCTTGATTTATGATCTGTCTGTTGTTTCTCCGCATGGCTTTTTCTCTCTGGAGCCCAGCTTTCTTCCCTCTTTCACCTGTCCGGATGGGACCTTCTTTCAGGCCATCCAAACTCGGACCACATCCTTAACTGCGGTTCCATGTTCCCGAAACACATCCCGACAGTAATCAGTGCAAAGAGGCAAATAGCAGCCTGCAAGCAGCGATTTCCGAAAATTTACAGAACCCTTCATAACTGGGGTTACTTACTTCAATAACACCCATGTCATGTGGGCAACAAAATGTGCACTAATCTCTAAAACTGATATTTAATGCCTCTTTATACCTGAAAAGTATAAATGCATAACACATTCCTGAACAATGTGTGGTGCATTTCTTTTTCTTAGCAGATAAACATGAGAGAAACCTGAAGTCAATGGTATACGAACATGCTTTCACACAAACTTGACTTAAGGCTTATTGTCCTCAGCGAGAACTAGTAGTTCTATTACTATTAGTATAGTAATAAAGGCCTGAGCAGTTATAGGACTACAGAACATTCAGTCTAATTAGTGTTCTTAACTATGCACTGAGTGTAACCCTGTATACTTGAGTATTGGGGCCAGCAGGGGGTGCTCACCCTGCGGTCCATGTGGGTCCTAATGTCCCAGTACAGTGATGGGGACACTATACTGTAAACAGGTGCCGTCCTTCAAATAAGACGTAAAACCGAGGTCCTGACTCTCTGTGGTCATTAAAAATCCCAGTTTCTCAAAAAGAGTAGGGGTGAAACCCCGGTGTCCTGGCCAAATTTCCCATTGGCCCTTACCAATAATGCCCTGCTAATAATCCCCATCTATGAATTGGCTTCATTACTCTGCTCTCCTCCCCACTAATAGCTGATGTGTGGATGCTGCACATTGGTGGTGGTGGAGGGGAGTCCCCATTACCTGTAAAGCACTTTGAGTGGAGTGTCCAGAAAAGCACTATATAAGTGTAAGCAATTATTATTATTATTTCTTGGCCTGATTTGTTCACCCCAGGCTTTTGTTTTTTTTCCCCTCAGGTCTGTACTGTATATGGTCATTTTCGAAATCCTTGCTTTTTAAATGCGAAATATAGTATAATTCCTCCCTCATCTAAGACTGGTGTATCTCATAATCGTCACAGTCACATTGCCATGCAAATGCTTGCACCTCAGCTGATACACCCAGATACTGTGAGAACAGCTTTGATGTTTATGATGTGTCATAATACATACAGTACCACAGGTCACCAATGAGAGGACGCCATTCAGCTTATCTAGACCATTTTGTACTTAGAAGCTACAGTAATTGGCCCCAGTGTATTAGCTTCAACCACACAGGTCTGCAGCCTTCTCTAGGCTCTTGACAACCTTTCAAATTCTTAACTCTTAAGTGTGATCCTTCTACACGTATGTAATTTTGCTATATATCCAAATTTGTTTTAGTGTGATGCATATGGAAGTAGTTCATACAGTGTACAGTGACTACCCTTTTCAATAATATTGCTTTAACATTAAAGTGGCTTATATTGACGTCATTGTGGATTTAAAAGAACCATGAAAACAGTTGCAGTTGGTCACCATTGTACTATCCCAGGGGTGGAGAGGCTTTTCTTTTCATTCTGATGTCATAATTCATTTAATTGATTGAATCTGTTACTTGGGTTAACTTACTTTTCAGTTCAGGTATATATCATTATTTACATAATTTATTTCCGTAATACAAATTTAAATACCATTCCTTGGAATTCACATACTCGGTAAGTTCCCAAAATGTCTAGCAAGACATCAATTTAGAAAGCAATGTATACGTTTTTGTAGTGTAGGTTCTCTGAATTTATGGCATTCCAGACACTGCTCAGATATACTGCTTCAACTGTTTATTTATACGTCAACTTTATCTAACAGCTTTATTGAGTTCACCTTCAAAGATTTGGTAGGTAATAGGGTTGAGAACTGGAGTGGCCAGATAATGTTTTGGACCAGAACACCTGGGTTTGGGTGTAGCACAGACCAGTAGGCATTACAGCCTTCCAGGGACTGAGTTTGTCCGCTTTACGAGGATCTCAGGATCTTTTTAAAAATCCATTAGCTCATTCTTCAGCTTTCACCATCTTTAGTCTTGTCTTAGTCTTGCTGGTTCAGAATCTATTGTTTCCTTTTATGTCCCTGCTTTCAGCTGGGTTTGCAGAGTTTACAATCAAGCTTGTTTATTCCTTTTATTTTTTCAGTGACCTCGGCCAGTCTACCATGTTGAAAACAGAAAAGATTAATTGTCTTCGCCCTTTCTACCTCCTTCCAATAGCTCGGCCTATGTACTCCTCTTTCAATTGTTACAAAGAAACCTGTGTCCTTTTTACATTCTGGCGCCAAGAAACTCCAGAAATAGTCTTACTAAGGCACTGCTCTCATTGTAACCTCTCTGGACTACAGTAGGCAACACTTCTTTGTTCCTTATTTGTCCATTTAGTTTTGCAAGAAGATCATTATCTGGTTGCTATAATGTACTTTCCGTATTCTGTAATATATATGATTGCTATAATTCTCAAGTGCCTCTGAGATCAAAATCAAGCAGGCTTGTAGCCAGGTTTTATTTAGCTTTAAAAATCTAAATCTGATTCTTCTTTTGTGATATTGCAGTTTAAACATAAACTTTTCAAATTTGTAAGAAAAGGAAAAAATATTTTTACACTTGAAGATCCTGCTTCTCAATCATTCTTTGAACTGTTGATTCAGATTGCTTTAGTATGGGCAGAATTGTGTTCCCAGGACGTTTTTCACTACCTACCTTTAAATTTTGTTTTTTCTGATGTTGGGGGCCACCTCTGCTGGCTGGTTTCATCAAACGGCAACAGGAGAACCACACGCCGGCTGTTCATGGTTTCCTACAGACTCAGATCTTAATCTGTAAGAAAACAAGTCGGAGTTCACAAAACCCAGAACTCATGGCGAGCACACAAAATGAATTTCATGAATCTCCCTGAACCTTTCCCAGACATATCCTAATCAAAATGTAAACACACGCAGTATTTATTTAGGTTAATGGAGGTTTTCTCAAACACTTGTTCTTCTGGACAAGATGTATCAGATTGTGAGGAAATCCTACCTCCCACTTTGGCAAGATTGTGTTTGAGGTTTGTAAATTTTGGCGTTGTGTAAGTTGCAAAGTGGGACAGCAAAGATATGTCCAAGGCTGTCTTTAGCTTTGGAGATGGATGGCCAGTGTACACCACTGAATTCTGTTCCATTATCCCAGCTGTGGAACTGTTCTGTTACACCTGGTTCAATGTTTGAAAAGGATACAAAAACCTGTCACCAGAACTGAACCCAGTCCAAATACTTTAATTGCAGGCAAGACTAGCAGTTTTATCAACATGTTTTTTTTCATGTTTGCCTACCCGAGTCTTTGTTTAAATCACTTTCCTGAGATGTCAACAGGAAACATAAACTATACCCTTTCCGCTCAGATGATATATAAAAATGTACATTTCAGTGTATTGCAAGTAGCTTGCCATTTGGGTTCATCTGAGTTTTAATCGAAGGCTTGTAAATGCCTGCTTAGTTCATGATATGACTTTAGTCCCGTTGAGTTTATTTCTCCGTTCTGTGCAAACAAGGGTTTGGTTCACTTCCTCCAATGTTGTTTTGTATGTCTTCCTTATTAATTGAGGCTCCTCTAGAGGTACTTTGGATAGCAAAGGGCTTAAAGCATGGAAGATCATGAGTACAATGATTAGAAACGTCACCTTCTGCTATTCAGTGAAACTCTCCCACTCTACCAAAATTCCTAACTTTGTGAAGGGATTTCTAGTTTTTTTAAAGTACTCTGACCCTTGACCTGGAAGCCATGACCCCATTTACGGCTTGTACAGAGCCACTGTCTTGGGGTCATCTTATCTGATTCATTAACTGAAGGGCACAGAGATGTCTGCAGGGAGGCTGAAGCAATCACACACAGGCAGCTTGTATGCTGCACATCAACCCTCTTTCTTCACATGGGTTGGGGGTAGCTGTGTGTTGAGTTGTCTGCCTCTGTAATGAACCATAATCTAATATGTGGAGGTTTGGAGAGATCTAAAAGAAAGACCTCCAGCAATGGAGGAGAGATGCAAGATATCAAAGCTGGGAGAAGGCCAGAGGGAAACAATCTTCTCGCGGAAACATGATTTTGCTTGACCCAGTGCAGCAAGGAAGCTAAGTTAATTGGTAGATTCAATTAATTAGAGGAAAAAAATAAGAGGAAGTTAAACATTGTCTGTTAAGATGAAGAGCATAAATATTGACAGATATCAGATGAACTCATCCCGACTAGACTTTATTAAAGTTTGCCCAGCTCTTTGTTTTTTGTGCCATGATGGTATGATATATGAATGCTGACACGGGGAGGTTGTTTGTGAATGTGGAGATAACAGGAGGTATGGATTGCTCAGCCTAGTTTTCCTCTGGAAGGCTGTCAACAGGAGCACACTCAAAGATACTGCTCAAGGGAAATCATGTTACTTTAAACTGGCAAATTTCTTTTGCTTGTTTTAATATGTCCAGTAGGACAGAGTCCCCTGGCTGACGTGTGCACAAAGGCTTTGAAAACAACACAGTATTGTGGAAGCAAAACAACAGACCAGAAAAGATAAGGAGATGCAAGCACACCTAAACACCTTCAATGGACCTTCTTCATATAGCAGGGCTTGATGCAGAAGGGTCACTTTTTTAAAAGTGTGTACAGTAAGTGCAATGGGAGTGCTGGAATGTATGGTGCTAATTCTGGACTGGCATTTAGACTTCTTTCATTTGTTAGTGTTAAAGCCATCATAACCTCACTTAATTTTGAGTTTCTTACTCAGATGGATCCAGCCTTGCTGGGAGTAACTATGTTAGCTTTTGGCATGTGCCCAACCCAGCAACAACGAAACAAAGATGTTTCTTCCCCCATTTCCAGGGTTTAAATTGCATAGTTTTACCAGAAACAACATATACATATGTCAGAAACACGAACTAAGTATTCCTTGCAATGTATTTATCGTCAGATTGAAGTTGCTTTCTGCCACTTTTCTCTAATGGGACAAAAACCCATTAATATTACTAATAGAGTTGTCAACACAAAAGAGAATTAAGATTACAGTAAGGTAGTAGATGGTAAGATTTCACTCACTTTATCCATCTTTGCTAACTTTAACTGACGTTTCCTGCATCAGCTCTACATAATGTAATTACAGTCTGGAAATCTGGCAAACATATTTTACTGTACCAAGTAGCTCATTAATGGAAAAATCCCATTGGAAATAGAGCAGAAGTGACTAACTCCCTGAAAGCAGTCATGTGACATGAAGGCCGTATCATGTGACAGCAGGACCATTTATTCCAGACACAAATGTGTCTCACTCTGCACAGAGTGCAGTTTTAGCACTCCTGCAGACCTTTTTAGACAGCCTGCAATGTGTCTGTCTATTTGCTAGTGGCTCTTGCCCCTCAGAAACCTGCCAGCAAGGCCAAGATTTACCATTGGCAGTTGAGTCAAGCTGTATCTTTGGGTTAAACTCTCTTTCACAAGAACAGAAAAAATGCTAGAAGGTAATGTGTCTACTTTTTGCTTGTTTGGTAGTTTAGTAGCTGACTGAAGCCTGTCACTTCATAAAGGAACCTAGAGTTTGGGCCTTAACCTCCTGGCGGGGAAGTCTGTTCCAGACACACAATTCTTTGTGTAAAGAAATTTCTTTGCCCAAATGTTATGTCTTTGTTTTTCAATACTGAGTGTGAAATAGTCTCCTATAGTTACTGAATATTGTTATGATACATGGTTATATAAAGATGTTCATACCCTTTATACCCTTTAGGATATATTTGAGTCAGATTTCCCGAACATGTCCTTTGTTCTAGACTAAAGATATTTAGTTCCCAAGTGTGTCGACAACTCAACCTAAGCAACTGCAGTTTCATTGATAAACCACAGCAATACGAATGCACATACAGTAAGTAGTGAATCAAGATAATATGCATTTCTATTAGGAAACATCTAAGGATCTCAAGTCTGAAAAATATGTTTCTCGTATTGGCTATTAGGCGATGTGGAACTTGGTGCTGCCATCTGCTGCCTAAGTACCACACTGCTTGCTGAGTGGAGTGCATGTGGCAGAGAGTTTTCTTGGTTTGGTAGCATTAGAAAAAGTGGAGATCAGGTCACAAACAGTGAACATTTATCCGATTGTTTTATTTTATTGCACAAAGCCTGTAAAAATCTTTGAACTTCTATAATTTGGTGGTCACAGAACTGAATTGTTTGCAGATAATATGTTTAAGATGTCTATTGCCAGTGTCCCATCTCTCATCAGTCCAATGAATCTGCCCTATAACCTACATATCAAGCATACAGCCGAACAGCATATTAGACATAAACTGTTGACATCTATACAGATATTTAGCATCAATGTTGAGTAAATATTTAGTCTGTTGTTCTAGGCTTGCCCCTGGGAAATGCAAGCTACACAGCAAAGTTGTTAGCCTATATCTTTTTATGTAGTTCAGGTGGGTAGCTGTGTCAGCATGCGTAGGCTGCAATGGAACAATAGGTTTATTCCATGCTGAAAAAAAAGAAGAAAGAAAACACGTTTCATTGTGAAACACACCTGAAGAAGGCTCCACGGCCGAAACATTTTGTTTTCTTTCTTCTTTTTTTCAGCATGGAATACACCTATTACTTGTTCCGTTAGATCTTTTTATGTTTTTGGTGAAATGAGTTAATGGCTTGCAGTTCTGCCACAAGGATTACCAACTAAAACTATTTGTCATAGATGTTTGAATTAAAACGATTTGGCTTTTATCACTGGGAAACAGTGTCCTGCTGCTAATAAGATAAAATGTTATATTCCCAGACACTCTCCACAGCTTGACAGCTGATTTTATGTTGAAGTAGTTTTGAGTAACGTCTTCTACCGGAACTATTTTGCACCAATAGTTTTCACAGCTGAAAAGTCTTGAATATGTGTTCTAAAGAGCTTCAGAGAACTTTTATGCTACTGGTGGGTGAGAATACAAGATGGCTTTCAATTTGACTTCACCCCTGAGGATCTGTTAAGATACTTTTTTGGAAATTGCTTCTTTTTATTTATTGCCACAGCAGGTCCAGGTGCAGAGGCTGCTCTTTTATTTTATAATTTGAGGCCCTTACATTTAAGTGTGTGAATTTGAAACTTTATCCTGTTTAAATCCAAAGTTGAGTTTATGCAGTGTTCCAGACCCTTTCCCACACTGCTGGAACACTTTTCACCCTTTAACAAATCAGCTGTCTGTACCCGGTTGCAGATTCAAAAGAAACCAGTGAAATCACCTGTTACTTGCTGAGTTTGTGTATGTGGTTTCTTTTCTATTGGAGCAAGGGGACACTCAAGAGTTCCTTCTTGTAGTTAAGTAAAATGTTGGGGGAAAAAAAGGCTCAAACTTTGTTGCAGCCAGATGTGTTTCTAAATGTTTGTCAGATAACAATTGAAAAGATCGCAGTTTTGTACAGTTTTGCATGTCATGGAAGCTGTATTTTATAATCACACATTGCGGTCAATTTTACTTGCCTTTTCATTTTTATTGGAGGAGTCGCGACTGCTTGTTAATAAGGGGAAGGTCACAGGTCTGCCCGTCAATATGGAAAGCAGTTTTTACATGTTTAATTGGGAGCATTTTTAGAAACAAGGTAACAGGGAAACGAGGCAAAAGGGGAGAGACAGTCTCACGCTCTCTTCCCCAGACTGCTGAACACTCCCCTCTGTGGAATGACAAACATATATTACTGCGTCTGAAGGATTATCAAAACATCCAGGAATCGGGAACCTAACCTAAACACAGCTGCAGGAGTCTCTCAGAAAACATCGCTGAAAGCCTATCTGTCTCCTCCAGGGTCTCCTTTCAGCCACGCAAATCAAAGCAAGGTGGGACTGGGAATTCAAACCGGATTCTTTAAAAAAAGACCTTGTCAATTCAGAAGAGAGAAGGAAGCCACAAATAGTATATTCCTGCTGAAAAAAATGTCTTTAGGTCTTCACCACCTGTAAGTTAGTGTAAGTGCGTGTGTTTTAGAGGATCTTAATTAAGCCATGTAGATCAGAAAGAATCCCCATTTCTGACGCAAACTGTTCCTGAAACACCTGAAAGACTGGTGTGGTTAGGAAAACCCACAGATGTTACTCCATATAAATCCAGGAAAATAATGCCCTTGCTTAGATCCGTATTTTGCATTAAACTGGAATTTTAATTTTGAAAAGTCCTAATTTTTCCAATGCTTACTTTCAATCAATTTTTTAAAAAAAATGAATAAAAAAGTAAATATACACAGTTTGTAATATTCCATGAAAAATCTTGTTTCAGGTGACATATTTCACAGGTGGAGTTTTTTCATTTCATTTCCAGTAGGGGAAGACTTACATGTAGGTTAATTACTGTACAACCTTTGGTCTTGATCCATCAACTCTCAATGGTAAGAAGATAATCTTTATTCCTGTTAGTATGAGCTGTGTGGGGTCTCCCTTGCCCATTCTCTTTTATAGAATCTGTCTTCACACAAGAATGCTTGTGATTCATATGCAGACCTAGGTCAATAAAGAAGCATTGGCTTTATTTGTTCCATCCTGAAATGCCCAGGAAAAAAATGAAAACTGTCTTGCAGCTGGTGCTCTTAATCCTGCTACCAAGCAAAGAATTCCAACACACCTGAGCGGCAGTGCATCCTCAAACTTGTTGCAGAGCTATGGAATGCAGGATGCCATGCACTAACCTCAGGCCCAATGAAGATTGTGTTTTTTCAGCAGATTGAAACAGTCCAAATAATTATAGTATTTCCAAGTTACCCGGAGTGTTTTACATCAGCGGATTTTAAGATAAGGTCCTCAGGGACAGCCTGGGTGGCCCTTTAAGAGCCTGTTGAAAAGTCAATGTGAAATCAGCACAGTTGCTCAATAAGACGTTGCACTCTCAGGAGTGGGTTTTTAGCCTAATGTAGGAAGAAAACCTGAAAAGGAACAAGATAATTCGCCATTCTTTCTGTTCATGTTGTGGGTTATCTTATACATGTACAGTACCTATACTGAAAAATACTGTGTAGAATTCAGTAATTTTCCCTTTTGGCACAGATTATATGTATGATATGCGGCAATGACTACATAATAATACCTACATTACTGCCAGCTTTGAAGTTAATAATACTTTTCACTGTTTACCAAAATATACTTTTTATCCAAAGATTACAAGATATCAGGGGGTCACTTCTTTTTCTCTCTGGTTGATGGCCTGGTCTGCATTAACATCTGTAGCCAGTACCTTGTGTCACCACCTCACTGTATGGCTTTCAGACACGAGACACCATTGTGTTTAAATTTTACACTACCTTTGTCACACGTCTGGACTAGACCCTTTGGCAAATCAGTCATGGGATTGTCAGTTTGTTTCAGGTATTGAATAAAAGAGGAAATAACACGGTGACTCCATTTAATGTTAAAGCTGAGCTTTCTTAAATTCTGAGTTAAAATAACATCTTCCTTTATCGGGGCTGCATTAATTAAATGAGTTTCCTGAATTTGAACAAGGCTTTATGCTGTACAAGTCAGCCAAACAGTACATTTTTAGGTCTCTTCAAAGTAAGCCACCACTTGCTAGTCTTCTCATTCTTTTGTTTGATTATTTGATTCCTTTTCCTATTATATCACATCAGTTCTCAACAGTGTGCATTTTTAAAGCTTTATGCATCTTTATGTTTTAAAAATGTCAAGTTATAAGCATTTTAAACACTGCAACTTCCAGTCTTCATTTCAAGGCAACAAATTCCTGTACAAGATATACTGAACGTATTAAAAATATTAAAAATATCAGTTTAAACTTGCAAATATATACTTTTAGACAATTATCCTATCACCTCAGATGTGTTGTACTGCCTACAAAATAAGTAATATGCTACATACAAATATATAATACAATATAATAAATAATCCAGAGTTTCCAGTCTACCAGAAATCCTGGTGCCTTTTAGAGCTTCTCACTTTATCAGGGCCATCATCACTAAAAATTTTCTTTTCCAATGTCAGTGTGATGAAAAGCTTCATCCATTTGCTTAGCTATCAATGTTCATTGTGGCTGTTCTTCAAGCTCATTGTCTTCTGTAGCATATACACATTGGAATTCCAGCTGTTCTGAGTTTTTGTCATTCTTGCGTGTGGGACTCAATTCATTAATTCATAGAGATCCAGCAGGACACTTGTTACTGTTTGGCTGAAGGGAGCTCTGTTGCATCCATATTTTAATATTAAATGCACAGCTATAATGTTCTGTAAATTAAGGTGTATAATCTGACCAAAAGGCAACATGTACAGTAACTAATAATTAGTAACAGACCCAGCACAGAGCCATGTGGAACACCTTAAACAAGTGAGACAACGTCAGATTTCAAACAGTCAGGATTTATGAATTGGTCGTCAAATTGAAGTCAAACTAATGAAGTTTGAGTGATCAACAACAATGATAGTGGAGATTTTCCCAACACCCTTAAAAGTTCAAAATTGTGTTCACAAAAATAAAGACTAAAAACTATTTACAACTTTTTGAGTAAGGACAGTTCAAGTAGAATATCCTTCAGCCAACTTGCAAGATGAATCTTACCCTGTAGGTGGCTATAACAGAGTTACATCTATCATCCACTAAAGGTTGAGCTTGAATCCGACAGTTTTAGACCTTGGTTATGTTAATCTATATCAGTGCCATAATCTATACCAAATCCAAAGTAATTTGTTTTTAGCTAGAACTAGGCTACAACTCGACTAGACTTTCTACTTGACTTCACCAAAATGTTGGTAATTCCAGATGTATCATGTCATTTTTCTGTGTTTCTCCTTCACATCTCCCCCCCAGCAGCTGAGATCACTTTTGTATATGGCTGAGACCTTGGTTTTTTCAAGAAACGTGTGGATAAGATCCTAGGATCAATTCGATACTACATTACCTATCTAATTTGATAGATAGGCCAAGTGGTCTCCCCTTGTCTGTGACTGGTCCAATGTACAGTATGTTCATTAAACCAGGGATGGGCATCTTCAGTCTGCAATGGCCTGAGAGTCTATTGGTTTTCATTCCAACCCTCATTGTAATTACTTTGTTAAAATCATTATTTGAATTGCAGAGTGAAAGCACCTGGTTATATAGGTCTTAATAAGGTGGTGATGGACATGCCCCTCTAAAGCTTCCAGGACTGGTTGAGTTTATGCAGTGTTCCAGCCCCTTTCCCACACTGCTGGAACAGTTTCACACTTTAACAAATCAGCTGTCTGCACCCGGTGGCAGACTCAAAAGAAACCAGTGAAATTACCTGTTACTTGCTGAGTTTGTGTACAGTATGTGGTTTATTTTCTATCGTTTCTAAATGTTTGTCAGATAACAATTGAAAAGATCGCAGTTTTGTACAACTTTTTGCATGTCATGGAAGCTGTATTTCATAATCACACATTGCGGTCAAACATTCTTCCAGTGCCCCACATGCAGAGACAAGTTAAGACACCTCACTAACTCTGACACCCTGAACTAAATACTCTTCCCTTGTGCTTACAATTGATGAAGGGTTAAAAAATAATAAAATAATGTCAAAGAATGACCCTCATGTATAATTGGTCAACGAATGCCACAATTGATAATACCCTTTTAAGTCATTGTTAAAAATGTCTAGACCATCAAGGCCACCATCATTCCCCCAGATTCTGCTTTTCTCCTATTGAAATGAATGATAAGTTAAGTCTTATTTTCCAGTACCTGGGCTTTGACTGCCCCTTAGTGATACATGGACATAAACCCGGAGGACTCCATTGCTCCATGACAGAGCCACTCTGTTTTCTTTTCTAACTCCCTGCTGGAGCCTTGCCAAGGATTCACTCTGCAGTTGGATTTTCCTTTTATTTCCCCCCAAAAAAGCTGAGGCAGCCCGGCTTTCGAGACAGTGTTTGGCTTGTCATATGCGCCCCGTCTCCGGGTGGGGCCGGGGGGGAATTAGGTTATCAAGTCCAGATCAGTAACCGTCACAGCCTGCTTGTCTCTGATCTTGGGTGGAATGTTTCCTTGTGCCCTGCCCATCAAAATCAAATGAGCACAGAGTGTGACAGCTAAAACCATCCCCAGACTGCCCGTGCTCGCGAACAATAGGTCCTGCTAAATCCCATGGCCTAATAGGCTGAGCTGGGGAATCTGTCTGTTCAGGAATTCTTGGTTGGTGTTAGCAGGAAATACATTGCATCGTGGGTAATTGTTGCCGTAGGCCCTACAAAGCTTGGGATTCTTTGTTTCTTAGTGCCGACGGGGATTTGGGACACAAAAACGACTCAGTCTAGTGCAGATTAATCTGGCTGGAAGTTCCCTTTACACTAGCACAAAAAATAAATTCAGGCCTTATTAATCAGGACGACGCTGGCCTTTTTAAAGAGGAGATGCGATAGATGACTAAATCAAACAATTTAAGTGATGACAAGGCCACATTGGACTTAGTTAATGTTCAGGCACTCTGAGGTGAATGTTTGGAGAAACAAACTGAGACATTGCTGTTAAGTAGAGACCATAAATGGGAATGTGTTGGGAATTAAACAAGAATTAAACAAACATACTGTATAGCAACTGCAGCAGACATGTTTCGGAGACTCAAAAGGTTATTGTAAGAAAAAAAATATTAAAAGCAGAATAAAGTATTCAAACTGCAAAATGAACCAGACACTGTTTTTTTTACGAAAAAATCATTCAGAATAATTTCTGCTAGTTCTTTGCTAAATCAGCTGTTTAATTTGGGTTTTTCATGTTCCAAGTGTAATGGTAGGGAAGAATCTCATCTAATGGACAGCACAGAAAGCAGTATTAGTGCTAACATCATTTTGCACTTACTAGAATTAGTGTTAAATTTAATTTCTCAATTGTCTGTCTTTTTCTTATTCCTTTCTTGCTGTTTTTCTTTGCATTTGCTATCTAAGAAACAAAATCAGATCTCTTACGTCATTAATTAACCAGTGAACAAAAGTTTACATTGGATTTGTCTGAGAAATTAACTTTTTTTAAGAGACTGTATCAAATGGTTTTTGGAAGCTCAAAGACACCATGTCATGTGGTCTAGTGTTACCTCCTGTTCTTGTTGCTTTTTCAAGGAATTCTAGCATGTTAGTCCATCTTTATGTTAGCTGTATTTCAAAGTGTTCTTGTCTTTTTTTAAATTTAAGTTTCACTATTGGCTTCAGAACTTTGCCCTTAATTTGCCTGATTCTCCAGTACTTTCCTGGCTGTTTTATTGCAATGTTTATAAACTGGTGCTACATTATAAGCTGAAATATCACTGGTAGTAGGGGTCTATGAATAACATCCCTCATTTAACTGAGTATGAGTGAGAAAATGCAATCACATTCCAGTGAACCTCAGTGTATATTATGCTTAAATCACTCTGTAATCATAAAGCATTGCAAAGTTTGCATTATAACAATGTAATACTCCAGAAGCTACTCACTTACTGTAAATACTCAGGGTATGTAAGCTGACCGCATCACAAGTGTTCTACTTCATGTTAAGCAACATTGTCAATATTTACTATTTGATTAAATAAATAGGAATGATTTGTGTGTTGTGGGTGTGGGAAGAGCCAGGAAGAGGAGAGCCAGCTGTCTTTGCTGCCTTTTCAAGTTGGAAACCAAAGCTGATGGTGAAGTATGACTGTGCTTGATGGCATGGGCTCTAAACAAGGGGATGAGCTGAAGGAATCCCTCTTATCCCTCATTGAAATCGAAATGAGGTGCTGTCGCGGTGCTCTTCGGCCTTTGATGTACCTGATCCCTCAATGGGAATTTCACCTGCGACCTTCACCTCCATTATACCTCTGACAGCCCACAGACATAGCAAGGGGCCTCTCTTAGAGACAGGACTGTCATGTACTGTAAAGAGAAGGCCAAACGACACACTGAAAGAGCCTGCAGCTCCCACCCACCCCTGCCCTGACTGCGCAGTGCTTCTTCCTGTTTTTCCTAACGTACCCCCTTGCCCCCTGCTCAGCCAGGATTCTGCCTGGGCCCCCCCAGCCCCCCTGGCCAGCAGAATGAAGATGTTGAGTCAGCCTGGGGTCTGTTCTTTTTTGTCCTTGCTCAATGGGCCAGCCAACTTCCTGTCAATGAAAAGGCCTGAAAGCCACTCTCATAGGGCTGAGGCTGTAAGAATAGCAGAAGACAGCCCGAGCTGCCCCCACACCAAATCCCACTTTCCTGCTGAGCCAGTCTCCGACAGACCCTGTTTGCAATCACAGCCTTTAATTTGTCTCGGTGTCTGGTTGGTTTTAAGCACGTTTGACTGTGTAGTATAAATGTACTGAAAATACCCAGTCTAGGTGTGTGGATAGGTGCCAGGGGTAGTGTCTGGCTATAGAAAACAACAGCTTTTATTAAATTCATCTCATGCAGAAAAAATAAAATCATCATTCTGGCATTGATGTCTCTCGCACACTGTTTGGATAACAGACCTGCAATATGCAGGAAGATAAGTAATGTGTGTGTCTTTTATTGTGCGTCTGATATTTATATTTCGTATTTAGAGAAAACAGCTTTCACATTTGCGTTTCTGCGGTTGACATTTTTAGACTGCCTTGGCACAACTGTCATTTTGAAAATCAGATTCTATGCGTCTTAAAATACTTTTTAATTAATACTTAATTAAAAGCATGTGAGAGAACTCACCGAGTGTATCAATCACAGTTAACAAAATATTGGCAGCTCTTCAATGCTTTTGAGTCTGATAAGCTGATTTCTAAAAATCCTCACTAGTAACATGTATTGACTTATCATCCATATTTCCACAGAATACATAATAAGCAAGAGCTGTGTCCCAGCCCATAGTTTGGCTCACAGTCAGCGTTCCAGCCCATAGTTTCGTCCATAGTCAGTGTTCCAGCCCATAGTTTAAACCATAGTCACTATTTCAGCCCACAGTTTGACCCATCTCAGTTTCCATCTTATTTGGCTGTTCTTACGTCGCAGACTGTGGAAACCTCATGAATCTGCTTATTGAATGATCGTAGGAAAACAACCTCTGTAACATGGTGTGATATTTTCTTTCAAGTTCCTAATTTATGTAAACAAATTCCTCTGGTTTCCCAGCTTTTATAAACATAAACTTGTTCTCTTGTTCCAACTTCAGATTCACAAAATTCTGTTGTCTTGTGAATATATGCATCAGATCTCCACAGACTCTGCTTTAATCCAGATCCACGTGAAAGGCCAAAAATGATCATATTTTGGTCTCTGTTTTAAATGATGAACAGTAGACACAATATTTTAACTTATTCCATCTTAACTTTGACACCTTGTTTAACACTATTGTTGGACACATTTGTCACTAACCGGGTACATGAATGAACATGTACAACTAAAATATTTTGGGGAAATTGCCTCTTCAAGCTGAACACCTTTAATTTACCATTTGTTTCCTTGTAACCTGCATATAATACAGTACCTTGAACGTATTTGCAGTGAAATTAATTTGCCATCTTTTTGTGGCATCTTAGTTGCCTTGCTGCCTTTAAATTCTTGATGAGACCACCTTTGAATAACAGAATATACAGTAGCAAAGTGGAAAATCTAACTAGAAACCCTTCAGTTCTTAATGTGTTAAAATACTTGGAGTTAATTTTATAATCAAGACATTGCCAAGTCTGGACTGTGTCATTCATAGTCCATGATTTGGATTCTACCAAACAGGTAGAAGCAAGACATGCCAGCATAGTGTGAGCTTGCACTGTTATTAGTGCAAGGAGAGCCATAGGAGAGACATTCCACCTAATCAGCCAATGCCAGCCATTTCCCAAAGAGGGGATTCAAAATATGACAGCAGATGGCCCAGGTAAGTGAAGTACTAATGAATATAATTGCTGTGATTACGTGTGACTGTGACTGGGGATGGTATCTGGAGGTACTGGGTCATAACAGTGCCCTGCCTGTGCCTGCTTGCCCATCAACTTGAAGGTCTACCTGACCAAAAGGCAGTGAAAGGGACTTTTCTCCTGTGGCTGAAAAGTTGTACAAGTTGGTCCCTGATGAAATAAGAGCGTGATGTTTTTAAAAGCACTGGGCACATTGCTTACAGCGTCTGGTCAGTCATGAGGTCATCCCCCGGCGTTTTTATGGCCAAAGGATCTGTGGGATGGATGTGCTTTTCTGTGTGAGAAAAAAGGGGATTTCAATGGGGGATGATGGCCACGTATCAGCATCCAGCCCCCTTCTGTGTGGTAACTGGGAGCAGTAAAAGGATCTTCTTTGATTCAGAAGATGGGCAGTTAGCTCTTTTATGTTCGATCTTTCAAAGGCGTCCTGTTGTGGCGGCTGGGGCCCTCTTGTTAAGACAGCTGCGTGGAACAGCACTATAGCAGGGAGAGCAATATTACACAGAGTGTGGGGCTCTCGGTAGCCACGACAGCATTGAATATGTGTATCAGCACAGCATATAGTGTGATGCTGATACAGTATTAAATGTCGATTCAGGTTTGGTTGAATAACTGTTCAGGTCTTGACAAAAAAATATAATAATTTAAAAGATCCTGGTCACCAGCCCAACAACTTGTAACCTATCAAAAAGCAAAAACCAAAAGAAAGTGACTTAAATATCTTTGTAATTTTTAAAATAACATTAACCATGATGTATAAAGCCATCAAGCAGCTTTACATCTTGAATTCTGTTGCATTCTGAAGTTTCCACTGGTATGGAAATATTTTTTTAAATATTCACTTTTCTGAGTGACTTGAAATGAACTGTGTTCAGTTCCATTTTCCCTTTTCTGCATGTGACAGGTGTCAGTGAAAACTCTCAAGCCATTATGGTACAGTATATCTGTAAGTGAAAACCCTGCAATATTTTGAGAAATACTGTATAGCACATCATCTGAGAAGATCAGGATAAAATAACCAGGTAGAAGGTGGAAGTAGGTACTGTAGCTGTGTCAGCATGCATAGGCTGTAAAGGAATAAGTTATTGTTTATTCCATGCAGAAAAGAGAAGTAAAGATACACAATGTTGTATTTCTTTTCTTTTCTTTTCAGCATGGAATAAACCTTTACTTGTTCACTAGTACATGTGTTTCAAATTCCAAAAAATCATTGATTTGTTGTTGCTAGCCTTATTTAAAATACAGCCCGGGAAATAAAAGTCCTCATTGACCTGTATCATGAAAGTCCACTAAAATAAAGCATTCCCCTGGGAAATGATCGTTAGGATGAATCTTACTCCCATTGCGCGTTTTAATAGGTCAGGTCACAGTGGCCTTGCAGTATAAGCTGATTGGGAGGTTCTCTTGTGAACACATACACATCGAGACGTGTTTTTACAAGCAACTGAAAACAAAGCTTCTCTAAGAACAAAAACGAAAAGCTATGCTAAAAACTTTCTCATCTTGAGTTTTTTTTCTCTCACAAATGTTTATAGACCTCTCAAGCATTATGACTTATGGTGGCTGATTTGAAAAACGACGGCTTTTACCATTTTCAGTTGTCCATGTAGTTCAAAAGAATGGGAAAAGTATTTTTTCCTGTGTATCTCCTTTTTTCAGCTATATTTCTCCACTAAAACATTTGAGAAAGATATCAAGTGGGAAGAAAGTGAAGTTGCTGTTTCATTCCTTTATCACTGACACTTTGGACTGAAAATTATGTATGCTTTTTCCAAGATTTCCACCTTATTCTTTTGCATTTCTTCTCTAAAAGTATGCTGGGTGCCTTGAAAAGAAAGGTGTCTCAAGAGGATAGTAGTAGCCCAAACGGAAAAGCAATTTCTTAAACTCACACCAAGTAATCTCTTGCTCGTTTTCCTTTTCTTTCATCTGGCATATCAGTATAACTCACTGTTGCTAGATTTGTACCTGTAAGTGTTGAAGTTTACTTTCGCAGGTGCTTCCCAGAACAGACCATGGTGATGGATTCACAACCTCCACATCTTGACTGGTCTGATCAATAGAGCAGAGGTTCAGCTTCACAGAGGGCAGGGGTTCCTTAAAAGCAAAAGTATAAATTCCTGTCTCCATTCTCTCATTAATCAGATTAGGGGCTTTGACTTTGCTGCTTACAGTCCTTAGATCTGTAGCTCTGATTTAACACCAATAAGAGCATCTTGCTAGGGATGAATGCTGGATTTTAAAGTGAAGTTTAAATCCCCTCACGATTACTGAAATATTTTTCTTTATCCTTTATTTAACCAGAGAATAAATTCTCATTTGCAATGTCAATCAGGAAAACTGTTTTATACACCAGAGTATTTATTAAGAGAAAGATACCTGAAATATAAACCAATGACTCTCCATACCACTCTCCATAAACACTTCTCCACATTGCTGTCCAAAGTTACCTGAAATTTACCTGGCTTAAGAGCAATACTAAAACCTCCATTAACATTGTGCATTTCTTTATAAAGCATTTAACCTCATTGACAAGCAAAGTTTCTACAGTAACTGAATACAAAGCACTTTAAGAAAACTGCTACAACACATTTCTTTGCCCCATTAACAATGAGTTACTCTCACTGACAGTAGAAAGTAAACTTCATTTTCAACCAAAAAATAAATTCCCTTATATTTCTCTCCACTGTTATTCTGGATCTCTGCCTTTTCTCATTTCTGAAGAAGCATGTCTCTCTTCTTGCCTGTGGATGCATCAGAATTTCATTTAACTTTCCAGTGTGATCTCCCACTGTTTTTACAGAGATGTTGAGCAGCTCGGAAGCTCATGTCATCCTGAAAGGTGACGTGAGAATGTGTTTCTAAGGCTTTCACAAATGTAAAGTGCTTTGCATAAAAGAAAAATATTATTGTTCGCTTTGACAAGCAGCTCGCAAACAGCCCGTGTGAAAGCTTTTGTCAGCCCCAGAGAATGTTGCTTTTCAGATTATCTACCCTGACTAAACCAACTCTTCTGGCTGGTCAGGGGAGATGTCAGCTGAATTTGTCTACAGTATATATCATAAAAACTTTCAAGCTACTTACCTAAGAACTCTGAAGTAAAATATGGAGATATTAAAAAGCTAATAGTCTTGATCAAACTAAAATATCCCATCATCATGAAGAAAGAAGGTCCTAAAGCTGTTCTAAAACTTTCGGATTCTTCTGGAACATTTCCTCCAACTGAAAATTTCAAGCCACTCAGCTTTGGAGTTAGCAGCACATTCCGGAAAGTTGAAAGTGTTTCAGTACTTCACAGTTAGCTGTAAGTGTCATGAAAGGGGACCGCAAGTAACAATTTCTCAGACTGGTTATTAAATCTCTGCAACAATATAAATTCATTGGCGGTATAGAAGATTTTTACAAATTCCAAATTAAGCACAAAATCGTTAAGTTTGTGAAAATACTGTAAGTCACAAACCATGGGCTCTCCACGGGCGAGAGGCGAGAGTTCGCGAGAATCGTGAGCAGGGGGTTCCTGCTCACTAGTCACTGTAATGACTAGACATCATAATGCGATGTAGGGGCAAATTAATTACAGGATGTGCAGCAGAAATTTCACTCCAGAAATATTCATACGTGATCTGCATGCAGAGTTAACAAGTCAGTAGTATTTGTTGGCATAAACATCGCAAAGTTGAAAGCAATATTTCTACTGGATTAAAAATTATGTATTGACAAACCTGCTTGTTTACAATGCCATAGGGCCGTACATGTCACTGGAAGTTTTGTTTCCTCATTCTGAATCGCAGAATATAGCACTCTGCATACCTGGAAATGTTGTGTATTTTGTGATGTAAATTGGAGGTTTCAAAATATAAAAATAATGTTGCAGTTCCCCTTTAAAAGAAGGCAACATCATCACATACCCCACACTCTTATTTATATTTATATGCAAATATAAAACAGCAGAGAGATAAATCAACTTACAGGAAAACTATTTCTCCATCATTCCATCAGTTTTTCTCAGGATGTGAAAATAATACAGCCACCCTAACCAAATCTCAGTGCTTCAATTTTGAGTATTTTTTCACAGCCCCCACAAATGGCCTAAAACCTAAACAAACAGTGGTCACACTGCATTCTAGACATTTGTTAATAACTCTCCACACACAATTTATTAACTTTTTGTTATGAATGATGTTATAAATAAGGTTAAAAAATATAACATATCCCTAATGCTGGAGTTAGAAGTATGGTTTAGGCTGATATCTAGAAATACATACAATATAAATATTTAAATAAAGAATAGTAGTGTATGTTTTTAAGCAAAGTGTTATTTGGTGAATAGTTTCTTACTCCTCTCAGTCAGGCAGTCCAGCAATGGTTTGTAAGCACTGTTAAGGTGATAAATGATGAATTAATTCACTATCACGTCTTTAATGACTTTAGGTTGAAAGTTGACCTCAGCTAAAACAGGCTGGATTTATGTTGTTGCTACACTTTCATTAGTTACTTAGATCGTGCATAACCAATTCAGTCACTTGCTGACAAGTACATGGACATTTTTGTGTTCTAAATAATGTGATGTAAAAGTTGTTTGGCAAGACCTTCTTATTCAAATGGGATTCAGGGAATGGTGGATGTGGTACAGTGATCCAGTATTTTGTTGGTAGATTTTCCTGCTCAATTCCCTGCTTATTGCTTCCCCCTGGTGGTGAGTTTTTATGTGTCCTGGGACAGTCCTTTTCAGATCCCAAGTTGGAAACTGTCCCTACAAACTTCAAAAACATAACACATCACATGAAAGGTGCAGATACCATCTCCTCCTGAATACATTTAAGAGTTTGGGAGCTTATAAGGCAAGGACAGATTCATGATGTTCTTTAAAGACCTCATTCACATCAGTTAAAACATTACAAGACTCATAAACTTGAAAGGAGAGATGTCTTGCAGAGCCTGGATCTAGCCTTGGCTAGCATACCAATTATAAGCTACAGTATGACTTCACTCGGGTCAAATTCAGGCTATTTGAATTATATTTAGATTAACAAAAAAGCTGTATATAAATGAACAGGAAGCAGTGAGAAAGATACTATTAATAGGTGTGTTCTGTCATGGCTTCAGTTTTAAAAATAATTCTATTATTATCTGTATCTATGATTAGATTTATGTACAGAAAAATCAAAGACTCTTATGTTTTAACTACACTGTTTGGAAAGTAGGTTAAGTAGGAAGAGAGACAACCTTGTATTTAAGTGAGTCGTCAGTGTCCACTTTCAGACCTGAGAAACCAGTTAAAGATCCGTCACCAAAGTGATGGTCATTGATGTCCATTGAAAACTGGAGGTGTCTGAGATATTATTTGGGATACCTGGGAATTCTCTTGGTCCCGGAGAGAATCCACAAATCATGAGAATTTTAAAAGACATTGACATTATTAAAGACATCAAAAGTAATTTGAAAAAGTCAGTTTTCAAATTGAAATTTCAGTGTAAAAAGGGCAAAAGAGGTGTAGGTGTTGAAACAAAGAGCACAACAGGGACAATTATTCTCTAACAACCAACCATGCAAACTGGACTGAACAACATCCAGTTCCTTCCCTTATCTTGTGTCCTGATCTCTTTATGGTTTGTAGTGCTTAAGGAAAACCCCAAATATTGTAAATGTCTGTCCAGCCTGTCAGAGGCTGAGGCAAATGGAAATTATAAAGAGCAACAGCTTGTTTTATTAAACTTACATTATTCTAACTTGCCTTAAAAGCATTATAAATCAGAGAGTGAAACACAGGCCAAAGAGAGAGGGGGGAGTCTGACAGGGTGGACACAGACATTAAACACAGAACTGTACTAGAAATTCGGGGTGGCCCAGGGTTAGAAGACAACAACTTCTAACTTTTCAACTTGTTGCAAAACTGAATGTAGGGTTCCATTTTGGGGAGGATTTTAAGGCAATCTGATCTCCTTCCCAGTCTCCCCCTCATTCGTGTTATTAGGTAGCCTGGCTGAACTAATAGCACCTCCTGCAGGCTCTACAATACAATTCAATATTACTATTTCAAGTTTCAATATATACTTTCCTTTCGGAAGTCACAGCTGAATGATGTACACATACACGTCCAGGTGGATGCTGCACATTGGTGGTGGTGGAGGGGAGTCCCATTACCTGTAAAGCACTTTGAGTGGAGTGTCCAGAAAAAACCCTCTATATATGTGTAAGCAATTATTATTACATATGCACATGAGTGTCTTTCGAGATGTTGCTCAGATCATGTGCACTGAAGCAAAGAAGTTGGCTGTTTCTGAGCTTTGACTTCACTCTGTCTTCAGTTCGCCTGGGACTGATTTTTATCACTGTAGATGTAGTTTGATCACATCTGCGGATGTCAGCGTAATGACTGATAAGTAAACAAATGACATAAGTCATTTGGCAAATAGATTTAGATGTGAATTTGTGTTCATTTGGCAATAGGTAATTTCTTGTAAGCAACAGGGGAAAACGTACAAAATTGTTCTTATATGACTGAACTCATCATTACAGCAGAATTATTTCTTTTGATATTTTTTATTAGGATTTACTGATCTATTTGACAGAATTGGGGGTGTGCAACAAGCTACACAGCCATGTTGTTGACGCTGAAGCAGATGCTCTAGGGTCTTTCAAGACACAGCTGGATGAGATCCTGTTGTCAAGACAGGAAACACGTCTTTACACAAAGGGTGGTGGGAGTGTGGAACAAGCTGCCCTACCTATGTTGTTTAAGCTGATACTCTGGCTACTTTCAAGCTGGATGAGATATGTGGATCAATTAACTTCTAACTGATAAACAGGCCAGTTGTGCAAAATGGTCTAGCACTGGCCTCCTTTGTAACATTCTTCTGTTTCTTCACAGGGTCAACCAGGACCCCTAGGGCCACTGGGGCCAAATGGACCCCCAGGATTTCCAGGTAGCCTGGGGCCACAAGGACCAAAGGGTGAGGGGGGCCACCCAGGACCACGAGGGCCTGCTGGGCTGAAAGGAGACAAGGTGCCTCCCGCAATGCCTCCATGTTATATCATGCAGATAGGTCAAGTCACAATATTATCACCCATGCAGTCCTGGTTTGCCAACAACTGCCACACTTTTGGAGGTAAACTGGGTGCCGGTTCAGGATCATCAGAATTCATAGACCTTTACTTCTCGACATCCAAAGTGATCTTGAACTTTAAAATATATTAGACCCTCGATTTTCAAAGGGATCTTTGTCTCCGATATTGTGTTGCAATGCACTGGTATAAAAGATTGATTCACAATAGAGATCATTTGAAAGGCCAGTTATTGCTATATTTAAATATATTTAAAATAATGTATTATTTTCCATTTGAACTAAATGTTAAAAACAATTAGTTAACATAGAATAATACATTATTAATGTATAAAATTTTAGTTAAAACATTTTTAAATAGTTGACTAAATGCTAAATCATTGCCATTGCCTTTTTATTTATTTTTTGCCTTTGTGAGCGTTTCATTCTGAATAAACCTGTACAATTACACTTCTATCACATACTGTACAGTACAGTAGTTACTTATGTCAAGAATTCAAATGGAGTATTTGAGTGGGAACGTGGCTAATCCATGGCTCTTTTGGGGGCTTTTAAAATGGATCCTAGTTTCATAATCTAGATTAGATTATTTTCACGCCAGAGAACAGTTGGATTTGGAACAAAACCTGTGGCTAACGCAAATTAATACTGGTTTTGTGTTTGGTTTCAGGGACCAATGGGTGTACCTGGTTTCTCAGGAAGTGACGGAGTTCCAGTAAGTACCTTCCCTGGCATCCAATTCCACCTTCAGGTCTCATGCAGCCCTCACTACTCGCTGGTAGACCGACATAAACAGCGTATTCTGAGCAGGTGGACTTCAGTGTGCTGGACTTGTACTCATTGAATGACTGTCTGACCAGACCAGTCGGGGCAGTCTGAGACAGGACAGACAGGGGCGGAGCGGTGGCTCTGTGGCTAAGGACCTGCGCCTGTGGCTAGAAGGTTGCTGGTTCAAATCCTGCGGCTGGCAGAGGAATCCTACTCTATTGGGCCCCTGAGCAAGGCCCTTAACCCCAGCTGCTCCCAGGGCACTGTATAAATGGCTGACCCTGTGCTCTGACCCCAAGCTTCTCTCTCCTTGTCTGTGTGTCTCATGGAGAGCAAGTTGGGGTATACAAAAAGACAAATTGTATATGGCCACTAAAGTGATCTCTCATTTAATGATGCTCCCAAATTGAAAAACAAACAGCAGTGAAACTCTACATCACCCATTTGTTCAATAGCAGCTTAAAATAGTTTTCAACACAGTATGAATTTTTATATTTGTAAAAAAGCATCCCGGATATTTAAATTGATTTAAAAAATAGTTTTTAAGATTTCATATTTAATTACTCTCATTGTCACTGACTTTTCTTGATTGGAAAACAGTGAAAATGACCAGCTCTTCAGCTGTTGCTTATGAATTTTGTTTAAGGTGTGAAGTTTAATTTACTCATGAATATTCTACAGGTTAAGGGTCGCTTTAAAAGTTCATCGTTTTTCATAACATCCCTGTGACTGTTGGCCAGATTGTAGCCCTGTGTAGTCAAGTGTATTTGCAAATACACTGTATTTGCGTATCTAGTGTCACATTGGAGATGTACTGTAGATATGTTGATATGTTGTGCGTGGATTCACATTTCCTGGCACAATGTGAGAGATCTCATTACTAAGGGTCAGATGTTCTGTTTATGAAAGCTCGTGTTTATTATCATTATTTATGCATTTTTCAGACCAGTGATTTATTTTCGACATCTGAAATATTCTAAGTGTAGAAAAGCTTCTTTTCAGTGTTTTGAATGGCATGTAAGAAAAGCAGATCAGTACAAAAACTGACCTAGTTGCATAACAGGAGAATCATGCTGAACCAAGCAGAAGTCATTCAAGTGTAATTAATGAATTATAAATATAATATAGCAGAGTACCAGAACTCTTTTACGTATTATTCTTCAGTATGGTTTGCTAAATATTTTGTCCCAAAATATCAGCATTTCGTTTGGTTTCATAAATAGCTTATATCATTTGCTGTAATGGAAAGACAATCTGTTAGGCTCACTGTGGTAGATTTGTATCTGGATCATTGATAGATCTGCTCCATGCTTACGTCTGCTCTGCATTACATTCATATAAACGTGGCTAAACAAGAATAGGTCTACTACATTGCTATACTTATATGTAATGCTTTAATAACAAATTAATTTTGAACCCTTGAACCCTTGAGATCGGTTAAGTTGTAATCAACTCTGCTCACTGCCACCAGACTCATTTACTGAAGACAGTGAGATCAGCACGCACTTGTCATGCTGTTCACAGCCCAGGCAGAGGGAGAATCACTACAAGATAACAAGCACCTGGTAACCCCTTTGGGGATGCTGTTGAGGGCCAAGCAGATGGTGCTCTGGCTAAGCCAACCTTACCCAGACCTGAGTGTAATGATGGGGGGTGTTCCCAGTCACACCTGGGCAGAGAGAGAGAGAGGGAGAGAGCTTGATTCAACATCGCCCTGACCACAGTTCAGCCTGTGTTCCAAGCATGTCCTGTTTACATTTTCTGAGTCTGTCCTGCCTGTTGCACACAGTGCGCCGGCAGATTTTATTGTACAAGATTAATAGTGGCAGTAAACATTTTGCCCATTGTTGTGGTAGAAAATGTGACATCATTCCGATAAACCAGCAATTGACGATTAATAGTTGTGTTGTATGCCAAAATTGCAACCTTTTTAGAGTATTAAATCAGAGCAGAAGTGAAGATGTTAAAGAATAGAACAAATTTGTATTTGATTACATTCTTCTTTCTGCTTCCAGCCACCCCATCCCAGAATCGTTTCCCTGTATATACTGTATATCCTATATCCTCTCAGACATCCTGATGGATGCCTGTTGGCTTCTTGCTTGGCTTGTGTGATGTCACTATGTGCTTAGGGTGCTTCTGATATTTCATGCATCTTATTACAGGGACATCCAGGTCAGGATGGCTCGAGGGGGTTGCCTGGGCCTGATGGCTGCAATGGAACAATCGGGGATCCTGGCCCAAGAGCTCCAGATGGGTTTCCAGGAACCCCAGGACTGCCAGTAAGTGGGCTTTCCACAGGTATCCCAGAGAAATGGGGAAGTCTAGACGTTTTTCACATCCTCTGTCGTAACTGTATGCCCCTTTGCAAAATGTATCCATCAAATGATCAGCATTGCACTCTGATGGTTGTCTCGGAACAATATTGCTATCCATCCATTTTCTAACTCATCTGTGGAGGGGCCTGAGCATGTCCCAGCAAGCAATGGGCACAAAGCAGGGTATACCCAAGATGGGATTTCAGTCCCTCACAGGGCACACACAGACATAAACATGCACACACTCACTCCAAGGCCAAGTTTTTCATAAGCCAAATAACCTACCAGTATGTCTTTGTCCTATGGGAAGAAACTGGAGCACCTGGAGGAAACGCATGCGAACACAGGCAGCAATAGTCACCAATTCGCTACCATGCCCTTTTGAAATCTATCTGAAGTAAAACCTTTGTCCTGTTTTTCTTCCTTTAGCGGTGAGGTGAGATTGCCAGTAGAATATACCAGGTAGCAATTAAAAAGATGTCTTGAAAGTTTCATCATGGATCTTGTTTTGAAACAGTTACTAATGCATTTTAAATGTGTGATAAAGACCACATTTTTACTTAACCTCAATCTGCACAAAAATTCAAATGTACTGTATTTTTAACTCATGGTGGTCTGACATGTTGAAAGTGATCATTTTTATCTGTTTCTTACTGTATGCTGTATCCTGCAGACATATTCACCTCTGTGCAAACTTTCCACGGTGTTACTGTCTGAACTGGCAATCATGGCACTTTCAAATAGGACTATATATTTGGAATCTATACAATCTACTCCAGACCGACAAAGCTAAAAATGCTGATGTGTTTACAATACCTTTGCATGGCTCCCACACATCAGTTAAGATGAAAAAGTTCGTATTTTGACAGGTAACAAAATTACTGTAATGGGCTGTGTCTGACTAATCAGAGTGGTTTAGCTTGACTTCAAAAGAAATGCACGTGTCTCTTATATTCTGAGAGATTACATTTCAAGATACAACTCACATACTGATATTATAATTCAACCATAAAGACACCAGAGCTTTTGAAACAAGTTAGGGATGAAAGCGATAGAAAAGCAGACCAAGAAAAGATTATTGACAACTTTACAAAGGTCAATGCCCGAGATGGATACAGTAGGTAGGTGGAGATACAATATCTTGGTCCATACAGCAGACTGGCCTGTACCGTATGTGTGACAGTAAGGAAACCTTTACTGAAAAAGAGTCTGCAACAAATTACATAATTATGCATTCAGCACATTCAAATTTTCTATCTTCTTTGCAGGCTTTGCTGGTATTATGTCTCCTTCACATATATAGTAACAGTGTCCACTTTTGTCATTACATTTTGCGTGAATTATTTGTGATTCACCTAAATGTAACATTATTGGTAGGAGTAAAGACTTGTCCAAGGTGCTGTCAGTGAAACCTCATTTGTTATGTTATTGTAAGCCTATATCAGATGTCTAGCTAAAGCCTGTCATCTCTGTGTTTCAATTCAGGGTCCGGTTGGTCCAAAAGGCCAAAAGGGAGAGCCAGTCTTTTCAGGAGGAAGCAAAGGCTCAAGGGTGAGTCTTAGTGTTGTATGAGTGGTTGTCTTTATCAGCGGCCCCACGCATCCAAGAAAACGAACTTCAGCAAAAGAATCCATTATCCACAGTGCATCTTTAGAGATCACCCTCACTTGCATTACTATTACATTCTTGCAGCGTGCATCCTGTCCATTTTTTTTAAAAAAGCACAGTGAGCCTAAACCACAAAATCATGGGAAATATGACAAAAAAACAGCCTTTTGAATATGTTGTATCATTAACATATGGTAAAATTACCAGTTAAAACCAGCTTCTGCTTCAAAACTCAGAGCCTTTCTTTTATTTTTGCTTGTATTATTGAGCAGCTATATTATTATTTTTTCCTCTTAGCTAGAACTGTAGGGATTTGTTTTCCAGCTAAGGCAGATATGGCTGATGTCTTGCCAAGAAGCCCTCTTGAGGTGTTGATCTGAGCACAGAAGATTAATAGATGTGGTTTTCTCTAATGTGAGCTCCATGTGTGATGTTTTCAGAGAAAATCAGTCAACAGGAATGAACAGAGGCTAGAGTTACCCTCTGTATTATAGCATGTGTTTTATAAGCATTCTCTTGTGCATAGTGAAGATCTACAAGTGTCCTAGTATTTTAACACTGCTGGCCCTGCTGGCCTTGTTCAATTATCTGTGAACCGTTAAATGCCTCTGCGTGGGCAGCTTGGCACAAGGGGCTTCTGGAGATCCTTCACAGTGCCAGCTGCTCAGTATGGCACCAGTCTGAGGTTCTGGTTATGACAGAGTGGCATTTCAAAGAATCAGCTTTCTTAAAATAGTTCCTGTTGCTAGAACATCTTAATAACTACTTGTTAGGATGGGCAAGTGTTCGGATGGATGTGTAAACATAAGAAAGTAATACAGTACAACCATTTCTACTACGTGAAATGTGATAGTTGTGTTTCTGGAAGACTTACCTACATTTTGAGGTAAAAGAATCAGTGGAAGACATTGCATTATAGGAACAAGTGGTTCAATGGGAATGAAGGAGTAAGGGGTAAAGAACTCAGATTCACAATAATGATGGTATTTTTTTCTATAGTAATTGGTCATATTATTCATTTCTTCTGCATAATATGTGTTTTTGTGGTTATTTTATATAGAAAGCAGTAAAAAAAGCATAATAGGCATCAGTATTTACAGTACATTACTAAGCAATGAGAAATTCTGCCATAGAGGAGGGGGAGACAACATTTTTCATAAGAATCAATTTTAACAATACACAATACTAAGCACAGTAGTAACAAAGATATCACTTTCTTTCGTTTGTTGCATATAATAACAAGCTTTTGTTCCAGAGTAATAGCTTCCCTTTTCTTTTCACTTACGCCAAAAGCACTAGCAAAATTCCTATCGGTGTTTCCAAAGAATGAAAATATAGTAGCTGAGAATAGATACACAACTTTGACACAAATGCAGATTGGACAAAGACTGACACAAACATATTACAGAATAGATTCCCATCTTAACAGACATGTGCTGCTAAGCTGAGGCAGCCACACAACCATTTTTACTCTAGGCATATGATTAGTTCAAGTATTCCCAAGTCCTTTTATAGCTAATGTATGTTATGAGAACTTGTGTTCGCATACAGTAGTTTGATTAATTGCCCTGGCTCCTATTTTTGTTTTACAAGTAATAGGCAAAGCTTGTGTGTTGTATAATTACATATTGGACAAGTAAAAGGTTTATTCCATGCTGAAAAAAGAAGAAAGAAAACAAGGTTTCGGCCCTGGAGCCTTCTTTGAGACACCCAAAGAAGGCTCCACGTCCGAAACGTTGTGTTTTCTTTCTTCTTTTTTCACCATGGAATAAACCATTACTTGTTCCTTTGCAGCCTACGCATGCTGACGCAGCTACCCCGAATAATTACATATTGCTGTGCATGGAGTGTGTTTTCGTGGCACAAAGTGAGATATGATTACAGTACATATTTGTAATCATCCATATTACTTCATGATTCATGAGATATCAAATCTGTACCCAGTGTAGCTGGAGGCTGTCGATGATTGATAGGATCCTGGATACTGGCAGACGTGACACACTGTCCAATAAAAGTGAAAAGCATGAAAATAAAAGGTTGTAAGGAAGGCAGATGGCATTTTAATAATATGGGTAAACAGATGAATATCTTTAACTTACAGCTCATTGAAATAGTGTTTCTGCTGTTATAAAAACCAGGTATTGTATACAAATCTTGATAGATTTGTTTTGGAAGCTCCCATATCTTACTTCCCTAGAAGTATGTGAATCACTGGATATGTTGTTTTCTCTTATAATGCTGTGTATATAACTGTGTTTTATGAGCTTCTTTCCCATTGATTGTAGGGGTTCCCTGGCCTACCTGGACTGGTTGGACCAGTCGTAAGTATATACCTTTTTAACAGTCTGGAATTGAACCTGGTGCCTGATCGCTGCAAGCCAGCAAATCAAACCACTGTGCCTTCTTGCTACCCTCTGCTTTTATCAATCTCTCAATAAGGATGCATTTACAGAATAGGGAGACTATATTTGCAAATTGTATTTCAGTGAAGAAAAGTGACTTGATTGCTCCTTCCATGCCTAATGCTTCATTCTTGTGGGAATTGGATGTTCAAGCATTTACAGTGATTTTTAGAGAATGTGAAGCAAAAGGCAGTAGAGAATCTATTCCTTTTCCAGCCAGATGTCTGCTTTGAAAGTTGTGGGATAGACTTGACAACATCTCAGCCTTTTCCTGTAGATGTGGATCTGTTATGTCAGCTGAGTTATCAGGTATATTGGGGGAACAGTAAGAGCTCTCTGCCTGACCTCTGTGGGGAGAATGGATATGCTGGACACAGCAGTTCCCCTGTCACACCCCTGTGTATACAATGGCTGGCAGGCTTACAGAATGGTTTTAGACCAGCGGCACTGTTTAGATAAAGGGGAGACGCAGAATCAGGCCTGAACATTTTGTCTTCTTTCATTTGCAGGGTCCACGAGGTCAAAGAGGTGAAGGAGGACCCACTGGTCCTAGAGGTCTGACAGGCAAACAGGTACACACACTTCTTCGTGATCTACTGTATGGCAATCCTTGTGCTTTAGATCCACTGAAGAATCAACAATTAGTTGAGACCTGCTGAGCTAGGTCAAAAGCTACTGCATTGCACTGCACACAAGGAGAGAAGGTTCATTTTCTTGCTTTTTCTTTCTTTAATCCTATACATACAGCACCGGCCAAACCTATTCATCCCCCTGAAAAGTTGCCACATTTTGTCTCTGCTAGGAAAGCATAGGAAAAATACTAGCCATTTTTCCTATGCTTTTAGACATCATCTAGTAGCTGAGAAAAATGTATACTGATGGAAAAAAGAAACACAACAGTTTCTGGAATGAGAATACTATAGTTATAGCTTATGTACTTTCACAAAAAGTTGTCAATTTGTTTAAAGCCCTTTGACCAGCAATACAGCTTGTGCAGTGAGGCATTGCAACTTGCCAGTCACACAAAAGCTCGTTAGGTGCACTTTAATCAAATAAGGTTCAGGTGGAACAATACCTGATCAGGTCACCTTTAAAACAGCCTTAATTAGAAGCTTTGGTCATTGCAAGAAAAAGGCCACACTTTGTCAGCTTTCTGTGCCTTCCATAATACCTTGAATGTCACCAGAAGCAAGGGAGAGGGCCATTGGCATGCTGCAGGCACGCATGTCATGTGCCATCATTGCCAGACACTATGGAGTAAGCTGCTCCACTGTGTCCCGACTGCAGAGAAGGTTTCAGCAGATCGGCAGGACAGATGACTGTCCAAGATCCGGTTGACCTCTAGTGACCACACCAGAGCAGGACTGACATATCAGACTGGTCCATCTGAGAGATCGTTTCAGATCTGCCATCCGTACTGCTGCTGCAACTGCTGGCAGACACAATGCCCACATCAGTGACAGGACAGTGAGGCTCCATGCTGCTGGCCTTGGAGTAGGGCAACCTATCAGAGGCCCTCTGCTCACACCTCCTAGACATCACAACAGACTGGCTTGGGCCAGACAGAGGCTGCGATGGACTCGTCAGCACTGGCATCAGGTCCTCTTCACAGATGAGTCACTCTTCAGCCTGTTCCACGCAGACTGATGAGGAGGTGTAGCATTCCTTTTTTCCATCAGTATATATACCTGCACTTTGGCAAAATTGCAGAAACCCAGTACAAAATCTGGTTCCTGTCTGTTATCAGGTGCTGTATCAGATACTGTACAGCTTTTATTAGTGCTGTAGGTATTTAGTACAGGCCATTTTGGCACGACATCTGAACGCAGGTGATAAATTAAATTTGATTTATGGATGGATCTGATGATTTTCTTCTGTCTTACTCTCAGGGTCGCCCTGGTCCCCCTGGCCTCCCAGGACCCAAAGTAAGTACTGGACATGTTGTGAATTTGATGGCAGTAATTGAATCTTCATCTCTGTTTCCTAGATCTGTGCTCTTTATATAACCATTCATATGGTAGAGTTCGGTTTTTAACTGTTCAAAAACATGCAAACATGTTTGCTGTCAGACTTTAACAGTAATAAACAATCTGAACACAAGCAGGAAAATAGATTAGGTAGTGATATTTCCATTGAAAATCCTGTATTTACTGATGGTAGTGCCACAGCTGACCAGACTTTATCTTGCTCACAATGATGGAGAAATTTATGTTTCTAAACTCTGCCTGATGCTGATGTAAGGAAAAATGTGTACAGTCAGCTCCTGGCATCTTCTTATTTTGCACCATTAACCTGTACTGACATTTATTTTATACACATGTGTAATTCAATGTTTAGCTTGGTGCACTTACTGTGACATTAAACCAATAATGACCTTTGCTGTGTGCATTGTGATGTTTCACTGCTGAAGAGTTTATTTTAATTATTACAAAATATTACATTGATCCATTGTAAATTATCCAATAATGATCGGCTGTTGATATTGCTAGTTCAAGAAATAACCCATCTCTTCTACAGGGCAGTTCAAGTCTTGGTTTCCAGGGAGAAAGAGGAGAAAAGGTAAAAATGCTCCCACTGAAACTCAGACTTTAAGTTAATTCTTGCAATAAGTATTATCTTAAATAATTTTTTTTAAGATATGTTTTTGTTTTTATTGATTCTTATTCGTCACTTGTTTTATTCAGTTCCACCCAAGTCACCATCATTTTGGAATATTTTTTCATGCTAAGCATTTCAGCATGACAGCAGAAGTCCACCCAGCACTGTTACAGTTCAAAAAGTGAAACTCACTCACAACATGAAGTACAGACACAAACAAAGGGTTTTTACAGAGCCACAGAGCGTCTTGTAATTAGTCTGGAGATCCAGTCTTTTTTCTTTTAGAGCTTCGCATGTACTGTAAGCTATACTGGTCTATACATTCAGTGTAAAAACAGGCACATTGTTTTTCATCACCATGAAAACTGCATTGGGGACCCACAGAAGTGCATTCAATATTCCCATCCTGTTACAGATGCTACTGCTATTGGCCTATCTCACAGAGCAGTTAGCAGTGAAAAGGAATTGTCCATTGACGTTTTGCTCCATTTAAGATCTAGAGCATCAAGAGCAGCTGGTTGCATGCCTTCATGCAAATATGCAAATACGTGTTGAGTCTTTGCTGAAGAGTGAAGTGTTTCCAGATTTCCCCCACACTTTGTTTGCAAGTGTATGTGGGTGAATGCCTGGAGTTGGACACACAAGTGCTCCATCAAACTTAAAAATAATACATTTGAAAACACAAGGAATGCAAATAAGCTATTAAAGTGAAAAAAGAGACATGGGTTTGAGATCTGCCACATAGAGTATGACTACAAAGTAGGACAAGTCCTTGTTAAATGACTGGAAAGGCTATGGGAAATTGCTTGGAATGTCTTCCATGAAAGGTTCAGTCAGGCAAAGTGACTGTCAGTATTTATTTTTCGTAGTGCCTTAAACAAGGAGCATGGTAACTATAAAATAATACAATAGTCATTATAGTGAGTTTAAAAATAAGAAAATTAAAAAAAACGGTCACACTTCAAAGCAAGATACTTCTACTCTTTGGAGTTATGGGGAAAATGCATGTGAAACAATAACCCTTCCTTGAGATAAATTAACGAAACATCAAATCACTACTATGTTTATAACTTGGGTGATTTTCTTTGCCTTTTCTTATCCTGCCAAGATTTTATCTCTGCCTTTGTGTCCTAGCTTTTTTCCACTCCCGAACTTCAGAAAATTTTATTTCCTGCCTTTTCAAATCTTCCAGATTGCTGTGTTTTTGGTTTCCAAAAGGCTGCCTTCTCGCATTCTTTTTTGGTGACAGCAGTGCCACTGCTTCTAGTGAGACGTTGCCAAAGTAGGAGGCCATTAAGTGTTGGGGTGATAAAACCAAAGTCTAATTAGTACATTAAACCTCCAACGTCATGACAAGTGCAGGTGTTTAATATTCACCTGACACTTTCTCAATCTGGTGCACTACATTTCTCTTCCTGGGCACAGTGCATACGGTACTCTAGTGCTATATCAAGTGAGATTCCGACCTTTAAAGGTCTTTGAAAGCAGGCAGAATTAGAAGCATGCTACAAATTCCCAACATATTGCTGCCTTTCAGAGAAGCTCAAAGGGATAGACGTTCTTGGGAAAAACCCAAGTACAGTACAATCCACAGTTGAAGGAATGGTTTCATAAAAGTTTCAGTGTGCATTCCACTACACAGATTGTGAAGGCAGTGAGAGTTAGGAGATTTTGCTTTTGAAGCACCTCTAAAACCGCGTGGCACTGCTGGAATGTTTCCTGTTCTCATTGTCTATGGCAGTTCAGAGATTTCAATTGGTGGGGACTGCGGCCCTAATCAGGCTTTTATCAGGTGGTGAGGTGCAACAGCACAATCCAAAATGTTCCTAGTGGGGCCAGACTTTCTCCTTCAGCAGTTACACATGAAACACAAATCTGTGAGCTGCCACACCACACAATTATGTGATTGGATTGTGACTTGTGCTGGAATCACTTGCTCCTACCTGCTGTGTGGTTTTATTTCCTTTTTGATCTTAATGCTTTTGGGGATAGACACAGTGGACTTGTGTTTTGAACCAGGAGTGGTGGAGGCAGTAATTTCTCTCTTTGAATGATCACTAACTTCAGGCACCATCTTTTCCTGCATGAGGGTTTTGCCCACACAGCACACTAACCTAGGAAGCCTGTTATCGTTTGTCAAAACCAAAAAAATAATCGGGAGAGGAATAATAAAACAATACTTTCTTTAATGGGTCCCCAAATATGTAGGAATGAATAAGTGTATGAGATGTTGGAAATCAAACAGAAAATAATTTGCATAGTTAATTTGGTAGAATAATAAACTCTGGGGTAATTTATCACTATTAATTGTATTAGGAATTGGCCGTGCACACATATTGGGCATACTGTATATTCTGATTTGAGGGCAGCAGTTGAAAAGAACTGTTGATTGTAAAATGAAGGTGATGGTCTTTTTAAGTGTACAGGACAACATTGTCTTCTGAAAGGTACAATTACAGAGATAAGTCATCTGACATAGTTTTGCATCGTTTCATTAATCTGTTTGCTGACAGTATCAATTTTGTGTCGCTGACAAAAAACCAAGACCATTTAAATGAAGGTAGGGCACACAGAAAACGTGCAGCTCGAGTCCTTGCATGGAGTGGGAACATGCTTCAGGTTGCCATCGCTCTGTCTCTTCCTGAGTCTGAAGAGGGGTCTGTCTTCCCTTTCCCCTGTCGGAAACTAATGCCTAATTGTATTCCTCTGGATCTCAGGGCGATGGGGGTCAGCCCGGACCCCCAGGCCAGCAAGGACCAGATGCCCTAGACGGGCCACCCATAAGCACTATCTTCAAAGGAGATAAGGTAACACAGCCTGGAGCAGTGGTCCTGGCCCTGGGGATCAGGGACGAGAGGCACCCAGTGCAGAGTGAGGGCAGGAGGGAGGTTTGTTCGGCAGGCTCTGATCAGTAACACAGTAAATTGAGAATACTTCACAGCTCTATACCATTGACCCTAATACTGACCCTCATATCATGGCACGATTGACTGTCAAATAAGAAACAAGATGTTGCATGACCTTGTAGCAATTAGAGATGAAGGATGATCAGCCAATATGGCTAGTTGTTTTGACAAATTGCCTGCTGCAATACTACTTTTAATGATAGTGTAAGCACCTCGGCTGTACTGCAACAGCAGCCTGCCTGCTGCCCTGGTCTCCTCTCGCTCCCCTCTCAGCTATCCCCAGGGTCCTCCGAGTACACTACCCCTTAGGTAAACGTGTCTTTCCTTGGTTACTGTATTCAGGGAGATGTGGGCCCTCCTGGTGACCCTGGCCACCCACAGGCCAATTGCATAGTGGAGTTTGTTGGCTTCCCTAAGGGGGACAAAGGACAAAAGGTTTGTGATAGAGGAGTTGATGCTGGGCCCCGGCCAACAGGAGTCACGGTGCAGAGATCTACTCGACCGGAAGCCGGTGTCCAGCATTTCTGTTTTTAAACGTTTTATTTGTAGTTTCACTTACAGGTCCTCAAGAACCAGCTGATGGCTGTGGACGTCTTTCTGCTTTTGTTAGAGACCCCTGCATTTTGTTAAGCCGGCTATTTTAAAGTCAGTTGTAGTTTCAAACTGACAAATTCAAAAACAAAAAATAGTAGCAATTTTTTGGGGCACTTGCCTTAATGCAGGGGCCATTGAGACTGGCAAATACAAGTCGGCAAATAGTGTTTGGCCAAATGGAAATTTAAAAAGCAGAACATTTCAAGTGCTTAATGTATACACTTAATATTCATCTTGGCAACCATCAGGGATTTACCAACAGTGAATACCGACACAGTTCTTCAGTTAATACACTAAAGGGTCTTAGGAAATCTCTTGCAGCATACTCTGCATACTCAATCTCACACTCTAGGTGTGACAGTTTCATGACATAGTCCTTCATGTGAATAAAAGGCAATAGTTTATTTTCTCTTTAAATGCTGAAGATGTGTGAAAACCAAATATATACAGTATGTATACTGATACCTTGTCCACATAATTATTTAAATTACATTAACAAGCTAAAAGGGAGTAATATGGTTAGCATCCACTCTACAGAGCCCTTCTCTCAATTATGTTAGCTCTTCTGCACAGCTTAATTTTGAAACAGCAATTCAGTGGAAATGAAAAACACTAGTTTTCTACAAATGTGTACAAATGTTGCACTTTACAGTTGTCTGTTTTGTTCACTAGTGAAATGCCTTTGGATGTTTTTCACCATGGGCTTTAGAAGTAAGAAGTGCAACTCTTCTTAAGCTACTGCCAGTCAGATTGTGCTTTGAACAAATACTTTGAATTAGCTGTAGTATGTTAAAACTGTGTATTCTAAACTTAGTACTAGTTTACAAAAAGCATCCTTTCAGTATTTCAATGTTGCCAGTCTCTGAGGGACATTATTAAAGTCTACTGTATTTGTAATGAAATAGACATTATTATTCTATTATGATAAGAAAAAAAGAAAGAGTCAAATGTATTACAAAAAGTAATGCACGTCATGGGCGTAGGTGCTCTGTTTGTGCACTGTAAACAAACTTTGTTGTAGGATAGTAAGTTATTTAGTTTCATTATCCCCTGTGCTGATTATAACTGAAACCTGTTTTGTTGTGCATCCAAAGTGTTAAAAAATAAGCCCTGAGATTTGTTTCTTTTAAAACAAATACAAATATGAAACTTTGTGCTTGTTACTCTAAGTACACATTTCAAACGGCTACAAAAACACAGATCCTGAAGATGACATTGTTTATGATTTTTTCTCCGTTTCTTCTCTTTCACCTGGTTCTTTTCTCGTTCCCTGTTAGGGTGAACCAGGCTTCGTGGGCATTCTTGGACTACCTGGCATGCCTGGGCCACCGGTAAGAGCTGGGGTTCGCTCCAGAGCGAGACTGCAGTCCATTGCTGAAACAAGCCTGCATTCAGAGGTTTAGAGAACATGTAATGTCTGTGAGACGGCTACACACTGCACACTTCACTATAAAGTAACATTCATCCATCCATTTTCTAACCACTTCTTCCAGAACAGGGTTTCAGGGTAGCCAAAACATATCCCCGCAAGAGACGGGAGGAAGGCAGGATACACCAGTCCATTGCAGGGCACAGACTGATACAGTAAAAGAGTGTCATACAGCAAAATCGATTTCCCGAAATCCAGGCCCTTATGTTTATGATCTTCATCCTGACACCTTTGTTCTAGCAATTATTCCATTTTCATAATGGCATGTCTGCAAAAGAACTAAAGATAAAAATGTTGGCTAGTTCATTTGGATGTTTTCTGTAGGATATAGACTTGAAAGGGCTTGTTCTTTGGGATTTTTTTAAATTACCAGGTCAGCTATTAAAGGCAATTGCCCGAGTCAGGCTGAACTGTATGATCAAGGGTTCAAGTCTTGGAGATAGTCCCTGACTATTAAATTTCTGGAAATATAACATGTCATGTCATGTCATGTACCAAACCGCTTTATACAATACAGTGTCGCGGGAAGCCGGAGCCTACCTGGCAAGCAACGAGCACAAGGCAGGGTACACCCTGGACGGGGCACCAGTCCATCACAGGGCAAATGCAAGCCAGTCATACATGGGGACAATTTGGAGGCCATGGGTAATGGCCGAGAGGGGAAATCAAGGGTTCTTTTAATGACCACTGAGAGTCAGGACCTCTTTTTAACGAAAGTCCACACCCACTACAGTATAGTGTCCCTGCCACTATACCGGGGCATTAGGACCCACAGGGACCGCAGGGTGGGCGCCCCCCACTGGTCCCACTAACACCACTTCCAGCAGCAGCCATAGCTTCCCAGGATATCTCCCATCCAGATACTGACCAGGTTCACACCTGCTTAGCTTCAGTGGGTAGCCAGTTGAGAGCTGCTGGTGGAAATATAACATATTACATTTATTTTGAAATCAAAATATTTCAAAATATCGTAAGGTGTCAGCATAGTAGCTGAAGGAAGATGCCACAGCAAACAAGGAAGCTGTGACGTAGGTAATAATTTGTAAATTGTGGGTATGTTTGCATATTGTTTGTGCTTCAATTTAGTGAAGAGGGTTGCCAGTGCTCATCCAAAACGTTCCTTTGCTGCCCCAGAAAAGATATGAGGTCACAAGGTATCACTTTCAAGAAAGTGCCTTCACTATTACTTTTTTGTGCTGAAATGTGTAAGTTTATACTGTATGTTTTAATTGGGATTGTTCCAGGGTTACTTTGGATACCGCGGAGAGAAAGGAGAAAAGGGCATCCCCGGAATGCCGGGAGCGCGGGTGAGATCCGAGGACCAGAGTCTCCTCCAGCCCTGAAAGGCCACTCTGCTCCCCTTCTGTGTGGTTCTAAATTGCCGTCTCTGTATCTTGTGGAGTACATCTGTGATTTGGGTTGCAGTCTTCTCAATTGCATGTGCAGCACTTACCACCTTCAAATGCAACCCCTGTAAGCTGCCTGTGCAATTTGCCACTTACTAAAAGCAAGGAGAATAATATCAGCTATCAAAACTGCAGTATGAGGTTCTTGTATCTCACATTTGTCCAGGTGACACTTCTTGAGCAGTAGATGCTCAGTTCCGGATCCTTGTTCTATAGTTCTATAATGTTGTAGTTAGCAGAGCTTGACTGTGTTTTCTTCTGCAGGGCTATCCAGGACTGAATGGACCTCGGGGATCATATGGAGACAGGGTACTCTATGATTCTCATCTCATGTGATTTATAGAAAACACATTCTTATTGTTAGTTATGTGATTAGCAGATACCCTTATCCAGCATGACTTACCATTCTAAATTATGTTGGACAGTCTAAGTTTTCCTTGGCCATTTTAAATGCTGTCACATGTGCTTTCTCTTCGTAGGGTTCAGCTGGTATTCCTGGATACCCTGGAACACCAGGATTTCCTGGGCAAAAAGTAAGGCTAGAAATGAGACGTCCATTTACTGACCTTTCGCTATGTAACTTCTCCACTAAAACAAAATTCTGACCCAGAACTACAACAAAATGTCATTGCACTGTATTGTTTTGTGGCGTCAGCAGTGCCGGTGGTCTCTGCTTTTTTCCAGGGGGAACGAGGAGATATTGGCTTTCCAGGCCCAACCACCGTTATTAATGGAGGGGGACAAGGTAAGGATCCAACATGACCTGGATTGGAGCATGAGGGAATTAACTAAATTTTTGTCTTATATCTTGTTGGCTGTACTTTATGTACTTATATTTTACTAACTCTGTCTAAGGATGTCTTGTCTCAAAAGATAATATAGCCACATATATCTTTACGCGTAGCTGTCATAGTTCTCAGGGAAATTACCAGTGACCTCTCCTGGAACAAATGGTCTATTCAGCAGAAGGGGCTGCTTGTCACGCAAGCCAGCAGTAAAGAAAATATATGTACTAGTCAGCTTTCTAGAATGATCATATATAGCCACAATGCAAGCAGTGCATTCATGTGGGAGAGTATCTGGTATCGTTTGTTTCACTGTATAAAAGAGCACTGTAAACATCGTCTTTTGAGTCTTGCGTACAAGAGTAAGACTCCCATATGCATATGAAATAAAGACGACTTTCAACACACTCTCGGCTGATGCCCTTTGTTTGTCACAACAGAGCACTTCAGTGTTTATGAAACTCCACCTTGCAGTTTGCCAGTCCTGTTGGACTCACATTTACTTGTATAATTTCTAAGTTTCTAAGAAGGCCATTGAGCCCATCTTGCCTGTTTGGTGGTTTAATAGCTATGTGAATGTCAAATTCCATCCAGCCAGCTCTTGGTGTAGCCCAGAGTTTGGGCCTCACCCACCTGGCTGAGAAGTCTGTTCCACACATCCACCATGTACTAGCAACCAAAAATCAAGATGGTCTCAATACCCCCCACTTGTTTTCTAACCTGTCCTCTGTTGTAAAATTCAAATATGTGCATTCATGAACTCTTCTATGAGTGTCATGTATTGCCATGTATTGCTATTTCTCATTTAATTTTACTGTTGCTTATTCTAGTATGAACACTGCTAGGTTCCACTGTTTAAAATGCATTTGTTACTTACAATAAACGTGCCTTGCCTTGTACAGCTAGACATTGACATTGGTGGCAGATGAAAATAAAAATCAACTTCCCCACTCCAGTAGCATTAAAAATATATGTTGAAAATGTAAAAAATTCAACTTCTTTTTCCGTTTATTACTTTTTCTACGTGAATTGTGGTCTGCTAGGTTTCGGGGGCCACATTGTAGGAAAAGCCCACTCTCTGGTAGACTTCGGCATGTTGTTTGCTGTCTTAATAGTAAGTCGTCACTTGAAACTTTCACAGGCCCTCCCGGAGATCCAGGGCCAGAAGGCCAGCCAGGCCTCCCTGGAGATGAGGGGCCTTTGGGACCCCCGGGACCCCCAGGATTTCCAGGATCACCTGCATTCAGGCCAGGTAATACGCTGAAGAGAGAGCTAACCTGCAGAAATTCACTTGCACAGAGCCACAGTACCCTGCTCTGTATACCCCCTGTCCTACTGAGCAGTAATGAGCTGGTTCAGTTTCCCGTCTTGGGAATCAGGTCTTGGCCATTTACACTTTGGCCTTGTGGCTTTCAATCTTTATGTGTCAGAGGTCTGGAATTGTGGGTCTCCTCAAATCCCTGAGAACACACTTTGCTAGAAATTAGAGCTGCTCCATCACAGTAATCCAGCTCACTGCAGTACAATATGGGTCAGAGGTTGAGGAATAACCAAGTGGGCACTGCCAGCTACCCTGCCAGTGAGGTTCTGCGGAGCAGCGGTCTACTGTAATGGCATCAGCAAATGGACCTTCTGCAGAAGACCCTGATGGCTTTTTGTCACGTCTTGTCTTCTTCTTGCATAGGTCAACCAGGCAGGCCAGGCTTTCCTGGGACGCCAGGATTGCAAGGGGAGAAGGGGAGCCCTGGAGAGGTCAGCTTTGGTCAGCCAGGGGCTCAGGGAAACCCTGGCTTTCCAGGTCCTGCTGGGCCTCCTGGACCCCCAGGAGAAACAAGTAAGTTCATGAGGACAGGGGAAACCATTTCCCCAGTCTGGAAAAACACTGCCTACAGCTAGAACAGGACATAAAAGTCTTCAGTCCAGCTGAAAAGATGGATATGTGGTTTTTAAAGATTAAAAGTCACCTCCGGTGATGTAGGCTGGCAGTAGTAGAGCTGGGGTTACTACACGGGTTCTACATAAATCAGAGCATTGCTTTGGCTCTTAGAAGATGCTCAGCACTGTGAGAAAGCTGGTTAGCATATTCTTAAACATGGCTGACATTTGTGGTTAATTAGTGCAGCAATCAAACAGGAATATTGTTTTATTAATGGTCATTCAAATCTGATCAGTCCTTCACAAAATTGTATATTTGAGTGGTATTCTTAAATGTGAAATTGGAAATGGCACTCTGTCTGGTATTACCTGTACTGCTAACACATGTAGGTCGTGCTGTTATTGTTCTGCATTTTGAAAGATTCCTCTTTAGCCAGTACTGTTGCTGCTGACCAAAATGCAAAATTTAACTGCAATGTTCACAGTTCTTCATTTGGCAGAAGACTACTAAACCAGTGTGTGAGCTGTAATTTGGCATCTTTGTGGGGTCTTGGGACAATATAAGGTAGTGTCAAAATTATGTCAAAGACAGATTTATCTTTGACAAATGCAATAGCTGTACAATGCAGATGGCAGTGGCTGTTCCAGTGTTTCTGTAATATTGGAAAGAACCCTTACCTAATCCAAATGCTAAAACTGCCTAAATGCTTCTAAAAAGAGGTATGGAAATGGAAACCTGAAACAGACTTTCTCAGACGTTTTTGTGTCGTTTTGAAGAATCATGGAGTAAAATGTTAGAGGTCCAGTGCTGAAGTGAACATGCATTTTTAGGAGCTTACAAAACAACATCTTTGTATTATAATCACGACTGTTGAACTCAGGAGGGTCAGGATGTTTGTTGAAAAAAAGAGCAGTGACTTTGCCTTAGTAGACTATAAAAGGGGGACTTATTGAGGAAATCTCAAAGCCCTGAAATATTGCCATCACTTCATGTCACTATCAATTATTGAAGCCGAATATTTACACTACTAGCGCTGTACCTCTGTGTTCGTCACATGCACGCTTGCATGCTAATCACCTGTCTGTTCTGCTTAGTCCAAAACGCAGATTTAAATGGAAGAATCGGAAATCCGGGACTGCCTGGACAACAGGGGCCTCCAGGGTCTCGTGGATCCAAAGGAATCAAAGGTACAAGCTCTTTCCCAACATCTTAATAGATCGAGACTGTGTGACACAACACTAAGTCCAAAATGGAGGAGACACAAATCTAGTAGAATCTGTAACATCTTAGAATGCAGAAGGCTCATATTTATACTGCAGGTGTTGCATTCTTTTGGGAAGACTGGATGATCCCAGAAAGCTGCTTGGGGCTCTGTACACCCCTGCACACCTGAGCTCGGGGTCACAACCAAGACGTGAGCCTCATAGGCAGGGGTGTCATTTCCCTTTGAGAAACAGTGAAATAGCAGCAATAGAACTGTCATTTTCCGAATCGTAACCAAATTTTGCTTGATTACATTCTGAATGAAAACAAGAAACAGGTTAAATAATGTTTTAGGATTTGTTTTCCATTTTACTTCAGTATTGGGACTCTGTGCACAAATCTTAATTTTTATTTACTGTAGGTTGTTGTGCTGTCACGGTGTTCCACTCAGAAAGGGATGGGGCAACTTCATCCCTTCAAATGCAAAGAGTCCTCCATTTCTGAGTGTGGAAAAAACCTGTGAAGCCTAGTCTGCATGCCAGTAGACAACTAGACCAGTAGTGGTCTAGTGCTCTCTGGGATGAAGGGCAATGGTGAAGCTGGAAGCTGCCCCTAAATGGGAGAGATTCTGGGTACCCAGCTTGCATAACCAGTGTTCTTTGCTGTTTCAGGGAATCTGGGAGACTGCCAGTGCTTGGGAGGCGATGATTTCAGTAACCCGGGCCCTCCTGGACCCCAGGGGCTGCCTGGTCCTGCAGGATTACTGGGTCGAAAGGGGGCAGGTGGAGACCCAGGACCCCTAGGTTTTCCAGGACCTCCTGGCCCACGGGTGAGTCAGAGTGTGACATAATGAGTGTCATTTGAAAATGATGACATTGTGTTTATTACAAACACACAACTGAGACTATCCAAAACCTCGCTAAGTCGTGTTGTGTACCTGAGACCACAGAGATCATTATTTTGTGGTTCTGTTTGCGTCAGTCAGTGGTTTTCTACACATCTGGACAATTTCAAATGTGTAGTACCAAAGCTCACAACCCAACAACCCAAAAGCTCCAGTCTAGTACCACTGGAAGCATACCCTGTCATGCTTTACTGTAGATCTAACACCCAGCAATACAAAACATTTGAGTAGGAGTAGATCACCACAGGGGCCCTGGAGGTTTACTTGACCATGTGGACTCCTTACCTGCAATTCAGTTAATATCCACCAGGCGTCACTGAAGGCTCTCTAATCTCAGTATTAGTTAATCAGCATAGGAACTGTGATACATTACACAATTAAAAACTAAACATGATGACTTCTTCGGTACAAAGTAATATATTGACAGTTACAGAGGACAAAAAAAATTAAAAAAAATTAGGAACTAAATTGTTAAGTGTATTGTTTAGACTGCACTAATATCCACCTGGTGAGCTTGTGGACTGATAATTGTGACTTATTTTTCTAAACTTAAAACTTAAAAAAGATAGCAACAGACAGCAACACATACAGAAAAAGGCTGGAACTGGTGTGGCGTTGCTATGAACTGGCTCTGTAAAAACACGCAAGGGAAAAGAAACTCTGGAACACCAGCGTGCTATAATATATGATTTCACAGAGGCATTAGTGTGTGCTTATACTCCCCTGGAAAGTGCTGACCATCCTTTGATATGTGCATTTCTCAACAAGCATGTTAAAAGGGCAGTGTCAGCGTACCTGTAGTTACTGATGAATCTGCAGTTATAAAAGATCACTATGTTTTGCACATTTTGTTTGTTTAACAAGGACAATCAGATACTGATGGACTGACTGACATTCATCAGAATGTTATGAAGAATGCAATCCGTGAATTACTGTTTGGCTACTGGAGGCTCAGGGCATTGAAACATGTTTGAACTTATTTGAAGTGGATTTTTTAACTGTGCCTAGATTTGTCTCAGGTAGCGGCATTTACAAGGTTAACAATAACATTCTCAATAGCAATAACAACATTGGCCTGTTGTCCGTATCAGCACATCTGAAATACAATATAATGCCTAACCATGATGAGTGATATAAATTTCCTAAAGTCGACAAGCTTGTTACAGCCAAGAAAAAAGATTTTAAATGTTGTTCAAAGAGAAAAGCGTTTTAAAGAGAGATGCATAGACCTATGAAACGGCTTCTTGAGCATATCCATCATGATCATCATTTCTGCTGGAGAATAGGTAGGTTGGTCCCTTTTCAGGCCATAAAGGCCCATGGGGGAATGGTGTTACGAGCACAGCCAGCACCAATTAGCTCCAAATGATTCAATCTTTCATTCCCCCCCAACTATTTAAACCCTCTGCTCACCGCTACCGGGGCTTGGATTTCATTTGCCCTTCTTTCCTGAAACCCTCTCTACCTCTTCTGAGTCCCCTCACCTACAACTCTTTGGCTTTGGACTTCTCGCTACCTCTCTTGGATTTGTTTGGCTGGCTTTGTCCTGACTACCCAGATTTGACCTCGCTTGGAATTACCAGCCACTCTTCACCTCCTGTCTTGGATACCTTGGTACCACGTCTCTAGGCCTGCACAGGGTTTGTTAACAGCCCGGCATTAACAAATGCTTGTCAAGGGCCACCATTTTTCAAAACCACCTGACCCTGGAGGTGGAGGTGATGTGGTCATCATCACGCTCCGGCCGGCCTATTACCCCCAGAGGGATTAACCCCCGGTACTCATTTGGAAAGCAGGCTGAGTGGACCTGGGAGCCATCGGGAAGGAATTAGAGCAAGCTACTGTACATCGCTTGCCCCTACCTGGGATTGAACCCAGGACCTTCCAGTCAGGAGCTAGACACCCCTGCCATCTGAGCTACCACAGCTCTGCTTGCAAGTACCATTCAATGTACACTGACCTGTTTTCTGAGATGGTCAGGCAATGGTTAAAAACAGAAATGTATTGTGTACTGAATACTGTATCTGAATACTGAAATCTGTAGATCTAGGTTTGTAGGTCTGGCTTGCCTTTAACTGCAGGGGAAGGCTTTCTTCTTGAGGAGTAACCCTGTAACTATGTCTGACTTTACAAAGAAACTGCATTTAACTTCAGTTCCTTTTTCTTTTCAATCCATCTAAGAGTCTCTGATTACAGTTTCTGTCCAACTTCAAATAGCGTTCGTATTCATATGTGAATTGTTCTCATTCTTTGTAAAGCTCATCTTGTTATACCAGAGTCTTCCTCGTTCTACCAGTGTGTGATGGAGAGCCTGCTATTAAGCTCTTCTTTACATAGTAGGGAAGGTCGGTGTTGGCCGCTGTCTGTGGAGTTGGCTATTAACTTGGCTATTGTCTTTTTTTCAGGGAACTCCGGGCGAACGGGGGTTTTTCGGGCGGAAAGGAGAGAAAGGCGAACCCTACTTTCCTAACGGCATTGGAGTGAAAGGAGAACCGGGGGTGGTCGGACCCAGTGGCCCATCAGGGGAACCAGGACGACCAGGCAGAGATGGGTTGCCAGGATACCCCGGACGTCCAGGACCCCCCGTGAGTCACCTGCCCTTCCCACAATCCATCACTGCCGCTTGGAAAAGTAGTGGGAAATATGAACATTTTGCTTTCTTTGTGGATTTTGCTGACCTTTAAGCTCTAACACCCCCCTGAAAAAAAAGATTTGAGCTGTGCATCTTTTGTATTTCAACAAAGGTGGGCGTCAGTAGAAAGGGATGAATACTTTTGCAAGGAACTGCAATGCTGCTAGGTGTTATTTTTAGAATATCCTGAATCCTGACTGTGCGCATATACAGTAGGTTTGCAGAAGCAATTCCCAGTCTAATTACTGGAATGGGAAACCTGTAATGTACTTGTTCTTTTTTCTGTTTGTCCAGGAATGAACTTAAAAGTATTGGGGAAAAGGTATAAGGACTGAATGACAACAAAGTTTGCCCTGTTTTAACTTCAGAACTGTTTCCAAATTGTTCTAACACCATTCACTTCTTACTCCATTCAGCCCCCTCGTGACTGGCCCTTTTCCTCTTATACATTGCCAGTTCTAATACAGAAGGAAAACAACATTTTGAAAATCCCCCTGGTTGTGGATAAAGAATCCAAATCCCTTTCCCTTTCGTGACTGAATGAGAAAACAGTAAAAGAGACCAGTGCCTGTACTGGTAGTGAAATAAATTGTTTTGTGTTATGAGAACAGAGGGTTCTGTTCATCGTCCTTTGAGTGCAGTCAGTATAAGAGTGTCGGGGTGTGTCTGTCTCGCAGGGAGATGGAGGAATTGGTGTTCCTGGAGAGAAAGGGTTTCCAGGAAGCCCAGGCCTCAAAGGTCGCCAAGGAGATGTAGGTTCCCCTGGAATCGGGTACCCTGGAGCTGTGGGAAACCAGGGCTTGCCTGGTGTTCCTGGCATTGACGGACTTCCTGGTCAGCCCGGCCTCCCAGGACCTCCAGGTAAGCATACAGTCTGCAGTGGTGAGGACAGCCATGACACAGCAGTAAGCTGAAAATACCTGTATACCATTTTATATTCTCTAGAAAGAGTGACTCTGATTATTAAAAAAAGCAAACACCTACAGTAACTTTGGAAAGTTTCTCCTGTTTTGTTCAAAGAATTTGTACTCTTGTCATGTATCAGATTATTTTTGTTACTGTAAAGCAATATTGTGTCGTCTATCCCCAGAAGAGCCTTGCCAACTTCTTAAATAGAACATGCCTGTCTCACACCAGGAAAATTAAGATAGATGGAGACATGTTGGTACAGAATATATGTACAGTATACAGTTAAGATGTTAAATATAAGAACATGCCACTGTTCCATACACAGTATAGATTTTAACACACTTAAGGACAAGACATACATCACACAGTATGGATAATAAAATATAGAAAACTATGCACTGTAGCGCTAATAAAATGTTTTTTCATCAAAACATCAGTTCCTGTGGAGTGGGCTGAGCACTGTAATTGATTTCTACATTATTGAATTCAGTGGCTTATCATCCTACTGTATTCATTTTTAAATAAGCAAATACATCTGGCATAAGTGAACTTAAAAAACTTCTGAATTCTAATGTAAGTTGCAGCAGCAACATTACTAAATACAGAAAATGCAAATAAGAAAATACATCCTCATATCCAATTGATTCCAGCTTCTGACTTTTTAATTAAATGCCCTCATTCAATGTTGGAATAGTCGATTGTCTCACCATGCATACAAGCAGCTACTGAGCAGATTATTAGAAATTTGACACCTTTATCGGATAGAATCGGGGTGAAGTTACCTTCTGAGACAACCTGCTGAACACCTCTTTGGTCTGGGTCTGGTCCAATTAGCCCAGTTCCTTCTTTTTGTGCAGCTACTTTGTTATATTTGTCTCACAGAAAGAGATGGCAAAGTCCTCATTCTAAAGCCCGAAATCCTGAATCAGTTCTCCACTACTCATTTTTCTATGTTTTCATATTTTCTCCTTGCAATCTTCACGCTGCTGTGACTGATATTATATGATTGATCAGTTTTAATTGTTTAGCAGGTCAGCTATACAGTTTAATCAAAGGAAATAAATCATAACTCAAAACCACCCCAAAGCAGCAAGTAACCTTTTTTTTATTAGCAGATGCCCTGCATTTCTCTACAGTGTGTAATTTTTTTTAATCAAATCTGCTAACTTGTGAAAATGTTAAGTGTTCCAAGAGTTTTTCATCTCTAATTGTGTTGACGGCAGCATGGGTTGTGCTTCCTTGTGAAAACATTGGTGAGCTTGTGGGCAATGTTACTTTGCAATACCTACTAAGCTAACCTTGATTTAAAAGATAATAACACTCTTGAGATAATAAATTGCCAGGTCATTCCATTTCATAGGGCTCAGGGAAAATGCTGACAGACTGCCGGTCTTTGCTGAAACACACATGTCAGGAATTCTGGTGACACTCTTGAGGACCAACGAAAGACAAGGGTTTTCTGCTCAACTGCATTCTCCCAGCTGAACCCGTAGTAGTGAAGCAGATGCCTGACCTCAAAAAGTTTAAAAAAACTTGAATGTTTATTTTTGAAATAAAAGCATTTTAAAATGATGATAAATACAGTGGTTCATTGTTTTAAAATGGGATTTATTTAATAAGTTTTAACATGTACTGTAGCCAACATATCTGTAAGTCATTGTTTGCTGTTAGTTAAGACCCCTGTAGTAAGAGGGAATGTAAAATTGACGTTTTTTGAAGGTCTTGTGAAAATTATGCATCCACAAAACTCTCAAAAAACAAATACTCCATTTAGTAAAACCTCCCTAAAAAAGTATATTTAAACGCATACATTATACCTTGAACAAAAAGAAGAAATATACACTATATCAGTAGTTCAGGTGGGTATCAGCGTCAGCATACGTAGGCTACAAAGGAAGAAGTAATAGGTTTATTCCATGCTGAAAAGTAAAGAAAGAAAACACAATGTTTCAGCTGTGGAGCCTTCTTCAGGTGCTCACAATAGGAATAAACCTATTGAACCAATATAGGTACACCTATATTGGTGTCTGACTGACATAATGGAAATTGAGGAGAATAACGTTAGACAGTATTTAGATTGTAACCAGTCTTGCAACACCTAACTCTTTATTTCTAGGCTACAAGCCTCACTTCTGAATAGATAGCCAGTAATGGTCAAACTGTTTTCATGCTGAGGCTGATCAGAACCAACCAAACTGAAAGTCCACCAGCCCTCTGTTCACATTGTGAACTCTCTGAGATGGAATGGCCTGGATGCGTCTAAAACACGTGGCTTTCGCTTTGTTAACAAAAATGCTCCGTAATATCTTGCTAAGGTGATTGTTTTTCTGTTTCTCCCGAAAGATCTCAAGCTTTGTTTCAAATTGTTTTCCCCCCTGTAACGCTGATGTGCTGACTGATTTTCTCAACCCCTTTCTGCACGCGCCTGGGCAGGTGACTGTTGCTGTGGGCAGGAGGTTGGTAATGGACTCTCACTCACAGAGGGAGGTGAGATGCCAGAATGCCATAGTAATGATGCCAGGGAGCCTACGAGCCTTATGCCTGCACTAAAGCAGTGTTAACCGGCACAGCTGCATGTTCTTCAGCTGCAGAAATTAAGTGGAGTTTTTGTGAGGTGCGGCGCATGATCTGTTGCTGTGCACATGCTCAGGCTGTCTGCAAAGCCTAACAGCCATGCCACTGGTGTATTCTGATTAACAAGGATATTGAAGGGTTTTATTAAAAACAGAGGATTGAGTACACGAATCAAAGTATTGTGTAAAGAAGCAAGAGGTACAATTTATGTAGGCTATGTTGCTTAACACACTGTTTCTTCCCAGATAAGGCTGGATTTTCTATGACACTGCAGCTGTACATGTATCATCTATTCAAACTTGTTGGGTTTTTAATTGAAGGACCCGATATGCATGCAGTTTTATAATATTTTGCAACTTGCATGTGTGTAGTATGTGCAGATTTTAACAGGACCCAGCCTATGAAGATTTGTTCCTATAACTGTCATGCACATAGTGCACAATTTATGTACAGTGTCTGCAACCAAAGCCCTTTCCTTCTACGAGTACAGATGAGCTTGCAATCTGGGCTTGAACAATACTGTTTAGAAGCTAGTTCACATTAAGATTTTAAAACATATTTCGTGTCAGTGTCAGTTTCACAAACAGGGCTTGGTTGGTTATGGTTTACTTAATTAGATCGATACATTTAAATATGTGCCATAGCACAATAAGATTCTTCTTACAGTATGTAGAGAAAAAGTAAATATTGAGAGCCAGATACCATAAAAGTAGACTTTTATCTATATCCGAATGGCAGGGCATGCCCCTTTCTTCAATAAGCATTTAATTAACCTGATCCATTTGTAGAATATTAGTTATGGCCGACAACTACATTCATAAGAGTTATCACTGAAAAATCAAGCTTACCTCTCAAGTTGTATTGAAATGAAAAGGTTTGTAGACAAGAGGGAGAAATCAAGTCGATGTGGCTTGTTTAGTTGCTGGTGGCTAATTAATGCAGTGGACTCATCCAGTCATTTCTTGAAAGCTTCTTCCCGACTACCACAACTCTTTGTATGTCTCCTGTTTCAAAAGCACGTCCCCTCCATTTCCATTTGTGTCCAAATAAAAGGTTAGATATTGCCTTTCACATTACTTAAGTGTCCTTGGCTCTGTTTTATCATTCTGCTTTACTCTGATGGTTCCAGGGACAACACTGCCTTGTATGCTTCCTAGAGATGACGGTGACCCAGGACCACCAGGATTTCGTGGAATCCAAGGTAACCCTAAAGTCAGCAGGTGCAGTAAGAAAATGTGGATGTCCATTTAAAATACAGCATGCATCATTTTATTTATTTTTTATTATTTTACTTAGTATTAATCAGATCTTCTTTTTGAACTCAGGGTATATACCTTAAACATAGCTATTGAGGCATTAAAGGCGCTTAAATCTGGAGAGAGCTCAGATTTGTCAGGTCCTTTCAAACAGGAACTGGAAGCTCACTACAGGATGCCAAAAATGTCATTAATATTACATTGTGTAATTGTTTTCTCACTCTATTATTTGATGCACAATCTCAGAAACCGGTTGATAAATAATAAAACTACTGTAAATACCTACCTGCATAATAAACAAGGTCAAAGTTCAACTGTATAGGCACTCCTTAGGAGGAGGCTAAAATCCAAAATTATAGTTTTTTAACAATATAATTCATCATGAAGACTGAGACATGTCCAGTAAAGAAAAACACATTTTTCAGTTTCCATCAAGAGTTGGGGAATATTTTTTTGCTTCCGAGCACCAGAAAGCAAATTTGTGTATTCAAACTGTAGTGTGGGCATTGCTGGAGGGAAAAGACACAGTATGGAGAGGCACTTCTCCACTGTTCACGAGAATTCAGGTCAGAATGTTCCCACTTGAAGCAGTCTGCAGTCTGAAACATTAAACTACTGTAGGTAAAAGCTGCCTCTCACAGGCAGTGATCCTCATTGCCAAACTGATTGAGGAAAGCCATAGTGCACACAAACCATCTTTCAAAGTGTCTTGTTATTTGGCAAATAACAAGAAGGTGTTTACAGATGGCAAATTGTCGAGCATGCATTGACATTATTAGCTGAATCTTTATTTAAGAATGGTAAAAACAGTCCCAAGATTATAGCAGCTCTTTCATACAGTTTATGCAGCTAGGAGTAAGTCCAATGTCAAGAAGAGTCTTTGTCCATGCAGTTAGACTGGGATATTGGTATAGCCAGTGTGTCTCACAGTGTGTCTCAGTTTAGTGTGATAAACTGATTGAGGTGTTTTTTCAAATGGTGTTCAGGAACGTCACCATCAAAAAGCAATTTGTGGCATTGTCGCTGAACTCAACAACTGAAGGTACTGATATCTTCAACATGTTGATTGACTGTTTTATTGCAGAGAAATGGGCCAATCGAGACGTTGGTGTCCCTAACTAACCAAGTGGCGTGTAAATGTTGCAAATTACAAAACTGATCCAGACTTGCTTTGTTTTAGGAACTATCATTGTATTATCCATTAGCAAGCAATTTTGGCCATTGTAATGGGGTCTGATTTCAATTCAGTCTATGAAGGCCACCATGCACTGGAATAACTATCATCTGAGACTTCAGAGCCTTCCTCTAGCTCAGCAGAGAAATAATTCAGCATTGAAGCATTTCACATTTGTAACCGAAGTTTAAATAGAAGTCACTTGACAGACACTGCTTGTAGTGTTTTGTAGTTTGATTAGGCCTTTTTAACCCATGTATCTAAGACATGCCCTGAACCAAATTGCTAGACAAAGAGAGGTCAGTTGCTGATATGATCAAGGCAGTTAAAGCTTTCAAGTCTAAATTGACCCTCTTTCTTCATCAAGTGCTGCAAAAGACAATGCGGCATCTCCCCTCTGTTCTCAAAATGCTGAAGGAAAATCCAGGTGAACCTAGGGCCTTGACTGCTCAGAAGACCAGAGATCTCTTGGTCAGGAGTTTGACAACAGATTCACTGATTTTGAACAGGTTGTACAGCTGCTAAATAGGAGGTTAAAGACACCTCCCCAAATGTCAGTGCCAGAAATTGTTAACTGTCTGACAACCGGAAACCTACTGAAGCTAAGCAGGTATGAGCCTGGCCAGTATCTGGATGGGAGACCTCCTGGGAAAGCCTGCCTTGAGAGGTATTAGAGAGACCAGGACACTTCTCAAAAGAGTAGGATTGTTACCCTGGTCTCCTGGCCAGATTTCCCCCCAGCATTTACCAATCATGGCCTCTTAATACTGTCCATCTGTGAATTGGCCTTCATTACTCTCTTTTCCTCCCTGCTGATAGCTGATGTGTGGTGAGTGTACTGGCACACTTTGCCTCTTGTTGCATCATCCAGGAGGGGGCTATACATTGGTGGTGGCTGAGGTGGTAAGGAATTATTATTATTAATCTCTTTCCCAGGTCCTAAGGGAGAGTCTGGCAATCCTGGGTCTGTTGGCAGGCCTGGTTTTGATGGTCAGAAGGGTGAACGAGGGGACCCAGGATTTGGTGGACAACCAGGACCTCAAGGTAGAGACTTGATTCTGAGCAAAACCTATTCCTTTATTGTACAACTGATCACTCAGCTCATAGTCTCCACTCCCTCTTTTTACGTACTTTTAATTAAAAAAATGTTCTATGGTTCTATGTTAGCAATCTTTAAAAACTGTGTTCTATAACCTATGCGTTTAAGGAGAGAATGGTCTCAAGTCCCTTATTATCGGTTTGCTATTTCTTCTCTCAGTCCCGGGTGGATAATTCTGCTCATTCGGTTCTGGATTTGTCAACTCGTGGTCAATGCAGTTCTTCTGGGGAAACTTCACCACAGCCACAGGACATAAGAGCCAACACGACTGTCTGACATAAAGGGCACTGACTTGGCTTTTCTTTATAGGGTTCACAGGGCCCAGGGGTGACCAGGGCCCTCCAGGCATGCCAGGGCAGGATGGCAGACCAGGGCTTCCTGGGAAGGATGGCATTCCAGGGCTGCGGGGGGAGAAGGGAAAGCCTGGAGAGGTGTTCGGGGCTCAGCCTGGATCCCCTGGCCTACCTGGCCTGCCTGGAGCACCAGGGGACAAGGGACAGATCGGAAACCCAGGCCTCCCTGGATCACCTGGTGAGTTCCGGAGTATAGCCAGTCTCCCCGTAGCCAGTCAAACTGACTTTACCATGATTAATCTATGTCATGGTGAAATCTGAGATGGAATGGATGTAGGGAGTTTTTAATTCATTGATTTGTACTAGTTCTGAATTACTGCAGTTTTTACCTCACTAATATTAAAATTAATAAACTCAATGCAGCTGCCAGACTACCCGCCCTTTCAGGTTATTGCTCCATCATCTTGGTCCCAGTTAACATCCAAATAGATTCTTTCAATAAAGTACAATGATTATGATGAACAAGACCTCTAATACATTTTACTGTATCTGCATTGTACTAGCATCTGCACCTGATGATCAATGGGCTATTCAATCAGCCTCAAAGGACATAGAATTCCCTCCTTCCAATATCTGGTTTTACAAACGTCAAGACAGTCAAGCCACCTCGCATGCAAGGCCAGTATTTATGGTACCATTAGCAGCAATGAAAATAAGAAATGGCTGGCTCAGTCATGAGCATATCTTATAATAGAGCACTAGTAATAACAGAGCACAGATTGAGCTTTGAAGTCTCTTGCATGTGTAGTGCTGTTAACACATGTGCAGTTCCCCTTCCAGCCTCTGTATTAAAGCCTACTTTTTTCCTGGTTGATGTGCATCCGAAATGTGTACTCCTTCCTGCATTCTTCCAGGGTTTGATGGCCGTATAGGTATCCCTGGTGCCAAAGGGGAACGCGGTGCGGATGGCTTCCCCGGAACTCAAGGTTTGCCTGGGCTGCCTGGAGAGGGTGGTCTGGGAGGAATCCCTGGCCCTCCTGGTCCTGAAGGGAGCAAAGGATTTACCGGTCCAACAGGTTAGTTATCTGATCACAGGGCTTCCCACATAGACCTCTGGCTCAGCATTCTGCCGGTGTTCATGACACTTGCCATCAACCAGCATTTCCAGCTCTCCTCTTTCCCTAATGAGGTGTAAGATGCTTTTATCTTTAGTAGGGGGAAGAAACAAAAATGAGTTTGACCTCTGTGCTTCTCTATACTCGCATTCTTCAGGATGTTTTATTTCTACAGTATGTACAGTATGAATCCATTTCAATGAGGTCCATCAGTCAACAGAAGAACCCAGAAATTGCAAGGGCAGTTGGATTCTGCTGCAGGGATTAACAGTTATTTTTAGTCTGGTGCAAGAAACATCCAATCCAAATCTGTAAATCGAAAATGTTCCAGATTTATACTGTAAACAAAATCCACATATATTTACACAATTACAAAAGGGAATATCACAGACACAGTAATGCTGTAGTTCACATTTATTTTATTGAAAACATATAGTTACAGCATATACTGTATAGTAAACAAATCAAAACTGTTCATTGACCTCACGCTACTGTTTGGAAATGTTTATTGGAAGCAGGTAAAAAAAAATGTTGCTGGACACTTCCAGTGGCTTTTCTTTGTAATACCACTACTAACAGTTGTGGTGAAAATCTTAACAAAAGAATTCATTAACTGCTAGAGCCCAGGTCAGCATGGCAGTTTCATCACTACTGGGGAGTGTCTCGTGGTGTGAAGAGTGTGGGAATCAGCTGTGCACCCCAAACAAGGCCGCGGGCTGAACTGCAAGGCCCTCCCCAGACAGAAAGAAGTCCTCATCTTGTCATGGAACCACATCCACGCATGCCCATGTTTATTAATGTCTGTGTGTTTTTCCTCACCATGCGTCTTTCTCAATTCCCATCCTCCCTCCATTTCTGGTGTCACTCTGTCTTGGTGTTGGGTCACTCCATAGGCTGCCAAGGTGAGAATTGCTGCTGTGACATTAGAGCCAGCCAGTAGACCTAACAGCCCCGCTTTTAGTGCTGCCAGACTTGAACTAAAAAGTAGACGTAACCATGTAGACTTGCCAGCTTAACACAGCCAGTCCCTGTTTTGAGCATGCTCTGTAGCACCCTGGGCAGGTGGTCCAGTCATCCTCCCCTTTTCATCAATGACAGAAAATGGGATGAACTCACTTCTTTTCTTAAAAAGCTTCTCAAATCTGATTTGCTCCTCATCAGGATTACGTCTCAAAGATGCACCTTTAAACAGTCAATCATTCCAGATGCAGCGTAACTCTGAAGTGTTTGAGGTCATAAAGGAGAGCAGGAGCTGACAGCTTGCGCTAGCCAATTCTGAAACAGCACTGGGGCTGTCATCTCCTGCCAAGGCCAAGTAGGGAATTTGTGGCCTTTGAAAACTAAGGTAGCTTTAGAGAAACAAGGCAACCAAAGATCAGACTATACAGTAATTCCTCATTGAATGGGGCTGAAACCTTTTCATTAGTATAGAGCCGCAGGGCTAGAGGAAGGGCATGTTGGTTAATCCGTCTCCCTTTTTTTATCTTCAGATTCCTATCCCAGGTCGGGTCATAGAAAATAAGTTCAAAGAATTTGAAGCATTTTTTTAGCCACAAACAGAGAAGCCTATGAGGACTTGATTGTATTCAGAATCCGTGAACAGGAATGGCTTCCACTTGATCTAAATGTCCTTATCTTCACAGAAAAGCCAAGACGCTACTGCCATGGGCATCCACAACTTTTTAAAGGTGCATCGTAACCGAGAGATAAAAATTTGGTTGCTAACATCGGGAATTGGTGGATGCTGTTTGTAGGAGAAAAAATGCTAAAAACATTAGGAATTCAGCACCCACTATCTTTAAACTTTTTGAAAGCATCTCTTACCATCTGTCTGGGCATGTGTCATTGGGCCCCTCCTGTGCGTTGTCAGTCTCTAGATTAGCCGTGTGTGTAGCCCATCGTCAGTGTTTTGCTGTTTTTCGAGCTCATCAGCTCCTCGACTAGCTGCTGCTCTGTAGGATGTAGTGCACTCTTAGGTGTTCAGATGTGCTCCTGTGATTGTGTAATAAAAGTCAGTACTAAGAGCTGTACTGCCACTTGAAACCAACGTGAAATGTAGAAGATGGACTTTTTTGTTTATTCACAGGTTGATAACTGAACTGGGTAAAACATTCAGCACAGTTAGTGTTATAATTGTGGTCCTCTGTTTTTCTTTATTAATAAGCAGGAAGTGATTAAAGGAAAAGTTGTACACACACAGTAAGGAACATTCAGAAAGAAAATATCACATATTCATTTCTTGTTGTTTTCCATCCTAAATATTAAAGGTACTGTATATACAGTAGTTTGTTAATTTTTACATCCATGTATCTGGTTTTGTTAGTTGTTTTTTTGTTGTTGTTGTTTTCTGGTGTGCTTTTCTCTTCTTTTGTAAATAGGTGGGTTTTATTTGTTGTCATGATGGTGCTCTTGCAAATTATTATCCTACAGTATGTCTGCAGAGAGCAGTTGTGTCCAACCAGTCAAGAAGTTATCCATAGCACATTACATTTTATAAAATAATGGAAAGATCACAGCTTGTACTTTAGTAAATGCTGCAATGACATTACTCCTGGTTATGGTGGCCAGACTATCCAGAGCATGTCTAAGAAATTATATGAAACCAGTATCTGGCTTATTAACACCCAGGAATTCCCTGCCATAGAATCCTCACAATCCATATAGACATTTCCTTTCTCTCTTCGTGCAAAAAGGGAAGGAGAAAATATTTAAGCAGCATCTGTAAAACTTTTCTTTCATTACATTAGCTCTGTCATTCAGGTCCATGTCAGCTTTGCAAGGGTTTTTGGTTAACAATAAATTGAATTTTTAAATTATTTTTAAAACAGTTTAGTAGAATTTAAATGATCAATCATTTCTTGATTTATAACTCATTTCTTCAGTCTAATGGACTAAATTTAAATCAAATGTTTTAAATTAGATATCAAAAAGAAAATGTGAACACAATTTAAGATTCAAGAGAAATGATACGTCTTCAGTATGAAATATTATACATAGAAAAAATAGTAAGCTTCCAAAGTTAATATCAGATAAGGCCTTCCTGAGAATCAACACAAACCTGGTAAGACTGACACAAACACCTGATCAGCCTCTGGACAGCCTGCTGTGGGCTGTTCTACCACTTGGCCTGTACAGCTGACCAGCAAAAGTTGGCTGGTCACTGTTGTCTCTTATTGATGGCTCTGGCAAATTGGTCCCACAGGTGGACTATTGCACATAGATCAGGAGTAAAATCTGCCCGTGGCATGGCAATACCTTGTGTTCTTGCAATTGTGCCACTGTAATCATATCCTGTACAGTCTGGAACTGTCATGCCGGAAAGCTGACATTTCCAGTTTATCTTGCAGGATTGGCAAAACAGTTGGCGGAAGCACGTCATGAATGGATCACTGAAAAGTGAGGTTGTCCTCAACATGTACCACCATAGAACACTCTGCCACTTTTACATATTGTTGTGTTTCTAGGAACTTGGCCAGCTAAAGCCAGTGTTATATGTGGTTGGGCTGAGCCAGCTGTAAACCACTGCTAGGAGAATCCAGGTCGTGACCCGTGAATGAACTTGCGACCTCAACTGAACTCTCCTTATTTCTGTTGGTCATATTCTTTCATGTCTTGTTCCTACTTTATATCTTGGTCTTTGATAACATGCTCACATTTTCATTCCATGTTTCATCTCATGTGCATTGTGGTTATGTAGTGTATATGTTATTTAGAAACTTACACAACCCTCATAGTTTGTTTTTTTCCTTTAGAAAGACCTGTAAAATTGCTGCCTTTTCTGGAATAGATCCATTGTTTCCTTAGTTTGGCAACAAAATTGGAGATTCAGAGCTTGGTCAAATAGAATATAAGATCTACCTTATTTGTAGGTGAATAAATAGTGTTCACCCAGGAAAGCAAGTGAATATTGTTGGAAGGTTAAAATCCACTGAACTTGAAATAATCAGTGTCCCAAGTAAGTATTGATTTCCAAAGTAGGATTTAAGAACAAGATTGAGTCCTGCTAAAGTAGTGGAAATTGCTAGTGTGTTAGTGGGAAGAACAAAGAGATATCCTGGGATGCTGATGGGGGAAAAAAAAACATCTGGTACTTCTTGCAGGCTTTCCAGGGCTGAAAGGATTTGCTGGTGACCCTGGCCCCCCTGGTCCAGCAGGAATGAAGGGTCTCCCAGGACAGCCTGGGTTTCCAGGCCTGCCTGGACAGAAGGGCTTTCCGGGGCCACCAGGGAGCAGTGGACAAGATGGTTTTCCTGGGTTGCCAGGCAGGAGAGGTATGGCTCGCTCTTTACTTGTTGGAGTCACACACCCGGTTGCAAAACACGACTTTCTTTGCCGCAACAAATAAAGGCATATTTTCTTGCCATATTTTCTTTGATTTTTGCAGGCTCATTCAAAACATAAACATTGGTGAGAGTGACAGCAAAAGTCAATTTACAACAGGTGGAAGTACAGCTGTTTGATTCCGTCACGTGTTCTTATTGTTCATGTGTACAATAGAGGTCACGTCAAATATTATTTCTCTACATAACTGCTTCAGAATACATTTAAACACACTGCAAAAGTTTGCATACATAAAGAAGTGTTGGTAAATTCTACGTGATGTAACATACTGTATACTTAGCAATTTTTGGTACCATACTATTCAAATACATCACAAAAGCAGCTAAATTCAGCTGATTCAGCTCACACCTGAAGAAGGCTCCACGGCCGAAACGTTGTGTTCTCTTTCTTCTTTTTTTCAGCATGGAATAAACCTATTACTTGTTCCTTTGCAGCCTACGCATGCTGACGCAGCTACCCACCTGAACTAAATTCAGCTGATGTCAAGTTAAAAAGCTTGAAAGAATAAACTTATAATATGTATTTAATGGCAATTCAGCATTCCTTTAACAAGTTTTCCCTACAGGCAGAAATTTTAGAACCAGCTATGCTCGTACTGTATATCAAGGGTTATCTTGTGTTTTGGGGTGCAGTTGGGGGTGAAGTGTCAAAAAGGAAAGGGTGAGTAAGGAAGGGGGAATGTGGTTGGATTTGTTTCCTAATGCATGGAATTGTGTGGCAGGTGAAAAGGGAGTACCAGGCATGCTGGGCTTCCCAGGCATGCCGGGGTCTCCAGGGGCCTCCGGGACCCCCGGACAAAAGGGACCCCGAGGAGTGGATGGCAGTAAAGGGCTGCCTGGACAAGCTGGACTGCTAGGACAGAAAGGTACTGTAGGGCCAGACACCAGTCATTACAATGACAGAACTCAGCTCACTCTGTACAACATATAGAGTAGGATCAAATAGTGTTTTTTTTTTCACACCTAATTCTAACAGGTCTAGTGATAACTTTGGTCATGCTGCATATTTGTTTAAAAATATTTTTATAGTAAAATCAACAAAAGCATTAAGTATATAGCTATCAAAATTGCATTTGAATTCAGAATTATACAGTAATGGTAATAATTACTGTAAAATAACCGTACCACAAGTACAAAAGCCCATTTGATTCTGAAATAAAAATCCATGGGCTGTTTTTTATATTTGAATTTTACATGTTTACCAGAAAAATGTATGGAACATATGTAAGTGAACAAACCTGACCTCTAAAAAAAAGAAGGATGTTCTATAAAATTATGGTAGTTTCTGTGTCTAGGTGAAGCAGGGCTGTTTCCTGCCATCAGGTGTGATTGGCCAGCCTGATGCAATTACTGTAGCGCGGTGCACAGTAAATACTATTGGATTTCGAGATTACAGTTATTAATATATCATCTGTCCAGATAACTGTATCAGTTTGTCATACTGTATATCATATTAAATAGTCTCTGTTTTCTTTCTCCAGGAGACAGAGGGGATCCTGGGCTGCCAGGCCGGCCTTCCTTGCCCCCAGTGGCAGGATTGTTGGCAAAGGGTGACAGAGGAAGCAGTGGCCCCAGTGGGCTGATGGGGTTCCCGGGGCAACAAGGTGCGGACTTTTCGAGCTGGACATTTGGCACCTCATAGCAAGTTTTTGTCCACGAGTCAAACCCTCCTGTGCTGAGTTTATGAACTCCACACTCTCGTCCCTGGCTGAGCTCAGTAACTCCACACTCTTCTCCCTGGATGAGCTCAGTAACTCCACACTCTCCTCCTTGGCTGAGCTCAGTAACTCCACACTCTCCTCCCTAGCTGTGCATAGTAACTCCACACTCTCCTCCCTGGCTGAGCTCAGTAACTCCACACTCTTCTCCCTGGATGAGCTCAGTAACTCCACATTCTCCTCCCAGGCTGAGCTCATGAACTCTCAACTCTCTCTCCCTGCCTGAGCTCAGTAACTCCACACTCTCCTCCCTGGCTGAGCTCAGTAACTCCACACTCTCCTCCCTGGCTGAGCTCAGTAACTCCACAGTCTCCTCCCTGACTGAGCTCAGTAACTCCACACTCTCCTCCTTGACTGAGCTCAGTAACTCCACACTCTCCTCCCAGGCTGAGGTCAGTAACCCCACACTCTCTTTCCAGGCTGAGCTCAGTAACTCCAATCTCTGCTCTCTGGCTGAGCTCAGTAACACTGTATTCCCAAACCAAAATGTCTTACAGTCTATGCTTTATATGTTTAATCCTAACTTACCTGCTCCAGGGATTACCCCACAGTGTGTTTCCAGTCTGCCTTCACATCGTTACCCTGCAGATAGATCATTTCAGGCAGTTTCTGAAATGTTCAGCTCTGCCACAGCACCACAACTCCCAGCATCGTGAACAGCTGGAGCTTCTGTCTTCTTCTAACCCTGCCCCGTCTGTATGTTTGACTCCAGGTGATAAAGGTTTTCCAGGCAGAGCTGGTCTCCCAGGTCAGCCAGGCCTGCCTGGCTTCCCCGGCACGGAGAAGGGAGCTCCAGGAGATCTTGGACTACCTGGCACTCCAGGGTCCCCAGGATTTCCCGGTTCCAAAGGCTCTCCTGGGATTATTGGTTTCCCAGGCGTACCTGGACCCAGGGTATGTGATCTTACTTCATAAAGTCAAGATCATCTCCACCCGGTCAAACCTTCCACTGAGTTTCTTTCACTTTGTTACTGCAAAGTAACAACCATCACTTTTAATAATGATTCTCGCCTGCCCCCTGACCTTACCGTCTTTGAAGTGTAAGTCTGGCAGGACTGTGAAAATGGGAAATTAATCCATCATAGATATGTTATAACTTCAACAGGGTGCAGACAGTAATAAATCTTAAAAATTGTAGAATTGAATGTCTGAAGGTTACTGAAGAGATTAAATACTGTATTTAGATGAAAAATGCTTGCAAAACTGTTTCTATTGTCCCTTCTTTTCAAAAGGTTAATCAGAAGGTTAACCTGTTCTTTCCTTTCTAACTAAGATATTTCAGCAAGATGTCAACTGGAGGCTTATGTTTTTTAGCACAAACAAAAACAAACACAAGCCTGTTTGTTGCAATTTTCCTGATGCTAACCCAGCTCTCCCTGCCGAAATGAACGTGATGTTCTTCCAGTGCCCCTCAGTCTTTGTTGTCATGGTTCGCAGGGTGTCGATGGTCCATCCGGTATTAATGGATTCCCTGGAGTTCCTGGGGGTCGAGGCCTGAAAGGTAAGGTTTAATAGAGTTGCCTCTTCGGTCATCACCATTTCTCTGGCTGGTTACAGCTGCTCTTTTTACAATGATTCTGGTCACAGAAGCTGCTTTTATGAACACTTGCCAAAAGCTCCTTTGCCATTTTCTTCCTACTGTACTCTTGCACCTGAACAGGATTGCCAATTTCTCCCCCCATAGGAATCTAATAACCCATTTCTACTGCCAGCCCACTTTGTTATCTACCACTACCTGGTCGGCCCAGCAACATAGCAACCATGTCATCTAACCAGGAAGGACCATTGACATTCTAGACCCTTAAGCTTGTAAATTTTAAAAAGGCAAAACTCACAAAATTAAAATTAAATAAACTAAACCCACTTTGCTATGGTGAATGCAATCGTCTTCACTCAAAGCAGAGATGATTCACTTCCATTTTTTTTTTGTTTTGGGACATTGGCTGATGGCAGCCACATTCTGTACTGCCACTGGTTTTAATTTGTAATTGTATCAAGCTTCTCACAGTTTCCCAGTCATAAAATAGCAACACCAAATAAAATGTTCTTTTGCTCACAAAATGCTCTCAAAGGAGTCATCACTCCTTTGTTAAAGAATTCAGATTGTTTCAAATGGTGTTCATTATTTTTTAATTAACCTATTCAGAATAGGCAAAGAAATTATGTTTATTATTTTTTAATAAACCTATTCAGAACAGGCAAAGAAATGATGTTCATTATTTTTTAATAAACCTATTCAGAACAGGCAAAGAGGTTAACAGCAAAATAATTCTGAGAATAGCATGTTTATTTTGTTAAGGTGACTGACTTCTGTTTCTGCTGCTATTAAGAATATTTATGGCTGGATAACATTTTAAAGATTTCTGGTTTTTATTATGTGTATATATATTAACGTCACAATAATCTGTCAATTAGTAATAAACTGTACATACAGTATAACACTTTGAAATTACTCTCCCAGTCAAATCTGTAACACTGATTAACTGTTCATTTAGCAAGACCCGGAAGAGTTAATCAGTATTTAACATTTGCTACACACAGTAATAAAGAATTGACATTAATGCTTTAATTTCAAAGGGAAAGAAAACATTTTAAAGAATACATTTTAAAAACCAGTTATGGCAGTGTAAGTGAAGCACGGAACACTTGCCCTGACCTCTGCTTTTGCCTGCTAACATTTCAGTGAGCTGTTCAGTCAGAGCAATACATATTTGATTGAATTTGTACCATTTATAACTTTGCTGCCATCAAAGGAAAAATTCTGCCTGTACAAAAATATTCCTTTTACAGAAATACTCCAAATTCAAATAAATACTCCATTACACATACAGTATATACTCCATATATGAAAATAATCTGTAAACAACCAAGTGTTGAACAGAAGTTGAATTTAGCTATAAAGTGAGATGGCATTGTAAAGGCATTGTAATAACTGTGTGTTATTAAAGAATACAAATGAAAAAGCTTCCAAAGTACGACATTCTAGTGGATTGCTCAAGATTCTTGCTTTCCCAGGTGATCGTGGAGTCTCAGTGAGCACTCCTGGAATCCCAGGAAATAAAGGTCAGCCAGGAGACCCTGGAATACCTGGTGAGTTTTGTGCAGTGTCATATGACACCAGAACCAAAGACATTGTCTATGCAGTGTTGAATTCTGGGAACTGATTTGCTCCTTAACTGTCCAAAAGTTTGTCTGTTGGAAGGGTTGCTTGCATTTATACAGGGGGTTTCTTCCCAGAACACTTTACATAAATGAGGGAACAAATTTCATGGAAGACACACGGTCGTTATTCTGCACCAGCACCTACTGCTTCACCTACTAAATCATGGAAGGATGTGGGGAGGCCTAAATTTCCTGAGGCTAATAACTCTACACTTAAGCCAACAGTACCATGTGAACTTTAAAGAGCAAGTATTCAGGACCTCAATTTAATGTCTCTGCACAAAGATGTTACTTCATATAGTACGGTGTTCCTGGTCACCATAATGGGATACTGCTTTGGAAATTCCATTCTAGATTGAAAAGTGGCACCTAAATTTCGACCAACTCCCTATAGAGTAGTGACCTGATTTTCTTTTTTTTTTCCTTAAGGTCTATTATCCCAATACTGGCCAGGCCCCACCTATCTTAGCTTCTGAGATCTGAATAGATCAGGCTACAACAGGATTGTTTGGGATATTAAATAGTTTGGTATTCTTAACACAAAGAGTTATGAATGTAACAACTCCCCAGGCCTTGTTGTTGAAGGTTAGTCCTTTCCAGTTCTCCAAGGAAGATTAAATTCATTTTCTTCAATGAGCTACGTATTAAATCTGTAATCTAGTGACAATCAGCAAGTTTGCCCAGGTGGCCCTCTTGATATGTTCCTATAATAAAAATTAGCTATAATATAGGTTTTCAATTTTGGTTCCAATCAATTATTTTCATGATTTACAGGGGGGAGAGGCACTGATGGCCCATCAGGTGGACCTGGTTTCCCTGGAAACTCTGGGTTCAACGGTCAGAAGGGCATCCCTGGAGAGCGAGGAAGGCAGGGCCTGCCAGGTAGGTGCCAAATAAAAATCAGACCATGCACAGGATCAGACTCATGTTTTAAGGAGTTTGCTGTACAATTCCAGGAAGCTTTGAATCACTCCAGATTTTGATGGTGTCAATGGTGTTGTAGCCTTGTATAAATGGCAGTGTTGGCCTAGTCTGTTTGACTGTAAGATAATATTATGTGGTGTATTTTTTTCTTTGTGATGTAGCAACTGGCTCTCTCTGTTTATAGGTACCCCAGGATTCCTGGGCACCAATGGTCTGCCTGGGCTGCCCGGTCGGAGGGGGCCTGAGGGTTCCCCTGGTACCCCTGGATCACCAGGGAGATCTGGACAGAAAGGTGAGATTGTTGACCAAGAACTATTAACCTGTTTTGTAAAATGATAGTGGTTTGTCAAAAATAAAATTATTCATTCTTTATAGGATTTCAAGTTTGTCTGTTGAGTACAGGATCTAAGGCCGTTATTGTGTAATCCCAGATGAATCCCATCTTTTTTGTATAAGAAGGAGATATTTCTGATACAGCTCTTTCATTGTGGACTGGTGTGGCATTCATTAAGAATGCCAGAAGTTGTATAACTTGTGTGGCTCATGCCAATCATTTTGTATTCTGCATGCAGTTTCTATAGAAAATCTGTCTTATCGTGGTGGGCAGTTGGTGATTGCAGAGGTGTCGGTCCGTAGCATGCCTTTTTATGCTTTACAAGAATCATAGTTCTGTTTTTCCACTGTGAATTAGATTAGAAGCACCTAATCATTGTTTTGAAATACAGACTGCATATGAAATACATAAGGACGTTTATGAGCAGTGGGATTTTCAAGACTAGTGGTAACTAAATAGCAAACTTGGAGAGCAGTGAAATCCCTTCCTAAGGAAAAACAGAAAACATAAAAAGAACAGATTAAAAACTTCAGTATTTTATTAATGAAAAGTAATTATCAATTGCTTCACTCTGGGAGGGGTAATGTATAATTGCCCAGCAGAAAACAACAACAACATCACAAGGTGTGACAGATGACTTAAAAACCAAGTTGTTTTTTATGACATGGTGCTTTATCCTCTAGGTAACCTGAGATTAAAATTCACATGACTGTTTACCGAATCTGAAATGATGGGCATGTGTGTTTCTAATTTGCCACAATGTGCTTTTTCCTTGTCTGTCCTCTGCAGGTTTGCCTGGAGCTCCGGGCCTGGATGGGCTCAACGGTTTGCCGGGCCCCAAGGGACCCCCTGGAACTCCAGGTCAGCCCACTCACTTACACCTGGGGGTTCCTCTCACCTGCAGTCTGTCTGATGTTCCAGTGTTCTCTCTCTACTACTCCAGTAATCTATCTAGACAGTCCCCGGTGGGGTTCTGCGGCTTTTTAAAACCAAAGTCAGCACCACAGCAACCTTTTTAACAATCATGCAGGAAGTGCTGCAACCCACCTTTTAACTGTTAATGAAGAAAAAAAGGACACACATACACAGCGTCACGTACAGTTCTTTTTTCGGACCCTATGCGGACGACACAATCCGAAGTAGTGAGGAAACACTGGGGAAAAAGTCATGCAGGAGATGGGAATGAAGACAGGGGGCATGTCCTTGGTGCGCCGGTGTACTAGGAAGGTGTGGCTGAGGCAAACAGTCCAAGAATGAATCCATAGGAAAATCCAAAATACAGGCAAAAGTCCATGGCCAGGTGATCCATCCAAGACAAAGGGACAGGGACAGGGACAGGGACAGGGACAGGGACAGGGACAGGGACAGGGACAGGGACAGGGACAGGGACTTAAAAACATAACAGAGCCAGGCACAACCAGGTCCCGAGCTCACATGATATGGAAACCAATGCAGAGCCTCGAGTGAAGTGAGCGTCTGGCTTTTAAGGGTGAACTGAAACGGGGTAGGAACAAGGAACAGGTGCGGGGAATGAGGCAAACGAGGAAAGACTGGAGCGCCCTTAAGAGGAGGGGTTTGCGATTGTGACACACAGTGGCACTAAATAAATCACTGTTTGAGATGGAAGTGTTTCATAAGATGTTGTGTGTCAGAAGAACCTAAGCATATACTGTAACAGGTTTCAAATGAGAGGTGCTAATTAGTAGCTAATTGATTAGAGCACCTTATCCAGTCATCTCTTGAAGAAAGCCAAAGTGTCATCTTCAACAACATCACTGGGCAGCTTTTCTTTATAATGTACACATTATCATCATTATTTTGTAATAATGTAAATTATAGAAAGTAGAGGTCTAGTTCAGGGCCTAAATTGAAGCTTGTACTAGAAAAACAATTCCAAAGTGCAGTTAACACTGATCTAACCTCTTTCTTTAAAGGATAGGTGTTCACCTCACTTCCTGAAAATAATATTTCAGTACCTTCGGAGGTTATTAAACCTACACCCTATGACAGAATTACAGATACATAGGAAGAGGACAGTCACTGGACTTTAAAACTCTTGAGCAGCAAATGCTTATGTTGTATTCTCTTGTAAGAAATGTGTATTTTAGCTAAATTAGTAAAAAATGAATTCAAATTTAATTTAATTTTACTTTTAAACACACACAATAAAATCAAATGTTCTTCAGGTGAAAGTACTCATTCATTACAGCTGAGTCACCTCAAATACATTCATTTCTGTTGTACTCCCTACTGTATTGTGTTAGGGAGTATCATGGGAAAAGCGAATGTTTAATGGCAACTACTGTACATTCTGATTTTATTATTTAAGAGCTTTTCAAAAAGAAGTATATGGACAAAAATGAAGGATCAGTACTGAAGAAAGATGAATCTATTGGCACTAGACTAGACTACAAAGATTTCCCTCATAAGACAAAATGACTGGTGCCAGAAATATCTTCATATTTGTCTTCTTTCAGTTTATAATCATTTGAACTAAAATTGGTCATTTTTTTACTTCAGTTGAAAGGCTGATGACTGAAAACCAGTTGCCCTTATGCTCTCATTCGTTTGTTTTTCTGCACACATGTGTGCTTTCCCTGGGATTCTGTGGCAGTGATTCCCTGCAGTCACCATTGAATCAAAGACAGGGATGAATAGCATGTCACCGGTACTCACTAGTGCTCACTAACACATACTGTACAGCATGACAGCACTACGGCTGCAGTGCTTGAATCTTTTATTTATTATCTCTCAGTGTACATTATGGTCTACCTGCAAAAGAACAAACCATGACTACGGACCCTAGACTCCTGTGAGGAAGGTAACTGCAAAAGCAGTGAACTCTGTGGTATTTACACTGTATACACATATTTACAGCCTTGGCAATAAGGATTGAAATCAAATGGTATGTAGGAATGGTTGTCTTAATTGTAAAATCACGCTTTAATTTCAGTGGTCAGATGATTAGAGGACAGATCAATTCCTCAGGACAGTTGACCTTGGGAGGAGATGCACCTCATTGGTCAACAGTGATGATTTCACAGGAAGCCCATGCAGGAGCACCTGTGGCTGGCACGACCTGTGTTAAAATGAATTTCTCCTATTCCCCCTTCCAGGACTGAGCGAGCTGGGGATCCCTGGCCCTGCAGGACCTTCAGGCCCCAAAGGAGAGAGGGGGTTTTCCTTTTCTGGCACACCGGGTATACCTGGGAAGAAAGGAGAAAGGGGCGAGCAAGGTAAGAGGACAGGCTGAGGGCTGTTTACAGAAACCAGAAGCCATGACCGCTGTCTGCATGAGACGAAGGACCGGATTCAAATATGTTAGTATAAAAAACAAGAATTTATTTCCAGGCTGTTTCAGACATTTCGTATGCATAACTGTTTATTTAGATTCATGATACAATAGAAAAGAAGAAAGGTGAAGCTATGATATTTATCTGTTAATGACACGTCCAGCTCTTGAGAAATTACTGTCTGTGGCTCTAAGTTGCCAAACGAAGCCGTCTATTTAGTAAGTGTGTTTTCCGCTTACAGTACAACATGTTTATAGCAACCACGCCTTGCAAGAATTAGCTGTAGGTCATCAGTTTTCAAATACCTTGAAGAAGTGAAGATGAAGTTGATGTGTCCTGCTATGAAACACTGAGCAGTATTTTTAAGTATTAAAAGAGCAACCTGGAGTAAGAGATACCATAGGTGTAGCAAAGAAAACATAATTTTCACCCGAATGTAAATGTGGGGAATTTTCACTAACACACAAATGTGTAAACTGCTGTGTGAGAGCCTTGGCCGTGATAACAGGGCGTTTCTTTCCTGGTTGGTAGGTGCCCCCGGTGTGGTGGGCATCCCCGGTGCTGCCGGTTCTCGCGGGGGCTCTATCCCCTCCAACTTCCCCGGTCAGCCAGGAGACCGAGGACTGCCCGGATTGGATGGGGAGCAAGGTACCATACCATGTGCTACAGAAAACACAATGGTTACCAATCATTCAGCCAATCTAGCGGGTTTGCTTTTTAATCCAAGGATCTCACTCAGCTGTTTCTCAGAGCCAGAGTATCAGCTTTAACTATGTGGCTGAGTAGCTTGTTCCATACTCCCACACCCCTTTGTGTAAAGACATGTCTTCTGCACTTTCTGTAGGAGCTGCAGATAAATAGTCACACAACATGGATTAAACTGATGTGTTCATCAAATATTTGAACTGTACCACTTGCTCAGTGTCCCCGTCACTATGCTGGGACATTAGGACCCATATAAACCACAGTGTGAGCGCCCCCTACTGGCCCCTCTAATTTCCTCTTCCAGCAGCAACCTTAGTTCTCCCATCCAGCTACTGACCAGGCTCACACATGCTGAGCTTTAATTGTAGCTGTCATTGTGCGCTGAGTAGGTAATTGTGGCTGTCACCGTGCGCTGAGCAGTATGACTGTGTAACTGTGTGTGTTTGGGCAGGCTTCCTCGGCCCCCCTGGACCCCCAGGTCCTGCTGGCCCGGGCACCGCACAAGGAGACAGAGGTGACCAGGGCTTCCCGGGGCCACCTGGCCTACCTGGACAACCTGGCAGTCTCGGCTTCTCCGGCTCTCCAGGAATCCCTGGAGCCCCCGGATTCAAAGGTGAGGGGGCATGTAAGCTTGAGGGCAGAATTCTCACTACACCACGACCCGTTGTATCTGCTTATAGATTGGAGAATAGATGAGCTTTCTTTCTAATGACGCTTAGATTTGATCTGTATACTAAGTACCAGAATAAAAATGTAATATATTCTGAAAATGGGATTACTACTTTAAACACACTTTTTAAAATAATGTAGCAGGAGTGTGTGGAAATACTGGCTGTGGCAGTCTCACCTATGTTCAGCACATGGTGTGAGGGTGAATATGGGCTTTGGTCTACAGGAAAGTGGGTGGGACAAATTAGCCACTTTAAAGCTGAGAGCACTTTTTACTGCTGGGAAATATTGCACTGTCTGAGGTATTGCCCATGCTATAGTATTGCCCTTGATATGGCCACATCTATAAGTTTTAACTAAGAGTGTAAGTGGCCTTTATGACTGACCTTTTTGATGTGATGAGGTTTGTTGGGAACGTGCACTGTCCAAGAATCATGCGTATCCTCACATTGTCACGTCAATGGCAGGCAAAGCAGAAATAAGCTGCCTGGCAACCCAGACGCTGTCAGACATTGTCCCAGGTGTGGTGTTTGAATTTCAAACTCTTTCTCGGAGAGTCAGTCCTCAAGGCCATGTGTGGTACTCTACAGCTCTGGCACTCTTTTGATTTTGTGGAGGTTACTAGTTCGGGCTTCTGGTTAAGACCTTGCTGTGTCTTCTTCAGGTCAGCGAGGGGACCCAGGCATCGCTGGAACCCAGGGACAGAAAGGGTTCCCTGGGGACCCTGGCTCCTTTGGGTTGAAAGGACTGAAGGGAGTGAGAGGTGAGCAGGGCAACAGTAGCTGTCCTCCCCACAGGAGATTTTCACTACTGATTCAAAACACAAATCCAGTAAAACAAGAGCTGCTGTTACAGGGTCCCACTGGATGAAGGGTCTAAGAAAAGCTTGTAAAAAAAGAAAAATATTTGTTTTTGAATATCTTTTAAGGCAGTAGATTTTCTGTAAATTGATTTTTTTTTAATCGCTTGCCGGAAGTGTACAGTCTATCCAGTAGTAAGTTACTAAGTTAATTTTCCAATATTTCTATTATAAATTATGTAACTTTCCACAAAATATTTCAGCCAAGGTTCCACCTGTTCAGACTGCATCCACTTCTATAACTACATCCCCGTATTTGCTCAAGTTAATATTATTATAACCTATTGATTTTCAGTAGGTGAACGTCAGAATTTTTTAACACTCCACCCCAATGGGTCTCAACCCTGGTCCTGGAAGACTTCTGTGTCTGATGGTTTTATTCCAACTGAGTTGTTAATCCTTAGTGCTAAAGAATGCGTTTAATTGATCTGCTAACTTGTTTACAAAATTTTGCTTACCTGTTTCTGGAATGGTCTTTGGTTTCAAGAATACCGGCCATCAAGCGCACTTCTTGAAAAACCTCAGCATGCAGATCAGTTTATGATGCCCTTAAGATCTTGGCTGGAGCAAAACTAGATGACTAAAAAGGTTTTCCAGAAACAGGGTTGTAAACCACTGCAATACTATCTAACTTTTACACTTCATATTTAGAAATCAATAGCCTAACATACGTGGAATAAGGCAACAGCTCAATTGCAAAACCTAAAGAATATTTAATATGACTTAACAATGAAACACATCCAAACCACAGCAGGCTTGGACAGTTGGTATTTTTAATGGCTTCCATCAGTTCCCAGTTACATCAAGCAGCCAGATCAGCCCCTTCTACAGAGGCTGTATCTCTGTATCTCTGCCATAGAATGAAAGAATACTTAGAGTAATGGTATTGGGTTTCTCTTCAGCAGCAGTCATAGAAAACACTGCTTCATTTTAATGTTTAAGGATTTGATCTGTTTGCTCTGGGCTGTTTGTGATGGGCTGGATGCCTTATACCATAGCTCTCTTGGTCCTGACAGGTTGAAGTGAGCTCTTGTATCTTCTGTGTGCTAGGTTCCCCAGGCCCTCGAGGGATTCCTGGATTGTCAACTCCTCCACCTGATATAAGGATTCCCAATGGATCTCCTGGATTCCCGGGGCAGCAAGGGATAAGTGGGGAATTAGGACCTCAAGGGCAGCCAGGCATACCAGGCAGTCAAGGTGAGGGTAGTTCTGTCCACGCAAGCAGTTGTTTACAGTTCATCCCAGCAGCCAGTACTAATCAATTGCTGAAAAAAACGGCTCTTGTTCTCAGCAACCTCTGTAGAATGTAGGGTGTACAGTGCTGCTGCACTGCCAGGATGTCAGTTTGACAGAGTATAGGGAGCGGCGTCTGTACAGGACAGGCCAGTCTGGGAAAACAGATAACCAATGCGGGGAAGCTGAGACAGGAGTAATGTGATCAATTGAACCAGAAGTTGTTAAGATGCTAGAAGTCATATTTCAGTGTTTTTCTGGAACCTTCAATACAGACATTACATTTATTGTGTGTTTTCGTCTCTGCATAAGACAGAGACAGCTAAGGACTAAAGTCCATAACAGAACTACATGCTGGGCTTTTTATAGCAAAAATGTCAAATGTTTTCAATACTGCTGTCCTTCCAGAACTTTTTCCAGAACAGAAAATTTCTCTTTGTTCATACAAGGTGTTGAGCAAGTGACAGAGAATGTACAGAAACTAGATTTTCAGACAATGTCATTATTTGGAATTAAAGTAAAATTTTGCCTCATTATCTATAAGCCTTGCAGTTTAGTCTGCCACTTCTGATGTGTTAATAGGAGTATTACCCACAATAAACCCAACATTCATCATTTATGGTTTTATTTTCCAGGTTTGAAAGGTTTTCTTGGCTCCCCTGGTAAACCAGGAAAGAGTGGGCAGCCTGGATTTCCAGGAGTAGTGGGAGATCCTGGCCCTCTTGGCATTCCTGGAGCCCCTGGACAGCTGGGTAAGGGAACCTGTCATAGATGTCAATTCAGCTCTTTCACATGGTTTTCCACAGCGGGCCATAGCACTTTGCATTGATCTCGGGCACTTGTGCTGTAGATCTACGGTACTCTACAGGTCATTGATAGTTTACAGTTTATTCCAGGGAACAACTAGACAATGCTACAAGTATTTAGCTCAGTCATTTTGACAAGATAATAATTTCAGTGAAATTATTATTAACATGAGAACCAAGAATTTGAAATCTGAATTCAGGATGCTAGATTTCTCATTTAAAATATTTACAGTAAATGTTCAGGAGGAATGACAGTAGACAACTACACTTTCATGTCAGCAATAATTCATTTTTATCTTTTTTATCCCCCAAACAAACTAGTAAAACCATATGCGAGACTTTTCCCCTTCACATTTGTCTTAACATCCCTCCTCCGCCTGTCTGTCTACTTCTTGGTCACTCCTCACTCTGCAGGGGAGTCCTACAGTTAGGGGGCTGGCCCTCAGCCAAGCAGGTTAAATGTAATCTCACTAAGAATAAACTCTCAATAAACATGTTCAACACATTTCATTCTTAGATGTTACTGTGCCTCAACAGAGGTGGGCTTAAGAGTCAGGCATCTTTTGAGGCCAATGTGATGTTTACTGTTCGTGTTGTGACCCTGCCTTTTCTCATGCTGACATGGCAACAGGACTCCCAGGGAAGCAGGGTCCTCCCGGGCTGCCAGGCACCTCATCGCGCAGCCCCAGCATTGGGTACACCCTGGTGAAGCACAGCCAGTCCGACCAGGTGCCGCTCTGTCCACAGGGGATGGTAAAGTTGTGGGACGGTTATAGCCTGCTCTACGTGGAAGGACAAGAAAAGGCTCACAACCAGGACCTAGGTAAGAGCCTAGGCATGGGAAGATTCGAGTTTAAGCCACAGAAGTGAGGAAAAGATGACAGAAAAAGTAGAAATTAAAAAGTACTATGGAAATAGAAAATTAAACCAGGCTTTTACCATCTGTCTACCTACGATATAACTTAGCAGTGCTTTCTTCCAGAGAGAAGTTAACCCCCTAGGCTCCACCCAGCCTCACAAAATAGATACACTGGCAGCAGTAAGAGCCTCCAGCAAAACACATCATAATTAATAACTGGCATCGTCACAAGGCAAGCAGACCCATTTCATTGGAGAGCACACCAATAAGTTATGTGCCAGTCACACCATGAGGGTGTCTGAAATGATCGAGAGCTCTTCTCTTCTGAAACTATCCATATAGTGCTGTGTGTATTATATTCCCTATTTTATAACGGATTAGCTGATGCACTACATTTTTTGCAGAAGACAAAGTATTGTTGCAGTCGGGACTGCCTCTGACTTTTCTGATTGTCAGTCCCACAAAATGGTGACTTGAAGGGGGAGAATTTTAAAGAGATAAAATGTTTAAAGATTAAGCTTGTAATGTTAGTCACAGACACTTAGATCAACAATTGGATTAGCAGATATAGGAGTGTCCCATGGCAATCCTGGAGGCACTAGGGACTGAGCTGGACCTGAGATACAGTACTTCAATTGGGCAACAAGTGAAATTCCCTCAGATCCTTGAATTGTAAAGAGTGAGGATATTCATGTGCTCCAGTGCAGACGGATAAAGGTCTGACTGCATATTGGATAACTTCTGGAGGGGTCCAAAGAAAGTGGTTAACTTTCATTCACAAAAGTGAGCAATAGTGAGGCCCATTCAATGTCAAATTGTCTTGCCTTCAACAACAGAAAAATTTGATTGGTTTAATTAACTCCTCTTCAGTGAAGGCCATTCTAACGGAACTGTTCTTTCCTGATCCTATGCGGACGACACAATCAGAAATAGTGAGGAAACACTGGGGAAAGAGTCATGCAGGAATACAGGGATGAAAACAGGGGGGCGTGTCCATGCAGTGCTGGTGATCCGGGGAGGTGTGGCCGAGGCTGACAATCCAATAGAAATCCGAAGGGGGAATCCAAAATGAAAGCAAAGGTCCATGGCCGTGTCATCCATCCAAAAACCAGGGATTAAAAACAGGTGCCGCGTCGGGACCGAACTGACTGAGTGTCTGGCTTTTAAGGGGAACAGGAAGGAGGCTGGAACAAGAGGCAGGTGCACAGAATAAGTCCAGAGTGAAAACAGACGGAGTGCCCTTAAGGAGGAGGGACTACAATCGTGACAGCCATGTGGTTAATGAATGCTAGTACTCTCATCACTGTGCTCAGAAATGAGCTGTTTTGTCTTACACACTGGGAATTCTGCATTTGCTTTGGTGGGGGTGTTTTTAGAGTAATTCAAACTCATTTTTCTCCTGGATATCACATTCTTGTCCAATTTGTGCATTTACTGAATTGTAGTTTTTAATTGAGAAGTAAGCTTCCAGATGTTTCCCGCCTTAGCCTGACCTTTCACTGCTGGATCTCCCTCCCTTCCCAGGACTAGCTGGCTCCTGCTTGCCCCGATTCAGCACCATGCCCTTCCTCTACTGCAACGCCAACGAGCTCTGCTACTTTGCCAGCCGCAATGACAAATCCTACTGGCTCTCCACCACCGCCCCCATTCCCATGATGCCCGTGTCGGACAACCAGATCCCTCAGTACATCAGCCGCTGCTCGGTGTGCGAGGCCCCATCCCAGGCCATAGCTGTGCACAGCCAGGACATCACCATCCCCCAGTGCCCCCAGGGCTGGCGCAGCCTGTGGATAGGCTACTCCTTCCTCATGGTAAGTGCAACAGGGATGTTTGACACAGCATCCTGGAACACATTCCTCCAGACGCTGAAGAACTGTCTTGGCTCAGCTGTACTCAACACTCAACTATAAGCGTATCCCAGGAGCAAAATAATTTTTTGTAGAAAGCTGGACTGTAGTTAGAATAAATCTAGCAATTCAGAAATAACGAAGATAAATTTCTAATCTCAAAGACAGCGTGACTATAGAAGATAAAGGAACTGAATCTCATCAGTCTGCAGCAGAGGTGATTACGTTCTACAAATGTTAAGAATCCTGAAAGGCAATAAAAGACTTCCAGCATCCAGAAGGATGTATTCAGGAGGCATTTATAATAGAATAGATTTTCGAGCAGGTATCTGTTGGAATGAGGGACTTAAGTGATTTTTATCATAACTGATGTGTTTTTAATATGGTTTATCATTTATCTTATGTTCCTGTCAGTCCACACTAATGTAGTTTTAGACTCTGGTTGGGATACTTGGCAATAAATCTCTTTTTGTTCTAAAACAATTTGGTTTTGGTCTAACAGCACACAGCCGCTGGCGCTGAGGGCGGCGGTCAATCCCTAGTCTCCCCGGGTTCCTGTCTGGAAGATTTCCGCGCCACGCCCTTCATCGAGTGCAACGGCGCCCGCGGCACCTGCCACTACTTCGCCAACAAGTACAGCTTCTGGCTGAGCACCGTGGAGCCGGGCCTGCAGTTCGTGCAGGCACCCCTTTCAGAAACTCTGAAGGCCGGGCAGCTGCGGACTCGCGTCAGCCGCTGTCAGGTCTGCATGAAGAACTTGTAGCGGCGGAGACAGGAGGGAGGAAACACAGCAATGACTGACACAGAGGAGCAGAAATACCTTCCTGGAAACAGTGCGCCAAATTACCACCTTATCGCCCCCAACTCTCCCTGTCCCGGACCAAGGATTGGTTTGGGTGACCAGCTTCAGAGGGACCTGACATCACGGGACGAAAAGTGAAAGGGGTCATGTGGGATTCTCCTGCCTTAGCTCTCGCTGACGATGGTGCTACGCTTTCATTTTCCGTTTTGTCGCCTTTGCTTGAATTCCTCACGGCTACCTCAGCGATTTATGGCAAAAACCCACCTGGAGTCGCTCTGACCCATGTTCGGTTTTACATATCTTATGAAATGCAGAGAGGTGGCGGAAACACAGACCTTGAAGTGGATGGGAACTCAATAAAAGACACAGAGCGTTTAAGCAGAAAATCTATTCCATGAGTGCTCACCAGTCGCAGTAGGTGACCTTTCCTTGTTTTTGGAGGTAAATAATCTCTTTGTAGGATACAGAAAACCTTGTGAATGTTCACTTCCAATGGTAGAGTTTAGGATCAAGTGTTAAAAGAATAAAAAGTAAAAACTACCAAATGCTACAGTTTACACAGTTGTCGAATTTAAGCTTTTATATTTCCTTTCTTAGACATCTGCATATACTACTAATGCACTGATTGGGATTCTTACAGGTATTATTATGTGGATTTTATTAAGCCTACAAAAAATGTAACAGCTAGGTTGTGGATCAAATGCATGTAAGTGAATAGTCTGCACTGAGGGGATACAAGAGGTTAATAAGGGGCCAGTAAAATTATACACATGGCTGACCCCTCATTCAACCTCTGAAACACACACTGCTATTTGCCCACTCCATGCCCCTGTGAGTTCCTGATATGCTTATGGTTGTCCTATCTAAAATGTTTTTAAAAAAATACAAGCTCTTTACTATACATAGTTTTTTTATAAAATGTTCAAAAATGACCCTATTCATCTTTCTTTTTAAATTTAAACAATTCTGTGACAGAACGCTGTAAATGAAAGGAAACAAACCGCTACCCAAAATAATCTGACAAGTGATATTCATAAAGGGAAAGTTTGAAGTTGTTGACCCATGGTGTATAAGAAAAAAATGTCTGAATCTTTCCCTTCCTGTATCAATCCAAAAAGCAAGAGCAATTCTGCTAAACATGTGCAATAAAAATATTTTTCTCACATGGCTTAATCACATCCACGTCTACAATGTTTAGTCTAATTTAATTCACAATCATAATCATTAAAAAAAGAAAATATACAGCAGACTGAAACTACCCCAATTACCATAAACTGTATGGCAATGGATGTAATTACACTGTAATAACAATATAATTATTATATTATTATCGTTTTAATAATAATCGAATAATTACTATTTATTTTAATGCTTCGCTCATGTTTCAGCTTAAACAAAATGCATCTCAGAATAGATTGTATTTCTTACAAACTGTGGACAAATTGTTTGTCTGGTATCACAGGCTATAGTTAACTTGTATTCATTGATTGGCAATGAGGGAAGCATTTCTTGCAGCATGAAGAACATTCTGTACTGTATGTTAACAGGGTATTCAGGAGACACCCTGTCAACTCTGTCATTTATCTAATCTTGTCATGTCTGAGTTAATTTGTGTTTAAGATCATATAGTATTTGACCTGATTTGCAATGTCAAAGAAACTGAAACAGGTTGGAAGTATTAAAATATTTTGTTTTAGACAGCTTTTACAGATTTGTTGTAAATATTACCCCACAATGATCTAAAGTATGACCCTTCTTTTTATCAAAGAGATGCTGTTACTAGCAGAGAAGATGAGCTTTAGTTCTGTGATCCATAGATCTGTATTACCTTTGTATAAGCCCCATTTCTGCAGAAAGAGAAAATTAGTAATAAAGAAAAAATTAGTGTCACCTTAATAAGATGGGAAAGATTTAAATGTTCATTGTGTTATAAGTTTGTGGTCCTAACCCAGGTAATACTGTAGGTCTAAGTTAAATTAGGCAACATATCTAAGGATTTTGCAGACCTACAAGACCAGTTAAACTCCACATGTACTAGGTAGGTTAATAAAATGTGTACATGGTTGCAAACAGTTCACTTTCCAAAAAAGTAGTGGAAAAAGAAGAACTAAAGAATGGAATTCTAACTCCCTGATACCCATTACAGTAAATGTAATCCTGCTACTTGTGAACTTGTGTTTGATCTCTGAAGACATTAATGACCAGTAGTAGCAGGACATCAATAAATAATATTGACACTAAGAAAAAAAGTAAAAACCTAATAGATTTGTTATCAGAAATGTATTTTAGGACAGAGTTCCTTTATTTTTATATTTGAAATCCTGAAACAATTGTAGGTATTCATTACTCCTTTTTTGAAACACTGACTTGGCGTAGGCTTGCACACCTTCAAAATCTACTGTAGAGCCAGATCCTGTAGCTTTGCCCCTGATGTCTCCTCTGTGGTTGAAAACTTTTGGGGTTTGCTGATTTAACCACTATGTGTATTCACTGAGCATTTTCTTTGGCTACTAGCCATGGCTATACATTTTTACTTTATTTGTGTACTTAGATTGTGTATAATTATTTACAGTTTAACCTCTGTCTAAAGAAAAGACACAATAAATACAAAAAAGTATTATGTGGAGTATATGTACATTTGATGGATTAATCGTAAATCACTTTTTAACTGTACACTTAAAATTGCTTTTAGATTATTATTGTTAGTTTTGTAATTGCTTTTTATTTTTCTAGGATACAGGAGTAATAACATATTTACTGCAGTAAGTATACACTCATAGGTGTGGTTTTGAGAAAAAAAGTCTATACTGTTTGTACAGTGCTGCAATGTTTGTAAAAACACAATTCCCAGTCAAGTATATAACTTAAATCAGACTCAGAGTTTTTACTGTTGAAGAACAGCAATTTGTTTTTAGTTTTCACAGTTTGGAAGCACCATGGGTGTGCCTTTGTTCATTTGAAATAAACAATTTAAACTTGAGTGGTTACATAGGAATCTGTGTTTCTTCAATTCAGCCCATTTATGCATGCAATTCATATGCAGACTTCAATGTTTTGGTCAAATTCAAATTGTATAAAAGTCATACTTCATGGGTCACATGGAATTCACTGGACACTACACAGGGAGTGACATGAAACAGAACAGAACACGGAATGTAGGTACAGAACACGGAATGAGTCATTTTTTAAAGTAATATTATTTTTAATGCAATTAAAAATCATTCAAAATATTTTTAAAAATCTGCAAATATACTTTTTTATTATTTACTAGATGACTGGATAAATACCCAAAAATTAAAATAACAGTTATCTTTGATCTTTGTAAAAGTGCACCTGCCAACGAGACCCATTGTTATGTTGTAATGGGCAACAATAAATTGAAGACCATTACAAGACCACAACACAGGAGAAAATATTCTAACAGTACATATCAAGGACACACACACACGCACCCATAACAAAGCAACTATCATTTGTCTGTGACATTGGGCCACAGGTGTGAAACTTAGAGAGACCAGTCAGAAAAAATACAGGAATCTGTGGTCAGTGCAAGAGCTGCTGTGGCTAAGTGTGATTATTGTTCTCCATAAAAACGTTTGAAACAAAGATCTTAAAATCTAATTGGCTTGGTATAGTGTAAGGCTTGTTTAAAAGGGGAGCAGCCTCAACAATATTAAGAAATATCTGAACTCTGACATTTACACACGTTAATATACCCTAAAATTAATACTTCCTACACCCACAATGACAAATCTGAAAAATGCTACCTTTCATCCTGTAGTGAGTAAGTAACAAAATGTCCCTGAATATGAGGCACACCAGCAATGTTAAATAAAAGTTTTCCATCTCCGCTTGTGTCAATACATCGCAATATTGGCGACAGGTAAGATAAGTGAATGAGATGGAATTAAATTAGGGAAAACAGATGAGTTCAGGCCTGAATCTGAATCATGGAGCTGTTTCATGAAGCAGGTTGAACTACTGTAATTCAGGATTTTCTTACATTATCCAATTAGACTTAACCCAATAACTGTGTTCAGGTTTCACTAAGGCAAACTCAGGTTTAGATTATCCGGTTAAAGCTACTTGGGCAACTATAAGTGAGGCTCCCCCACAAGTTTCAGAAAGTCTTAAGTAAAATAAAACATGTATTTTTTAGGCAAGACTTTTACTTTTTTAACTGTACATTGATGTTGTGAATTGATTTTGTTAGAAAATGCTCTGTGGGGACTTTAATGAGGAATTCCAGATAATGCTGGTCCAGAGGACCTATTGTATCAGGAAATACTTCAAGAAGTATTTAGATCAGGGTGCATATCTACAGGGAACAGAAGATACTTTTACACTGGATAGAGTTAAATATGTATGGAAGCCCGTTTCCGCCAGGGAGTAAAAAAAAAAAATGCGCTATGGTATCTCAGAATTGCGACTTAGTATCTCAGAATTCCGACTTAGTATCTCAGAATTGCAACTTAGCAACTCAGAATTCCGACTTAATAAGTCAGAATTCCGACTTAGTATCTCAGAATTGCGACTTAGCAACTCAGAATTGCGACTTAGCAACTCAGAATTCCGTCTTAGTAACTCAGAATTCCGTCTTAGTAACTCAGAATTCTGACTTTATATCTCACATTTGCGACTTCGAAATAGCCATATTTCATTGTCTGTCCTTTTGTTATTGTAACGGATTCGGGTTCTAGGGCTTGTGCCCTCGCCGCTCCCACCCTATTTCGTGCCTCGCTGCACTGGCTCACTTTCTTTAAGAACACTTTCTTTAACCCCGGCGGCCAGCATCCCTGTTATGCGCAGGGGAGGGTGGTGTACTGCAACCAGATCGTACAACCTGTTTGTCGGCCGTTCCGTTACACTATTTTCATGAATCGTACAGGATCATAGGATCTATAAGCCTGAAGACTTATCCTGTACAGTGCCCTGATAAAAATCAAATTAATTACACTAATTTTTATAGAATCCCATTTCCGCCAGTGAGGCTTACATAGTACCCGGATGGAATAGTGCACGGTGGGCTTTATAAAAATAGTTTTTATTTACGTAGACAGAATATGAAATAAGATACAGAAATAGGCACTTCACATCCAGAAGAATTCACAATTCTAAAAGCTGAAACATACTTTTTACGTATTTCCATTGTATGTCCTTTTTTACTTAAAAAAGAAGGTCTTCTTTAGCTCAGCTGGCAACACTCAGGTTCGAGCCAGTGCAGCGAGGCACGAACTAGGGTGGGAGCGGCGAGGGCACAATCCCTAGAACCCGAATCCGTTACAATAACAAAAGGACAGAGAATGAAATATGGCTATTTCTATGGAAGCCGTTTCCGCCAGGGAGTAAAAAAAAAAACGCGCTACAAATGTGAGAGTTGCTAAGTAGCAATTCTGAGATACTAAGTTGGAATTCTGACTTACTAAGTCGCAATTCTGAGATACTAAGTCGGAATTCTGAGATACCATAGCGCCTTTTTTTACTCCCTGGCGGAAACGGGCTTCCATAGCGTTCAGCGCACCAACACAGTAGGTTTCATTTCAATCCGCAAACTGCTGTTTTTTTATCATGTGTTTAGTGCTGCGCTTTCAAGGCAGTTGGTTTGTCTCTCGCAGATAAATGCTCACAAATCCCGACAAGTCTGAGTGGTTTCTATTATACAGTATGTCAAATAAAAGCCTCTCCTTTCTATACTTGTGTTTCTGAAGGTATAGTATTATGATTGGTGGGTAGCTGCGTCAGCATGCGTAGGCTGCAAAGGAACAAGTAATAGGTTTATTCCAGGCTGAAAAAAAGAAGAAAGAGAACACAACGTTTCGGCCGTGGAGCCTTCCCTAGTATTATGAATGTTACATTGATTTCCCAAACTTCTCCACTAGGAGGCGCCAACAACAAGGTTTTGCACAGACAACACTTGATTTGTAGTGGGCAAGACCACCTTCCGCAAAACCTGGGAGCAAGTCCTTTGTGATTCTCTTTAGACACCTGGATTTATTTTTCAGTCTGCCTTTGTTACTACTTAAAATTCACTTACAACTAGTCCTTTTTCCAATGTGTCCTTCTGTTGTTTTTCAGAAGTTACTAGTAAGACTTAAAGGAGGAGTTCTAGGGTTAAAAATGTCAAATGACAAAATACCTGCTGAGAAAGACATGTCCCTCTTTACAATACATGGTTTAACTTCATGCAAGCTACAATATCTTGATTTTTGTGCCTATTCCCCCCCACAGGCAAGTGACTGTTTTTCTCAAGCAATCTGTTTTCACAACCCTTCAGAGCTGTTTATGTACTGATAACACTGTACTTTATATACTGTAGTATCAGTAACCTATTGTATACGTTTTTCTGAAGTGCTTTTTTCCAAGCTTAGTACTCATGGTCATGGTCTGTTCCCTTGACTACATTGATGGTTTCACATGACAAAATAAATCTGAGGGGATTCTCACTTAGTCTCAATACTCTCAGAGTTATGTGGGAGCAGAAAATCAAGATGTACACAGGTTTCTGGCCAAAAAGAGGATTCAATGCTATGCCCTATATCCTATGGACATTACCAGAATAAATAACAATGTTTCATGTATGGAAGTAATCCTGCAAAAAATAAACTACTGTACAAATTTTATGAAGTATATATATTTGTCTGTATAGGCAACATAAAGCTAAATAGAGCCCACACAGAGAACCAATATGGAGTTAAAACTGAAACGCGTATCAGACATATTGAAGCTCCTGACAAGATTTCTTAAAAGGTCATTTATATCTTAATCCTCTTTCAGCACTAAGATAAGAAGAAAACAATGCATCACCGCAGCTAAAATTAGCAAATAAGAAATGCAAATGTGGCGCCGGTTAGAGCAAATTATTTACAATGAAATATGTTTTTCTCCTTGAAGGCAATCGGTTCTTGTTTTTCAATACAGAGCGAAAACAGAGTGAAGGTTGATGTTAGCATGCCCAAGTCTCCACAAATACACAGTGAGGCCTGCTGTTCAGATTGAGAATGAAGCATGTGGTGTTTATATGTCTTCTATGCAGTAACTGCAGCTGAATTGAAAAGTCTGTCAGTGAAGTACTGTGGCACAATAATAAACAGCAGTCAACGTTATTTTTCAAACAACGGTCTTGCAAAATCATAAACAACGTTCTTCATTATTTACAAACAACACAACCATTGCCTGAGAAATGCAGTTATTCGGAGGAGTACACTGACAGGGGCTGACCGAATTCATTCTGAAAAGACTTTGTAGACACAAAATGTTTTCCTTCAGGCCTTTCACCAAGTATTTGAATTGCTCTACATATATATAAAAAAATCTTTCCAGGTCTCAAAGAGTTAATTGCAGCAAGCTTGTGGATTTATTACAGAGCTCCATACTAACCACAGGTTCATCCCCAGTTAGTAGGCTGCTTTCAGTTTGTTGCAGTTAACCCAAAATGACTTGTCCTTTAGCTTTGCAATCCCTGCTGTTTCAGAGTGAATAATTTGCCTAAAAAACACAGCAATGATGTTCTGAATCTGCCAGCAGCAGGATATGTCAAAATGCTTCACATCTGATATAGTTCATTTCAATAAATGAAGGCAGCATGTGATTAAGCCCTTACACACATCATGCTGAATCGTGGTGTATTTACCAATGGTGGTGTATTGAAAAGAAAGGCAAACTGGATAGTTCTGCTACCACATTTTCTGCAAAATGGATGGAATATGGTAACATATACTCTATTTTAGTAGGTCGATCAAACCCTACTTAATGCAATGATTGTTATTAGGGTTATGTATTGAAAGTTTGTTTGGTGGCTAGCTGAGGAAATGGCAACATGGCCATTAGAAGAGAGGCCTAACACAAAGTTCTTCAAGACAAAGCTCTTGCGTGCGTTTATGGTTGATGGGGTTGATTCGGATATGGGTGAGGTAAGACCAAACTAGATTTTAATGGTAGAGACTGGGGTTCCAAGATGATCTAACCCAGAAAAGTGATCCAAATGTGATCGGCACTGAGAGACGTTAGTTAGCCTGACACGGACCTGGTGTAGGAACGGGTAGTGAATTGCTTCTTGTGATTCTTGTCAGTGAACAGGAGTAAAGCACCCTCAAGCATCCTGTCTCCAGTCTGGCCCATTTGCTTCACCTAAATGAATGGGGACACAATTTTGGCTCCAGGTGATACCCCCAAAATCTAGCAGGTTAAAACAATGTTTTTTGTGGGCTAGCAGGAGTCCTTAATGCTTCACGAGAGCTAAGGGTGGAAGAGCACAGGGAGAAAGAGAGTAAGATGTCTGACACCGCAACTAGTTGGACACCAGCATGAGGAGGAAAGCTTTTATTAGTAATATATAGTAAATTAACAATGGGATATCTTTTATAATTTACTATTCAAATTAACTGTTCAGTCCACTTCCTGGCAAACAGCCTTGGGAAAAAGGAAAAAAAAGGTCATTTCATTTCAGACTAATACAGTCAGCTGAGTTCTGACCCAGACTGCCTTATTGACTTCTCTGTTTGTCTGTAGTACGTCTATCAGAACATCAGCCAAAGGTGATCTCTGTCTGCTCAGTTAGTGCCTTGACTCTAGTATACTGTAGGACCTGAATGTTCTTCCTTTGTTTACCCTGAAGGACGAGAGAAAGGCTCATTTGCAACTAATACCACATGAGATGTCAATCAGGCTCCTCTGTTACACGCCAAACGTGGTGATTGGAAAACAGCCCTGAGATCAACACGTCGGCCCTGGCTGTTCTCTTTCAGAAGCACACACAGAGTGTCCAGATTGCTAGGAAATAGGAGAACATGGTGCTAGTCTTGTGGGGAGTATGAACTTGCCAACCTAGCACTAGGGAGGGCGTCTGTGTTTACCCTCTGTGTTTATTTAGTCTCGTGAACTTTCGTCTCAAGGTCTGCGAGTCCACTGTTTCTGTGTTGCAACTGGACCAGATGGTACAAACGACTCACAACCCTGCTCATGGGTTTTCATTGCTGTTCAGTAGAGCAGCTGAGTCTCTAAAAGATGGTCATCTGTGACTATAGCTTTTTCAGCTTTTTCACTCTGGAAGCCTGGGTAGATGACTTTGCAATGACTGAGATCTAGAACATAAAATTGCATTTCACATGGTGAAAGCTTAAATATACCCTTTGAAACATTTATCTGGTATCGTATTAATTATTTTAATTACGCTGAGCTTTTTGCTGCCTGAAGTCAGCTTAATTGCTCTAACCTGACATATATTATTAGTCGTTTTCCTGGAAAAGATTGTAAAACTCATCATAACAAAGGTGACTGGATTAATTGCTAAAATAGAGCTTTCTGTCGATCGTTTTGCTCAGTTTGGACAACCAATGGTATTACCAGAGCCATACTGAAAGTTAATTAGAAGTACAGTATGTTGCATCTCAAAAGTACAATTTCTGCATCTTTCTGCCTACAGGGATGCCTAGACTGTGGTATACCATCTCTCACGTCCCGCTGCTGTCTGAAAACAGCCATTCATGAAATTGCTTCCTATGTCTCCCATGCGGTCCATTGCTCGCCCTCTTCCCTCCCTAGCGTGTGAGGGAGCTGCTGTCTGAGATATGGTGAGAGTGAGAGCTCTGCAGCAGGTCTGAGCTTGCCCTGTGCTCTGCGTTCTGTGACGAAGTACCATTTCGCTGCTGTGATTCCCATTTCGTCAACCCTGGAGGTCAAACTCTCTCAAGAATACCTGGGACATTGCATCATGGGTACCGTTTGGCTGGGCTAGGAGAAACAGTGTCTCATTCCCTTAGGACTCCTCCAGGTGTGCATCATCAAAGCCCTGCCCATGTCCCCGGCCTCTTGCCCTTGGTATTCCAGCTATTGTAGGCGCTCCCCTCAGACACTTTCTCCAATCTTAAAAGTGCCACCCGTCCCTCTCCCAGAGTCCTGTGTGCACAATGTTTTATTGCTGTTCTACACAGTTGCTGTAGCATAATACTGTAACTGCATAGAAGTTAATCTACTGTTATTTCTGTTATACTGCCAACACATAACCTCGATGTAGTGATTTATTCAAAGGCCAAGCAAATATTAAAGGAAATGAAAAGCTCTTCTTTCCAGTCCTTGCAGTTACATGTACAGGATGGTACTCTGCTGCTTTCACCTGTTGTCTTCACCGAGCTTGAGAGGTTCTCTAAATGGTTATGATTGTGCTAGAGGTCACATTCTATGGAGCAGTTTGGTGCTTTCAGGAAGAGCAAGTGTCTGTTAGATCCAGACAAGTATTCAATATTTAGGTGGATATATGGTGATATACCATGTTATGGCAAATAATGTTTAGGGATTTGGGCTTGTAAATTTATGGTTATGGATTCAAATACTGGATTTTCATTTTTACAAAGATCCTTTATTGTGTCAAATGCACCTGCAGGGTGTCAAATTGCAAATCTGCTATTTATTCAGAAAAGAAAATGATTTGGCCAACATCAGGGCTGAAATAAGAAGTCTTCAAACGTTTTGGTTAAGGCTTTTTTATTAGTAAAATGACACTCTCTGCATTTTACAGTCTCTTGTCAAAACAAAAAAAAGAAATACAAAACATTAAAGTCAGAAGTCACAGTACTATGAATTTTCTATTCTTTTACAGTACGTTATTTTGCGAGCCTAACGAAGTGTTTCACATTACACCCATGTGCACATAAATAATTACTGGACTCCATGACATTCCTTCTCCTTTTGCCAATCAAAGGCATCCTACACTCAGCATCCAAAATGACAAATTTGTCCCCTCAGTTAAGCCCCTGGAGGAAAGTCATGCTGAATGAAGATAAAGACAAAAGACACTGTCTACATAGGCTGCTTACACAATAAATAGACCTCACATATAAGTTCATGTTTGTATTTGGAAATTCACGTACAACATGTCAATATGAAAACTTGAATTGTTAAAATAAATAAAACGATTAAACATCAGCTTGGCTCTGTGAGAGCAGAATTGGAGCTGACGTTTTTTTTTTTTAATGATTTACATTAGTACACACCTTGGGGAAGAACACTTTTAAAAATCTTTCCTCAAAAATGTTTCACTGTATTTTGTGGGAGGTGGTACATTTGAAAAGGTTTTGAGTAACAAAAAAATCGCATGACTTTCCCATTTAAAAAATGAGTTATTAATAAGCATAGGAGTACACAACCAGCTTAATAACTAGAAAAAGGCTGCAGTACTTTGACATATCACGTACAGCATTGCTATGTGAGTACTTAACAAATATAATGGTGTCCACAAGTTTAATACATGCATTTCTCTGTAATTCCCATAAAATTCGAGAATCCCACTCTCTGTGAACTTTTGTGAACTTAAGGAATTTCAAAACTAAACAATTCTTCTCAACTCTCAACCCCATCAATGCCAAAAGAGATGTGTGATTTACTTTTTTAATTGATAGCTTATGTTCTCTTTCTTAAAAAAAACATTGTAAATATGGTTCCATTTTAAAAAAAAGAGGAATTAAATGAAATGAGCATGGTTATATCCAGAACTTTCTTTAACACTTGAGCTACAGGGAGAGTTTTTAGTCTTTGTATTTATTACATGTACTGTATGAGCTTTTTTTGAAGTCATGAGCACTGTGTTCTTAGTGCCATTCTGTTGCAGGATCTGAAGATTTTAGCTGGAAACACTGCATCACAGCAATATATTGAATTTTCCAGCAGAAATACAGTCTTTAGTGGAATAACAATATACAGTATGATGCTATGGAGAATAGTCTTGCACATTTGAGTGTTACTTAAACGTAACATTAAAATACCAGCAGATTTACATTCACTGCTCAGAGAAAAAACTTGAACAATTAATTGTCCTTAGTGCAAAATTCTGATATTCTCTTTTTTGACAACTGGGGCAACATTGTAACATTTCTGATTCCAAAGTCTTCCTAGAAAATAACTTAATGTTTTCTATAGAAATTTTCTCATTTTCAAAAAGAGTCTATAGATCATGTATAGGTTATTTTGTTTTTAAAAAACATCCCACTTGCCTTTACCCTTTTAATAGCTTTAAACATTGGTATTACCAAACCCAGTTTTCCAGACACTGCAGTCCACAGTAAGGACTGTCTCACTTCCTAAACTAAACTGCCGCAAACATTTATAATATCACATACATTACATTGCCAATTTACAAGGTGCATTATTTTAAACAAAAAAGATAAGTTTTTCTACACTCCCTAACTGCTCCAGTCGTATTTCTGTAGTGAAGAAATTTGGTGGGTTAGTGCACTTCTGTGTCTGAAGATGATGACACAGTCTCTTAGGATTGAAAGTGCTGATAGGACGAGCAGTGCCCCTCTCTGAGGAAAAAACGAAAGAAAAGAAACCTGTGAACCTGTATATTGCTGACACGATAATACCAATTCAAAACGGAACATTTTCAATGCCTAAATATGATGCAGCATGACAATGTAATTCCTCCAGTTCTGCCCTAAATACTGTACTAGTTCTTACTAAAGCAAATCCATTTTTAATGCTGTAAGTATTGTTGTAGCAAGTAAAATGTGACTACCTGTTACAAAAGGAACAGAAGCTTATACAGGAGGCGATACAATTGTTTAATTTTTCTTGCAGAAGGTTAATCAGATAGAGAAGCAACTGTATATTGCTTTTCCTTATTTTCATTGTTTTTCATTGTTTCATCACTCTCAGCTCTTCTCCACGTTCATAAGAAGGCTGTGAAGAGGTCTGCACTGGGCAGGACATTGACTGATCAGCAAAAAAGCATTTAGGAATCGGCTTCTTTATCTGATGTCTGGGGTCATAAATGTATACCTCAGCACAACAGAAAAACAATCAACGTGTCACTGAGAGTCAAATACTGTATAAGCCTTTATCTTTATTTTAGAGCACAAAAAAGTACAAGGGTCAACATACAGTGTCACGAGAACTGTGATTTTGACAGCCAAATGAACTCATAGTTTCTACTGCTCCTGCATTCATTTCCATTATTGCATCTGAGCTGGAAGGCTGTAGTTACCTGCAAACCTTGGTTGTGCATTCAAAGCTGTCTTTGCAGTAGGCTCCATGAGGCTTGATACCTATTGATCGCCACAGGGGGGTCATGCGGGCTTTCCTACTCAGGGTCTTGGTGCTGAAGCCTGTGCTGGAGGGCTGGCCCTCTGGAACTGGGCTGGAGGAGACCTGGAAAAGACACGCGCACGGTGATGAATCCTTGAATTGCCTCCTGGGATAGAAATGTATGGATCGGGGCTCGAATCTTCATCACAAAGGGCAGACATAAAGAGCTGCACGTCTCACATCACTCAGTGGCCACAGAGCCCCTCTAAAGAGTCTACTGTGATAAAGCAGGGTGAAGACATACAGTAGCGTTGTTTAGAACTTTAGACATCTAGAAGGCTGCTGATTCAAATTCCAAGTGAGACAGGGCTGTTGTACCCATGAGAAAAGTTCTTCACTTGGATTAGTAAAATGTACAACAACATAAAAGTACAAATATTAGTATCTTTGGTTTCCAGTTTCAGATAAATTAATAACTAATTATATGAAACTGTGGATAGCAATGGAAATGTAAAGTATTAGGTTTGTATAACCATAGGAAAATTGTCAAATGACTGTCTAAATGTAGCAGCGTATATCAGTGGTTACTGATATTTTATTCAGCTTTTGATGATTTTGCTGAAGCCCTTTAATGTAAAAACTCGTCTGTCAGTAGGGTATTAATTATGGCTCGACAATCCAGGACAGTGCATGTCTTAAACAGTATCCATGTGTATTCCTCAGGATTCTAGATATCTTCCCCAAAAGACAAAGGCAAAAACATGATGACATTTTGACAACTGATTGGAATAGAAACTCATGTATTGATTACTACTAAATTTAAACCTGCTAACATTTCTCAAAATTTGATATTGTCAAAAAAAGGCATTTCATAAACTGCCATATACCTTAAAACAGGCAATAAATTAATGATAGTTCACCAGGGCAGGGATAACTGTGCTTTTGTAATGCTTATCAGACTTAACTCTACATTCACCTGATGAATTAAGTGTTGGTGTAAGGTCAAAGGATTCTCTTATGATAATCCAATTCCTTTTTTCTGTTTTCTTTAAGAATCTAAATTATGAATCTGTTCATTCACTGTAAATAATGTCAATCACAAACACATTTAGACTTTCAACCTTCAAGCTATTGAATTTTTTACTCTCATGTGCGTAGCCATGACATGACCTGGAGAATTGCAAATGGAATTGTGTCAAAATGCTTTGGTATTTGATAAATTCCATGAGCTTTGCTGAAAAGGGTTATAATACCTCATATCCCCAAAACTTCATAAACATAACAAAACATTGATCTTTTTGTTTTTGAATAGGAATTATTGTACATCTGCCATAAGAGCATGAAGATGTGACTCCATCCATCCATTTTCTAACTTTTACTTCCAATTCTGCATCACATGAGAGCCAGAGCGTATCTCAGCAAGCAAAGGGCACAAGGCAGGATACACCCTGGATGGGACACCAGTCTCTCACAGGGTAGACACACAGCCCCTCACAAACATGCACACATTTACACCAGGACCACTTTTCCCAGAATCCAATTAACCTACCGGTAGGTCTTTGGGCTGTAGGAGGAAATCAGAGCACCTGGAGAAAACTCACATGGATACAGGGAGAACATAAAACTTCACACAGATAACTCTCAAGGTCTGGAATTGAACCTAGGACCCCAGCACTGCAAGGCAACTTTGATAAACACTGTGTCACCGTGCCGCCCATCCTGGAAACAGTAACCTGAAGATATTTTACCTGGTAAATGAGGAGGAACACCACAAGCCATGTGGCTACTGCCTTCTTGCTGCAGATGAATGACTGCATGGTGGTCTTGGGTGGAGCTCTTGGGAGTAACTGACACAGAGGCTCTGAACTGCACTCCTCCCCTGAATTCCTGAAAAGTGCAGAGATCTCTTCCTTTCTTGCACCTCCCTCACTCAGCTCCTCACTCTGCTTTTTATACCTAAAGTGACGTCAGGCATTGGCTAAATATTTGAAAATTGTACTGATTAACTGTTCCATCAGTCCCAGCATGAGCCAAAAGCTTGGGACTATTTGATATGAGCCAGCACTGGATAAGATAGAGCAAACGTTTTATCCTGTTTCGGGGTTAACTGTTAACTTGCAGTGTACTGTAGCCATCCGAAAATGCAAAGATAAAAGATCTGTGCAAGTGATTGACAGGCTGGTAATATTTCACCAATGTCCTGAATGAGCTTCCCCCCATATTATTTTAAAATATGCATGTCCAAAGAGGGAAGCTTTTTTTTTGCCTACTGCCCTGTAGTTTAACATTCTAAGTAACTATTCCAGCAAGAAAAAAAGTATATTTTTATAAATATTGTATTTTGCAGATTCACACCATACCAGCACAAAATGCACGATGGCAGGAATTAGCCTTATAAGATTCATTGGTGGATTTCAGTCCGAAACCTCAAGATGTCAATGAACTGACTTGAAGAATAATTCAATAGTTTGCACACCAGCTAGTTTCTCCTTCCTCCTAAAAAGACAGTCAGGAGTCCATCTCAGAAGTTAAAATAAGTTTTTATTTCATGCGCATGGGCGCGAAACACGCAGAGATGCTCTGTGTATTTTTTAACCAAGTAATTAAAGTAGAACAGTCCTTATATATTTTTCTGTTATCTATCATGCATACAAGATTGGCAGTGTTCAAAAATCACACACGTCTTCCAACCTCCCTACAGTATTTGTTAAAAATAACTTATTTTAATACAATTGGTTACTGAGGTTCGTAGCACACATTCCTATACAATGGTATAGAATTACATAGTAGCCCTTGTGTCCAGCATTCTTCCAATCCAGTTCAAACCAGTTCTGGATGTCCACCTTATAAAATATTGCATATTCTGCGGGAAACGTGTGTACAACGTTCACAGAGACCCTCTCAACATCCATAATGAGGCATAATTATGATTCCTGGTAGATTCTGTGTGCCATTCACAAGCAGGACCTGACCTAAGAACCACACACAATGAATGAACACTTTTTAGAAAGCATTACCAGTTATCTGGTAATCCATGTTCTGTTTTATCCAATACAGGGTCACTGGGGAGCTGAAGCCTAATCCGGCAAGCAAGAGGTGCAAGGCCTTTACTGGATGCATGCCAGTCCATCTTAGGGCACAAACAGACAAAGACGCACACACTCAAACCAGGGCCAGTTTTCCCAAAATCCAATTAACCCACCAGTATGTCTTAGGACTGTGGGAGGAAAACATTATCACCTGAAGGAAACCCACACAATCACAGGGAGAATATTCTAACTCATCACAGATAGTTCCCCAGGGTCTGAACTCAGGGTCCCCAGCGCTGCTAGGCCACAATGCAAACCACTGCTCCACTTTGTTGTCCCAGTACATTTATATGATATATAATGCACACAAACATTAGAATCTAAATATTTAGCATTTAGATAGCATTGTGTTGTTTTGGTTAGCTTTGCTGCCTTGCCCTGGGTTCCCTCAAAAGACCTGGGATGCTATCTGTGTGGAGTTTCTATGTTCTGTCTTTGTTTGCATTGGTTTCCTCTGGGTGCTCCAGTTTCCTCCCACAGTCCGAAAACAAACTGGTAGATTAACTTCTGGGAAAATTGGTCCTGGTGTGAGAGTGTGTCTGTGTGTGCCCTGTGATGGACTGGCGTCCTGTCCTGAGTGTACCCTGCCTTGCACATGTTACTGGGACAGACTCTTGCTCCCCTATGACCCAGAATTGTAAGAAGCATGTAGAAAATGCATGGATTTTTAGCATTAACAAAGTAATATATTTTTAGATTTTTTAAACAGCAGTTCTGAAAATGTATCTACATTTTCTGTGATCTTTAAAAAGACCTTGTAAAGCCAATAAAGGATTATATCCTTGGCTGTATCGACAAAGTTTTCTTCTAACCTCTTATTAAACAAATCGCAGGAGAAATTATTAGAGTGCCTTGAAAACGCTATAGGGGTCTCTTAGTACTGCAGTTTTCTTTAGCAAACTGCAACAAGAGCTTCAACATTTCTTGTTGTAGTTTGTGATTTATTACACCCGAGATCTTTCCCATCACCAGGGGGCTAACAATGAACTTTGCTCGTACTTTCCTGTTTGTTTTCTTGGCAACTTGTCATGAAATGCAGTCCAGATTCCAGAACTGTGGAGAGTCATGGTTAGAATACATTGTCCTGAGTCATACCTGCAGTATGACACCAGGAGAAAAAAACTTGGCTCCTAACAAGTGCACAATGAAAAATATCAGGGCTCCTCATAACCATCACCATTCTAGAGGTTATTGAGGTGAAGGAGAATAAAATATAGGAAATCCCGGCTGTGAATCCTTAAAAAAAGCTAATCATATTTTCTGTAGACATGAAGATGCACAGACATAAATTTCTTCCCAGGATTTATAATTATTCTTTTTAAGGAGCAGAACTGGACTTTCACAGTGATGCAGATTTGGTGCAAATGAGAGAAATGCATGTTACGTTGCATTCCATATATCCATCCATTTTCTAACCATATTATCCAGTAGAGAGTTGTGGAGGAGACTGAGTCTATCCCAACACACAATGGGTGCAAGGCATAATACACCCTGGGTAGGACACTAGTCCTTCGAAGAGCACAGACAGACAAAGACACAGACAGGCACACACTCACACAAGGGCAAAGTTTCTCAGATATCATCTAACCTACCGATGTGTCTTTGGACTGTGGGAGGAAACTGAATCACCCAGAGGAAACCCACACATACACAGGCAGAACATACAAACTCCACACATATTAGCACCCCAGGGACTGAATCCTGGACCCTAATGCTGGGAGCACATTTCTGCACATGTAAACATTTTTGCAAGGTATGTTGAATGGAGACTAATCTGATTTATCAAACAAAACTTCTCTGGCTCTTTTGAGTGCATCTCCTTATTGATGTCAGTTGTGGTGTTGCGATTGGCCCCAGATACTGCAGGGTACTGTAAGATCAACTAAACCTGTTTTCTGCAAAGAAAGCAACATCCCTTTGGCCTTGATTTTAAGCCACATGTACAAGACCAGGGCAAAATAATTTTGAGGTTTGGAACAAGTCTTAAGGGAGCCTTCAAATCTTTAATTCTCTAAACCAAGAGGCCATGTTTTTTTTGTCTAAAGTTTGTGACTCATATTACAGATATGGATTTTTATTAGCCCTGCACTGACTTCAGCTATTTTGGCAAAAATAAAGTTAAATTGGGGTGTAGGGAATAAATAAAGAACATAATCCCTCTTAGAGTGTAAAATATAAAAATAAGCAGTTGGGACAGAGACCCACAGAAAAAGATTTACATTTAACTTAAACTCTTGTCAGAATAGTTGGGACCTGACCACTGCATCGTTTTCTTCCTCCTGTACACATTCAATTACATACAGTTGTCTGAAGAACTTCAGTTTTATGTCTGTTTGTACATGAACAGTAATTTTCCATATAAATATTCTATTGAAGAATTGATCAGATACAAATAAGAAGTACTGGAGATGCACTCTTGTAATTGCATGCTGAGAAAGTAGGAATTCCTCACAATCACACCTGTTCACTGGAAATGCCAGTTCAGAGTTACTGGTGTTGCAATGAAGCCATTACAAACGATGACAAACAGATGTACACAAAATTAAAAATAAGAGGCGTCTGCCAAGTGTTGATTAAATCCAAGCATAGCTCTTTCCATCCCAAAGCACTTTACATATAGGAGAGGGCAGTCTTTATCCACCACAGAAGTGCTGCACTACCTGGTCGACACCCAGCACCTCCACTGCACAGCAGATCAAGACATGGAAGTGAGAAAGTCTTTTACCACCTATGTGAGGACCTTTAGTGAAGACTGAGCATAATAGAATTTAACCAAGACGCCCGGATTAACAACCAATTATTTTGGTATTTTAAGAGTACTTAAGAGCCTGGTTTGATTTCGCATCTGAAGAACACACTTTCCTCAGTCATCATACTGCCATGCTGATTTGAAAATTCTGCTACTGTACAGAGAGAAGAGTACCACCCACAGATCCACCAATCCCACTTACAGAATTTACAGTACCTACAGTAGTTCTTTTTTTAAATCTACGCTAGATTTTTGCTGTCTTTATATTACTGGGACAAGTCTAGTCGATGCCGTTTCCTGACTGGGGCCAGATGTGATTGCAAAGACCTCGAATTAAAACTATCAAACTAATTGAAGTGTGGATATTAATAAAGTAGAAAGATGTAACCTAAGTCTTTTTAGACAGAACACAGAGCTTTTAATTCTGGAATCTTTTCCTTAACATAAGACAGGTCTTCAAATCTCAGCCGAGTCAAAGTTCTGGTATAGGCCAGGCCAGGGCAGAGTTCTGTTATGTAAATGTCCTCTGTAGACCGCGTTGCTTCATCTCTGTGAATCATGGCCAGTCTGTGACACTCAGGATATTGCTCCACAGGAATGCACAGTAATGCCATTCCAAACAATGCATAGCTCAGCACAGAACTTAAGTTCATAGTTAACCTCATTATATCATAGGCCTAAATCTTCACCATCTTTGATTTGACACTTTTTTCTGAAGTTATACAAGATGACACAGTAAGATAGTTATGAATTAAGCCATATTTGTAGCTCCTTAGAATTTAAGGATGCGTTTCAGTACTCACTGTATACCATGTTCCTAGAATCACGTTTTACAAAAACATGACAACTTTTACTGCATTAACATCTCTTTGAAGATGACTCTTGTCAAGGGTTTTGGTATTTTCTGTCTTTTAACCCTTTCCAGATTCAAACACAACAGATTCATAAGTCTCAAACACCTACATGGTACTGTACACTGGAGTGCACTGAAAAGGAGTCTGGACATCACCAATGAAAGAGTCCAGGGGATCATACCACTCATCATCCCACTCCTTATCCAAAAAACTAAGATGTCTCTCTCTGCTCCTTGTATTTTTTGGGGGGGCAGGCCAGTTAGCCGAAAGGGAACTGAAACACCAAAACGTAGATGACTACATTCTTTTTCAGGGCACCAAGCTTGTGAAAAAGGCTGTGCATTTCTCCTTTCAATACAAAACCACCACTCCTCACCAATTGGGTTAGTTAGTATTAGTAATCTACGTTTGAGGGCGGCATTGCTGCCATGCAGTACTAGGGCCCTGGGTTCAATGTCCTTGCCATGTTCCTGTGGGTTTCCTCTGGGTGCTCCTGTTTCCTCTCCCACACATAATGCCTTTTTTAAGAAAATAAACTTAATTACAAGAATGTACATAGCCATAACAAAGAACACCATTCTAACACTAAATTTCTGCAAAATTAAAAGGTCATAAAAAGTATGATTCCCTTTTCAATCATTTTATTTGGCAAGTGGTGGTGAAGACTGGATTTGCACAACAAAGTCCCTGCAAGACTCCTGGGTGTTACCTCTTGCGGTTGTCCATTGCATATCTCCAAACACCTGTCCCTGGCTCTGAAACCACAGAAGCACAAAGAGACAGGTTTTAGTTTTCTCTTTCCTCAGCACTTGTACAGGGCCTTTTCAGTGCTCCTTGCTGTGGAAAAGCCACATCTGGCTGTATTGCGCTTCATTCTTCCTCTGAGGTTTTGCAAGGATCCTCTTCTCTAGCTCCCTCGTCCTCCACTCTGTGTTGTGTTGGATGAGCGTGTTCCTCACGTTCCTTGGTCCTTGTTTCGTGAGGGACACCAGCAGCCACAGCAGGTTCTGCATCCCTTTGCCCAATCCAGTCAGTGCCAGCCGCAGCAGGATGAACCGGTAGCTGAGCACCATTCCCACTCCCAGGAGCTGCACGGTGTCCATTCTGCCCACATCGATTTGCCAAAGGGCCAGCTCCAGCTCCTGTGTCTCTTCACCGAAACACGGGTCCCGGGGTCAGTGCGGGTTCCTGGTAAGTGAGTGTCTGTGGAGGACGTCTCTGGTCACCAGCCTCTGGTGCACGGCTACCTAGTTGAAGTTCTTCAGTTTGTTGTCCAGCTCCTTGGGTTGAGTCCTCGCTCAGGTCTCCTTTGGGGGTCACCAGCCTCTCCCCAGCAGCCAGTTGCCCTGTGGTCCAAAAACATACTGGTAGGTTAACTGGCATCTGGGAAAATTGGCCCTACAGTAGGTGTGAGTGTGTGCATGTTTGCCCTGCAATGGACTGGCATTCTGTCCAGGGCGTACCCCGTCTTGAGTCTGTTGATAGCTGATATAGGCTCCATCTCCCCCCTGACCCTGAATTGTAAGAAGTGGTTAGAAAAAGAATGGACGGATTATGTTTGCAGACCATATTAAAACAAGAAAATGAGAAAACACTACACCAGCTGCAAAGGAGATTCAAAAAGATGTAGAACAGAGGTGGGCAGTCCTGCTCCCGGAGGCTTTCAAGCTCTCGGTAAAACTGCAGCACCTGAAGAGGACTTCTTAGGCCTGAGTCCACAACACCTCTATCTTGTTTTTGAAACTTTTTGACTGCAATTATACACAATATCCCAAGCAAGGCCTTATTAATGCATTTTACCATTTGAGCTCATATGTCACATTCTTCTCCAGTTGGCCTGCTAAAATCACCTGTGAGGTCTACAGAGTGTACACAGGAGTATTGCACATGTTCCAACACTGACCAATTTTTATTCACTTTATTATACTTACTGCTTTACAATGATCCCATAAAATCAAGTCTAGTACCCATGTATGGAAGGCATTATGTTGAAAAATACCCCTATTATAATCTACTACTGATAATTGAAATGCTTAGTTTCCTTTCTGTTTACAATGATATTACAGTATCTATTGGAATTCATTTCCCAGAAGTAGCTGCTTCCCCTGCTACAGAGGATCACTGTTATTGACTGATATGAAAAACCACTCTCTTCACATCTCACCCACTGTGAACAGCACACTCTGTACCGTACATCTTGCTAAATTCTCACAAATCAATTTGAAAAAGGGTTGGAAAACTGAACAAAAATAACACATCAGTCAGTTCTAACACGTCTAACACTCACTTTTCAAAGGGAACTATGAGTGTTGCTTTGGCAGCCTCTAGTGTTTGAACTTTGCAATGCAAGATTTTGACTTTTTTGTGAAGAGAAGTGGGGCTTGGATGGCACAAGGTGGTGTGATTAGTGCTGCTGCCGTTTCAGCTTCACTCTAGAGAACCATATCTGTGGAGTTTGCATGTTCTCCCCATGTTCATGTCAGTTTTCCTCCCCCTGCCCCAAAGACATCAAAGATTTGTCCCTTTCTTTATGACACGCAATAAGCCTCCTATCTCTCATCTGCCCTTGATCCTGCCTTGCTCTGAACACATTGGGGCAGGCTCCATATTGCCCGGAGCTTTTACAGGAAAAACTGCTTCCAGATGATGGATGGGAGAGGAAGACAAAAAGGTTATTTCTAGGTTATGCCCAAAGCCAAATAATAAAAAAAAAAATACTGGGTCCATAACTACAAAGCAAAGCATGGGATATTTTATTTTTTATCTCCAAAGTGCACAAAACACCAAGCTTGGGCCATTGCATCAGGGAACAGCGATATGTTTAGTTTTATATGGGTGCAGCTCCAGCAAAGAGCAAAGTATAGTCTTATACAATACAGGGATTACCGTAAAAGCGTTCACAAGACACAAAAGAGCTTTACAGTAAGGCACTGGCAGGATTTGTCAAGAAACTCTGGTTTCTTCACAGATGAACTGCGACCACTTTTCAACATAAGAAATTCGGAGCTCTCCGGTTTCCTCAGGGATCACTTGAAGCCGAGGGAAGAACTTCCCACTGGCGATGGAGAACAGAGAACAGAGAAAGGTAGTGAGCAGGTTATACCTGCTACTATTAGAGTGAAGTTACATTATAGCATAGAAAAATGCTATATAAAATGGAAGGAAAAGGACTTTGAAAACGTTGATGAAGTCGGGCAACACTAAATCGGTGAACAGTGCCGTAAGGCCAACATCCAATTCTTCCCCTTTGCAGATTCACACTAATACACACCAAGACTCAAAAGACATTTCACAATGATTTTAGAAAACGCATTTTATTTAATTTCTTCTGCATTTGCCTCACATAGATCATAAAATATACATTGTGTAAGAAGTGGTCTTGGCCACAAAAAACAGCTGTGAATATTGTTCCTCTTGACATATTGCACATATTCCCCCAAAGTTAGTTAGTTGGGAGATTACACCCTGCTGCCATTCTGGAACAGCCAAACCACTTTGCAAGGTCATCCCTTTACCAGAACAATTAAGTAAAGGACTCTTTCAGATTCCGCTAAGCTCTTCATCTCCCTTCACCTTTGAAATCCTTTAAAAGTTAAGAAATGTTTTCATAAAAAAAAGGCTTGTCACTCACGACTGCAGCAGCCAATGTGCAGTTTGCACTTTATTCAAACCCAAGTGTCAACATTGTGCATGAGTTCAGAGCAACTGTAACCCTCCCATGTCCCTTTCTTCCAGGGTTTGAAACTACTTTGAGACGCACACCTAAAAACGGCAACGCTAAAGCTCCATGGAATCATCCTGGTGATGCTTCTTTTAATACGACCTGAACTTTGCCCATCATCAGGACAGACTGGCACCGTTAACCTCAGCAAGAACTCCTCAGAAATGGTCCTCAGAGAGTTCTGGGATCACCCATTGACAAGTGACAATTGCTAACTAAGTATTTCAAAAGGATGGGGAGAAGGGTTCCACTTAAGACATCCTAGTGACTTTAAAACCAACACCGACAGCTTTGTCAAAGGCCCCTGACGAACCGCACATTAGCCTGAAGCATGCTGGCAGACACTGCATCCCTGCAACTACCTGAGCAACTCGAGCGCAGGGTAGATTTCAGAACGCAAGGAGTTCAAGATATAAAAATAGTGGGGTGCTTTCGCTCTCGAAGTGTAGAGATTGCCTCCTAAGTGGCTCCTCTTTATCTGCAGGTGCAGGACTCAGCGATCATGTCCTTGTACTCCTTGTAGACGATACTGCCGTTCTTCTCCATCATCAGGACACTGATGGGCTTGTACTTGTAGGGCACACAGGCAGGTGGCGGCACCTCGCTGTTGGCCAGCTCATGGATGAAATTCTGCACAATGGCATGGTTGGGCGAGTTATAGCCATAATGAAGGACCCGCGGACAATCACCCTTGCAATATCGGGGGTTGTATTTGTGGGGAGCAATAATCCAGTGCTCCCATCCGAGTTCTTGAAAGGTGACTCTGTAGGAGTGGAGCTTGCAGAGGTTTTTGGACGCAGTGCTCTTCTGTTGGTAGTTGGGGATGTCCGAGCCGATGCTGCCCACGTGTCTTGCCCGTCTGGAGCGCCTGAGAGGAACAGGCTCCCTGTGGAGTCCAGGAAGGCTCTCCCAGTGGGCTGCCCCCTCATCATCTAGGTACAGGAGCAGAGCAGGAGCTCTCAGCTGAGTTGTTCTGGAGGGCAGACCCCTTGTCCTCCTCCTCCTCCTCAACCAGCCTCCTTCAGTACACCTGTACCGGATGTCAAAGGACAAGTGCTGCCCTGCGTGCCGAGAGATGTGCCGAGTAATGTCCATCTGCGTCCACTGGTCCTCAGCTTTGAAGACGACTCTGCCTCCCCAGGTGGCCTCGCCTGACGATCCCAGGGAGGTGACCGTGACCTCACAGCTGACGGGCCATTTGCGTGGAGACAGGCCTCTCGAGTGGACTAAAGCTGCCTTTACCAGCTTTTCCCTAGGGAGGATCTTGAGCTCGTACTCCACCGTGTGGGCATTCCAGGGAACTGGGTGAGGAAAGCACAGAGGGACAATGAAGACTGGAATTAGCTGGAAGACTGGATTAAACTGCTTTACTGAGACTGCTAGTGCTAGGACAGATGATGAGATACCAAACCTAACACACATAGAAAACATAAACATGCAATCCTGGAGAGTGATAGTCCTATAGTTTTTATAGGTCACATTAACTACAACTCTTTATAATTTGAATTAAGCACCAGATTGATCCAGTTACAGTAGATCTTAGCTGGAATGAAAACCAGAAATTGTGGCTCTCCAGAATCATTTCTACAGTCCCCAGTCTACCCTAACCAGAGCTGAGATTTCTGGGACAGTCTGTCTATAGGTTTTGATCTTACAGGTTTGCAACAGTGGAATGGTGATATTGTGATTTTTGTTTTAAATCACATATATGGGGTCTTGTGAGTTCTGGTTCTCTTCTAACTTTTAACCTACATTGTAAACTGTGCACCTTGTACACTCACGTGGAATAAGGTCAAGTCCATATATGAATCGCAAGTTTAACATACCAGGGTCTTGTACAGATTTACAGACGCAAAATCCTTATTTTCCACACTACTTTAGCATTAAACCTTTTAAATTTTAACATTAGATTGTTGAACTGTGATACAATTATATTGCACTATTTGAAATATAGTCAGTGTACACTGGAAAACCACTACAAATATTGACTGGAGTGAAATATTATACTAATTTCTAATGCTAGCTGTACTCCATCACGACAAAACCTGAACCCAATCTGAGGACGATGTGCCTGTTCCACAAATTATCGGGACAAACTTGATCATGCCAGACATGAATAAAGTTCCTGCAGGCCGCAAATTGTACCTCCATATACATACAAAAAACATCTGAAATATGAAATTATAAAAAAAGATTTACTACCGTGATGTATGAGTTGTGGAAACTTACTTTTAAAAACCATTATGAAGTTACCTGAATATTGAATTTAACGAAAACAAAAAACGATTGCTGGCAGTTTACGGCACTCTTTTTTTGGCTTCAAAGATGCGATTGAAGCTCTTTCTAGTACTAAATAGACGCGGTGCGTCTCTACACTTTTACAAACAAAATGACTTTAATCTAATCTAGTTGATTTCACTTATGTAGCAAACCTGTTCAGTTACAAGTCAACTCACCTGTAAAAGCGGAGTCATGCTGCGTGTGGCTGGCGGAAGATCGGACGAGTCTCACTGTGTTAGAGCCCAGCTCTCTGAGCTCCTTGGTACTGCCATTACTATGTGTAGATTGCCAATACAAATTAAGCATGTACTGCAAATTCTGGTCGTTAGTTTGATCCGTTGTCATTGTTCTGTGACGCTGATGTGGCTTGTCATGATTTTGTTCTGATAAAACGAGCTGAAGCGGAGACATCGAGGTGCTGTCCCCCACTTTCTGTTCTTGTGTAAAAGTTAAAGATTCCAGGAAAACGCTTAAAGTTAAAACGTGGAACAAGTTGCTATGGCCGGTAGCCTTCATCTTGATCCTCTAGTGCGTGAATGTGATGTCGAAGGCTACCATTATCCAAAGCAAACAAGGCAGTGATACGGGCAATAATTAAGACGATCTCTAGAGGGATTCATTCAACTCGTTAAGCTTTTACTGTGACCCCAATTAACCTCATACGTGCCCTGTCAGGTGACTGACATGACCGGTCAAGTATAAATCTCGAATGCATTTTCATATCTTCTGGAGATAGATGTGTAAATTCGTGAAATTCAGTTTATTTTACTTTCAAGATATTTTTACAATAATAGAAATAATTTAGGCTACTGTGTCTCTTTGAGTACCGTTCCATAACTACAGAAAACTACGGAAGTTTCCCTAGGAGAAAGACGTCGTACTGATTCGTTCAACTCGTTGAACGTCTACTGTGACCCCAATTAACCTTATACTGTACAGTACGTGTGTAAGACATTTGTTTAATTTTTCCCTTTATACAGTACATGTTTCGCAGATGTGTTCATCTAGGTAAATCTCCTATGTGGAGGCTACACATTGGTGCTGGTGCTGGAGCGTAGTACCCATTAACCCAGAAAAGCGCTACATAAATATATTATTATTATTATTATTATTATTATTATTATTATTATTAATAATAATAATAATAATAATAATAATAATAATAATAATAATAATAATAATAATATTATAAATATTTTATGCTAATTAACATTGTCATGAGCGGGTTGATCACAGACTAGTAATGTCTTTGTTTCAGGTTACGATACCATCATTTGGGATTCTGTCCCATTCTACTTTTAGACCCTGGACAACCATTTGAATAATCTAGTTCTAGTACATTGTACTTACAGCTCCAGAGATGCTTGCTTTTTAAAACTTTCCGTAAATTCATGTGATGACGGTAGGGGGCAGACCCGTACAGGGCATATGGTCCTTGCGAACTAAAACTCTGTACAGTATCTGTCTACAAATCAAATTTTGTTTGAATTTCTTTACCAAACAATTTATAAAAAGATTCATTTTCTATAATGTAAGATTTCATATTATATATGTTACATATTTTCAAATCTTATTAGAATACTGCATTTATCATTTCTTGTTTCCACTCAAAGCAGTTTGGAAAGATACTGTATGTGGTTTTGTATTTTAGTGATGAAAATATTTTGTGTTGTAATTGAATGTGTTGTACATACTTAAATAGTATAACACAGACTGGACATAAAGGTTTGTTCAAAACATTCTGATAATGCATACCCTCCTAGTCTCTTGTTTTTTGTATGCACTCCATTTCATTGTACAACTTTATCAATAACGTGAAAGTCTGGAAGGTGGACAGAACCATTAGCAGGACTAACATGGAAGGCAGGAGCTGAAAAGGAACCCGTCTATAGATTTTGGAACAAGCGGATTAAAAAGTTCTGAGGATGCTGTCTTGTGTGTTCCCTGATACTACTCTTTTGTATTCACAGAAGATCATTACTAAAAAAGACTTTTGGTCGGTTTGCAAGCTTGAGTCAGCTAACCATTCAGTCTTTGTAGAAGTGAGATGTCAGGTCTGTGTCTGTCACATGAGTGTCAGCAGGTGACTGTTTGCACACTCTTCCTAGACCAGCTGTGGGTATTAATTGGAGGGCTCTCAGACTGCTTTTATGTTCAGGAGAAAACTCGCCTATCCATCTCTGCTGGCCGTCTGTGAGGAGGAGACAGTTATCTGATCAGAGACATCCAAGTATTTGAAGAGCCAGGAGGGGCCTGGAGAGGGTGGTAAGGAAAGGAATTTGATTCCCAACCTCGTACACAGTTCTACACGCCCATTTACTGATGATTTTAGACTTCAAACCCTGTTCACAGTCTTCAGCAAGCTTCAACAATTAGGTTTTATAGTTGTCTTATTTGAACATTTATATTATCCAAGTAAAATGCTATGATTGTTTCAGTTATGTTTGATAAATATTTTTCATATTTTAGGGGCATGAGTATTGTTTATGTCTGAATTTTTAGTTTTAACGTGTTTTTTTTTTCCAAGTATTTGACCTGGTCAATATCTTGATGATAGCCATCAGATGGTTATATAGCTCAATTGTAGTTTTAGGTACAGGCAAAAGTTTTGTAAAATAGTAAGCAGAATTGTACAGTACATGATATGCTTAATTAGTTATTACTGGTGAATTGTTTAATCACACTATACAATTACTCTATTTAAAATCGACGCTATTTCAGTTTTACTGACATCCCTCATTGCATTTTTAAATGACATTAAATACCTTATTTAAATAAGGTTATTTTTATGGATTGTCTCCACAAAATTACACTTTGTAAAAACATTACATTACACAGTTAACATGTACAAAATAAATATACATATTATTTAAGCATTCTAAAATGTTTTACATTCATTTCGTCCTTATTCTTATACAATTTACAAATGAACTTCAATTTCCCATGCTTTCAAACAAACAAAACACTTCCCACCCCGCAAACACTCTGAAAAATATCCAACTCGCTTGATAAAATGCTAATTTTACACAGACTGGAGGAGATCAACACTTTAAAATTACTACAACACCACCAGTAAAGGTTTGCTTTTCCTTGTCATGAGTAGAGATAATTAGAAAATTTTAATGAGAACCACTTCCTGATTTCTTTATATAAGATAGCAGTGGAGTTGATTTCTCAAACTGAAGTGTGGCAAACACCTGACAATACTGTTTGCTTTTTGGCTGTTGTGTGTAAAACATGCTTCCTGCATGAATCTATTTAAAGGAGTTTATCTTTCAGCCTTGACCATTTTTTCTTCTCTATCTTTGGGAGCTTCGATAGTGCCCTTTTTCTGGCTCTGTACTCCCATCGTGGAACAAGATAAAATGTTCATTGTAACATCCGGCAGCATTTGGATAGCAGGAGAAAAGTACCTATTCGTGCCACTGATTAAAAGAAAGGATAAGAAAAGACAGCTCCAAATATTGACCTAGGCAATACAGCTGATATTTGGCAGGACTAAATAAAGGAATAGTCATGAACAATAAGAAAGGTTATATGTTTTCATGCTTTTAGCCTTTAGTCTTGGACTAGTGATCACAAATTATCTGGCTGTGCTGTGTGCATGTCATATTTCCTCTCTGAATCTCCAACTTTCTCAAACAGCTCTCTTTTAATTAATAAACTAGTACTGTCCGTAAAACACTCAGATTATATTTTTACTTGTACTCCTGATGTGCTTTGATGAACACATCCTTTTAAGCAATATTGTAGTGTACTTATACAATTACACTGTCTTATTTAATGCTGAAGGAAAGTAATTTACTTGTTTAATAGCCAGAAATATACAGCTACAATTAAGTGAGATTATGTTGTTCAACATTTTCTAAAATATCAATCTTAACAGAAAAAAAGCAGTGTGGCAGCCTGGGACACTTCTAGAATTGGCACTGTAAGAGGCAGAGAGCTTTTGTCTCTGTGATACAAAAACCTTTGTAACATTAACTACTTTAGCTATTAGCTTATGATGGATCATGATCTCCAACAATATGAAGAGACTTACTTACAGGTCCACTCTCAGCAAGTATGTTTTCAGCTCTATCAGGTCCAATGAGTTCTATCTCAAAGGTGATCAGCTGAAACCTACTGGCCTTTGGCGCACATGTCATTGGGAGGTTCATTAGCCTTTCATCTGGTCTGGGCAAGTCAGATCCATTATATTACTTTTAGATTATCATGGGACTTAGGCAGTTTTGGTTAGATGAGCATTATTATGAGCAATAGAATATCTTTCTGAACTTTTTTGCACGCTATTTTTGAGCAAAAGAAAGCTACTTCTGTCACCTGCACAAGCAAAGACTGGAGTTAGAATATTTGTTCATGTTTAATTCATTTTGTCTATCTTCAGAAGTGAAGTTGAACTTTTGGAGAATTCTTGCAATTACCGGTAATTATATGTCAGCCCCTATGTAGGTCTAGGCCAGAGCAGTATTCTTCTGAGCAGAAAATTCCCCTGCTGAAGATCCTATTGTTCTTTTTCAGATAGATTAGGGAGCCACTTGTTTTTTTTATTCCAATACTAGTATTATTATAATTACAGTCCTTAATCTCTCCATTCCCAGGGCTTAAGTCTCAGGGTTTCTGCAGGCAGCTTGTCTGTTTCTGGTGACAGGTAAAGTGGCTGTTAATCCTAAAAGTGATCCTAACTCTGGGCCTCTGCAATGGCATGCTTTCTGTGGGCTCGTGTTGTAATCTCGCAGGTTCCTACAGGTAACTGGGACTGACCCATGCCTGGTTAATACATGCCACCCACCATGCCTAGCCTGTACTTTGGGTAGCTCTGATGTGTTGTCTCCTTCAGCAAGGTGAGGGGAAAAATAGTTTGAGGCTCCCACAAGAGGTGGGATTTCAAAATGCTTGTAACTGGGGGACCCCTCAGCAAACCATGACGTAGAAAAGTGAAGTTTAACTGAAGTTCAGAAGCAAACAGAGTAGATATGCAAGCACTGTTATATGGTTATGTCATCTTCTGTCATTTGCCAAACTGCTTTATACCATACAGTGTCGCGGGAAGCCGGAGCCTACCCAGCAAGCAACGAGTGCAAGGCAGGGTACACCCTGGACAGGGCGCCAGTCCATCGCAGGGCAAGTGCAAGCCAGTCATACATGGGGACAATTTGGAGGCCATGGTAAAGACTGAGGGGGGACATTTGGCCTGGACGCCGGGATAACTCCTTACTCTTGTCGAAAAATGCCCGGGGATCTTTAATGACCACTGAGAGTCAGTACCTTGGTTTTACGTCTCATCCGAAAGACAGTTATATGGTTATACTAATAAGAAATATAAAAACATCTATATACTGTAGAAGTGAAATGTCCTACAAAGAGACATTTCCAGGAGTAGGCAGCGATTCTTTTTTAAAAAGGGGGTTCACACAGGGAATGCTCTGAAACATTATTGCACAGCCACAACTTACACAGCTCCTTCCTTCTCCGATCCATCCATTTTCTAACCTCTTCATTCACTTCAGGAGTTGCAGGAGAGACGGTGCCTATACAGGTATGCAACAGGTGCAAAGCAGGGTGCACCTTGTACGGGATGCCAGTCCATCACAGGGCACAGACATAGAGATGCTTGCACTCACACCAGGGCCAATTTTCCAAGAAGTCAATTAACCTACCAGTATGTCTTTGGACTGTGGATGGAAACCCACGCACACACAGGGAGAACAAACAAACTCCACACAGCCACAAGCCCAGGAATTGAATCCAGGGCCCCAGCTGCTACAAGGCAGCAATGCTAACCACTGCTCCAGTGTGCTGCTCCCTTTCTCTCAGCCAATCAAAATATTCTGTAAAACGTGTTCAGAAAATAGAGAAAAAAAAACCCATTCCATAGCTCTGAGGCATTTAGCACGTGTCCAGTAAACATGTGCTTGTACGGTATTTGTACATATAGTAGAGTATTTTCTACTGGCCCTGTCATCCCTAAAATGGGTTCATCTCCTCCACCCACGTGGGTAGTTATCAGGGAGGTTGTGAACAAAGAAAACACGTGAGAGCTTCAGTTCTGTATGAGCCTGGCATGTCCCTTGGCAGTGGTTTGTCTCCAGTCTCAGGATTCTCATCCTTGTCTTCATCTCATTCACGTTGTATTAAGCATCAGTGTTGACCCAGTGGTGAGCTATCTGTCCAGGAAATCTGTGTGAAAGACATTTTCCTTTTGTAAAGACCATTGAGGAGAATCAGCATGTCATTTTAAGGCTCTTATTTTTGTTTCCTGTTGCTCATTCAGGACCCCACAGCTTTCCATCTTTGTACAGAGCTGTTAGGTCAAAGTTACAGTATAAAACATATTTTACTGCATTTCTTTTCTCTAAAAAAAGATCATCCATCCCCTAATGTTGGAAAAGCAAAACCAACTGAAACTGAGATTCAAGAGTGTCCATTAAGATTGTGTTACACTTTCCTACTACACAAGCGCTTTGAGAAGCCACCTTTAAAGGCACTATATAAAATAAAGTTTATTATTATTATTATTATTATTATTATTATTATTATTATTATTGTGATGTCCTTGCATGCATGAAAGACCGGTTTTAGCTGTATGGTGGTAAATAGTTTTTGATATACTGTATCCTGTTTTATTTACTTGTTCACTTTAGCTTATAGCCAGCATTTTTAAGACTTTCCCTACATGCCATAACACATCCTGAGTTAAATTTTTGGTGGATTTTGCCATAAAAATATAGAATAAATGTAGTCATTGACAAGGTACACAGTGTAAGTGCACAAAATTAAAACCTGACACCCCCCTTCAATAAACTGCAGCTGTGTTAGTGTCAAGCTGTGATTTATGTTTGGGCAAGAAGCAAGTCCCTGTTTTTAGTCTGCAGTATTGCAGTGTTTCAAAGGGGTAATGTCCCGATGTCATAGCAATGGGCGCTACACATGTTTTTGTGCTACAAGCTAGATAAAGCAGGGGGTAAGGATATCACTGTGCATTATACAAAGACCTCCCAAAAGATTTGGAGTGCCTCTTTTTGCAGGATCGCACTCCTGAGCTTTTTCTAGCCTTCCTTTAGAAACATACAAACAACAAAACATGAATGTGCTGAAGGATTGTTGAAGGTGGGGTTAAAGTAAAGTAATTGCTACAGTATCTGCCACAACAGTTATTACTGGCAGGCAATAACTGGTTCAGCAGTGAGAAGGAGAAGGGAGAATTCAAACAATTAAGGTCCTGGAACTACTCATTATTGCCCAAAGCAACCCATTTTATAAAGCCATTACATTGCAATTGCAGATGACTAGGAGCAAGCAGGCATGCTGAGGTGAAAGTCTGGAAATGCATTCAGAGCGACAGAACTGAGCTGGATTGTCCCATGTGATCTGAGGGCCATCAGAAAGCATGACATTGATCTCAGCAGGGGCTCCTAAAAATGAAACCTATGTCCGGCATCAGTTACCAGCTACAATAACTTCATATGATTAATCTGTACAGCATTTTTTACAGCTCTCCCACAGTTCCACAATGCATCTGTTTAGCTGTGCTGTATTCCTCTGCCATCACCATACTTTACAGTACACCACTCAGGTTTTCCAAGCGTTTATCATGATGTCGCTGTTTTACCTTATTCTCAATGGATTCTACTTGCATTACTGAAGACCACAACAAACTTTTAGAAGGGAAGCAAAGGATAAAGTATTCATCAGAACAACAGGTTATTAAAGCAGAACGATTAAAACAACGCTGAATACTTGTGCTTCTTTTAGACACTGCTACAGTAGGTGGAGTGTGAAACGTTTATTTCTGGGGAAAATGCAGTCCATGAGGGCCTCCCCAAACCCCTAGCAATGAACCATTGAGTTGACAGTGCAGATTAGCGGGGATTGATTAATTTCACTTACCACTGTAGACAACATTGAGTGCAAACTAGGCCAGAGCAAATGATGAGTCACCTGAAAGCAATTACCAATGTAAAGGCAAACAGTGACTTCACAAAATCTCCATCTGGACCCCTTTATGACTGATGTGCTAAGCTAGTTACATAATTAATATTCAATATCAGGTTTAAGACACTAAGGGGGAGATTCCTCGATTCTTTATAATGCTTTAAGAGGAAAAGCCTGACTTTTGTATTCAAATCTGCTTTAATTTGTCAATGTACTATGACATAAGAACATGTGAAAGGATACAGATGGGAGGAGAAAATGTGTACCATCTTAGTAGCTAGTTGATTAAAGGATGTCATTCAGATAGTTTTTGAAAGGAAGCCAGGGTATCACCTCAACATGGCTAAAGCAGTTTGTTCCACACTCCCACAACTCTTTAGATAAAGAAGAATTTCCTGCTCTTGGTTAAAATAGCACTTTTCCTAGCTGTCACTTGTGTCCTGGGGTTCGTGCTTCACTGTTCAGTCTGATGACGGTTACTGGGTTGTGTTTTTTCAGCACAAATTCTTTGATGACTTTGAATTTTCAGATCAAGTCCTCTCCTTGTCTTCTCTCTTCAAGACTTAGAAGGTTGAGTTCCTTCACACTTTCAGTGTAGGATTTCATTGAGCCACTAAAGATAAGGAATGTACTGTAAGTGGTTGCTTTTCTCTGTACTGATTCCAGAGCAACAATATCTTTTTTGTAGTATGGTGACCAAAACTGCACCGATATTCTAAAGGAGACCTAACTAGTGCTTCACACGTCTTTAACATTGCATCAACATCATGAAACATCAAAAAACTGTCCGTGACCCTGCAGACAGTAGACTTGCATGCAAGGAATAAAAACTTTGGAAAAGAGCTGAATTAGTCTGTCATACAGACCTGATTCCCATTATCTGCGCTCTGCTTAAAAAGGAATGCTCCAGTGTGTTTTTTTCTAGAAACAAAGGAAATCAGCAACACACTACATTTTAAAATATGCATGTAAGAACAATGCCCAGACCTAAATATGCCAGTAATTAATGACATCCTCCCTCCCATAGTATCCTTTCTAATTGTAAGGAATAAAATTAAACTCTTCTTGGCACGTGTAACCACACATTTTATGAATCATGCTTCATTTGATTACTCAGAAATTCTCTCCAGTGAGCGTATATTTGTAAGAAGAAAACTGTTTCCATCCAGCTTTAACCGCTGTGATTGTTTTAGCGTGCACGCTATTTGCCCCAAATGAAAGGCTAAAGAGGCTTAAACTGCAGGGTTTTCCCATGTGTTTCCAAAGCCCCCCGATAAGAACTATAAGCAAGATGTGAAGCACGTGATGGTAACCGCGCCTTTGATAGAAACTGGCAGATGGGTCGCGAAGTGACTGGTTGTTAAAAAGCAAGTTAAGCTAAAACTCTTCAGATTCCTCTCATGACACTCGCAGCTTGGGGAAGATGTATACAGCTGTGCGGAGGCCTTAGAGCTCAGACAGAAAAACACAAAAATGAAAAACAACTGTTTTATTTTGGGGTCTTACATAAGTGCCAGGAGTGTGTTTTCTGAATCTTTTAGTTCAACAGCTCTTATACGGAGAATGTTTTTTATTTTCCACATGGTCTTTCATTCCCTTTAAAGCGTACATTTTAATGTCATGGAAAGACATATCATTTCTTCGTATTGAACGTAAACAGTGTTTTACACTTCTACCGTGTAAAACCAAACACTGAAAAATAATGTTGCAATGGTCCCAGGGTTTCGATGGGCGAGGGTTGTTTTTGAATGAAAAAAACCCATGGCAGATGAAAGACTAGCCCTTTGCATTAAAAATTAAAACACCGAGACGTTGCCAAGTTTTAAGGAACACTCTTACAGTATATTCTCTGTTGTATTCGAGCCTCGCTGCAAAGAAGTTGTGGCGTTTTATTTCCATGCAGTAGCACTGCGTTCTAGTTTAGAAACGTGCACCTTCATTGCAAAGAAACTGCATGTTCATCGCAAATAAAAAACAGCTGTGTTCGCGCTAGCGCCGAATAGGCAACAAAAGGTACCGGTCACTGTACCAGCCTTCCCACAAAACGCAAAATTCGCTGGCTTGTTTTTGCCATTGTGAAAAGAATTCAAGGAAAATAACTAGAATATCAGAATGGCATTTACGAAAGTATACCTGTAACTATGCGGAGACGCTGGAGACAGTGCAATAAGCAACTCGCGGATATTTAATGATCGGAACAGCTTACTTGCAAACTGTAAACCTTAAATCAGGTTTTAGTTAGTAGGAAGTTTTGGAGCATTAAAAGGATTTGGCTTTTCTCTGTATGTTCAGCTGTGGTTTGTCTCGGACGCTGCCCGCTGCGCCCAAAGGACACTGATTGCTTTAGGCCGGGAAGAGAGGGCAGGGAGCAGTCGTTAAGGACAAGACTCCCTCCCCCTCCAGCACTCTGCATTGGAGCTTCAAAACTACAGTTCCCTTTCAGTCGGCCTGCCCCCTGCCAATCAGTCTATTGGGCAGTATCACTTCCTCTGGTGGAGTTGGAGTGTTTTTTTTCCCCTCTCTCTCTCTCCTGGATGCCTACAATGAAACAGTGATGGAGACTTGAGAGTTTGGACGCGAGCGTGGGTAGGACTGTGTGGAACCCGAGTTTAGCCAGAATGGAGACGATCGAACAGCTCGTGTCCTTCCACCACATTCAGGTCCAGCTGAACGGTGGCGCTCCTTGGGGGTTCACTTTGAAAGGGGGTCTGGAGCACGGAGAGCCGCTAATCATTACAAAGGTAAATACTAGTCCGCTTTTAGTAAAAAAAAACATCATTAATTTTTTTTCTCTTCATTTTCTCTTCTTGTTTTCCTTTCAGTGTGCTGCAACTTCATAACCTGTTGCAATGCTTTGCGCTTTTTCTACACTTATTCTGCAGCATCCTCCGCTTGGGGGTTAAAAATTGAGCGTTATATTCCTGTGGATCGCATACTGTTAGCTGTTGCAAATAGCGTGTGTCTTCTTGAATACCTCTTGGTGCGTTTTTCTTGCAGAATGTTTTGTTAAAAAAAAGTTTTTGGTGAGGACGGGTAATGCGAGGAGCCAGCTGTAGGAGTTCGGATATTTTAAACTGCAGTCCCGCTCGCTTCCTGTCGCAATCTGTTCTTGAAAAGTTTTGGGCAGTCAGAGTGAAGGATCCGTTTTATTAATGCTTTTCTTACCATCCGTTGACAAGCGATACAACTGTGACAACCACAATGTACCCCGTATTTTTTCGTGGTCTAATCTGAACCTTCAAACTAGGTCATCTGTTTCAAATCGCATGCAGCCTCATTATTAGTCCGCATTTATCAGTTTAACAGTGGCAACATAATCCTTACTTAATTCTCCACTGAACCACGGTACGTTATCATTAAGTTTCATTACTGTCTATATTAAAGATACTCGTTCTTGGCAGCATTTGTTAAATGTGTAATGTCGTGTTTCACTCGCCTAGACCGCGAAGTGTGAACTAAACGTCAGGCTAGAATCCTTTTGTAAATGAGTGGTTCAAATCGTTTCGCGTTGAAACTTTTTCGTACGGTTTTTCTAAGTGGGGCTACAGTATGGATGTTGTCGTTACTTTTGGGATAATTGGAGGCGGAAATCTGCCCCACGGGATGCTTCTTTCTCAACGGTTTCGGAGCCGGTCACATTTGGGAAACAGCGTCTTGCGGCACAGCCGTGAATATTTACTGTATTTAAGAGTAGCGGTTCTTGATATTAACTTTACCACCAGTATATGCCCAAGAAGCCTCTGCTCTGTAATCTGTTCTACAGAAAAGTTGTTACTACGGTATTTAGCCAAGTGAAATAGAAGTGGGCTTCAGTTGTCACCGGGAACAGGAAGGAACAGCTGGCGAATGAGCTGGAGCGGTGCCTTTCCCTGTTCTATAGAAATACCTACAGATGCACATGGATAGAGTGCTGCTTCTGTATTATAGTTGGTTTTAGAGATTTTGTAAAAATGTTTTAGACAGAGCTGAGCTCAGGTTAGGCTGTTTTTCCTCTCATCTGTGTCTTATTTGTGTCATTCTGCCAGTTTTACTGTAGATCCTGATAACCAGTGCTACGTTTCTAACATCTTCTCAATGCAAGCAAGATACAATTTTTCCCCCTCTTAACCTTTATATTGTAACTAGAGCAGTTTGCTTTCTGCAATTTACAGAAACCTAATGTGGGATATAAATGCTGATTTTCAGCTGAGGCTCAATATGAATAGCAAAGATTGTGTACAGCGTATCACCACAGGGTGCATTTGGTCTTTGTTACTAATCCCACAGGAGTTTAAGAGTAGTAAATTGGGCAGGTTGCATGTTTAATACTGGGGTAAAGAACACAGCCCTTCAATGCCATATTAATTAACATTAAATAACACTGTAATCACAGCAGTTCAGCTATTCAGCAGATCAAAAGGGGACGTTAGGAAGTTTACACTGCAGAGGGATATGTGTGTAGGCCAACGAAGAATGACTAAATTAAAGGACTGTAGCCACAGAATTGGTGTTAGGGTACTGGACTTACACTTCATGAGTAGAAGACAAGATATTTAGCTCAGGTCCCAGTGGAGGGTATTTTTGGGGAGTTAGTGCTACATACAGGGGAGAATCAGCTCATCTATGGAAGTAATTCCGTCATGCATTTTGCAAATCAGATTGACGCCGTATCGGAAAATGTGTATTTTAGGCACCAATAAACTGTATTTCAGCCTCTGCTTCATCGGCTATAGATTGAGTCAGTGGTAAGACCGTAGCTTGGCTAAATCTTTAATTATTAGGTATTCACTGTAAGAACCTTCAATGAGCCAGGAAGGAGGTGTGTTGGTGCAGATCACTTCATCCTATCCATGCTACTCAAGCTTGGTCAGCGATATAACTTTAGTCATGAATCTGGCTTTATGCATGATGGACGAAATGGTTTCTAGATACATTATGATTCTGTGCTTGTGTCATTCCTGTCCTGTTCAGGGCAACAGTCTAGTGTTTGCAAGTGGATTCGTTTTAGAGCACATACTGTAACAGTGTACAGCCTGGGGCTGGAGATTGTGTTTTTATTTGAAACTGCTGTCTCTATTTCGGAGAGAAGGGGGAGGGAAGAAAAAGAGGGGGATCTCCTGGCTCCAGGACTCGCTCGCCACATTCCAGGGAAGTGCTGATTTATTTTTCTTGAATTCGGGTGCTGAGGAGAACAAGCCACCCCCCGGCGATCACATTCTCAGACTTGCTCGTGAGCGTGAAGGAGGTCATTCGCTCGCAGGATAAGAGCCACCCAGCAGGACACCAGCAGAAAGTGTAGTGGGTCCACTAAGGTGGGGGGAAGCAGCAGGCTGTGGCTCCTAAATGTGAGCCCACTTCAGGGGATGACAAAAAACATTTTTTAACTCCATTCTTTGCCTGTTATTTTCCTTTCTTTCTTAAAATGTGTTTTTAATAAGAGTTTAAGTATCAAAACACATAGTTGTGTCTGGACTTTCTGCTTAAAGTTAGAATCATTATTACTGTGCCACACAAGGCGACGGATGATATTCACAGTGAAGAATTTGTGCATTTCATTGTGCAGGACAGAAAGAGGGGACAAAAGGCTGATTGTGGTCCACCTCCCTATACTGCATTCTGTTCTAATGGTGGGTGGTGTATAACCAAAAACAGGAGGCACTTCTTTACACAAAGAGTTGTGGGAGTGCAGAACAAGCCACCCAGCTATGCTTTTGAAAATTGGTACTCTGGTTTCTTTCAAGAAATGGCTGGAGGATGACATCCTTGGATCAATTAACTGAGGGGTAAGATGGGCTGAGAGGCCTCCTCTCATTTGCAAGCCTTCCTGCGTTCCAACAAGCAGTAGCCATTTTGAATTGTTCTACACTTCTTCGTGCTGCGTTGCGAGATTAGTAAAGAGGCAATTATCGGTTTGACAATGACACCCTCAGGTGTTAAAAAAAACCCTTGAAAGCACCAGCTGTCTTCCAGTCAGAGTGTTGTTTTACGAAGGGGAGGTTGACTGTGAGTGGAAGTACTTGTGAAGCAAGAAAAGGAGCCTTTTCTCTACCGGCTTCTCGGACAGGGGACATTCTCCTGTAATTGGATGTAATGTTTGGTATGCGTGGGGGTCTTGGCCACACATCCTGTAGGGTTAACGGATCAGCGCCAGACAAGAGTGGGCTGGATAAATAGTGTGGTTGTTAACCCCTGCATGGAGTCAAGGTAGATCTTTTGCATATGTCTAACATTGTGACCCAAGGGATTTTTGTGGCTAACAAGGACTTCTTAATAAGTGTGATACAGTGTAACAGCGAGTACAATGAGTTTCCAGAAGGAAATCTATTTACTTTTTGGATGATCTGAGATGTTTTTTTTATCCAGTGCTCTCTGATATATCCCTTCATCGGGAAACTAGAGTACAGCCTTTGAACTTGTGAAAAACATTACAAGTTCTCTTACTACACACATGTAACTATCTTTTTAAGGCACTCTACAAGTGCAGTATGTATATTTGTTGTTCCTGGTATCCAGTGTGGAATGTGGACTTTTTAATTTCTTATTTTTAAAAGTTCTCGGTTTGTCATTTCCTGCTCCAAGCATGTCTAGTAATAAGGGCAGCATACTGTATCTTCTGCCTGGTATGTCTTCTAATAGTCTGGGAGTCAGACAAAGAAGTTATGGAGACATAGGGCAGGTGCTGTCAGGAAAGATTGAAATGGGCAAATTAAGAAGGTACCTTCTGTCTGCTGCTTGGCCAGAGAGAATTGCGATTTTCCCACAAGAAAGACACAGATGGATGAGTAGGAGCCTTGGGAGTTTGTCAAATTCGGAATGAAGTGAAAAATACGAGGAATTCCACAAAAAGAAAATTCCATTTCCCAACAAAAGGAGGGGGCTCAAACACGAGGCATGCGGGAATCTGACACCACTTTCAAATTGCACGCAATCCGGAAAAGAATTTAATGGCTGGTCATTGTAAGCATAGGAGAAGTGCTCTTCTGTGCCTTCTGATAGGAACAGACAGTTGCGGTTCACTTTAAAAGTATTTAGCAGAATTCTTTCATGTGAGGCTGAGAAGCCGGAATGCCATAAGTTTTGAAAGTTGTTCTGAGTTTTCTTGCAGTTGCTTCAGCATGGCTGCTGAAGGCTACATTAGATGAAATTTGTTGGATATACAGTATCTGATTCAGCCTCCGAGATTGTCGAGACTTCTATCTACACAGTAGAAGCCATAGCTTCTGTACTTCCCATATTACTCCCAGGATTGACATAATTTGCTTTTGGCTGTGCTGGTCTTAGCTGTGTCACTGTGCCTTCCAGTAGATGCTTTTCATTCATCCATCTATTTCTTACCACTTTTTCCGGTTCAGGTTCACGGGAGGAGCTGGAGCCTGTCCCGGCAGGGTACACTCTGGATGGGACGACAGTCCATCGCAGAGCACATACAAACACAAACACGCACACACTCGCACACAAGGCCATTTTTCCCCAAAAGCCAATTAACATTCCACTATGTTTTTGGATTGTGGGAGGGCAACCGGAGAACCCAGACAAAACCAATGCGAACACGTGGCGAACATGCAGACTCCACCCAGATAGCGCCCCAGGTCTGGAATTGAACCCAGGGCCCCAGTGCTGTGAGGCAGCAATCCTAACCACTGCGCCATTGTGCTGCCCCTTAGATACTTTTAATAATTAATTTCCTTCTTGCGTCGGGCTCCTCTGTGTCCCCAGTCACACTAATTTGTTCTATTCTTGTGAGGGAAGGCAGCAGGAACCCAGGACTCTGGGACAGGGAGCCACGCAGAGCTGAGAGGACTGACCTATCGTTCCACCTTCCCCCAAGTAATGACACCTGATAACTGAAAACAGAAGGGGGTGCTGGGTGAGATTGGAGTTATAGATCTGTCTAAGAGTTTGAGATGAATGGCCTGTCTGATAGAGTTGGTATTATTTTGCTCTTTAACGGATGGGAGGAGATGTTATTGCAATATCGGTATTTAAAAATAATTGACCTACAAATAGGTGTTTGTCTTAGAGGTGCAGGACCAGGGGAAAATGCAGTTCCTGAGAATTTCGTGCTTTCATTAAAGGAACTACTAACCTCTCTTTTTCTGTTTGTGCTTCTGTGCAGCATGGTGTAAAATAAGCTCATATTGAATGTCCTGGATTTTTTCCTACCTTTAGCTCATCCTGTGCTTGTGTGCTTCTTGGTTGTTTTGTCTCTGGCAGTTTCCTAAGCTAGGGACAGTTCCAGCCGTATTGACCACTGGAAGCCTTGAAATCTGTATTTAAGTGATGTTTCCTGCATTCGCTGTCTGGTGGCACTGTTGGAAAGGTTTTTCAAAAGCTCCTTTGCTGAAATACCAAATTAAGCAATTAACCATCAAAGCAGAAAAGACTTGGATGAGAAACACAAATAGGGTGGAAATAAAATAGCAGGAAAATGTAGCTCATGTAACTCTACTGGTCCGTGTTGCAAAGGCATCTTACTAGAGCATATTAGCTTCAGATGTCTCTTTCTCTGTGTCTCCTGTGAGACCTACCTTGGTGTCCAGTGAGCAGGGCCCAGTTCCAGGATTCCTGAGTGCAGTAATTTTGTGGAGAGATTCTATTTCTGCTGGCTGACCCACAGAGTCAATTTTAAAGAGTTTGGGCTGGACTGTGCAGTCTTGGTCTGTTTTTGGAGACATGGGGTGAAAAGGGCAGATCAGGGTTCCAGAGGTGTTTGTTTACCAGGATTCTGTAATCTTACTGGAACCGTGTAAAGAAGAATTAAGTTGCAGAGTCTGTGTATGATTGCATAAGCTGTGCATTGCACGCAGTCTTTTTCATTCTTGTAATCAAAAATCCCAGTCTTTTTAGTTATTTTACAGCGTAGTTGCTACTCTTCCAATAGCTATCAATGTCCTTTCAAAAGTCTTTGTATAAAAGTACATTTATAAATATTTTAATCCCCTGACATATTAAAAAAATCAAGCAAAATCCAAACCAATTAACTGTTGTTTAATGTATTTTGTTCTGAAAGTAACAATGTTAATCCCCTTGTTTATCATGCCTGGGCCTGGTGAACTGTGCATTTTTCAGCAATGTTTTTGTTTGTTCGCTATCCACATCTAGAACTGTTTTAGAGAGTAGAAAGAAAATGTGTTAACTGCATGTGACATTCAGTGGAAAAATCATCATACGTGTTTTTTTCAAAGGAAGTCTACCACGATAGACTGTTTTGTTTCTTGAACAGATTTGAGGACCATTTTCCAAACGCTCCCTCATGCTGATATCATGGTTGTGCGTGGGTGTCTGTCTCCCTCGCTCTCCTCACTGCCGAATAAAACTTAAAAGCACAAAAAGACCAAATTATCAAGACATAATGCGGGTACTGGAGTTTATCATGGGAAGGAAATCATCTTAGCAAAGTGAGTCACTTCTCTTTTTGTTTTACTTTCCTGACGGAAAGTTTTTTTTCTTACTGGTGTGATGTTAATAGGGGCTATAGGGAACTGTTCTTTCATTCTTTCCAGCTTTAATTCGCTGTTGGAACTCGGGTGACTGAAGTGTTTCTGGCAGGTGTTGCAGTGGAGTTTTGCCACTGTAAATAATTAATTGCCCTTGGTAAATGAATTGCCCCTCCTTCTCCCCCCACCTGTTTTCATTTCAGTGTCCTCCAAAGGTAGTTCAAGGCCTTCAACCCCCTCTCCTCCAAGTGTTGTGCTGTGCACTATAAAATGTATAAAATACATATATATTATAAAGTTTTATCTCAATCCAAACAATAGGTAAAACAACAGTTGCAGCAAGTCTTTGCTATTTGGCTGATATTTGAGCTTTGTAAATGGAAAGTTCTCGGGTCAATTTGTAATTTAGTCTGTTAGAGCCAGAGACTAGGGCGTATTTTTCTCCTGTTTGGAAACAGTGCTGACATTTCCCTGTTTGTTGTGGAGGATGATGATAAGTCTTTGAATTAATGATAAGTCTTTGATCTGAATCATTTATTACTTGTTCTTTTTCATTGAAAAAATGGAGACCCCCAGGGATCATCAGGGACTGTACTGAGTGACCACACACACAAAGTATTTTCCAAATTTAGTGATTTCTCCAGATCTCTACTACAGTGGATCTGTGCCACCTCGTTTGATCTTGTCTGTTCTCAGGACCTAGGGAGGGCTAGTGCTGGTTAGAATAGAGTCCTCCAAGGAAAACTAGGTTGCCAGTTGCTGTTGTAAGTGTTGTTGCCCAGTAGGTTAGCGATCTTGCCTCTGGACCAGAATTTACAAACCAAAACTTCATTATGGTCACATGGGACACTGTGCCAAAGGATGTGCTGCCCCTTGGATGAGACATTAAACTGAAGTGCAGACCACATGGCCATTGAAGATCCCAAAGCAGTGTTCTTAAGAGCAGATGTAACTTCAGTGCCCTGGTTATATTCCATTCGACTTGTACAATCTGGCCTCCTTAAAGTTCCTCCTTGATCTAGTGAGCAAAATAATTTCTCGCTCCTCTACCTGATCTGCTGTGCAGTGCCACCCAGGTGTTGGGCCGCAATTCACTGGGGGATTAAGTGGGTACCCGCCGTATGTAAAAAAAAGCTTTGGCATCCTTTGGGATGCTGTGCTGTATGTATTATTACAGGATGTGCTTTGGCAGTGGTTGTCCTGTTGGTCAGATGTTGTGATTTCTATGAATCGTAGCCTTCTTTATAATTATAAACTTCACGGTGAGTTAACATTTAAATTGGGGGGTTCCTTAAGCATTTTTGGAGTATTCAGGGCACAGCTGGCCAGCAGTCGGGGCTGTACATGCTCTCAAATTCCCTTTCGGCAAAGGGCTTATTTTGTTTAGTGATCTGTGATACACCCAAGACTGTGTGCTGTTTCAGGTATCTTTTAATAGATGGGTGTCAGTAAAACAGATGCAGAAATGCAGTTTTAAGGCTAAAACAGTGCTCTTATATATACATTGAGTCAACACAAAACCAAAGCTTAGGTCTTATTTGAGCCCTCACTAAACATTCAGTTAACTTTTCTATAAATACCTAGCCAGCCAAGGTACTTCCTGACTCAAAAACTGTGTTGTAAAATAAGAAAAAGCTTGTGTTTATAAAAAACTCACAGTCCATGGCCTCATTTGTCCAGTCACTTCCTTGCTCCCTTCTCCCTTTAATGTAGCACATCGCAGAGCCTCTGCTCTCATTTGAAACAGCAGAGGGTGACAGCCACAGGCAACCTCTGCTTCCTGGAATTTAACTGTCAACTGACCCATTATCGTTGATCAATTGATCAGGTGACTGAGGATAGTAGGGGAGTGACAGGACATTCTCCCACCTTCTTATCTCCACCTAATATCCTCTTACAGATCTTACATTCCATACACTTATATAGCACTTTTCTGAACACTCCAATAAAGGCGCTTTACAGGAAATGGGGACTCCCCTTCACCACCACCGATGTGGAGCCTCACCTGGATGATGTGACGGCAGCCATAGTGCGCCAGCATGCTCCCCACACATCAGCTATCAGTGGAAAGGAGAACAGAGTAATGAAGCCAATTCTTAGATGGGGATTATTAGGAGGCCATGATTGGTAAGGGCCAATGGAAAACATGGCCAGGACACCGTGGTAACACCCCTACACTTTTCAAGAAACGCCCTGGGATTTTTAATGACCACAGATGGTTTTACGTCTTCTCTGAAGAGCGGCGCCTTTTTACAGTATAGTGTCCCCGTCATTATCACTTCATGTCAGAAGTGAGTTTCTCAGCTTTCCTTGCTGTACCCTCATATATTGAGTAGCTGCCATTATTGGCTCCATTAGCTCCTCCCCACTGATAGCTGATGTGTGGTGAGCGTTCTGGTGCACTATGGCTGCCGTCGCATCATCCAGGTGGATGCTGCACATTGGTGGTGGTGGAGGGGAGTCCCCTTTACCTGTAAAGTGCTATATAAGTGTAAGCAATTATTATTATTATTATTATTATTATTATTATGAAATATCAATTCAGATTGCATTCCTTCAACATTGCAGTCTTCTCCTTGACAAATCAGGCATGCTCTTGACAGATACTGCCCACAAATGAACAAGGCAGTGCTTCTTTCTGAGTAACTTGCACCACTTTTGCATTTGTTTTACATTCATTTATTTTTTTATTTTTTTGAAAAGTTCACACTCCTCCTCCTGTATCACATAACAGGCATTGTGTTGCATTTGTAAAATAAATGCAGCATTGAGACGATTTTTAACAAGTGTAAAATGTGCAGTTTTGATAGGTATCTGGGCTTCTGTGTAAACGAGGAGTCTGACCTCATTTACCATCGTAGGACAAACATGCTCATTTAGTGAAGGAGACTTACTAAGGTGGGAACATTGTATGTTACAGTATGAAAATAGTATGCATTGGCAAATACTTTGCAAAACGAATCAGTAAAAAGAAAGATAAAAGGGATTAAGCAGGAATGCATGTCTCAGCAAAGAAACCTTTTTGGTGTGGAGCAACTGTTTTTGAAACACCGAGAGGAAAGTTACGTCTCATCAGTGCAAAACGATTGCAATTTGATTCTTTCACTTAAACCGAACAGCCAGTTACCTTTGGATCCATCTCAGAATTTTCAGTCTCGTGTTTCAGCTGAAAGGAGTTTGCTGACTGGCAAGGCAGGACCTTTCACAGTGCAGGATTGCAGCCTTGTGAAAGGGGTGTCTGTGCACTTTCTGCTCTCTGTGCTTTCTTCAAGCAGTGCACAGTCTGTCCAGCAAACAATATTCTCGCCACTTTGACATTGAAATGCACCCAAATATGTTAAAAGCTGCACCTTGTGCCACAGACACTATCTAATGTAGTGCTAGTATTTTGCTTTGGATAGCAGCTTTACAACATGTAATGCAAGACCTTGTAATGATTCAGAGATAAAAAAGCAGACTCTCTGTTCTTAGTTTATTTCTGTCGTTTTCCACCTGGGCTTAAACAGTAAGGAACGGATGTGGGGGAGCTAATAATTAAATCAAATATTGTTGTACATATACCTTAAGTTGAAAGGAGCACCTTGTTCTCACTGTTACACAGTTGTAGCATCGAAACGTTATGTAACTGTAAAGAAAAACTAGAAGGATGAATTATTCAACCAGAGTATTTAAATTGCATTTAGATGAGACAGGGCAATGGATTGTGCTCGTCCTTCAGTGTGGCTATATGAAGTCTGTATTGATTGAGGTTTTGTTTGAAGACATTGTCACTATTAAGTGATTCATTTGATCAAATTATTATTTGATTGTGGTTAGGAATGAGCAACAAGAATGAGTGCTACACATTCTGTTAATGAGCGGCGTGGTGTCGTGACTGACTGTTCTCTGATGTGGTGCGATTGCAGAAACATTTGTCTTTATCTTCACTAAGCAGTACTGAAACGCTGTTTTTTGGGGAGCCCTGTTTCAGCTCTCATTCAAAAGTGCTCTCCGACCTGACTCCTGGCACAAGATCAGGATGAGGGTGCTCTGAGCTCCTGCACGAGCACCAGGAAATGCGGAGAAATATTCCAATCCGTTTTAGTTTTGGCTACACTGCAAGTCTGGCTGCTGTTGGCAGGACAGGCTCATGATCCTGGGAATTTAAATCTAATGGCAAACAAAGGCAATTCTTCAAAGCATGTCTTAGTCAGTTCTCCCCCACCCCACAGAGAATGTCTTTGTCCTTTACTGCTCTTTGCCAAAAGGAGCTGGTGAGGCCATGCTGCTGGATCCTGTGTTTGTGCTGGGACATGAAGATGTAGGAGGATCTCCCCCTTTCTGATTTCTTTCCCAAAGCATCATGCAGGAGAAGAAAACATAATCGCACTTCATGGCTGTTCCACATAGCCTGGCGATTATCCATAGGGCAGAGATCACCGGGGTCTTCAATTGTTTTGTTTAGTTCCTGCTTTTAGTACCATTTATTGTTCAGAAAACTGGTTTGGTGAGTTCATCGTTCTGTGGGAACACCAGGATTCACATTCTAGAAGCTCTAAAGGGAATAAAGAGTAAACATGATACTGTTTTGCAAATTAACAGTTGTTTGGGGATTTTTAGCAAATCACACGTCTATGTACTATGTGTATAGAGGCATTGAAATGCAACATAAGTATTTAAATCTGTAGAGTTTTTTGCACTGTAGCATCTTTCAATATGTTTCTTTAAACTGGCGGTAAATCTTCTTTGGCTTTTCTGCACAATGTGCACTTCTGTCAGATGAGCCCCACTTGGAGGAGTGCTGCAGTTCTCACTGAAGACCCTGCAAGCTTGCACCACTAAACTCAAATTTCACTTCAAACCAGCCACCTAGGATTGTGGCAGATGTATTGGTGACAGTGGTTCTTGTTTTTCAAACCTTCACTCTGTTTGGACTGGGGATTTAAACATAAAATTGTTTGAAACATGTTCCCCATAATGATCTTGGGTATGATGAGATGATGCAGAAACAAAAGGCTGAAAACTTCAACGTGTAAGACACAATCTAATGCCAGTTTTTCATTTGACTTTCATTTAAACATTTTAGTTCCAATAATGTATTTATACATTTAAAATCCATAAATGCTTTACAGAAATAGGGTGGCTTACGGTTATTGTATTATATTTAGAAAATTAAGACCAGATGCTCTTCTGTGGAGTTGCGAAATCAAGATATGGAATAAAATAAGAACTTTTATTTCAACACGAAGATTGTAAAATTGTCTTTGAAAATATTTCTTATTTAAATAGGCCTAAGTCTCTTTCTTATACTTTACATATAAGTCTGTTTGTTCTGATTTTATACTCTCTCAGTTGGGAAAAGCCAGTTATTATGCTTTTACAATAACAGTGTCAGTATGTCATTCGTCAATGTCAGTACATTCTTTGGGGGGGAATGAGAATGACTTCACTGACATCACTGCTACCACTTTGCTGGGTGAAAGTGCCTAGAGAATCACAGGAGTTGTTGCTGCACACAACACTGGTGACTTTCCTCCTGTTGTGCCGTAGCGGGGAATCCCGGTGTATCGTTGGTATGGCGCCTTTTAAATATTTTTATAGAATACATTTCTGAAATTTAAACCAAATTTCTCACTTACTGTAAACCATTTACAAAGTGGCATTGTGGGGTATCCTTTTCAGAATAAACAGATAACCGTAGAAGTACAATCTTTGTGATACTACACCAGTAATTACAATTTGATCATGCTCTTTATTGCTTGAGTGCTGGGGGACACGTTACTGTATCCTTCCTGCCTGTTTATTTGTATCCATTCACAAAGTTTCTTTACTCCACAAGGGTTGGGAGGGCTGCTAGCTAGTTTTATTAGTCATTTATTCTTTGACGGATCCTGTCCTAGAAAAACACATTATGTTTACAATTGCAAGATCATTTTAAGTTCTATGATACTGGTGTTCAGAGGTATAGGTGTTCTCAAATGAAGTAATTTGCAGAGCAGTGAATTAATGCTAATTAGCTGAGTCTGGAAAACACAGAAATGTCCTCTGTAGGCCACAGGTTTTGGCTCCATGCACTCATCCACTTTTGTTAATCATTTCTTACAAAGGGGGAAATTGATAATCCCAGAGTAGACATTGTTAGTTTTTCAGTTTAAGCATTAACAAAGGAATGCCTTTTCATTCTGTACACTTTGAGCTAGAAGATCCTAGCTTTTTGGAAAGGGCTCTCCAAATCTATTGATTCTTGTGGCCTTAGATGACAGTGCGTCAGTTTTCTTAGGCTCACTTCAGAGCCCACATAGCAATGATGTCATTGGCACATGGTTGGTGAATAACCACCTTCATACAATGGCTGGCATTCTGCAAGAGGGGTGGTGTGCACCCAGTTAAATATAGATTGTGATCTCACAAGCTCGCCACCAGCCAGGAAGGGAGAGACTGATTTTGAGAAGGGAGCAGAGTCTTGTTAGGACTGTGAAACATATAAAGACACTACAGTACCACCTCTTCCTACTACCAGTCTGTTGGCCAACAAGTCACACCCTTCAACAGAACAGATCTGTTCTAGTTCACTTAGCTCTGTTTCTTGACAGGCTTCCAGTTTGAATTGATGGCTGTTGTAGAATTCCCACGCAATATAGTTGAGTTGGGATCTTTAGCAAAGTTTGAAGAGCCTGAGACAGTGCAAATTGTAACCTTTTCTGGTTGCAGCAGACAAATCCAATTAGCATTTATTTTTCCTCTGTAAAAAAAGGATCTAGACAATTGTTTTTTTGGATAAAACTTAAAAACCAAACTCCTTGAGGATTAATGACAATATTGTGCTGTAGACCACCCACCACATTTAGTCATAAAGATGTTTTAGTTCCTATGCAGTCATATCTGCATAGGAATAAGGGTCAATTTTATTTCGATTTTATTTTCAGTTTGCTTTTGACCAAATTATTTTTTTCTGAATATTTTCTGTGCCATGCAAGAGATAATTTGGTCTTGAGTCAGTCTGTGGGTATTGCCTGATGGTGTTGAAACTGGGTTTCCTCTGCTTTCTATGCTATCTTAATATAGGGGAGTGTGCAAGGTCTTTGGAGAACATTGGCACTGTTTGTGAAGTTGTTTCCCAAGACAGATCTTTGCTATTACAACAGTGTCCTTTCTGATCTTTCCAACTATGGGATTTCGCAAACAGTTCCCCACCCTGATATCCTATTTTTGGACTGCAAATTGAAAAACTAACATAGAAAAGTGGGGCATTGAAATCTAAAACAAAGAGTTATTTTTGTGTCTGTTTTGTAAAGACTAATTTTAAATTGGGATAAATAACGTGAACCGAACAATAGCCCCCGCTGTCCTACCTGGTTTTATGTGCAAAAGTGACGGGATAATTGTTTCTAGAAGAGGCTTAATGAACAGTGCTTCCTTGAGCCAGTCCATGGAGACCCAGTGCCAGAAGACAGCACGATTTCAGCACACAAGGCCTCTATTGTAAAGTTTGCTCTGTTGGTGGAAAGTACGAATGTGTGCCCTTGCTAAAATGGGACCTCAGTTCAGTGGAAACACTAGGTGTGGCAGATGTAAGAGACGCCACAGCTGCTTTTAATGTTTTTGCCCAGGAAAAAGAAGAAAACAAACATTATAGCTTGGAGGTGTGATGGCAGACAGGGTATCGCCAGAGGAAGCAGAGTGTTTTTCAGATAGGAGAGAGTGGCTGTCCTAAACATGTTGGACTCTTGTGTCCATTCTTGAAATAAATACAGTGCCGACTGTCGAAATTAAGAAGAGCTGAGCTTCATTACCTCACTGTTGAAACTTGTTGAACAGCTCCCTGGAGAAATTGAGTTTTTGATGAAGCATGGGAAAGATCTCGCTCCATTCTGACTGAACTACTGTAGTTTGTGATTCCTGTCTCAAAGGTAAGGCCCTGTTTGAAATTTCTTAAGGAGGGTGGCATAGTCTTGTAGTAAATGTGAGACAAACTAGGTGAAATGGAATAGGTTTAATCTTCTACCTTTGTTTATATCCTCTTTAATATCTAATGTTTGGGAGAGGTAACATTGAAAGCTGTTTTTAAATATACAAAATCTAGATTATTAACCCATCTAGATTATTGGGTTTCTAGAAGTTAATTAACTCTGAGAATTTCATCCAGCCATTTCTTGAAAGAAGCCTAGTTACATTACATACATAGCTTGGTAGCTTGTTGCAGACTCCCACAACCCTTTGTGGAAAGAAATGCCTCTTATTAAAGTACTGCCCTGAAGTTTCTGTTTGAGTTGTCTGATTGATGTCTCACTGCTGATTCTGAAGAAGCTTGTTGGTTTGATTTTGCCTTTGAAGATTTTAAATGCTTGCATCAGGTCCCTGTATAGTCTTTTCTGGTCCAGACTAAAACAAATCAGTTCCTTTTGCTCAGAACTTCCGAATTTTGGTTCTGGGGTCCCACACATATCTGTTTTTTTTCTATATATTCTTAATTACATAATTGAACCTTTAACTGACCTTATAATAGGATTAATTTGAACTAATGTTTATGTTCCTAAAGAAAACGTTTTTTTAGGTTTGAGGTTGCTTTTTGACTGAGGTGTTTAACAAGTAACTTTTAAAATTTTGAGAAGAAATAAACCATGCTAAGGTTTGATTGGGAACCAGTGTCAGTGTTAGTCGTTCTTCTAATCCTCGTAACATATATGGCTTCTTTGGATTGATTCAGTATCTTTTTAGTAAGATGGTATCAACAATTTTTCACATTTTCTCAAAAAGGTCTGTTTAGTGCATTGTACAATTTTATGATAACATTATTTTAATACTTTAAATATACATCCTAAAAGAGTTTTGTTTTATATTGCTTCCCATTGTCTTGACGATGTCAATGATTTGGACATTTAAAAAATTAGCTGTAAGTTCTGTGTTTCCTGTGTCATATGTAGATCATGTAAAGAATGTAGCTACATGCAAATGATCACATATTAACACACTGTTGGGGAAGTGACTATTTTTTATGAACAATTGTGATAGGTAAATTCAGCATGGTGATTAATAATGATCATCCACAGCTTGATCCACAGAGGTTCTACTGTGAACGTTGTAGGCTGGTAGTGAGTGTGGGTACTGCCGTCCATTTGCAATGCATGATTTGCACCAGGTTGCTGTTCTGTTGGACTTTCTCCCATTTGCTCTCACAACTGGACGACCATGTGCCTGTTCATTGGCCTCTGAGCTCTGCATGCCACACGTTATCGAGCTCATCTACAGATGTTCAGTGGGGCTCAAATTCAGCGTGTAGGACATCATTGGCATAACTGTCGCATTCTCGTCCCACAAGAAGGCCATTGATATACGAGCAGCAGGAAGATGTACATTGTCCTGCCGGAGTGCTGTCAAGTCAGGATGAGTTTCAAGCTCAGCAAGGCTGGCACTGGTCAGCTCTGGGCTGGAAGTCTTCTAAGAAAAGCTATCATATTGGTAATGGTGGGCCAGTTGGGGGACTGGAATTTCTAAACCAAAGTGCCAGTATGGTACTTTGTCCCCATTTGCTGTAGGAAGTGCCATCCTTCCAAACTACTCGGTCATTAAATATGCCATTGTACTTTTGGAAAGAGTAGGGGTACTTACTCTGGAGTCTGACAGGTTAACCTCCTTCATTTCCTACGTGGAAAATGTAATCCTCCTTAAATTCCTCTTTAATTCAATTGGTGAAGCAATTTCTCAATTTCTCACTGATCTGCAGTGCAGAAAGGCTGCCATGTGTCAGCAAGGTGCAGCTGCACTTCAGGAGTAGGTGAAGAGGGTCTCCTATGTGTAAAGCACTCTGGGATGAAGAGGGGGACTGCTAAATCCCTGTATGGGATTGTTTTTATTAAATTGGGTACTAGAATGTGATCAACATGGTGCTGAGCAGTCGCATGGTCCTTTCCTTTGATCTTGGAAATCTTGTGGCATGTGGTCTCCTGATATTCTTGAGCACGCCCTGGCCTAGAATTGATGAGATTATAGATGTCGTGTCTTGCCAGATAAAACATTTCTGACAGTGATATCGTGGAACAGCAGTGAGCTGACCTAGTCTAGCCTCCAACGTGCCAGTGGAATGAAGGTGTTCAGTTCCTCATGACTGGGAGTCCCTCATTTCCTGAGTTCCCTCATCGCCTGTGCCAAATGATGTGATTCAGTGCTTTCGCAACATTTAAAGTCATTGGAGTGTGTGACAGTTAGTGATGAGGGGTCGTTTAATTAAAATGACCCCAGAAAACATTTCAGCAAAATCCAAAAGCTGCACAGTTTGTTTCTAAAGACACCCTTGCCTTTAAGAGTGTTCTTGCAAGTCCCGAGGAATGTATGTTTGGCTGCTGAATCAAGCCATTCCACAGTGGCCTGGATCCAGAACGCAGGTGCCGTTTTTTGGCCTGAAATTGCTCAAAATAAATGGCTCAACTGAAACCCCAGATGTTGAAATGTTTTTGTGAGTCCTTTCACAGCTTGTCAGTCAAAGCGTGCCGAAGTAACGTTCAGCAGTCTTGGAAAAGAGGCCCTGCTGTGGTCAAACAGAAACCATCGTCAGGGTGGTGAGGTCATGTGTCTGGCAGTAAGAACCAGGCTGCTGTTACATGACGTATTTTACGCCTGCAAATCCCAGAGGGCAAAGCTACTTGAATGCCCTTTGCTCAGGGAATGCAAATGAAAGACTTACGGTGGCTTGAAGAACTGCTTAGACACAGTGTGCAAAATAAACACGTGCTGTAGGAATTACAGTTAGTGGAATCTAAAGGATAAAATTCATGAAAGACTAGACTAGAACTGATTCTGACTTCTAACCAAGGTAACAGATATAGTAGGTATAGACCACTGGTGGGGCTACTGCTTTTTATGCATTTTGAAAAAACAGGAAAAAACAGCCTCCATTGGTTCCTTATTTATGGTTTATCTGTTGCAGGTAAAGCTATAAATGCTGCTGCAGGGTTACAAGCAGAAACCATGCTATTGTCCTGCAGAGAATAATGAATGATAGACAATACTCATTGAGAAATCAGTGTTTAATATGTTCTCTAATGCCAAAAAGTAGATTTCAATACTGTGCTCCAGTTGTCTGGCAAGATCAGATTACACAGGAGTGAGATGTGCTTGGGAGAGTGTGTACCAGGCACACATTTTGAATACCCCATGTACAGTGACTTTTGCAAATTTCCCAAAATGTTATTGGGCCACTGCAGTTTAGACAAGTGTTTTCCAGTGTGATTGAATTGGACAGGGGTTGAGGTGCATTAGTGTACTGGAGTGTACCACACTGGTCTGGTGTGTACTGCTTCCTGGGCAGCTTTCTGAGTAATGACACTGTGCAAACATACAACAGTTCTTTTGCTATTCTTGTCTTTTGGGTATTGTACTGAAGTACTGAAAAAGTTGCAATGACATACATGTTCAAGGTTCTATTTCCTTAACCAATTAAATGATCTATATTTTGTTATGGGAAGTGACTAAAATAAGTGCTACTGTATGCCTTGAAATTCTGCTTTTTAACTGAGGTGCATTGCCACACAGTTTGAACATTTTTTTTCTGTTAATAAAGTAAACAAATTCACTTATCAGGAGAAACAGATAACTGCACTGTAAAGTTCCGTGAGATTTATGTCACAGCAATATGGTCGTAGATTATTAATGTGTGAATATTTCAGTAGAAGGAGAAAATAGATCCTTTGAGAGGAGTGAGACTAGGAGAGCAGCTTTTAAAATTGGTTTGTATATTCAAAACCTGTCTACGAACTGAACCAATTGCTGCTTTTGTTTTTAGATTGTTTTGTGGAGATCTAACAACCTAAAGACTATCTGGGAAACATGTGCTCTGAGATTTTATATTTCCCAAGTTATAAGAAAATGTTTGGCCTTCAGTGGCAGTGAAATGAAAAGATGAGACTTGCTCGTTGTTTAAAGGTAAGAGTCTTGTTGTTGGATTTGTAACAGTCTTGTTTATAGAGTGGTACAGTATGTCATTCCATGGAACATTTCTAAGGTTATTTTAAAGGAATATGAGCCTGACAAGAATTTGGAACTTCATAAAACTAAGAATGGTAGGCACTTCTTCAAACAAAAATAGTTGTGGGAGTTTGGAACAAATTGCCCAGCCATGTTGTTGAAAATGATACCCTGGCTTCCATCAAGAAACTGTCAGATTATATCCCATGGTCAACTAGCTGCAAACTACTTAACGGACTCGATGGTCCCCCTCTCATTTGTAGTTTTCTTATGCTGTGATTGCTGTGCGTTTATAGTCCCGTGTTTTATTCCTGTTGTCAGTCTTTTAAAAGGGCTTGTATCCCAGCTCCCAAGATTGCAGTTCAACCTCATCTTGTATCTGTAAGTCCAACTTGGTTACTTATGTTACTCAATGGAGGGTGGAAAAGGGCAGCATATGGGAAGCATTTTTCTGGTATTCCGAACAAAACCTCTGGCAGGGACCAGTGTGAATGGGCAGCTTTTGGAGATGGAGTGCAAAGCTGAAGGCTCAGCTGAGTCCATTGAGCAATGAGAAAATGAAACTATTGCTTCAGTATTCGAGCTGTGTGACAGAGCATCCATGCAGAATTGTGGCCCGGTTTGTTATTGTTATTTGACCAAAAGAGGTGCGTCACTTTACAGTCCAAGGCAAGAGGACAGGTTGGGGAGGGTACATTATACAAGCTTGGCCTTGTGTTTCAGACTCCTGCAGCACTTGTGATATGTAATCGTTTGACATCGGCGGTCAGAACTGTTCAACAAAAAGTCAAGAAGAGGTGAGAAATATTGGATATGTCGGCACACCCCAGAGAGAAACATCACCAGCAACAGCCGAATTACAGACCCATGTTCTGCCAAAACATTTTTGAAAAGTTAAATTTCTACAGCCCTGGGTTCAATTCATGAGTGCAGTCTGCATGGAGTTAGCGATGTTCTCCCTGAATTTGCGTGGGTTTCCTCAGGTGCTCCAGTTTCCTCCCACAGTCCAAAGACATACTGTTAGGTTAAATGGCTTCTGTAAAATTGGCCCTTTTGTAAGTGTGTGCCATGCAATGGATTGGCATCCCATCCAGAGTGTATCGCACCTTGTAGGATAGGTTCTGGGTCACTGTGTCTCTGAATTATATAAGCAGTTATTCAAAGTGATATGACAATGACATTTATAGAAGGGACCAGAATGTGGAAGAATTTTGGAGTTAGTACAGTAAAAATAGTTTTATTTTTGGATGCCTTTCAAAAAGCTCAAAGCACATAGAAGCAAATTAACTCCAAACTTCTGTAACAGAAGCAAAATAAAAGGAATTGAAAGAAAAAAAGATCAGATATGCATATAGGTCTGACAGCTGTTTCATTGTTCATTTTTATTTTTGTTTGGCTGTAAACTGTCACTATGGGAATTGGTGTTATTGCCATCAATTTTAGTCTTGGTTTAGGGTTGACATTGAACAGCTTGTCTGCTCTGAGCATGCACTGGATTGAAAATGGCACACAGAAGTTTGGTAGGAATAAGAAGCCACAAGAAAAACACTCTGAGCTACATTAAACAGAGTTTTGTTCTGTCTTTCACCAAAGTAGCCAAATTTTTTAAATTCCCTAATCAGCTTATTAGGTCTGGAGCCATGTGGATAGTCCTAACTTCAAATGCTTGTAGACTGGAAATGCCCTCATCACAGGGACTGAATGTGGCTCTGCTTACATGCTTGTTGGGATGGTGACGCATTGAGTGAATCCAAAACTTTCTTCACTGGGCAATCCTCAAAACAGGCATCATTGACATGATGTTCTACAGGTGTTTCCATGGCATCGGTGCAAAATAAAATAGAATTATGTAATATTAGCAGGACAATACAGTACAGTACGATACAATACAAAGTGGTACAATAAAACACATCAGGTTACAGTGCTGTCTGGTGCAGTACAATACAGTGGTTCTCTCCCTCCTGTGCAAATATAACCCTCCTCACTCTATTATGCAGTTCTGACTGGAGTCCACCTTTTTCATCAAGAAGAAGCTGAAGTCCGTAATGGTTCCTCCACTGTCCCTCAGGCTGTGGCAGGCACACACTAAGGACAGCACTCAACCTGCAGAGCCAGAGAATCGGAGAAGTGCAGGAACTGTTTATGGCTCAGGATTTAGGGTGTTTCTCTTGTTTCCATCCGAAATGGAAACCCAAAACGTTAAAAGGCTGGCAGCTCTCCTGAGTTCCCTACGCATGACGTCTTTCCTGCTTTACAGATCGAAGAAGGTGGGAAGGCCGCGCTGTGCAAGAAGCTGCGTGTGGGAGACGAGCTGGTGAATATCAACGGCTCGGCACTGTACGGATCCAGGCAGGAGGCCCTCATCCTCATCAAGGGCTCTTATAGGATCCTCAAGATGGTGGTTCGCAGGTAAACCTTCCCACTGTCCCTGGAAATAAAATACCTTGGTGTGGGTCGGGGGAAGATGAATCCACTGTTGCCCTCTGCCTCTCCTTGCAGTGTGTCTCTGTTCTGCACTGCTACACATCTGTGAAGGAGAGTAACCCTAGCGTTACTCAGAAGGTTACTTGGCTCAGAAGGTTTCATTTTTCGCTCTACAGTGACGGCTTGTGGCAATTATTAGAATTGCAGCCATGCAATGCAATTGTGGCTCTTTGCAATTCTTAAAGAAATTATAATTATAATGATTACACCTGTAGAGCACTTTTCTGGACACTCCACTCAAAGGTAATTGGGACTAACCTCCACCCCCAACAACAGCCACAGCACTCCAGTAAACTCACCACAGAACAGCTAACAGCGGGGAGGATAGATAGATACTTTATTGATCCCGTGAGGGAAATTGCAGTGCAACAGCAGCTTAACACACACAACACAGCCACAGTGTAACGAATTATATACTAATAGTACAATACATACAATACAATACAATACAAGAGTTACTCACAGTCCGGACACACAAGAGGAAACTAGAACAGAACAGTACACAGAAAATCGTATCACACGTATGAATATAAATATAGATGTAACCATAGATATAAATATAAATGTATATTTACATTTACATTTATAAATGGAAATGGAGAACAGAGTAATGAAACCAATTGATACAGACGATTATTAGGAGACCATGATTGTTAAAGACCAGGGGAAAAATTGGCCACGGCACCAGGGTAAAACCCCTACTCTTTTTGAGAAACGCTGTGGGATTTTTAATGACCGCAGATTTAGGTCTCATCCAAAGGATGATGCCTTCTTGAGAGTATAGTGTCCCCATCACTATACTGGGGCATTAGGACCACACAGACTGCAGGGTGAGCGCCCCCTACTAGTCACACTAACACCAATTCCAGCAGCAACCTTAGTTTTCTCCGGTACTGGCCAGGCTCACACCTGCTCAGCTTCAGTGAGTTGCAGCCAGTTGTAAGTTGCAGGGTGGGGATAGCTGCTGCCAAGATCTTTGACATAAAAGATCTTAAGTGTATCTGTGTGTATCTGAGTGTGTCTGTTTTTTAGCTGCTGCCAAGATCTTTGACATAAAAGATATTGAGTGTATCTGAGTGTGTCTGTTTTTTTTAATCAATGAAATCATATGTTTGAGTGATGAAATTGCTTATCAATGTTTGTAAGTCAACAAATCAATGAAATCAATAAGTCTTGGCAGAATGCTGCTGTGTGCACTCTTACACTCTTAATACAAGAGTTCTTTCTGTGCACCCTAAAATTAAAAAAAAATGTCTGCTCTAAAATTCAGCCTGCTGATCTTGGAATCCCATAAAATTATTCTCTTGGAGAATCCTATCTTTTTAAAATGCCAATTCCTTGGAATTGCACTGTATTCCCTCTGGTCATAGTTACCCCAGTCCTATAGATGTGGCTAGCCCCACCCAGATTTCCAAAACCCAATGGAGAAGAAAGCTTTTTTTTAAAATCAAATTATCAGCTGAATAAGTTCTACAGCGAAGATTAAAAAAACCAACTCTTTAAAGGGGGCGGTTTATGCTTTGGGGAGTTCATTCCAAGCTGCAATAAAGCGGATTAAAAAAAATAATAATCAGAAAAAATTCTTTCCATATTTTGGAAGTAGAATAATGTCATACTGAAAACACTCTGTTATTATCCAGTACTAATGCAGAGCCAAATTTCCAAACTGTTGGTTTCATGAAATGCCGCAAAATAAAATACATTTTAGAAGCACCCAACTTAAATGGAAACATTTTCCGTTCGGTTCTGAGCAAAACTTCACAAGGGGAGCCACAGTTCCTGCCAGACTTTCTATGGATTTTCCACTCTCTCGTGTAATGTTCCCTCATCTATAGCACAATGCACCACCTGCTGGTTTCAGGTTGAACCAGCTGGATGATTTAAAAAAAAAGTGTCCAGTAAACCCATTTACCAACATGAGACGAAAAGCCATCAAGCCAGTTTTGTTTGTTTGATTTATTTGGTATGAATAAGGTTGACACTTAGTTTTGGGTGCTTCCAAAATTAGAAAATGTCACTGGCGTCTTTGATGAGGAAGGAGTGGAGAAATGTGTTTTGTGTATAGACATCCCTGGAACAGCCCTGGTCAACTGTCTCTTCTCTTTGTCCTCTGAAAATGCGAGTATTTACACCAAACGTTTGCAGATATAAATACTTTTACATGGTTTCTTGCCTCATGTTACATATGGGTTTTGATCAATTTAGTAAATTCATTGAGCTATTGGATTAAGGATTAGTTTATTGTGATCATTGAGAGCTATGATCTGTGAACTATAAGAGCTGTGATCAGTGTTTTTTTTATTTACTACCTATCACATTAGTGTTTTTAGTTCAAATTACCTAACTGAACAAATTAGATGCTTCAGTGCTCCATTTGAAATTTCTTGGAAATTAACTATGTAAGGGTCACCCCTAAAACCTGCTAGAATATTCTCTTTGGGACTAGGGTGGGCCATCCCTGTTGAGGAACACCATCTCTCTGGGGTGAGGGCTGGATTCCCTTCTTCTAGAACAGCCTCTCTATGGGGCTAGTCACCCTCCTGTTCTAGAACATCCTCTCTCCAGGACAACAGCTGCTGTCCCCTGGTCTAGAAGAACATATCCCTGGGGCTCGGGCTGGTCCCCCCCTGTTCTAGAACATTCTTTCGCTGGCACTAGGGCTGCCCACCCTTGTTCTAGAACATTCTAAGTGCCACTTTGTTAGGATGAAGGAGAGTTCAATACACATGGAAGAGTCAGCATAGTTTACAAACCAGCATCTATTACCTCCAGTACATTAGTGAATAACTTTGAGATATAGCACAAAATAAGCCACTTCTGGGGCTGTAACCAGACATAACACTGGGTTGTGTTGTGAAAGTACACTGTGTTCATGACCTAGACTGCTAAGTCCTCAGGAATTCCTGGGATGACTCCTGAGTTAGTCAGTCATTCGTGGTACAAGCTGTAGAAGTTTGTTGTTAAAATGACACCAGTACTTTTATTTCTTTATCCCTTCGTTGGCTGTATTGTTTTAATTAATGGAAGCCTCCCTTCCAGTTTCCTTTGAGTGGGTGAGACCTGAAGGATGTGGCTGTTCCTCAGTGGAAAGATCACCCTGCCCCTTCTGGTGGCAAAAGCAAACAAATGAGGAACCGTGCCTGGTATCCTGCAGGCTGTGACTGGAGCCATTAATAAGCACCATTGCTTTGGGTGTGCCAGTGACGGCTACCTCTGTCTGTCTGAAGTGTTGGTCATTTCCAGGGCCTCCATGCTTGTCTGTCGGCTGGTGGAAACATAAATACAGATTCAGCGGACAGTTCAGGGCAGTACCAGGATAAGCTGTGTGGGTTTTCACACAGGGAACAGAGCCAGTATCTTTTAGAAGGGACGTCACTTCCAGAGTCTTAGTCATCTCTGTATATTGTCTAATGAATTCTAAATGTAACTAAAATACCCAGTGCAGGTTTTACTGGAGAACAATCATATTTCAAAGTTAGCTTCATACAGTATATATATATATCTTTTGAAATGGATATTTCAGCCTCATTTACTAATTGTCAGGAATTCAAAATACAATAGGTAGGATTATTTTAAGAAATAACTGATTTACTTGCACAATTACCGAGACCTTTAGAATCAGAAAAGAACATCGTTTTTGTTTTATGTGTAAAAACTTAATGTAAACATAAAATACATTAATTCTGCTACATGTCCATTGGATCCAATACTGACCACAGTTTTGAAGGCTGTTTTCAGCATTCTGTGCAATAATGTCCTTGCTATACATTACCAGCATCTTTCAAAACTGCCCAAGTCAAATCCTTCAAGACGGTTATCTTAATTAAATACTTAGTAATTTAATTCCCATTTTGAAAATTTTCTATTCTTAGCTTGAGTCCTCAAAGGGTAGTCTTTTACCTCGGTTTTACATCTCATCCAAAGGACGGCGCCTGTTTACAGCATAGTGTCCCCGTCACTATACTGGGGGATTATGACCAACATGGACTGCAGGGTGAGCGCCCCCTGCTGGCCCCACTAACACCTCTTCCAGCAGCAACCTTAGTTTTTCCCAGGAGGGCTCCCATCCAAGTACTGACCAGGCTCACACCTGGAGTGGCTAGAAAATCCATGTGGTGCTCCACAGAGCTCCATTCTGGGCCCTTTATTTTCCTCATGCATGGTACAGTTTGTGAGTGGCACAGTGGTGCTATGGTCAGCATTGCTGCCTTGCAGTGCCGGGGCCCTGGGTTCAATTCTATACCTGGGATGCTATCTGTGTGGAGTTTGCATGTTCTCCCCGTGTTTGCTTGGGTTTCCTCTGGGTTCTCTGTTTTTTTCCCACAGTCCAAAGAGGTACTTGGAGGGTAATTAGGCTGTGGGAAAATTGGTTCTTGTGTGAGTGTGTGCCCTACTGTATGTCTGTTTTGGTGTCTTGTGTCTCTGCCCTGTAAGTCTGTATTGGATTAAGCAGTTAGTAAATAGACGCTTTAGTTTGGTGGATTATTGGTAAGTATGGCAGAAGCGTTTGTGTTTGTGCTGGTAATAGTTTGCTTTATACGTATGTTAGCCCAGTTGAAGCTAATGCTATCAAAGTTTTACTCAGTTGTGTTGCCGATAATAGAGGATGAATAGCTCAAAATTCTGGATTCTCAATTGACTGGTCCTTAAGAGCCTCAGGGGGACTTTGTTTATATCTGATCTGTATATTTTCTTGATTAAAAATGTGGAATTTTCACTCAAGGAGTTAAAAGTAAGTAGAAAATTCAGGACTGTGCATATCCAAGATTAGGCTTAAGTATCCCAGCACTGCAAGTTTTGGCTCCAGGCTAGTTTGCAAAGCATGATGTAAATTGACACATTTGATTAATCAGCTCCACTCTTTCCTGACAGTTTGGGGATGAGAGGCCTGAGGAATTCTTTCGACATAACATCACGCTTCCTGTTCAGCCCTTGTCGTTTTCCTCTCCTTTTCCTGTGGGAACCCCCGGGCTGGGCCCATGTCGGGGAGGGGGTGATGCAGGAGCCCACTAAAAACACTTCTCTGCAAAGGCTAAACTGTTTGTGTTGAGAACCACAAGCAGCTGTCGAAACAGGGGAAAGAAAAAAGCGTGACGCAGGCCAACATACACAAGCCTGCTGTCTTGCCGTTGAAGAGAAGCTGTTTGTTCCGAGTAAATGGGGGGCTTTGAAGGAGCTGAAACTTGTGAATATGTGTCCTGGAGGTACTGGGGGGGGGGAAGAAGAAGATTCTGTGGTGATAGCAGCTGGCAGCATTTTCCAAGAAATGCAATGAAGACTGGAAAGCAAATGACCCAGTTGTCTTCCCTGAGAGTATTTAATGTGCAAAACGTACTACTCAACCCAAAAACTACACTTTCAATGAATTGCTTATAACAAAAGTACTTATACTTGCAACCAGTGGTGTGAAGTTGCCACGTATGGGAGTATGACTGTACGTCTCCAAGTCAGAGTCCTCCCCAGAAGCTGCTACAGTAGTTAAGAAAAGCTGCCCGTTACTAAGAGTCCAGGTTGACGCACCGGTCTTGATGAGCCTTGTCTAAGTACAGTAATACAAAGTAAAATAGAGTTAGGTGTGTGCAAGATATGCTAAGACTCACTGTAAAACAAAGTACGTGCAAAGCTCACATAGATATATACTGTGCAGATTGAAAGTACTACAGTAAAAACAGAAAATTAATGCAGTGTCCAAAAATAAAAAGTACATTCGTGCAACATGCTGTCCATAGATGAGCAGATGAAGGGTCCTAGCCTGGGGCAGTGTTATACACACTCATTTGATGTTTCCCTGAGAAATCTGTGTATGAAACTGAGTACAGGTACCGTATGTGCATTCCCTGTTGCTCCTTGCACATTGGAGTCAGTAACTCTTGATGTGTCTGATGTGACTGTCTTGACCTGATGATCTGGCGTGCAATATACATTGCATTGGCCTTCAGCTGGGAAGTTACATGCATTCTTGAAGTTCTGCATCTGCAGGCTCCTGAATGCTTCCCTTGTGCAGCTGAACACAGAACAGCTGTGTGATCAAGGCAACAAGGAACGATTAGTGGCATTTGTAGTGCTCTTCATTGTCGAAGTGTGCTCTCACCCCATCTCCATTCCCGTTGGCGATGCAAAAAGTCCTGATTTGTAGTTAGAATAACTCAACAACGTTGCCAAGGTATTTTATTTACTCTAGCAGGTAGATCATGAACAATTTCTCCAATCTCTATTCTGTGTGGATTGTAATGGTCTTTTTGATTCGCAGTTAGGCGATATCCAAGTCTCCCTAAGCCTCTTTGTTGGCTCAGGCTTCAGTCAGACTGGGATCAGCGGTGATTTTTTTGGCAGTTTGGAAAACAAGAGCTGTTTTCCAGACCTTAAGAGTCGGGGAGCGCAATGTTCAGGAAGCACTTTGTTTTTTCGGGAGGTCGGTTGTAGGCGCAATGGCGAGAACAACATTCTTCTCTAACCAAGGAGCCGAGGAAGCCAGCCTTCCTGCTGAAAACAATGAAAATTCCTTAAATTCTGGAGCCCCTCTCTCTTCCTTATTTTTCCTGCTTGAACATAAGAACTCCACACATTTCTTGAGCTTTGAGAGTTTGTGTTACAGGCTTTACAGCAGTCTCAGTCTTCAAAGATCCTTTGGGTCTTTCTTTCACTTTGCTATATCGCTAAGACTTCAGGAGCAAGGTTACTGTTTTGAAATGGTGAGCTGTGAGCTGGCTGCATTTCAGAATTTGCATATACAGTATTAGGGCAGTATAAGTTCTTTCAGTGCATTCCTGGAGCGCTAAAGCAGAACTGCCAGATGATCCTTTGAGCTAGATTGAAATCGGAGAGATGTCTTTTATCCATTCATCCATCTTCTGAAAGCCTCCATAACCCCTCCTGCTAATATGTTAATCATTTATCTTTGTTTTGCCAGTTTTAATCCAAAAACCTTCTCTGCTTAAGCAGAAATTATTAAATAGCAATTATAACATAGCAACACTGAGAGTTGTTTTATAGTATTTTCAGATGCATATGGTCCCAAATGTTAAGATTGGTGGGAATTGTAGATTTGTAGTTTATCTGGGCTGCTTTAAACCGCTTGATTTGGATGCATGAGAGAGCCAACACTTTGGCCCTCTGGCCAGCCAGCTATGCCACTGTTTGTCATAGAAGAGAACATTTTATTAGGTGGTGAGTGTGTCTGGAATGCCAGTGTTGAAAATCCCTTTCAAAGCCAGTTGGAGGAGTAAATGCCTTCCAGACATCTAAAATTTTTACTTTTTTAAAAACTTGCAGCAGCACTCGAGTCACTACTGTCTTGGATGATTCTTACTACGGTAAATAGAGTTAACTTGTTGGTTGCACTAAATTTAAAAAATACTAAAAGGACCTTCATGTCACTTTTTTCTCTGCCATCTGAGGCACTTATAACTGAACGAATTTCTATAGTGTGTGGTTTAAAACCACAAATGCAGGATTGATAGATTCATTAGATATGAATCTGGTGAGCTAAGTTAGATTACTGCTGCAGAATTTGGAAAGATATACAGTAGGTCTGTTGCAGTTGTTCATGTTGCAATGACATGTTTTCCAGAGCTCTGTATCACCAAGAGTTTCCATGATTGGTAGTGGGAGTTTAGAAAGCACTTCCTAACCTATTTTGTTGAAACTGATATGTTTTGATTCCCCATGAAACAGGTGGGTGAGATGTTTAGATCAAGACGCTACTAGTGATCTAGTAAGCAAACTGGGTCAAACGGTATAATACTGTTTGTAACATTCCTTATGCTCCTATGTATCTATTAGATATGAGTATCTGGTCAAGTAGCACTCAGAAATCTCTATACTGCCGCAGTGTGGTTCTACAGAGTTACTGCAAGCACTGAGGTTTATGTTTTTGGGTCCAATGTTTGTGCAGTGGACACTGAGAAGAGTGCTAACTGTACTAATGTAGTGTGAAAAGAGGAGCAGAATTGGATCCAGTCTGTTTTCTTGTCTGTTGGGTGGGATTTTGCAGTGTTCTCTGGGGCTCCTTGTTAGCTTGGCTCATTCTTTGTGTGTTTTTAAAACAACAAACAGAGCATTGTGTTGGGAAGCATGCCTCACCATCGCCCTTCCTGCACTCTCCTGTTAATGGCCTTGTCCCGCATCATTGATTAAATGGAATGCGACCTTCTCTGAGCCATTTGGGAAAGAGGGTGTCTAACACAAATAAACTTAATTACAGTCTGTGGCTGGCCCCTGGGAAATTGGAATTAACCCTTTCCCTTAGGAAAGAATGCAAGAACCCCCACCACCACCACCTTCCCTATCTCCCTCAACTGTTTGCTCTGGAGATGAAGTCAGCAGCGTACGGGACAATAACACAAACGCGACCTCAAATTCATGCGATGTTGTCGATTGGTTTTCTCTTTCCAAGGTGGTTCCAACATACATGACTTTTTTCAGAGCTGTGCACTTCCTGTTTAACCCTTTCATTTGTTGTTGTCTCACAATAAGCACATGATCCTTAGTTCCCAGACGAAAGAGTAGCTAATGTTGGCAAATGCTGCCAAAAAACAGACTAGTTGCTCAGCATTTGACTGTAGTATGGTTACTTTTAATTATGTCAAAGAAAAAAAAGATATTTTAATATGTACCAAGCTATTCCGATGTTTGTAGCTGGCTGTCAAAAATTCATGAGGGAGAGGGTTGAACTTTAACACCATCTTATCTTTAATGGGTTCAAGCTGATAGTATTGTTCTATCTGTAGAGGTCTGTGCCTTTATTACTGGGTGACTAAGTGGTACAGTGCCTGTAGTAAAGGGCTTGTGATGTTAAGTAAAGGAATGTCGCCATTCAGTCCCTGACTTTACCACTCATACACTTCATTTCAACTTGAGCAAGTTCACAAACCTCTGTGTGCTCAGAGCAGATGTAAACGCAGGGTAATCTTGTAAGCAGTTCTGAAGCCACAGTTGTAATACAACTTGTATACTGTATGTTAATTCCACAGTTCATTAACAACCTAATTCTGTAATGAAGTGTGGATCCCTGTGTCAGCTTAATGCATTTTTTATTAGCATTTGTTTTTCTCACCAACAGAGCATATACTTCTTGAGTGATACCTTAGAAGTCACACTATCTTTATGTACGGTAATTACATAATTATAAATTAATAATAATTAGGATTATGTTTTTCTTCATTCATAAAAATTAATAATACTAAGTACTTAGGAGTTTCTTAATTTGAGGCTTCAACCTGGTAGATCTAGAGAAGTTGATCCTGGATGTTACTAAAATCAGACATTTGGATTTCCATTGGGTCATGGAAACTGAAGTTGGTACAAAAGCCGTTATCAGTGTTACTGCTTATCTGTGACTCATTCCTTCAGCACACATTGTCTCCAGGGCAGAAGCTTTGCTCAGACACTGACCTCATCTCTACAGCTCTATAGAGTCTTTCCTTGTGGTTTTTGGGAGTTGCTGTTCAAAGAAAACAGTCCAATCTATTAGTGTGTATGGAATGTATAGGTGTTACACTCTGCTGTAGTGTGGCCTGCATGATTCTGTGTACAAAAAGGACTTAACAGCCCCAAATCCAAATCCAAAGATCACAAATGATGTGTAGGTGTGTAGAGAGTTAACAGTTCACTGATGTAGTCTGGAGACAAACCGTTTGAGGCCTTGAAGTTGAGCAGCAGTGTTTTGAATCTTATTCTGAAATCCACAGGGATTTCAGGGAGCCAGTGCAGGGAAGCTAAAACAAGAGATTAAAGCCTATGCATTTCGGTTTTGGATAAGACTTATGCAGCTCTGTACTGAATGTGCTGATGTTTGTTAAAGACATGTTTGGACACACTTCCAAACATTGAAATTGCAATTGTCAAGTCTGGAAAAGACGTAAGCTTTTACCTCTCTGAATGACAGACATGAATGTATACAAGCAACAAAGAGTAGTTCCAGTAGGTCACTGCGTCAGCATGCGTAGGCTGCAAAGGAACAAGTAAAGGTTTATTCCATGCTGAAAAGAGAAGACAGAAAACACAACGTTTCGACTGTGGAGCCTTCTATGGTTGTGAACCCAAAGACACTCGAAGAAGACTTCACAGCCGAAAGGTTGTGTTTCTTTTCTTCTCTTTTCAGCATGGAATAAACCTTTACTTGTTGCTTTGCAAGCAACAAAGATGCAAAAGATGAAAAAGACAGTTTAGGCTGCCAGTGTGCTGAAATCTCCAAAGCCTTAAAGAAAATGAATATGGACTTCTAAATTTGAAGACGTTAGTCAAGATTACTTACTAGTTTTATGCAGGAAGTCCATCAGGTCAACAGAATTCCATCTCTAGATATCTCACACTAAGATCTGGACTAAATAGATATATTACCATTATACATTTTAACAGTAGGCATTATTTGTATCCATGGAGGCCATGTATCCTGGGTTCCATTCTGGCTTCAATTATCTGTGTACAGTTTGTATGTTCTCCGCGTGTTTACGTGGGTTTCTTCCTGGTGCTCTAGTTTCCTCCCACTGTCCCACTAGTTAATTGGCTTCTGGGAAATATGGCCCTGATGTGAGTATATGACCCTGAACTGGAAGAAGTGGTTAGAAAATGGATGGATGTATGTATGTCTTGAGCCATCTGGAAAATGGCCTTTCATGGCTTATATAGATGTATAAATAGGCAACAGAAGCAGTTCTTTTGACGTAACTGCTCATACTGCAGGTACAGTGGCAGTTTGCCTTGAGTGGGGTCAGAGAACACTCTGAGTTAGTACCGGACAGGTCAGTGAGTGTACAGTGAGTTGGGCTTTCCTGTGCCAATTCATCAGACTCGGATGCTGACCACACAATAAGCTGTAGCGGTGATTCAGCTTGAATTGGATATTCCTAAAGAGGAGATCTTGATAAAACCAAATGAAAATAAATTATCCTAATTTTCAAAATGGTTGGAAAAATAAGCCTGAATTTCATCAACATTGTCTTGTCAGTGGCTCTTCTTTGAAAAATGTTTAATTTTTGTCTTCACTGATTCTAAGAACATGTCCTGATATAACTTCATGGAATCTTGCTCATTATTTGTGTTTTCAATGTATAAAAAGTATAAGAAAACCTATCCCTGGCAACAAGCCATTAAAGCATTTAGCTCCCAGTTCTGAATTTCTTAAGCTTCTGACGTGTCTCAGAGACAGGAAGTGTTTGATTTTTCTTCTTTAAATAATAATAAAAGAGCCCACCATATTATTCTAGTGACAATTTTGTCTTTATCTTTTCTGAACATTGTTTCCTCACAGTCTGAGCCAGATTTCCTGTGGTATAATATTGTTAAGATAGGAGAATGAGAGGAGGTATTTAGTAGTGTGTTTTTTGTGTGTGTTTGGGGGGGGGGGGGGGTTGTTCATTTTCTAGCAGCAATATCCGATTGGAATCTAGGGCTGGCTTAGTCACAGTGATGAAAGAAATCTCCATTTGCGAAATACGAAGTGACTTTCTTTTGCTTAGAGAGAGGCGGTGATTGGCTGAAGCATAGCAACAGCCTTCAATTGGCTTGATTATTTGGAGTTGTTTCGTGTTTGGTTGTATTTTTGTCCTCTGTGACGTACAGTCTCAAGACTCAGGCTTGCAAGAAACTATAAGAGTTGGGTCTACCCATTCCAGCGTTCCTCCGCTACACATTTTTCGGAGTCTGCCTCCCGTAGTATTGAAGAAGCTCTGCTACTGCACAGGCATGTCATTTGTGGTTTGAATCCACAGACCAACTTACAGTGCCTGTTCTGGATCTGAATGGATTGAAGCTGGGATATTTGGATAAATGGATTAAGGCAGCTGTATGGTCACGGGAAATTGATTTGAGTAACTCTTGAGGAACTGGGACGTGTGTCTCATCACATGCAGAGCGCAGTAAGTACTCTATGCCATGTTTGAACTTGGCTTTGTGGCATACAGAGGTGGAGAGGTGATAGTCTATGAAGAGATTCAGCTATTCTGGTGTGACTGATCTCCAGAGAAAGCCACCAAGCTCATCCAAGGTGGGTATGGGGGAATTGTCTCACAGTGCAATTTGTTTGTTTTCCAGTCATTTCAGGATTAAATCAAATCAAGAGGATTGCACTTAATGATATGTGGCTGAGATGATGATTGATTAATTTTGATTTGACAGTGGATTTGAAATCGAGCCTCAGATTTCTTTCACTCTCAGCCATGCGTTAAGCTGTTTCTATTCATTACATTTAATTTTAGTGTTGCTTGAGGCTAAAACACTCAGAGTAGCAGAACCTCTTCTAAAATCTATTGCAGCAAACTTGTCTGAAATGTTGTCTTGTTTGCTAAAACTATACACTGGGTAATAATTAAATATTATAGTAGATAACAAACTGTATATCTTAAATACATACTGCTGTACATCAAGAAAACAAAACCACACATATGTAAAAGACAGACAGGATAACAAAATAATAAAATACAAAGAGGAATGATGCTTTTATAAATACAAATGAGAATTATGTAATTGGCATTTATAAATAAACCTGATAATTTAGTTTCAAAAGGATTTAATTAATTGTTTCATCATATTTTTCCGTCTTTTGCTGTAGTACTTACTAAGGTTTTTCTAATGATTATATTTAAATAGTAATCGGTAATTAACCGATTGGTTTGTGTTAACATGGTTTGTGCAGCGAACAGTGTATCATCAGAGGAGTCTTGATGTAATGTCAAACTGTGAAAGGATGTAGGGTTAAGCTATATCAAGCTATATCAAATGCCTTTCTCTGAGACTGCATGACAAATTCTGGCCCTGTAGGAATTAATGATAAAATCCAATTTTAGTTAACTTAAAAGTATACAAATGACAAATCAAAAACGTCAACTGTGACATGTTTTGGAAGTATCATCTATAGTGTTTCATTGGTTTAATGAGTATAACTAAGAATGCAGGCTAATGCAATTTTTGTAAAATTTGAGAGTTGCTTGCCATGAGTATTGATGTTAATGCTAAATATTAAAACATTGTGGGACCTCTCCCTTTGTCATCCCCTGTGATACAGCTATCAATGCAATACAGCTATTTGTTCACTTAAAGTGTGCTTATAGATTCCTCACTGATATTCCAGCTGGAGCCGTTATCAATATTATTAATAAGTAAGACCCTATCTGTTCTGCTACCATGAACAACACAAGTTTATGAAATTCAAGAAGCACTATAACCTCCAGTCTTCATATTATAGCTGTGAATATGATGTTTTCCCTGTAGTGCAGTTTTTGGTTTTTTTCGGGCAATACTTATTTCTTATTTTAAGCTCTTGTACAGTATGTGGCTGGTAAGACTTTGAGAATGGTGGGATAAATTTAAATTTAAAATCCATTCCATGAAAAGCTGAAAACCCTCCCACATTTCTGGAGCAGAGCTTTCTTGACTCTCCCATTAATCGGAGCTGAACTTAAATATTATAGTGGATAGCAATAAGCTGTATATCTTAAACACATCTCATACTACTGTACATCAGATCCCCAAAAATATACACACACATGTTAAAGGCAGAGAGCAAAATAAAAGAAATACAAATAGGAACTTCCAGTTTAGACCTCTAGTCAAAACAAAATAGGAACATAGAAATTAGAAGAAGCAAAGTCGTCATATACTGTAAATACATCAAAAGCTCTGACTTTAGCCTGGTAGTCTTAGGGAAGAGAGTGCTGTGGTTTTGATTGATTGTGAGAGACTCTGAAAAAGTCAGGTCATTCTTTGCTTTTATGTCTGTGGCCACCCCTGGACAAAGAAAGCTAAGTATTTGTACAGCTGTCTGTCCGAAGAGAGAGGTAAACTATGAAGAGTCAGCAAGTAGCGTGCTTGTTTTGATTGGAGGACTGCATCACACTTGTGGCTGGAAGATGAGCGTGCTGCTCTGCTACCCAGAACAAGGTTGTGTGTAAAATTCTGAAAAAGTAAGCTTCTGTGCTGTTTCTGTAATAAGTCACATTTTAAAAGTCGGTGGTGGTGACAGTTGTGTCCCTGTCATTCTTATTTATTTATTTGAAGTTAGTTTTAGTAACTAATGGAAACAGGAGTATCAAAGATGCATGTGCTCTTCCAGACTCCAGTATACAATAGAGGCAGTATATTGCATTTTTTTAACTTTCTAATTCTTTGCTTCTAAGCTAATAAAGTACTCCTCTGCGCTAGACATTTTTGGTTTTGATAATGTTATGCAAGGTTATAATTTACTTGTTAAATAAATGTGAGAATCCAAAGAAGATTTTCATTTCATCTGAAGATTTCATTCTTACAAGCCAAAAAACGTATGCCAGAAGTACTGGATGTTAAGCCCTGAAAAACTGCCATTGGAAACTGCGTTTCCTCATTTCTCATGTGTGTATAGCACATGTTATTTTGCAAATACATTAACAAAAATAATCTTAATTTCTACAGATTCTCTCATGTGAGCCAGACCAAAAATGTGTTCTTAATTTATGCTTTAACCAGTTTGAAAGGAATTTTTTTTTGAGAACACAGGCACTTCAGTTATTCAGTTCACAAAAAGTGGTGCAACTCTTATTTTTGCCTACATCTCTTACTCACACATACAGTACACCCAAAGATGTAGATCATTGATACAGTTTGGAAGCTTGTTATGCATCATGACCTTTCCGATCCTCTTCCATGCTAGCTATCCTTTTGTGTGTCGGGGTATGTGAGGAGGGACTGATCGAATTTATTTTAATAGCACCCACTGTTCCACTGTTGTCTGTCCTTCTGGGCTGCCCCCACTTTGGAGTTTGTTTGGAGTATAGGAGAGTATCTTCTCATATTGTTGTGCATTCTTCTGTTTTTTCCTGATATTTAATTCCTCTCCACCAGAAATGACAGGAAAGTGAGTTATTGAAACATACAGTGCCCGACTATCAAACAAAAGCCTCCCACTGCATGCAATACAGGTTTAATAGAAAAGCCAAAAACTGAAAACAATGGGGGCAACATCAGTGTCTCACTTGGGATTTGAACCCACAGCCTTCCAGATATGAGGCCAGAACCCTGGCTGCTTGCTAGACTGCAGGCTGATACTTTCTCGCACTGTGGGTGTTCGCTGAGGCTGGCCTGCCAAGTGGTTTCAGTTGACACATGTGTTTGCGCTAATCTCGCCTGCTTTCGTCAATGTTTTCAGTTGTGCTTTCAGCAGCAAGAACTGTGAGCAAACTCTTGAGTTTTTCATTCCTCAGCCATCTCTGTTGGATTTTGGAATTTACGATCCTCTCAAACCCACTGCTGGTCTAATACTCACAGACAAGTATTGAAATACCACATCATCCAATGTCACAACCTGTCATCAGATAAGCATGATGGGGAAAAATGCTTTGTGTATAAGAATCTTCTGTTGGCTATGCTTGTCTGTTTTAGTTCCATGCTGTGCTTAATTCCATGTCTCTGCTAGTGTTACATTGGGTTGGTGCTCCAATGAATTTCGAATGAAAAAACCAGCCTCACTTCCTCAGTCGAGGACGTTAACTGGACAGTGACTTTAGCTTGAAAACTGCAAGGGGTCTGTACTTGCTGGGCTGACACTCGGGGCTGGTGTGGCTGAACCCTGCAGCTCAATCGAATAAGTACACAACTAAAATGTGCTGCTAGCTCTTGATCTTATTCTTTCTCCTGCAGGATGGAAAAATGAGAATTATCAAAAAAGATCCTGATCTGGCAAAGAAACCAGTAGAATGAGAGAGTAACATCCCTTACCGATTAAGATCACACGGCATCCTAATTATATTAATCATTGTTTAATGTGGGTGGTCGGGCATACAGTACAAATTGCAACATCAGAAAGTTATTTTTACCTGACCCACTTTTGCAGAGGTAATATACCAAAATGGCATGCTTTATCGCAATTGTCCCAAGGTTGACTGCTTTAGGTGCCCCTCTTTGTGGCTTATAGTCGTTCCTGTGTGTTTGGTTGTTGCAGAAGGAGTGTCCCGGTGATCAGGCCTCACTCCTGGCACTTGGCCAAACTCTCCGAGTCCTCGGCCGATGCCCCTGCGATGCATCTCCACCCTGGCTCCTACAACCTGCCATGGCACACCGGAGGCGACGCCAGGTGAGCGACACTGCCCGACCACTCGAAAGCACGCGGCATCGCCCGCCGCCTCCTGGATCATCAGAAGCGTCGCCGAATAGACGTGCTGCTTCCCTTTACTGCCCTGCAAAAAAAAAAAACATTTCAAAAATAATTTTAAATAGAAAACATTTTTAACTTCACTGTTACATAGGAACTGAAAGTTAGGGAACATTCTGGTCAGAGAAACGTTAGGACCATTTGTCTTATTTAGTAGTATCGTTTTGATCCAAAAGTATCATCCAGCAGTGATATCGATGCCTTCTGTTGGTTTTGCTCTTTACTCTTGAGATAAACAAAGTGTCCCCAGCTTTTAAGTCCTGATACATCTTTAGTTATGATTACAAGCCAGCCATACATTTGTCAGAGTGTAGTTGTACTCTGTATGTCTCGAATACTGCACTGGAGATACAGTCTACACTTACAGGTATTGTAATGAATTGTAGGATTAGTTTTCCATTATTATATCATTTCTATTTTAACCAAATGGAATGTTCTGGGGCTGCTGTGTTGGGAAGGTCCTGTGAAACTGCAATTGTTGAACAAGGGAAGTTTCTGGGGCTTACACATTTCCAGAGAAAAACAATTAGGAGGAAGTTGCATGATCTCAGACTCATGTCAACATTTGGAGCACAGGATACAATGACTATTTTGAGAATCTGATTCTGAAATTGTAAGAGTACCAAAAAAGGAACAGAAAAAAATACTTCGCTAAGATGGGTGCAGACAGGCCCATCAAGTTTTCAGTCAGTTGGAATAAAAAAGGAGCACCTGATGCCACACATTTTTTAAATTTCAGTGTGGTTTTGTCACTAAAGTTTATTTAAAGTCTGTTCAAAAACTGACATGCCATTTCACCAATCTATTCATTTCCCAACTTCTTTTCCAAAGAAGCAGGGATGCTGGAGCCTATTCCAGCAATCAATGTGTGTAAATGTAAATCTTTCAGTCTTGGTAAATTACTAATTGCTTTGACTCACAGGAATGTACTGAAAATGTACTGATTTCTTATTTTAACATTCTATGAACACTTCGGATCAATAGCTCCACTGTTCTAATGCCCTGGGCTACTTGATGAAAATTACTGGTGCGCAGTAATTACGTTATGATAGGTATCATGGATATAATTTTCTTCAATTATGTCAAATGATTTTTTAAATGAGCAGGATCTTGAATTGTTTACACGAAGCTGGGTTTGTTTAATTTCATGTCTTTCGTTCTTGACCTTGTAGCCTCTCTGCCCTCAAATGTTTGAGAAGGTTTCAAGGATTTTTTTGTTACCTGCCTAGAACTGCAATGCTTTTTTGTTTTTGAAATTATTGGTAGACCTGCTAAGTTGACCCATGTTTAAATACCTAAAAAGGTTGGCAGGCTCTTACCTTATCCTTTTCATTTTGTCTCAATTTCTGCAATTCTAAAGCACTAAATTGACTTAGTTGTCAAAGCATTACAGTATACCTGTTTTTAAGAATGTACAAGGGGAGGTTTGGCCTTATATGTACACATCTAGGAACAGGTAAAGTTTTATTCTATGCTGAAAGGAAAATGAATGAGATACAATGTTTCTACAGGGGTCAAGGTGTCAGCATCTGTAGAAGGCTCTACAGCCGAAACATTGTGTCTCTTTTCTCTTCCTTTCAGCATGGAATAAACCTTTACCTGTTTCTTTGCAGCCTACACCCTGACGCGGCTACCTGCTTGAACATCTTGAATGTTCCACGTACACATCTAAAGTAACAGTTTAGAATTCAAAGGTTAGATCGACTTTATAGTGTCATAGCCAACATCTGAGTCCATAAACCTCTCCCCGGCACAGTGACACAATTACTGCTAGAAATGGATATGATATGAGCTGCAAAAATGGAGCTTGAAGTATTAGTAGTGAAAGGATGTGTAGTCACTGCCTGGCATTTCTAAGGTGACCAATAACTCATGAATGTCTAAATAAGCTGACGGCCATAAATCTATTTAATGAACATCCAAAGACTGGATGGTGGATACTTATTTACCTATCTGACTTTTCTTTCTACTCCTGATCTCCCAACCATCTTTCGCCTGATTGTGGTCTCCTGCTTGTCCCCCAAGCTTGTTTATATTCTAGAGGTGACAAGGCCTTTTCTTACTACTCCCCAAAGCTCCAGTAGTTCTTTTCCAAAGGATATCGGAGAGTCACCAACCCTGAACACATTCAAATCCACACTTAAAACCTTCTTCAGAAAGGCTTTTATTTAACTTGTCTATGTTTGCTTATTGCTTCTTTCATGTGTATCATCAGAAATGTAACCACACTCTGACTTATTGCAAACCTTTCATCTCTGTTCAACAGCAAAGTTTACTGTATATACTGTATAAGTACCGTATACTTTTTTATTTTATTGGTATGTTCTAGTATTAATGAATATACACATAGTCTGATCAGATACACCAACTTTAAGTCCTGTAAATCTCGGAAATATGGATTAAAAAAATTAATTGATAAGCCCATTGATAAGACCATTTGTGTTATCTTTCAGCATTCTGAAATGCTGAAGGCACATACTGTAGGCATATAGGCACAGTGCATCTGAAAAACTAATTTTGTCTCAGTTACACACTTCAAATATCTCTATATGAAAACAGATATATTAACATGGTCTGTGCAGGAGGCTTGCTTGGAACTAAAGGGCCATTACTGTATCTACAAACACAAACTAAAGTTTCAATAACTTTTGCCTATTTCATAAATGTGTGATCTTTAATGCAACATGTAAGCACAACACAATATTTAACACTGAAATGATACATTTGTAGCCTGTTTGTCTGAGATGACACAGGAGATGAAATTAAAAACTGGAAGTGAGAGAATTGTTTGCAAAGCCTACATGCTAATGAGTAAAAAAATAGCTTAGAGGGTTGTCCATAGTAAATAAAAGTGAAACATTTACATTTTCTAGAAACTTCAACAAAAAAGGGCATGAGGGGCTCAGTGCACATGGTGAAGGAAGTGATTGTTACAGGCATGTGCCCCAAGGGTATATATGGTGAAGGTATATACGTGATTTCACTTTTGTCATGAGTCTGGACATTTTGGACGTGATTGTCAATCATTGTTGCATGATGAGCTCACAAATATACAACTTAATTCTTAATGAAAAATGACTCCTTTGAAAAACTAAATATATCTTCATTGTCAATTTTTTCTTCAGTGATCTTCCCATGCAGTGGACCCAGCTGTCTCGAAACTGCAGCACTGACCGCAGTAGCTCCATCGGCAGCATGGAGAGTCTTGACCAGCCCAGTCACGGTTACTACGAGAGACAGCTGTCCCCGGTGGACCAGGCCGTCTTCAACAACAAGAGAGACTCGGCATACAGCTCCTTTTCTGCCAGCTCCAACACCTCGGATTACACGGTCTCCCTGAGGGCCGATGAGGCCAGCTCCATGGACAACCTCCTTCAGGGTTTGGGGAGTTGTCGCCATGCCGATGGCAGGTGCCTCCATGGAGCTGGTGAGGCGGGAGAGTTCTCAGAAGAAGGCAAATCCCGTTTCCCGGCCAAGCATCCGGAGGCCAAGGGCCGGCCGTCATCCTACAGCTACGAGGAAGACCGGGAAAACGCGATCGCCAGGGAACCTCCTCAGCCTCCAGCTCGCAGAGAGAGCTTCATCGCTACCCAGGCTGTTTCAGGATCCATAGACAAGCGCAGGGCCTCGGCTCCAGTTGACATGCTGAGCCTCTCCAGCTCCTGGATCCGGGAATCGCGTTCATCCATGCGGAGTGAAGCCTCAAACCAGGAGTGCTGTCCTTGTGACACAGGAGGGTCAAGAGACTGCAAAGAGAATGGAACTGTGGAGCAATATTACACACTCAGCTCACAGCTTGAGCCTTGCTGTGACTGTAAGAAGGAAACAGATACCAAAGAGAGTTACCCTGGCTCATGTTCTTTAGACCAAGAGACAGATAGGCTAGACGCAAGCCCCTTGCTCGATGAGGCTTCCAGGCCAGACCCCATAGATAGCTCCTCTCATGTACCTTTCGTTTCTAAGAAGAAGCATCTGGTCATGGCACATAGACACAGCGCACCTGAAAAACTTGTTTCATCTCAGTTACACTGTCTTGATCTTTCCAACAGCAGCCAGGGCAGGAGTTCATCTCCCCACAACCAGTGGGTCAAATCTTCTTTGTGTCATGGGGAAAGTCCTGAGGCCCCCAGCAGTGATGCCTTATCTCAGAGCAAATGGGCAGAAAGCAGGTGTTCCACCCCCGGTTCAGCTGTCAATTCAGAAATGGAGGAGTCCAGAGTTGAAGCAGATGTCCTGGAAGCTGCTTTGCCTACACAGCACACCTGGGGAAGGTCACTCAGTGTGCCTGGGGACACCGTTAGCTGTCATTCTAAACCTGTCCAGGCTTTTGACTCCACCAACCAGAGGGAAGTGTGCCTGACCGCAGCATCCAGCATGGACGTTCTGCTGGAGGAGGTGAGGGAGGACGAAAGCCACCACCTGCAGCAGCTTATCCCGAAGCCCAACTCCTCCCGGCACCGGTCCTCCAAGTCGAGGAGACGCAGTGAGCGATTTGCCACAAATCTGCGCAACGAGATTCAGCGCAAGAAGGCGCAGCTGCAGAAAAGCAAGGGCTCATCTAGTCTCCTCTATGGAGAGGAGATGGTGGAAGAGGTGAGTGAGCAGCCTGAGTGCGAAGCAGCAGGTGGAGAGAGTGTCCCTTCCTCTCAGGGGATGGACAGCAGACCAAGTAAAGCTTCCATTGCCAGCGGAGCAAAGATCGGCCTGCCAAGCACTGGGAGTCCCAAAAAGACAGTGTGTGCGACTGCAAGCCCTCCTGGGCAGGTTTCTTGGCCGGACAATGGCACCAGATGTCAGGAAGCAGATGAGGTGGGAGCTTGTGGGAAAGGGGGGAGGTGGAAGTGGACTCCAGAACACAAGCTGCAGCCTAAAGGCATGCCAGAGAGGAAGTGCAAATGGGAAGTTACACGGGCACCCAGAACCACCAAACTAGCTGATGCTCCGGAGGAGTGCGACATCCCTCCCTTCGCTGACCGGAGAAAGTTCTTTGAGGAGACCAGCAAGAGCCTTTCAACCTCTCACCTTCCTGGCCTGGTGACCAGGCATAACAAACCCACCCATCCCAGGACATTACAGGCAAAATTGGAGCACTCTGGCAGCTCATTGGAGCAGAGCTGGAGGAGGTACTCTGCATCTGCTGGGTTCTCTTCCAAGGAGGCCAGCGTCTGCTGCCCCTCAGAGAGCAGAGGTTTAGAGCAGCAGGTGGTCAACCACCAAGAAAAAGAGGAATGTGATCCAGAACAGGACTTCTGTTGTGGACACCAACTGCTCAAGCCAGTGCCTCTTGAACCCCAGCCCTGCTTTGTCAACGAAGACTGTAAAAGGTCTCCTAAGAGATGTCAGCAGCCTTGCAAACACTATGCCCGTCCTCAGCACTCAGCTTTTCACCCTGTAACTGCAGCTGTGTGTGATGACTGCTCTCCCCCTCGTGTTCCCTGTAATCCGAGAAGCAGGACGCCGACTGAGGTGAGTTTTGAAAGCTGTTTTGAGGGGAAAAATCTTTTTGTTTTTTCATTACCTTCTTGAGTGGAAGGCTGAAAGCAAGACCTCTAAAAAGAACGAGTGCTTTACAAGAACCCCTCAGAACGATTCAAGGTCAGATGAAATATAATAACCAACGTTAATTCCTTTATAAATTTCCGAATAGAGCAGAGTGTTGGCTGAATTTATTTCAGCACAGCTTTATTCTCTGTACTGAGTAATCACTCTTCACACCTGTTTGGATATTAAAACAGATTCTGCAAACAGATCCAATAACAGACAGGCATATTGCTGGCCAGATATTGCAGGTACCGACTGATATGTACTGTACATCCACTCAAATGTGAAGTCAAGAAAATGGATTCACTAATAATTAAAAGTATAATTAGTTAAAAAAGACCTTACTCTTTTATATCAGTGTGCATTTCCAGTGTGCAAGTACCCATGGAGGTCTAGTAACACAACACATTTACTGAAAAGCAGCCCTTTAAAAGTAAGATTATTAAAACACTCGAATATGTTTTTACACATTGAGAATAATCTCTTTTGGGATTGTGTATGGCCCTGTGACTACCTGGGCTTGGAATGTCAAAACTAAGAGCCAGAGTCCCAGTGAACACTAGACACTTACTGTAAGTCCATATTGTCCTAAAGGTAACACCTAGATCAATGATCACAATGATCAAAGGCACACTAGAGTTTTCTTTTTCCAGTTTATTTTAATTTAGGCAAACAACGACCACATACAGCCTATACAGTAACAGGCAATAACTGTTTTTAATCAGAACCTGAACATCACCACTGCTGTTTTAATGCTCAAACATTTTAGCAAATATAACGTCTGCAGAAAGCATAGTTATGAAGGTTTATGGAACATAAGAACTGCGAATCCACAGAAATCAGAACATAAAGGTTCCAAACGAGAAGAGGCTCTTCAACCCATCTAATCCATTTGGTAGTTAATAGATTCTTCAACCTAGGATCCAGCCATTTCTTGAAAGAAACTAGGGTATCGGCTTCAACAACATGGCTGGGAAGTTTGTTCCAGAACTCCTCAGAGTTCTCAGAGAGAAGATGTGCCTCTTGGCCTGGTTGGAGGATTTGTATCCAACTGTTTCTTGAAAGAATCCAGTGGATTGGCTTCAACAACATGGCTGGGTAGTTGAACTCTTTGTTTAAAGCAGTGCCACCACTTTTCAGTTTTAAAAACACTCCCACATAGTTTCCACTTCTTCCCTCTGGTTTGTATTATACTGTGAAATGTCGCCACCTTTGTAACATAAATGTGAAGAAGATATAATCTAGTGTAAGTATAATGAGAGAAATGTAATGTTCAAAACCCAGCCATGTTGTTGAAGGTGATAGCCTAGCTTCTTTCAAAAAACAGCTGAATGAGATCCAACTGGCCATTAACTACCAAACAGGCTACCTGGGCTGAATGGCTTCCCCTTGTTTGTAACCTCTCTTACGTTCTATAAATAGTAATGTTTAACTTTGTGCCCAATAACTTAATATTCTATTTATTTTAGTTGCCGTTCTTAGAACAATTGGTCTAGGTGTCCCTGTTTTCTCCTGATTAACTTAGCAAATGGTTTTCACAGGCACATCCTGCAAGGGATCAGGAACACACAAACACCAACAGGAAGCTCAGTCTGACAGAGAGGTAAAGTATTTCGTCCGTGGTTCTTGTTAGTCATGGAATAAACCTGGAATGACTGTCATTATCAAGATTATTGGTCATTTCAGGGAAAACAAAAATCTCATGAGACACGTGACAGACATTAAAAGGCTGAGGATGCCTAATATTTTACAGTGGAGTCCAGAATGCCTTTGTGAATGTCACTGTTTATTTTATTCATGACAAAAGTCCCACAAACACTGCCTGTGACAATTCAGTTAATGCATTTACACAGAAATCTGTTTCATTCTGTTCAGTGCCTCAGAAACCAGAGCCAGATTCTTGAATAAGGAAAAAAGGAAGCAGGCTTCTAAAAGTATTAGTACTTTTGTTATACAGAGATTGCTTAGACTTGGTTATGTAAAAAATCTATACTGTTCTCTCTTATTTTCAAACACTGGATGAGGTTTGTGTCTGGGGCCTTCAGTTGTATGTGAAAGAGTTTTTGTCTTGCTTCTAGAGACTACCAGCATCACAAACACGACCTCCAGACAGCAGAGGGAGCTGTGGAGCAGGAGAACACCCATTGGGGTCGGTGGAGCGAAGCTCAGGGCTTTGATCTACCTTCGCCCCCACCTCATCCCGATGAGCGAGCACCTTGTTATCCCCAGCGGGGCCGGGCCCTCTCGGAGAGCGACATCCGCCTGGACCTGCAGCGATTGCGGCACCGGGCCATGGTTTTCGGTGGGCAGGCCCTCAGTGAACTCGAAGAGGCAGCCCCAAGGAAGAAAGGCCCACCACCCCCAAGACCTCCTCCTCCTAACTGGGAGCAGTACAGACGCAGGAGGGCATCCCAGCACAGCCTGTATGCCCCCTCATCCCCTTGCGAGCCAGCTGCTCCATCCCAGCTGACTAGGCCTGTGCACCCAGGCCACAAGTGCTTCGAAGGCTCTACTTGCTCTGCCTGTGGCTTGGAGACATCCCGACAGCGGTCCCACAGTCTGACCCTCCGAGGCTTCTCTGAGAGCTGCCTACACTGTTGTAAAGAACACGTCGCAACTCCCCGGAGTCCCACGTCTCCACCTGCAACCTTCACACCAGCCTGCTGCCTGAGAGAGGACTCGGAGCACGGTGACTCTGAACCACGCGGGGCTACAGACTCGCTGGCACAGCCTCCAAATTTGCACACAAGGTGAGAGAATGTGATGTTCATATGTGGTTATACTCCTTTTAGTTACTGGTACTATTCACAAGATAGAAATACCTAAGATCCAGTAGATTAGACTAAGTGATACTACTGATATTTAGTATCACTACTGATATACTGGTTAAATCTGAAACGACTTAGACCGGGTTGACCTTGATATCCACATCTTTCAGTAGACACTTTCAATATGCTTTTAAAATGCATCAAGTACTGTAGGGTGGAACTTGAGTAGCTTCAATAACTCAATTTAGGTCTTACAGTCAGTGGCAGAGCCAAGACTTGAACTTGGAAACAGGGAAACTTAGGGTATTTTTCTGCCTTAACATACTGCCAGGCCGTCTTAGCAGTATTGCAACACATTGGACTGACTGTTCTGAAGAGAAGATGTTATCTGGGTCTTGGCTGTCATTAGAGGATTAATGTTTCTAAATTGGCATGCTGTGTTTTTGGCTGGTCATGTAGGTCAGCACCTGTATGAGGCCTGTATAGTTGGGCCTTGCCTTGCTCAGCCCATTAATGATCAGAGCTGCAACTGACCTCATTCTCATCCCCCAATGTTTTCTATCTCTGCTACAGTTGATATTATTGTACTGCATTGGCAGAGTAGAAAGTACATAAAATGTCACTCAATCAAATTTTATCAAGGAAGGACCATTTGGAGCCCTACACTTCAAGGCAGTGAGAATAATTGCAAAAAAAAACATTAAAAGCAAGATGAAAAAATTAAATAGGAGCCCTTCTGCCTTCACTCTTACCTATGTGTGGTCTCGGGATTTGTAACCCTGAGCCCCGAGATGAAAAACGCTTTTGGTTTGTGCAGATCAGTCTTTTGGAGTTTGGCTGAATATGACTCCCACCATCTCCTGATGGTAAGTGAGGCACTGGAATTGTTTATTTTGATTCTAAACTAATCCTCGTTTGTGCTGTTGTAGGGTGTCTGGATCTCCACCTCGGAGTACAGAGGCAGAGATGGACAGGCCAGCTGCGCTGAGGCTAGTGACCGTTTCCCAGAGGACAGTAGAATGGGACAGGAGTTCTGTGCCTGCTGGCCTGCATTGTTTGGGCATCAATGCGGAAAATGGCTCCCGAGGTCTTCCAGAATCTTACTTTTCCATGAACTATGAGCAGCACAGAGAGCTGAACAGGAGTCGGGAGGAGCCCAGCAAGCCAGCCCAGAAGGCGCTGCCTGTTCACCATTTCAGTGAGACGCCACTGGAAACGGATATAGACGAGTTCAAGGAAGACGAAATAGAAGAAGAGCTTGCCAGGATTGGCCACAATGACCCACAGCATGTGACTGTTTTGGAGACAAATATAGACACCCTCCCTCAGGAGGTGGGCTGTCCAGTGGCGGAGTCCAGGTCTGGCGGAACATCCACAGCAGATGTCCTGGGACCTGATGTGGGGTTGAAGTCCAGAACTGACCTCACAGGGGAGCTATTTCCCCAGATGGGAGGAGAGTGTGGCCTTGGGCAGCCCAGGAGGTGCAGTCGCAGTGCCTTGGAGTTCAGTGTGGACACACTAGAAAAGTGAGCAGAGTTTAAATGGGGAATAGGAACGTTTAGCAACGTTTAGGCTGAAGACCATAAGGAGTTCTTTTGAAAATCCAGAGGAACACTTAAGAGATTCTCCAGAGGTCTGAGCTATAGGCAATACAGGCCTGCTTTCACAATAGTAGAATACGTGCACTGTCATCTACCCTGGTCTGTGTGTTCTTACTTTGACAGGTCAAAACTGGTCAGGTGTACGTTTGCATCACCTAAATGATGTGCAGTTCTTTAAACACGAGTTAGCATTGTGTACACATAAACAGGCATGCCGTGAGAGCAAACAAAAAGTAGCCGATCTGAATCCAGAATAGCCTGCTCCGAGTAATATTTAGAAACAACTATAGAGGTGAAGGTAAAAAGAAGGAAAGGTTTATTTATGCTTATAACCCACTATAAATATAATTCCTGCTCATAACCAACTATATGTTTGCCCTCTTCTCCATTGAAACAACTAGAGTCTTGGTAAAGTTATTCTTATTTCAAATCTTAGAATTTCAAAATATAAGATAGAATGAGCGTCATATACAATTGCTATATTTGATATCTTAAAATCTTATAGTCATGATCCTGGTCCTCAAAGGACTGTGTTGTATGTTTCATAGTAATTTCACTTTTCTCACTAGGGTGGAGAGATCAGATCTATTGATCCTGGTGTTCCACAGGCAACACTGACTCTGTCTCTGTCCCCTCCAGGCGCTCCAGACAGGGCAGCTCCGGCTCATCCTGTTCGGCCTACTACAGCACCTCTGCTGCCAAGGCCCACCTGCTAAGCAAGATGAAGGAGCTGCCAGGGCTGAACCAGGAGGAGGAGGAAGACGAGCTCTTCTTTAAGAAGGTACTGCTGCTGCCCACTGCTTTTGTACATGTTTTGTTTTTTTTGTGTGGGATGTACTAAATTACTGTAGCACTGTATCCTCCCAGCACTGGGGTCCTGGGTTCAATGCCTGACCTGGGGTGCTATCTTGGGTGGAGCGGTGGCTCTGTGGCTTAGGATCTGCGCCTGTGGCTGGAAGGTTGCCGGTTCAAATCCCACGGCCGGCAGAGGAATTTTACTCCGTTGGGCCCCTGAGCAAGGCCCTTAACCCCAACTGCTCCAGGGGCGCCGTATAAATGGCTGACTCTGCACTCTGACCCCAACCTCCTCTCCCTGTCTGTGTGTCTATGTCTCATGGAGAGCAAGCTGGGGTATGCGAAAAGACAAATTCCTAATGCAAGGAATTTTATATGGCCAATAAAGTGATCTTATCTTATCTGTGTGGAGTTTGTATGTTCTCATGGGTTTCCTCCAGGTGCTCCAGTTTCCTCCCATGGGGTAAAGACATACTGGTGGGTTAATTGGCCTCTTGGAGAACTGGCCCTGGTGCGAGTGTGTGTATTTGTGTCTGTGCGTGCCCTGTGATGGACTGGCATCCCATCCAGGGTGAATCTCACCTTGTGCCCGTTGCTTGCCGGGATAGGCTCCAGCTCCCCCGTGACCTCAAATGGGATTAAAAATAATGGTGGATGTACTATTTTTTTTTAATTTGTGCTGAAGAGGTAGTGTTCAGAAAGCATTTCTTGCTCGGGCTGAATTGAGGTTTTCCTAAAAGGAAACACTTTCTTTCACACAAATTTTCTCATTCCCTACATGTTTTCTTATTTGGAGATGCAAATGTGTAGGGTGTCGATACATGTTTTATGAATATAAACCAATATGCCAAAATGAAAACCCTCATAATTGAAGGCAGATGACATGAGCTCATATCCCAAATGTGCAGTTATAGCCAGACAGGAAGAAATACAAAAAAAAGGCTAAATAATGAATAGTTACCAGCTTTTCTAATTTTATTATATTTGCTTTTTTCCCCCTCCCAGGAATATTTTCTGCTGTAACAACTACTCAGGTTAACCTACGAAAAATTTCTTACTGCTGAGTAACAGGAAATAACGTGTGGAAGCAATTTTCTGTTGTACCTTAATTCTTCATCAAGTGCTTTGTAAATCATTGCTCAGGCTAGATTCTCTTGCACACATTCTGTCTGCAGGCTTTGAAGACTCTTTTTACTGACTTTTTTAGAGAAAATAACATGCAGAGAATATAAAATAGACTTTGAATAACCTAATGAAACTGCTGGGCTAGAGAGCTTGGTGAGCGTATTTCACAAAGAACAGGGAGGAGTGTTCTAGAATGCTCATACTGTTCTTTTGACTAGTGTATCAGTCAACGTGATGACTTTAGATCACAGAGGGTGAGCACAGTCCAGTAGTCTGATTCTGATAAAGGAGGAAACGTGAGGTGTCTGGAAGTTTCTGAGATGTTCTACAGTAAAGCATATTCAGACTGTTCTAAAGAGATATTGTTTGGCTCTTGGCTATCATTAGGGGATTAATGTTTCTAAATTGGCATGTTGTGTGCTTGGCTGGTCATGTATATCAGCAGCTGTACAAGGCCTGTATAGTTGGGCCTTGCCTTTCTTTAGCCTTTTAATGATCAGAGCTGCAACTGACCTCCCTCTCATTCCCCAACCCTCTCTCTGTCTGAGTTTAGCAAGGTTCAGTAAGTAATTTCACAATCCTAAATTTGGGGAGGCATTCAAAGAATGATTCTAGTGTTTCTAAACTGTTTTAAGAGGAAGATAAGCACAAAATTATTAGAAACTCTTACTCAGTTAAGTTCTGTGACTCTGATCTGCAAGAACAGACAGACACACCTATTATAGTTACTTAAATACACAAGGAAGTGCTACTGATTTGATTCTTTAAATGCCCCCAAACAGATATTGACTCCAAGGCAGATTGAAACATCTCATACAGTAAAAAAAGCCATGCACATTTCAGATGCTAACTGGGCATAAAACAAATTTGGAAAAATCTGTATACCTTTTCTATTGGTGTGTAGGACAATTACTAAAACCATAAAGAAGAAACTCTTAATATACAATATGTAAAGTTTCTGAAGGAATTTATGAAAATTAATCTTGAAGGAATAGAAAGCCGATGTGTCTTTCAACAATAGAGTTTTGTGCATTACAACATGTGGGAGTTTCTCCTTTATTCACTTGCAGGGCACCATATTGTGACCCCTAAACTTTTTCATGTTGGACAGCTTGAGCAGGTCATGGCATGCATATCAACTGGATTGGGGTCTGTGGATTTTTCTGGCCAGAGCAGGTGATGAGAGCCTCTTAAGTTCCTCATTCCAATTACACATTGCCTGCTGTCGAGAGAGTCTATTCATATGTCTGGCAGTTTTTGGTGTTTTGTCTGGAGGTTGTCCAAGTACCACATCTTGAGCACTTCATGATACGGTCTCTTCTTCTGCAGCAACAGCTGATAGACAGCCTGCGAAAGAAGCTGACCGTTCTCCGTGAGGCCCAGAAGGACCTGCAGGAAGACATCACTGCCAATGGGGCTCTGGGGGAGGAAGTGGAGACCTTGGTCCAGGCAGTCTGCAAGCCTAACGAGGTGGACAAATTCCGCATGTTCATCGGAGACCTGGACAAGGTGGTCAACCTGTTGCTGTCACTGTCTAGCCGCCTAGTCAGGGTGGAGAGCACATTGGATAGCCTGAGCCCAGATGCCAACCACCATGAGCGGGTAAGGAGCAACCAGTATCACCCTATAGCAGCAATTTCTGTTCCCTGTGCTTATCTGCAGAGCTCCAGATCCAGTGAGTGTGTAAGTTGTACCCTACACACACACTGTACCAATCATGCTGTGCCTGTGATAAAGATATCTCCTACACACACACACACACACACGCTGCTCCAGTGCTGCTGTCCCTCTGCTTTGTCCTGCGATAAAGCTGTCCCCTACACACACTGCTCCAGTGCTGCTGCCCCTCTGCTGTGTCCTGTGATAAAGCTGTCCCCTACACACACTGCTTCAGTGCTGCTGCCCCTCTGCTTCGTCCTGTGATAAAGCTGTCCCCTACACACACTGCTCCAGTGCTGCTGCCCCTCTGCTGTGTCCTGTGATAAAGCTGTCCCCTACACACACTGCTCCAGTGCTGCTGCCCCTCTGCTGTGTCCTGTGATAAAGCTGTCCCCTACACACACTGCTCCAGTGCTGCTGTCCCTCTGCTTCGTCCTGTAATAAAGCTGTCCCCTACACACACTGCTCCAGTGCTGCTGCCCCTCTGCTGTGTCCTGTGATAAAGCTGTCCCCTACACACACTCCTCCAGTACTGCTGCCCCTCTGCTGTGTCCTGTGATAAAGCTGTCCCCTACACACACTGCTCCAGTGCTGCTGTCCCTCTGCTGTGTCCTGTGATAAATCTGTCCCCTACACACACACACACTAGTCCAGTGACGATTCTCTGTGGTTCCTCCCTCAGCTCACCCTGCTGGAGAAGAAGAAGCAGCTCCTTGGGCAGCTGGGAGAAGCCCAGGAGCTGAAGGAGCACGTGGACGGGCGGGAGCGAGCTGTGTGCCAAGTGCTGGCGCGCTGCCTCACCCCCGACCAGCTGCGCGACTACAGCCACTTCGTCAAGATGAAGGCTGCACTGCTGGTGGAGCAGCGCCAACTGGAAGATAAGATCCGCCTGGGCGAGGAGCAGCTCAAGGGACTGCGCGAGAGCCTGGGAATGGGTTATGGGCACTACTGAGGACAAGACTGGGGGATTTCCACATTGCTACAGCCAAACGCCATCAAAGAGGGGGCTTATCATCTGGTCTACAGTTTGGGCCTGTTTGGACTCTTTTCACCCAGACGGCAGGCCTATATTTAAAGTTGGCCCCTTAAGGGACTGGCTTACAACACCTCTTTAAATTGTGCCTTTCCAAGACACAACTGTGTGCATCATCCACTCACTGTCTTTAAGTCATAACGTGAAATTTGCAGAACCTTTTTAACTATTAGTAAGACGTTGGGCCTTCAAACAGGCAATGTAAAAGTTCTAAAGACTGCATTTGCCTGAAAAAAATTGTATTTACACTCTACATAGTGCCAAAGTGCTTGTAAAAAGTTTTGTTGCAGGTTATTCTATTTATTTATTTTTTTAAGATGAGTCAATTGCAGAACTCCTGCTCTTTCCTACATGTAAATTTACTGGACTGCATTTTTTTGTGATCGGCCAGGGGAGACCCAGCAAATAGACAGCTTTCTAACTGTCTGTGGTGTGGTGGAACCTCAACATTAGGAAAGAATCCAAATTATACATTCCTCATTCCTTCACCACCGAGCCAAAAGAAAGCCTGGAAGCCCTGCACCAGATCCAGCTTTTTGGGAAGTGAGCCACAGGCCACAGAAGCGTAGTCCAGACCCCCACTCCCACCCACCCATTGTGGTACGGGTTTAAGGCAAACAAGTCCTTTCCTTGGGAAGAAGTCACACAAACCCAGTCAGATGATATCAAGCAGATCTTTGGTGCATGCAAACTGTGACAGATATTCAGTGCTTGTGCATATTAGTCAGATTAGTCCCAGGCTGCTGTATCACCTCTACCTGTGTATGTTCCTCAACCACTATTACATCATGGTCTTCTTCTGATTGCATCACAACCTCTTGCCTCTTGGGGTTCAGGTCAATAGGTTGCATAGGTAGAATTATTATTATTATTATTATTATTATTATTATTATTATTATTATTATTATTATTATTGTCTGTAATGTGTTAGAAGTCTACTGGCTTGAAGGTGGTCAGATTGGAGGAGTCTGCCACAACTTCCTCCTTCTCCCCTGTGTGTGATCGTGTGGCTCATAGCTACAAGCCCAGACATGAAAAACTCCCTATTGCCTATTCCACAACTGGTTGATATAAAAAAAAATTTGACCATTCTACATTTAAAAAAAACAAAACAATTACCCTGGATCTGACATGCAGTCAGCACTGTTTCTTTTTCTACCTATGGTTCTCTTCAGCTGATGAAGTGCAATGTACAAATAATACATTAAGCCCATTAAGTCACCTAATTACCCCGAATTAGGATTGTATACAGTAGAAGTTACCAGCAAAGATCCTTCCCTAAAACACATATTGGTTTGAAATAGCTGACTGCACAACCTTACTCCAGAGCACAGATCACAGCTCATTAATTAAGAATGTAAGAATTTTACAGACTGTTTAATTTATTCAGTCATAATCTTCTCCAGAAGCACATAACTGCTGTAATACTACATTGAGCTTCCTCAGTGGCTGCAAAGTAACATTTGCCCTGCTGTTTCACCTAAATGGAAGACATTTGAAGTACTTTGGAACCTACAGGGACAGCGCAGAAGTACATGTGCTGTCTGATATTGACTCATTTGTTGGTAAAGAAATCAGTGTTTCCATCTTTCTGATGGTTGTAAGCAAGTGTCTACATCCTAGTGCACCAGGCTCTGCAAAGTGTTGCATTCTGCCCAACCAAACGGTTTAGTCTGCAAATCAACATCTTGACGTGAGCAGTAGAACAACATCCGTTTGTTTTGAGTTGTTCACAAGAATGACAATCGGACCTCCACCATCCTAGCCATACAGTAGGGGACACTTTGAAAAACTCCATCTGTTTCAATTCTGTCATCATCGGTGCTGAAATCACAGTCCATCTTGAAAGCCACACAGATCATTTTGTGACACTAAAAGCTGATGTAGCTCTGTACATCATTACGTATGTCTTTGAGTGGCCAAGTGCTGTTGCGAACATAACATTGAGATGGGGCTAACATCGGTGTGGGCGAGTCTTGTGACAAGACAGCCCTTCTTTCTCACCATACCTCCATACCTCTCACAGCCACCCTGCTGGAAGTGATAGCTTTATTCTCAGTGAACATCTCAGTGGAATTGTACAGGGTACCATGGTGCTTTTCAAATCCCAGGTGCAGTCACATGTTCCCTGTTCCTCAAGGCTGGTTTTAAAGTTCATAAGGAATGCTTATTTCCTTGCTTCATGTTGAGACAGCTTGGACCTCATGGGAAAACACACTTTTGCTGCTTTTCAGCTTTCTCCTTTGTCTTTCAGATACTGTTATCTGTATTTTTTATATTTTTATTCAGAAATGGACAATACTGCCCTACACTTTAGTCCCATAGCTGACACTTTTGACAGAAGCCACTCCTGCCGATTTCTCTATCCAGGCAGTTGATGCCCAAAGACTGTTTGTAGTCAATCTTATGTATTAGGTACAGAAATACTGGGATAGAACACAGTGTTTCTTTACATAAGACTATAGTCCAGTCAAGCATCAATGGCTATGCATTGTATTTGCTTACAATCCTTCACTATGAGATAATACAGAACTGGTGCCAAAGAGATATTATTATTAAAACAAAGGATAAGGAAGTTGGTTCACTTTTCTAAATTATAGCTGAGTCATACTATCCAAAAATGGACTAACCCGTAATGACAGGTTTGCAGAGCTTATAAAAAGTGTTAACTTCCTGCTTACATATTAATCCAAAAGTGATGTCAGACTCTACGAAGAATGCTAGAATTGCCTTTTGGCCTGGTTTTGACAATACACCTACCTAATTTTTCTACCATTGTGACTGACCTAATTTCACAGCACATGATGTGTATATTTGATAACAGGACATTAATCATACTTTTTACAGTACATTGATTTATATATTTCTCCTCAATCTTTTTAATTACCATACTTTACATCAATCAGTGTTATCTGTAACTGGATATAACACAAAGCCATAAAATGGCTGGTTTACATTTTTGCTTTCCATTGGTTTGTTTCTTAAAAGTGATACTGTGATCATACCAGTCTCTTTTTTGCAAATTGTAGAATGCAGAAGGTAAACTGTACAAAAACACTACCCTTTTAAAAAATGTTTTGAAACATTTCACTGAGCAAACCTGGTGTTTGTTAGTTTCCCTTTTCTGACAAATATCGAAATGATTCTAAGAGATAAATTTGAAGAGCAATACATTTGGCAAAAATTAATAGTGTCACAATTTGAGAGTAAATATAGAGAAAACTGATATTTAAACTTGACAGTGAGAAACTTGCATGCGATCAATAGGCTCCATTACTAAAAAATTACAAAGTTAAGTTTGTGGGTTGGAGTGTTGAGTGATATTTGTTGAGTAAATGAGGAGACAAAAGTACTGTGTTCAGTTAGTCAGATCTTCCCCATCAGCAAATACCCTTTCTGAAAATTGTTGTCAGAAAGTACACAATTGTAGCAGGAATTTGACTGACCATATCTTAAAGTGAGCTGAAACCACTATAATTCTGTAACCACATACTTAACTGGATATAAATTGTGCTTTCCTGAAATGAAAAGCTCTAGAGGTTTTGTAATTTACTTCCCTCAGAGATTTGTAAAAGGAAATCAGTTAAGGGCACTAAGACAATGCAAAATTGCACAGGCCTTCCATTGAAAAACAGGGCAACACATTTCAGGTAAAGAATAACCAGTTTCTTGATATGACTGGAAGGTGCTGACACATACAGGCCGTTTCATGCGGTTCATTGATGCTTGGATGTGACGTTTCCTGCAGCCTGGGTACAATGCAATGTGCTTTTACTCTGTTGTTAATGTTGTCCTTATCCTGGTATTACAGCCAGTACTAGCCACTGTTAGTTATTATGAATCAAACTGGATATTCTTATAAGGAAATGAAGCTGCTTTGTGATTACTTACTGCATTCATGTTTTACTTATTTGTACCAAAAGAAAAACAAATGCTCAGAGTTGTATCAAGACAATTTTGTTTCAATCTCAGTTATTGAATTGCTCAACATCTGAGACTTGCTTGATGTTGTGAAAAGAACTGTTTTCACATGCCAGACCAAAAAATGTATGTTTTGATTGAACATATGCAATGTATTCCTGTTGATATCTGTACTGTATATATGCTAATATTATACATAACCATTTCAAGAGAAAGTCTCCATTTTACAACTCCTAAACCATCATCAAAACTGGAAATAGGATGTTGTATTTTATATATAACAAACATTTTGTAAAATGTTTAAACAGTACCATTAATAATAATACACTTTTTTTTAAAACAAAGAGCATCTGGAGTTTGTGTTATTCTTTTGTTGAAAGGAGCGGAAGTCTTCTGTGTATCCAAGGATATGGGACAGTACAAGATACCTGCAGTTTTTTCTTGGACAGAAAAGAGGTACAAACAAGGGGAGACCGTGTGGCTTGTGTTTTTCATTTGGGTGCTAATTGAGCACAAAGTCTGGTCCAACCCCCATTTTAAAGACAGCAAGTTTGCAAATGAGTAAACTAGTGGCTCATGTGGCCCAGTTGATTACCATTAGTGTGTTGTTCTGAGGGTCTCTGAAAGATCACAGGGTATCTGCTCAACAGCCGATTCAAATCAGGGCATGCAACAAATCACAGTTTATTTGACTTTTCATCCAATTATTTTTGCTTAATTGGTCATTAAGGTCTGAGATGCAATAAGAAACGGAGCCAAGTGTTGCACTTGAAGACCAGAGCTAACTACCCCTTTTCTAGACAAAACTAGAATAATGAAGTGCTTCCTGTTTTCAGTCGTAAATGCTTTCACTTACCCCACCTCCACCTTACTTATTCCTTGATTACTTACTGCATTTATATTTTGATTACTTGAATGATTACTTGATTACTCACTGCATTCATGGTGTCTTTGCTATTTTCCCTGAACAGTCTATTATGCCCTCAATGTAACATTGTACCTTTGATGATTTGGCATACTTGAATTGTCTACCTATTTCTTAAAATTAATTTAACAGAAACACATTTAAAAAAAGCATTTTTGAAGGGTCCCATGTGGTCAAGCTTTGCCAGGAGACACCCACAACACTTTATGTAAAGAGGTGCTTTCGGGTTTCATGGCTACATACAGTACATCACTCTGCTCCATTGGCCAGCAGCCCTATCCCCCATGCAAGTCACAAGTGGCAACCCATTCAAGCTCAGCAGGGATGAGCCTGGTCAGTACATGGGAAAAGTAAGGCTGCTGCTGGAAGAGGGTTAGTGAGGCCGGTAGGGGGCGCTCACCCTGCAGTCTGTGTGGGTCCCAATGCTGCTGTATAGTGATGGGGACACTATACTGTAAGGAGGTGATATCCTTGAATGAGATATAAATCCTGACTTTCTGTGGTCATTAAAAACCCAGGGCATTTCTTGAAAAGAATAGGCTTCATGATTCTGTTCTCCTCCCCCCTGATAGCTGATGTGTGGTGAGTGTTCTGGTGCACTATGGCTGCCGTCGCATCATCCAGGTGAGGGCTACACATTGGTGGTGGTGGAGGGGATCCCCATTACTTGTAAAACGCTTTGAGGGGTGTGTACAGAAAAGCAGTATATAAGTGTTGGGAATTATAATGATTCATTATTATTATCACTCTCAGTTTCTAGCTGTGTCCCCATGTCCTTGCTGAGTGGTTGAATTTGATGTTGTCCCTTGTGAAAACATTTCGAAAACCGAGTCTAAATTCAAAACCCCATTTTGTCTGGTACATGTTTGCATTTCCATAGGGTTCAAAGGTGTCTGCAATGCTCTGTCTGTAGTTTGCTCTGTGTACAGCTGAGTAATATCACCTTCTGCGTGACGGAGCTGACAGCATTTGCTGGAAAAAACTATAGGCAACCAGACTGCAGATAGTCTGAACCAGTTCTTCAAGAAAGGAACCACAAATAATTGTGGTATTTAAAAACAAAACAGTTGATGTCTGTTATTTATGTCTGTTATTTATGCACAGTAAAGGTTTATTCCATGCTGAAACAAAAAAGAGACAACATTTTGGCTGTGGAGTCTTCCTCGGGTGACACCATTTATTCCTTCTTGAATTAGTGCTAATATTTCAACTCCATGCGTATCTTTGCAAGTTGTCAAATATTGCATGTACTTGAATCCAAATTTTAGAACTCTTAAGGCCTTTACTGGTAAAACTGTGGACCAAAGTGCCCCATAAGACAAAATTAAAACTCTGAGGAGTGCTGGGTAGGGCGAATTTGGTAAACGCAAATGATCTGTCCTGGCCTGAGAAATAACAAGATCCTTCTGGGAAAAGTGGCAATAAGTGTGTCTTTGATTTGATATGATGACGGAGTAGCAGCTGATAACAAATTTACAAAATCCCATTGACTTCCCTTCAAAATGTTCCCTGCAGACCTAATAATTCTGAAGCGTTTGTTTGACTACAGTTTCCTGTTTTGTTGCAGAGCAGTCTAAATAAAACAGAGTCAGACAGTTAAAGCAAGAGTGGGGAAGAGGCAGGAGACAGGAAATTAGTCCAGCTGGTTTTCAAAAGCTGATGAACGATGAAAAACATTTCGATGCAGCTTCAAATGCCAATATGAAGAAATAAAAGGGTCACTGTGTGGGAAAGCAAGGTCAGGGTGTTCAGGTGTCAGAGACAAAATGGGGATCTGTATGAAGTGAGAGATGAAAGAAACGCCAATGGAAGAGATTCACCTGCAGGACAATGCTTTTGCACTCTTCCTTTTTAAAAACACCACCTGCACACACTCTTACATTCATTACATACAGTATACTGTCAGTACAGCACAGTCTTGTAAGCAATGGAATGTATCTGGTCGCTCTTCTCTGGACTGATTCCAGAGGTATAGAGCAATATCTTCTTACTTAGGCCTGACAAGTGTGTTACAGTATACAGTACATCCATCCATTTTCTAACCACTTCTTCCAGTTCACAGTAATGGGGAGCTGGAGCCTATCCCAGCAAGCAACAGGCGCAAGGCAGGGTACACCCTGGGCAGGATGCCAGTCCTTCGCAAGGCACACACAAACGTGGAAAGGCACCCACTCACACCTAAGACCAATTTTGTGTGTTATACAATGTTAACATAAACCTTCCTTGATTTAAGTTATATGCTTTTAACTATATATTCAAACATGTTTTTGCCCTGTTTTATGGTTTACGGGTATTGTCTAGAAGATATAAATCATGAGTCAATAAAAAAAAACCTTTTAATGAGAAATTTCTTCACACTCAGTGTTTCCATATTTTCTGCATTTAACATCACTTTATTAGCCGTATACAATTTGCACAAGTTACAACCACAAGGTGGCAGCGTTTTCTTATTTCTTACTTGCAATTTTATGTTTGCGCAGCCATTCGGAACTCCCCTTGCGCTTTATCTGTGATTTATTTTACATCCAGGGAGTAAAAGCAAGCTGGTTACAACAGAGCTTGTGTATGTTTGCAACACTGAAGAAATAGTATAAATGCGTATCGACCTCCAGGTAGTCAATTGCAATGACAGATTACTGAAAATCAGTTGACAGAAATCAAATCACCGTTCACCACAGAATAGTAGTGCCCTTCAAGATTGCACGTTCTCTGCTGTTTTTCACTAATGGATATTACTACCCGTGACTTTGCAAGCGTTGTAAGTAGGAGTGGGATTGATTAAGAATGACAAAATCTTGATTCCATAAGAAGAGTTACAAATGAAAGTAGGCCATTCTAGAATCTGAGGTAGACCTACCTCGTCAAATACGTGGTCATCGATTCAATTTCAATGGTTTGTAGCAAACTGATAGAAGGATTTCATCCAGCTATTTCTTAAAAGAAGCCATGGCATTGATTTCAATAACATGGCCTGGTAGCTTGTTCCACACTCCCACACTCCTTTGGGTAAAGAAATGTCTCCTCTTCCTGGTTTTAAATGCAGTCTCACGTTGTTTCCTCTTGTGTCCGCTGGTTTGTGTTGAAGTTGTTAATGGCCCTGAGGATTTCGAATGTTTATATTAGGTCCCCTTGTAGTTCAACATAAAAAGGTTCAGTTACTTCAGGTTATCAGGGTAGGACAAGTCCCACAATGCATCTGTTTGTTCTTCTCTGGACTGATTCATGAGCAGCAACGTCCTTTCTATAATGTGGTGACGTAAATGACAATATTCTAAAAAAAAAGCCTCACTGTGCATTTTATCATTTTAAAGTCATATCTCTTGATTTAAATTCTACATTTTCACTATATACCGTATGCTAGTAAACTAGAGTTTAATAATTGGGAAAAAACATGATCAGTTATGACAGAAAACATTCATAACACCCTAGCCACAAACACCCTTACTTGTATGGCTGATTCATACACATTTAACAGCACAATCAGCTGTGACAGTCTCAAGCCAGATGTCAATGCTAATGTGTAAAAATCATAAGAAAGTCTAATAGTGTGCTTGCATTCTATATTACAACATGGTTTGGTAAGCAATAAATTAACCCTTCAATGGCCAGAATATACTGTAAACAGTAACTTCCAGATGCTATACCTGGCTGTCATTGGTTGAACAGCGTACTGTACTTCTGTTGTCGTTGTTCCTCTTACTTCCTATACACTACAAGACAGGTGAAATTTTTGTAAGCAATTGATAAAGGAAATGAAAGTTAAAATGCAAATTTCGCTACACTGACATTGTTACCTAAATTGTGCAAAGTAATGTGACAATATAGTAGACTAGGAAATACAGAATGATTAATTTGTGTCATGTTTCTTTGTAGTTAAACGTTTTTTCTCTTCGTCTTGCATTAAGTAGTACTTTATTAAGAAAGTTAGGAAATATTACCATGGTTTAGTTTTTATTTTATGCATTTCTTACTTGGAGCAACAAAACTAAGTTAATTTTCTACAAGTGGTCTCTGACTGTGACGTTAACCATTCCTCGGACACAACACAGTACTTTGAATTCGGACCCGATTAGAAAGTCAAACCAAAGCGTCATTTGTTCCTGTTCCTTTAAACGTTCTGAAGCCATATGCCTAAACTGCGAACGACAGCATTATGTTGGCATTCAGAGAAACCGATCTCTGCCTGACAGCTCCGATCGCCAGCTCTGTGATCGGCTCCCTGCCCTGACAGGAAACCCAGTGCAAATCCGCAAATCCCGCAAAGCCCTGCTGTACTCAGCCGAGAGGGGTTCCTCAGGAATTGGGACATCAATTCGTTATTGCCTAAGGAGGGTGTCGTTTTACCTAGCGACAGTCCTCAAAGTGGCCTGGAGACGGGAGGAAACACCTTCTCGGAAAGGAATATGATAGACATTTGTAAAGGCACCAGACAACGAGGATTGTGTCTTCTGCCTGCGGATCTGAAAGCCGAGTCACAAGACAGCAGGTTAACTCGCTTTGCAGGCCGGGCAGGTGGGTGGCTTCTCTCTCTGTTTCTGCAGGGGTGACATTTCAGACCTGAAATGTAAAGCAGGGGTCAACTGTTTTTCAGAATGATGACAAGTGGGATCACATCCCACGCTGAGTCCCTGCCCCGTTTGATTTATATTTTTTTTTAAAAAGCCCTGCAGTTATAGTGGCGTTAATGGTGTTTCAGGAAGAGCGAAGAAAGGTTCAAAATTGGGGACAACAGCTGCAAAGTAAATGGGGTTTTGGAAAGGGATCTTATTTGTAATTGTATTATTTTTTGCCGCTATCTGTGTTGTCTCCCTCCTTTAATTTCCCAGTCAGATTTCACGGGATTGTGCCTGCAGACAGCAGGTAGCCGGAGGAATCAGGCGTGTGGGTATCAGAGAGTTTACACAAGTCCTGGGCAGTCAGGGCTTTAAACTTTTCAGCTCTTGCTGGATCATCAACTGGCGTTTGTAAATTAGGATTCAATCCCTGCGGTGATTAACCCGTTTAACGTTACCCAAGTGCCCTACTGTAGGTATTGATTTGTGATTCATCAGGTGGTCTTTCGCCCTGTATTGATTATGTAAACTGTCCCTGCTGTTTTTCCGTGTGTGTGTGTTTGGAAATCTGTTCTTTGAGCTTGTGCTGTGCTCAAACGTGCGTGCGTGTTGGTGTGACATTTTCTACAGGCTATCCAGGCGCATGACACATTAATCATTGATAGGCTAGGCTTATACTGTACAAATGTGAGTTTATGCACAGAGAAAGGCAAATATTACGTTTGTGGTTACGTGTGAAGGAAAGCAGACACGGCGTCTCGAAAACGAGGATAGTAGTGCCTGTGTTACAGGTTACTGTGTTCAGAAAGTGGGTGTTTGAATTTGGTCTTGGGTGAAGATGGCCATTTGTGGCTCTTCATTCTGCGGAAGAGGCTGGGGGGAGTGACGCTGTGTCTGTGCGTTTTATCCGAGACTCGATGAACGCCGTTATCGCTGGCCTCGCTTAATGGGTAACTCGGATAATTCCAGTAGTTTCTACAAGTCTACTTGTTAAACTGGAGGTCAAAAACAAAAACACTGCCTTCAAGAAGGAACAGATTGTGAATTAAATCCAATCTTTGCGCGTTAGGCCCTTTCAAAGATATGAAACTTGTTTTACAGGAAACCAATGTTGCACTTTGGTTCTACGGAAAGAGTAAATTAAATAAAAACGTAACATCGTCGTTTTTAAAGTCGGAAGACTCGATTACAGTCTAACTAAATTATTAAAAGAGGACATGCTGCATCTTTATTACTGCCCACATAGGGTCATGTGGTTATGAAAACTTAAATGCTGTCTAATACTCCACTAAACCCCTTTTGGAAAACGGGAAAATTCCAGTAATTTCAAGTGGAATTTCATAATCTTCCTGTTGTTTTAAGCAGTGTACAGGTTCAGTTGCGTTGGTACATTTTGTTCACAAAATTAAATGGCTGCGATGCCTATGTAGTGTTTCAAGACTACACTACAACTTTACTGAAAAATTATATATTGTATAATGGTTCTGTGTTTTGTCAAGTGATATGTAACAGCTGATACAGTAAAAAGAAGTTAGTGGTCGTAATCTCACGGAGTTGATTATGTTTTCTCTCTGAATATCTTACTCTAAACATTCATCTTGTAGCCTACTGTCACTTTGTCCGGTGCTGTTTATCAGCAACATGCATCTAGTTTGGCCTGGAATGTGCAGTAGTTGTAACTGCATGGTACAAGGTTGCTGTTTATTGCCCAAAATAAAGTGTTTTGTTTTATGGGTACAGAATACCCAGGCCTATCAGCATCAGATGTTGGTTCATAGTTTGTGCACACAGGTTACTGATTCAACTAGAATTTGGTGGAGCTCCTCTGTCATACTTCACTGAGCGTTTTCCAGATGAATGTACATTTTGGTTGTTTTCATCCTGGTCTTAAACGCGTCCCTCCATTTTCTAACCGCGTTATATAATTCAAGGTCATGGGTGATTCTTTGCCTATTCCAGCAAGCAGTGGGCAGAAACCAAGATACACCCTAGACAGGACACCAGTTTATCTTAAACCTTAGTGCTGCATAAGATCCCATTAATCACCCAGCATTGCAGAGTAGACTAGAAAAGATTGTAGATGTCCTTGCTATGATTTAGATCTCACTTAATGGAGGGAACTGGAAATGTGCATTGCTTAATAATAATAATACATTAATATCAGATGTCACACAAGGATTGGATTTGCGTAACATCTGTATGTGTCCACTGGCTCAGGTAGTTTGCAAACATGGTATTAATGTTCACTTACTAAAGTGGCTGTTTTTCCATCTGTACAGTATGGTAGCTGTTCGCTCCTGTCTTACTCAGGCAAGTGCAGAGATGCCTATACACCCTGTTAGTTCCTGCTGTAATGTTTTGCTAGCTAGAGGTTTAAAGTCTGGTCTTAAGCTGTGGTGAACTGAGAACTGAGCTATCCAAAATTTAATAAGACTTAAATGTCACCATTGGCTCACAGTGGAATTTAGTGATACATTTAAAGCTATACATTTACAGCTATACTATACATCCAAATTACATCTGTACCATAAACTGCTATGGTATAGCTTTTACCTTTGCCTTTGGCCTTTTACCTATGTCCAGACTGAAGTGTCATGCATTCAGCTATTGAATCTTTTCTTATTTAGAACCAAGGCTGGCAAATGACCTTCTGAAGGTCATAAGGGATAAGAGTTAAGTCAAGACTTTGGTGGGAAAAAAAATAAAACGTATTTTTGTACTCGCTTTTATAATTGGGATTTGTTACTCTTGTTGCTTGTTTTATACTTATTATTCTCTTATTATTGTTTATTGATGATTTCAATTAATTCTCTTAATTAAGCAATTTGAGATAGTGTACATGAAAGATGCAATGTAAAATAGATGTTCATCCTCAGTACAAGTGTAGGTCAGTAGGGCCACTGTTGTCAGAGCCTCCAATACAAATAGCAATTTGCTGTGCCTCAGATCTCTCTCAGTTTGCTGAGAAGCACATTCAGACATGAATTAATGTGGAACAGAACTACTCTATTAAAGCTTATAACCTCATTATTCTGAAAAGGTTAGTCAGCACTTCTGGGAAAAATAATCCAAACAGGATTTAAGATTAGGAAGTTTCTGTATATTTCCAGCAGGAAATACAGGGCCCACGTCTGAATGGCAGAGATGGTGGAATGCATCACTGATGAGGATAAACATCGTAACTGAAAGCCTTGCAGAAGATGAGCACACTAGTACAGTGTAGTTTGTAAATACCACATCATGTTTTTAAGCAAACACAGTAGCTTCCCAAAAAGTGTTATAGGAACAAATAAACCACAAGTTCTCAATACCAGTGTCTAAGGAGGAACCATAACAAAACAGAAGTCACAGGATAAGACCCATCAGAGGTCTGTAGGAAAGCCCGTTTCATATTTGAATGGGATGTTGGTTAATAATAAATGTTCTTCCTTGTCATATCTGTAAGAACAATGTCTTCCTCCCTTAGCTAACTGGCAAAACTCTAGTAATGACTTTTTTTCCTATCCAATTAGGAGTTTTGTACTTGTTTTAAGTAATAACTGATGTTTAATTAGGGCTATTGAAATAACTGCTTACTTTTGCTTTGGTCAAAGAAGCTTGTACACATTAGTAAGACAACTGTGCTTTAAAAGGGTTAAATTAACATAAGCACAGTTTCAGCTGTTGACAATGATCATTAGTTTGAATTTCTGTGTTTGTGTACAACAGTTGAATTAAAATGTTTTTGTAAAATTATATTAACATAGTAATTAAGCCTGGATCTCATTTTGTGACATTTTTGTCTTCTTGTACACACTACTACTACACTCTAGTTTAAAACATTTACAGATGTCAAATTTCAATGTTAGTGTATGGTGAACAATGAGTATGATTGTTATCCAGTAAAGACACTGGTTAAAAACACTGGACAAAATTTTAGAGAGCTAACAGTGAGAAAGTAAGTGTGTAGGTTTTTACCTTAAATGCATACATTATATCAGGTTAAAGTGTATTTAACCCCAAGCTTCTCTCCCTGTCTGTGTGTCTCATGGAGAGCAAGTTGGGGTATGTGAAAAGACAAATTCCTGATACAAGAAATTGTATGTGGTCTAAAAAGTGATCTTATCTTATTTGGTCTTATCTATGTTTTTCATAAAAGAACAAAGCCAGCTTTTAGTGAGGTTACTTATATTCATTTTCAGATTACTTAATTTAAATTAGTCTAAACAGTTGGTTTAATTTAATTCTCAGGAACATCAATGTATAGTAGCAGCAGTTAATAGGAGGGGTATGTTGCAATTGGGATCATTTCTGATGCAAGCTGGGGAATGCAAAGTTACAGCAGTCCTGAATTACTGACTGTAAGATCTGCACACTATAATTTACCTTTTTGGGGGCAATTCATTCCAGTTCATACTTTTTTTAAGATGTAAAAGAAGAAAAAACACAGAAACAACTAGATATTCTTATTCCAGATCCTAGCAGACATCAGACATCTTAAAATCCAGTCTGTTAATGCAGCACACAAGTTATCTCTTGTGTCACAGAAATGTGGCTGCCCACATGATTTGTGCGACATTAGATTTTTTTCATATAGTAGTTGCCCACTAGTCAGTCCCCTTGATCCCTTTCCTATATCACTCTAAAGCATTTAAACCGGTGTTTAAGACCATTCCTGTGGGTAAACCATGAGGCAAAGACAGATGTGAATCTGCATTTTCTGTTAGGACATCTGATCCTTGGCAAGTGCTCCAACATTTGGAGTGTGAGAGAGAATTGTGGAAGACCAAAGATCATTAGGTAAACTCAAAAAGACCACATAACCTTCTTAAAGACCAAAAAGACCTCTGAACCTCCTATCCCCCTTCAAAAGATAGGCAGTGAATTATTTAGGATCCTTCAGTAGAAACGTTTAGGTACCTTTGTCTAAAGTTCTGTGGCTAGGGACAGCTGCTGCTGTAAAGATAGGCACCTGTCGCAGAAGTCTCTACCAGGTTTCTGTACAGTAACTGGTGGGGTGTATTACAGGACTCTGCTGCTGACTATGGACAACCAAGGGTACTGCGGCGAGAGCTTCAACAGCCTGCAGAGTGGCACAAGTGACGAAGACATGGTGGAGATTGCTGGAGCCACTCTGGACTTCTCCGTCACGGATGATGTGCCTCCTCTGGACAGGGAATATGCTGGAGGTATGCCTTCTTTTCCTAGAACACCAGTGACATAGGCCCCACGCTGTGAAAAGAAAAAAAGAGCTGCGTCACCGTGCTCCCAAAATTGGATGGGTTTGCTCCATGGTACAATCTCCACCACTAAGAAGTAACCTAGTAAATGTTGTCAATTCACAAGTAGATGGCTCAGTGTTCCTACTATTACATAAATAATAATATCTTATTCAGACTTGATTGAGCGGATGTGTAGAGAATGATTGTTTCTAAATATTGTTGGCTTGATAAGTTGCCTTTGTTTATGTGAAATTCAATACAAGTGCCATGGGTAAAGACAGTAGTTTTGTTCGCAGTGTTTAGCTTAGATTTATTAATATTAGGGTTGATAGATACATTTGATTTCTATATGATGCCTTCAGGAATGTGTATCCTTTGTATTAAGCTGGTTCTTTTTAAAAACAGGAAAAAAAGTCTATCTGCAAGGTGCAATCTGTTTGTAATTGCAAAAAGCAATTGAAGAACTTAATGAAGTGTAATGCTCTGCATTGTCACTTGTACAATTGTGATGCTTATGCCGTTCCTCTCCATCTTGACAAGCACATGTAGAGGCTGACTTCTATATCAATCAGCCAGTGTTATCAGTCTGTATTCCTCATGAATATCAGTTTAACATGGAATGATAAGAATATGTTTTAGAAAACTGTATTCCTCCTTAAGAGTCCCAAGAGGCTTTGCATGTAGGATGGATCGATAGCCCATACTGGGTGATACACTGTAGCCAGTCTAAACTATCAGCCCCACTACACAACAGCTCAGAGGGAGGAGTGAGGTCAACATTGTGAAGTCAAAGGTCAGCCGCCTTGTGTGTCTATTAACAGTGGTCTTGTCTGGGGGCTATCTCCAGGCTTGCAGTAGGCTGTTGATGATTGTATGCAGAGTACTGGTGAGATTAATAATAATAATTAATAATTGCTTACATTTATATCGCGCTTTTCTTGACACTCCACTCAAAGCGCTTTACAGGTAATGGGGACTCCCCTCCACCACCACCAATGTGCAGCATCCACCTGGATGATGCGACGGCAGCCATAGTGCGCCAGAACGCTCACCACACATCAGCTTTCAGTGGGGAGGAGAACAGAGTAATGTAGCCAATTCATAGATGGGGATTATTAGGAGGCCATGATTGGTAAGGGCCAATGGGAAATTTGGCCAGGACGCCGGGGTTATACCCCTACTCTTTACGAGAAACGCCCTGGGATTTTTAATGACCACGTCTCATCCGAAGGACGGTGCCTGTTTACAGTATAGTGTCCCCGTCACTATACTGGGGCATTAGGACCCACATGGATCACAGGGTGAGTGCCCCCTGCTGGCCCCACTAACACCTCTTCCAGCAGCAAACTTAGTTTTTCCCAGGAGGTCTTCCATCCAGGTACTGACCAGGCTCATACCTGCTTAGCTTCAGTGGGCTGCCAGTTGTGAGTTGCAGGGTGATATTAAGATTAGCCAAAGTGTCCATCTAAAAACAAACCAGGAGCCTCCCGTCTCCAACTGCTCAGGACACTGCTGGATTCACTGTTTCATGATAGACGTTGGAGTTGCAAATGTGGTCTACCCATTATCCGTACCATTAATCTAAAGCTTCCAATTATTGAAGGCAGCTCAATGGTAGTTAGTCAAGCTGCAGGACACTTTTGTGAAACTGGAGAACGAGATGTATTTGATGAACAATTTCATACATTAACACCGTATGTATTCGTTTTTTAATATTTACCTCATTCAACATAGTAACTGCTATGTTGTAGGATTGCAGGCAAAGTAGATGTTGGATTTTGCCATTTCAGTGTTGATGGCACAGATTTGTTTAACATTATTATGAGTCCAAGGAGCAATGCATCTTGGCTGTAGAACTGCTCCTGGTGTACAGTTCATGAATGTTTGCTGCAGGGTCTAGTCCACTGAAACAAGCAGCAGATGCAGACCAACAGTGCAGCCTGGTCTCACATGGTCTCACACTGGGACGGAGCAGTGGCTCTGTGGCTAAGGATCTGTGCCTGTGGCTAGCTGTTATGTTAGCTACAGTATGCTATGCTGTTACAATGATCTGGTCACATTTACAAGTGCACTGTTATACAGCGGTGGCTCTGTGGCTAAGGATCTGCCTGTGGCTAGAAGGTTGCCGGTTCAAATCCCGCGGCTGGCAGAGGAATCCTACTCCGTTGGGCTCCTGAGCAAGGCCCTTAACCCCAACTGCTCCAGGGGCGCTGTACAATGGCTGACCCTGCGCTCTGACCCCAAGCTTCTCTCTCCCCACCTGTGTTTCTCATGGAGAGCAAGCTGGGGTATGCGAAAAAATAATTCCTAATGCTAGAAATTGTAAAGGGTTAATAAAGTAATGTTGTTGTTATTATTATTATTATTATTATTATTATTATTATTATTATTATTATTATTGATAGTCATGCTCAAGCTTGCTGAGGACTCTGTATCATCACAAACAGCCCTGATGTTGTCTGTCAGTGTCAGGCATTTGCAGTAAACTGGTGTTATGGTTAACAGAATTGAAGGCAACCTTGAGATCAGTGTAGGGCACTGCCTAATTAGTGTGGAAGAGACCAGTGCTATCAGGGTTGGAATGTGTGGATGTGGAACTGTTTTGTTGTCTTATCTTTGATTCTGGCCAGCAGAACTGAGGCCAATAACTTTTCAGGGATGGAAAGTGTCAAACTAGGATATTTCTATTTACTGTGTCTGTCCTTAGCCTTTTTAGAATAAATATCCTATTTAAATCTGCTGGTTTAATGCCTGGTCTGACCCTGATTAACCTGATGATGATGGCTGATCCTTCAGGCTTCAACATTTCTGCCAAGATGGATAATATGTACTGTATAACAAGTGTCATGAAAAAATATGTTGTGTATATACAGCATGTATTGTGCATTCTTATTGCATGCACATTGTTTTTCTCATGCTCATAAAATGTAGAAATCTGCTTATAGTATATGGGTCTTGAAAATCTCAGTTAAAAGTGATGAGTGTTTATGCAGATTTCTTTTTCAACAACACAATATGAAGAGAAACAGAAAGCTGATAGATTCTTTGAGTTTATAGGAAAAACTGTGGAATTGAAACCTAGGGAAGATATGCTCAGGCTTTACAATGTACTAGTAAGAGCTCAGATCTCATTTGAATATTGTTCCATTTTAACCAGTATGCAACACCAGAATACAGCCTGGGAAAATACCATTAGACCACAGTGACGTAATGCTTTTGAGTTAGTGTAGCCCCTTTAATACCTGTCAGCTGTCTGCTGGCACTTTGTTACTGATGCTTCTAGTGTTGCTGTACTTAGAAGCGGATTTCATGTGTTTCTTCTGTGTAGTGTCAGCCTGGGCTTTGTTTTTCAAATCTAGAATCAACTTTTTTGTTACACCTGCCACATTTGGAATAGAGAGCTCTGTGTGTTTCACATCCCAGCGCTCAACTGCAGACCCCATGACCGCACACGTTGGAGACAGGAAGTCTAGGCGGACTCCTCTGACACATACACCGATTGAGCCACTTGTCTCTTAATGCCTACCAGACATTCAGTGCCACTTGGAAAGTCCCTCACTGCCAAGTGCCAAAGAAGTCAGAGTCGAGAGAGAGCTAACCTTTCCCATTTTCCCCTCAGTGGTGTTCTACCACCTGTGCATCATCACTGGAGGAATGTGACCCAGGTTTGAACCCTGGCTCTGTTCACCTGAACCCTGTGTTCAGGTGAGCACCTCTACTCACGGAGCCACCTAGGAGGCCCTGCTCTGATTTTTCAAAATCCCACCCTTTTTCTTGATCCGAAAAAGGATCTCAGTTCCCTGACAGCTTTCCGATGAGCCAGAAACAGCTGATGCCAATCTGTTCTGTTCTGCGGACATTTTCTGGGAAAAGAGTGTGGATATTTAGCACTCGCAAAACCATGAAATGTAATTGACCATTGCAGTTAGAGTGGGAGCTGCTCTTGAAGTTACAATCCACACCACATCCCTTTGGCAAGAGACCCTGTGCATGTAGGAGAACTTATAAAGGAAAATATATTTGATAGGGAAATATGCACCCACAGAGCTGGAATGAAATGAATCTATTACAAATAACAGGCTTTGTGAACGTTTTGGAAGATATGCCTATACATTTTGGCCTTTAAGATTATTTTTAATTGCCTGGGTTCCTGTGGATTGGTCTATTAGAAACAGCTGTGTGTCTGTGTGAGGAAGCCAAAGCTCAATATGTGGTGAATTTGATAATCCATCCTGCATATGCAGAGTCTATAATACAGAGTTTTAACCCTTTTGCCCTTTTTATTTGTATTTTCACTGCGTTACCATGTTGTATTCCTAATTTCTAAAGTACTGCAAGACTCCAGATTTTGGTCTTCTTGTACTATATACTGCAAAGTTCAAATGTTGAGACTTGATTATTACTGTAAATGTTTTTATATTTTAACAGTTTGAATTACAGGAAGGACAAAAAGTAAAAGCTAGGAAACAGGAGTTATATCAAAGTCAGTGAGGGTCTGAGAGGATCAGCTCATCATTGGATTCTAGGCTAATAAACAGTTGTTAAGCATGGTTTAAGGGACTGCAGCACAGTTTTCAGTGGATCAGAGGGGTAAATGGACAAATTTCCTTTGCTTTTGTGTCCATGTGAGTTTTAAGTGTAAAGATATCAGAAGGTAGTACATTTGTGACCCAAATTGGTGTTGTGTCAACCAAGATGACTGGTAGGTCCTGCAGTTTCAAAATCTCTTTCAAATTATGAACTGCTGTACCAATTGAATTAAAACCTGACAGAATTCATTACATCAAAGCTGGCTGAAATTAGTATTGGTTGCCTTCAGCCGCAGGCATGAACAAACTTCTTTTTATTTTGCAAAGTGGCTCATCTGTTGAAATCCTCATGCCAGAGAACCAGCTCCAGTACTCCTGGCCCATTGATAGAAATGTCATGGGACAGGGACAGCGGACATCAGCCTCGTCTGAGCAGCTAGACAGGTGTCCTTCTACAGTTTGTGTTTGTGGGTCCAGTGTTGTCCAGTGATGGTATGGAACTAAGCCTCTAGTACCTACAGAACTCAGCTTGTGCTGTTTGATGACAATGTGACTGCATAGTTCTACATTGATCAAGTCCTGGCCTATAATTAACTGCCCTTCCTTTGGGCTCATCCCAACTTCACAGCATTTCAGCAAGACAACGCATGTCTTCATGCTACTCGTGTAATAACAGCTTTCTTGACTGATGACGAGTGCCCCAAGTGCCCCAGTGAACATTTTAGTAATGAGCTGGGGTGACATCAGGCAACCAGGAAAACCTAGAGACCATTGAACAGTCACATGTTTGTCTGGGCTCTACGAGAGAATCCCACAAGACAGCATGTGCAGCCTTTCCAATAATGGCCATACATTCATCTGACCTACAGATGACTCCCCTGAATACAACGTAATGGACTTAACTTGAACTTTGTCATATTCATTCAGTAAAATGTCAATACACACCTGATACAAAAAGATTGTTGTTGTCCTCCTGTACTTTCATGATTCATAGGTGATATATTCCTTTTAATGCTCAGTACAAATGTATTTTGTACTAGCTTGTACAATGAGAAATGACAGCGATAAAGCATTATATCCTTAACAGTCTTGTTAAACAGTTCCTTAGAAACTAATGAGGTCACAGTCCTTCCAAAACCGTATTTGCCTATTAACTGTTAACTTGGAGACTTCCTGTTTTTTTTTTGTGTGGAAGTTTTGTTGTGGGTGACCCACACTTCTTCCCTTCTTGTGTGTCCTGTGAATACCGCTGTATCACGGTTCCCTGTAATGCAATGAATCATCCTTGCTTGTACCATGTTGCAATGAGTCTAGGACCACATACTATATACTGCTTGAAGAAGCTGCTTATCATTATGCATCTTCCACACTGTGTGTCAAAGCAATAAAAAGGCAAATAAAATATGAGGATTTATGATCAGAAAGAAATAATTAAAGTCGAGATGAAGTTGATGTATGTTCAAATTGTGCAATGCATGAGTAAGTCATTATTTAGCATATTGCAAGGTGTATACGAACTCTCTTAAAAGTATTTACTTTTTGTAGAAAATTGTAATGTATTCTAGTGACTTGGTTGCGTTAAGAAAAATCAAATAATCAAGTCAACCACAAGACTCCTTAAATTGTCAGAGAGCTATGACTGTGCCGCGGAATATTGATTTGACCACCGAAGCAACACTCTAAACCCTCCCTCCACCAGCCCCAGGTCTGAAGCAGCACAAAGCTCCACATAAATTATGTCAAGATGGGACAAGATCCAGTGTTATGTGGGGGAGGGAGGGGGATTCACAGGCTGCAAATGCATGTGCAGCAAATTTGTGACCATAATCAGATCCCTTCAACCATTTCTGCTTTTATGAAAGGCCGAGATTGCGGTTAACAATTAGCAAGAGTACTAGGACAGATAAAGGAATAGCTTTTCTTAGAATAGTACACAAAGACAGGAACTTAATTTTTTTAACTTAATTATCTTACTTAACAGTCCTTAAGTGTGCAAAGAAGTACTTACAGTGCTCCAATAACAGATCATACCCATGGGACGAGAAAGTGTCTCTGTGAAGAAAATGTACAGTAAGGGAAAACATTGATGAGGGGGATTTTTTTAAAGCCGAATTTGTATTGTCTCAGGGCGTGTTTTCATGTGTAATATCTTAATCTCTATTCCAAAAAGTTAACAACTGCTCAAGAGTTGTATGAAGTCAGAAAGAAGAAGCCGATCTCTTTGTTTTGTCCCAGAAATCCAGTCGCTTATGCAATGTGTACACAACCTTGCTCTCCAGGGGGTGCCATTGACATTGTAGAAAAGAGATTAAGTAAAAAAAATAGAAGGAACAGGTGGATAGGTTGTATTGAGATTTGCAAGTCCTGGGATGAGCAGACACCATATTCATTAAGATATCTTCTAGAATGTGAGTCCCTTTATTTCTCAAAGTGTGGAAGAGACAGAAGACTTATCTGCAAGAGGTTTATGCTTATGCAAGGTAGGAGAATGAAGTAAGGTTTCATTAAATCTTTTTATTTAAAGCCAAGCTGCAATTAAGTACTTAATTATAGGCCCAAACACAACCTACTTTGACCAAAAGGATCACTAGGAAATATAGTATATGGTAGAGACCAGACATTCTTCAATTAGAAGACTGTAAAACAAAAGAGTAGAAATAAAAGTGAAGGTCTGGCAAATCTTTCAAATTGAAAAATGGGCTACTTTCTATGTATTCCCAATATGCAGTCTGTCTCAATACACTCATATGGGACAAGAAGGATCATAGGACGTATTAACATTGATTATAAAAATTGCTGTCTTGATTTGGTTCTGGTATCTTAAATTTTCCTCAGCTGTGCTAAGTGTCTGGAAGTGGACAGGAATTTGTTTCCCTGATTCATTTCCTTGTTTTTAAGCTTCTTGTAAGCCATTTCTCTTTCAAACTCTGGGGAAAAATAGTAAACACTTTTATGTGTTTTATCAAGATCCATTTGATTTTTGTCAGAGCATTTTTCTAAAAAAGTGTTTGTCTACACATGTCCATATACTGTAGTTCCTCTGGATGTTGTTTGCCTTGATACCAGGAAAACCTCCTTTTTTCTCAAGCGGTTATCATACAGTTCATTTCCTGTTTACAAACAAACTGAGTCTTGTTGCTTTTCCTTTTAATTTCTAGATCAAACCAGGCACTTTCTAGTGGTCTCAATAGAAACAGCAGCCCAGAAGTAGGCACTGTCCGCATAATATGAAAAGGGTGATGAATGGTATCAGACGAATGATGCCCAACGATAAAATCTGTCTGATTGAGGTATATAAATTGGTTATATAGGCCTCAAGCCGACCCAGTGTCACAGATAAGACAGCAGTCAGAGCAAAATGCAGTAGTTTTACATCACCATGAAACAAACCTTTCTCAATGGTAGTATGTCTTCTTCAATTCAATTTATTTTTGTATAGCGCCTTTCATAACAGGGTTGCACTAGGGCAAATAGAAGGCAAATGCAGCCAAAAGGCTGTTAAATTCTGCCATGTCTGGTCTACCCTGGCCGGTACGTTTTCAAATGCTCAGACTGAAAACACTCTATTTTTCATACATACCCAACATTGTGTTTTCAATTCGAGCATTTCAGTTTTGAAGAAGAATGTTTAATTAAGAATTCTTTCGATTTTAATACAAACAAAATGGCATATTATTGGAAGGAGATAAATACTAACTTTTGCAAGGCGCTGTGTGTGGAAAGCCCTTTCCTCTCTCTTTCCTTTTTGTAATCTGTTATAGGCGGGAAACCACTCTTGGCATCCTGTAATATGGGAGGGAAGAACATGAAATTAATATTCTGAATCCATCTGCTTCTGCCTTGCACCGACAAATAGGTAGGATGCACCACAATGGCTTGTGCATTAAATAAAGAGAAGTGGCTGGATTCTGATCTGAAACTGTGTCGGCTGAAGTGTGGATCTCCTAAATCGTGTTTTGCCAAACCTAACCGAGTATTTTTTGGCATTATTTAGGGGGTGTCTACAAATTTCTAGATATTGCGCTTTTGTCCAAAATCCTCATGGGGGGAAAATCTCTCCAAAGGCAGCAGTAACATCTGTTAGGTCTGGGAGAACTGTAGCACCGAGGGGCTCCCGGAAATGCTCTTTGATGCAGCAGAATGATTAGCCTCTCTCCATTCCAAGGGTCAGGCCGTGCTGCTGATGACATCATGAGCAGAGTGCAGGTGGAGAGAGAGAGAGATTAGCAGGGCCAGTTCAGTGAAGAGCGCTGTTATTTTCAAATCAAGCCAAGCAATGCTGTTTGTCTCTCAGCGTAGCCAGCAACGGCAGGGACCCGTGGATTAAAAAAAAACCCAAAAGGAAGCGCACTGTGACAGGAAGACGCCGACAATGGAAGGTACATGAGTGAAGAGAAAGAGGGAAACACTTAGTAGCCTGATAATGAAAGAAATCAATAAACCTCAGTAATGGTGCATGGTGTGTTGCAGGCTCACGAGAGAGAAAGCAAGCATGCTCTAGGCAGGGGCTGGAATGATTTTTGTGTTGGCTGTTTGGAATCGTCTGTTTATCGCCACTTCTGACATGACAGGGGAATTGTGGGGCTGTTAATGTCAGATAAAAGTTATCTCCCCAGCTTGTTTGATGGTCTCTGCTTCAGGCTTATTTCCGTAAGAAGCAGACCTTTTATGTTTTATTTTGTGGCTTGGAATCCGTGCAGTGTGATATTGCAAACATTCGGTGTATTTAACATCTTTCGAGTACAGTACCATGGCTCTAACTGTTAACAAAGTGTGGGATGATCAAGGTGGGGCAGTGATTTCAGTGTTTACCATCCCAATTCTGGAGTCCAGCTATTTGGATCTTTAGCACCTTTAGGCAAGTTTGTCAGAGCTAAAATTAGGATCAAAGGTGGACAGGAGTTAGCATTAAAGGAGTGAATGAATAGCAGTCCACTTATAGTGGCTCCAAGAAACGTTTGTGAACCTGGTGGAGAAATATGTTTTAAAATATGAACAGAATAAACTGCCTCTTTGAATGCAGGTATATAATATACAAAGCATACAGCAACTATAATTCTCAATACCTTGTTGTACAAGTATTAATACAGCCTCTGCAAGTGGATGCTTGATCAGCCTTGCTATAGGAAGGCTATGAGCTTTTTCCCCTATCGCCTTGGGTCTTTGTTCTGTTTCATGGTCATCTAAATCTGTCCTTATAAAAATATAACCTTGAATGTCTTTGGGACCCCATACAAATTAGAAGCATAAATAACAAATGAAATGAACATTTTAGGAAAGACAATGCAGGCTTATGTATTATTTTACTTGGTAAAGAATTTTTGGTCAGTAGAACTCAGGCCAGCCTTCAGTGGTTCAGTGGAGGTTACAGGATAGTTGCTTTTTGACATTCTGTATCACCATGAGTGAGTTTCTGAATTGCTTCATGCTTTATCCTTCAGACTTCAGTTGAGTCTATTTTCAGAGACTCTGCAGCAGGTCATTGTTGTTCCTCTTGGTATTCTTTATGAATTGCTTTGTATTACATAGGCAACTGGAAATGTTAAATATAACAGTTTATTCTCTGGCCCATCAGATGCGGACAGCAGCCCACTAAATGCAATGTGTCTATCGTGACATGCAGGACAAACGCCACACTGCCCGGGCTTCCCATCCACAAGATGTGCTCCTCCCATTAGGCCAGTAATCAGGAAGGTGATCCAGCACATCTGCCTCATGGGCCAGAGGGAGATCAATGGGGGAATACTTTATCTCGGACATATTCCTGCCTGTAAACCAGGCTGACTCATTGAGCCTGGGCCTGAACATCAGCGGAAACAAACAGTTGACTAGGAGCTGCTGCGAATATCTGATCCATTGAGCAGCTCTTGGTTTTTTCAACAGGGAGGAGACGTGCTTTTCTTATTTGTGTAAAGACATCTCAGCTGAGCCATGGTGCAGCTGTATTGATTGTACAACTCCCTGACACTGGCCCTGTATATCAATGCACAAATGATTGTTGGGTAAACATCGAAACTGGATCAAGCTCTACACAACTCCAGGTTTGGGGTTTTCTGGGACTAATAAACTGTACAGATTTAATTATTTAATTCCTTATTTACAGTAGCTTTTAGTGAGAGCCCAGTGTTGCACAGCAGGGGAATGCCTGCACATATAATGTGATATTGAATAATTAATGAGACACTGCTGTAACTCAAAATTGTTTTTTCATTGTCTGTTAGCTCTAGTATCAGGGAGTGGTTTTGTCTAGCAAAAGAAGAAGCACATTTCACAGAAGAATGTTCTCAGATCATGCTATGGTGCTTTGGTTCACCTTTGATACATTGAGCAATTTAAAACAAGTTAACGTTTACTGTTTTTTTAATAGTCTCATAGCTCAGCAGGAGCAAATAGTCCAGGGGTTAATGGAGAGTGAATATATCGGATGTGTAGCACCTCTAATAGGCCAGCATGTTTTGCATATACATGTATAACAGCATATACTAAATGTTGTTAGTGTCCACCACATTGCAGGATGCTGAGAAAGCCTGGTTCTTAATTATTTCATTATCCTGAGATCCGATAAGTGAATGTAATAAGGATCTAGCTCTCATAATCTTACTCGTATGAAGTGAAATCAGTCAAAAGCTTAAATTACATGAGACTGGCACTCTTGCGGTCATCTGCTCAGTTTGCCAAAGGAACCAAGTGGGCCTCCTTAGCCATTGTTCTTTCAGTACAGTCAGGAAGGATTCCAGTCTGCTTGCCTAGTTCACAGAGTAAATATGTTTTCTGATCTCATGCCTCCTTAGGCCACCCCAGCATGTAAAAGTATCAGTTTGATACCTAAGGCTTGTTGCAGCTATGTGGGATAGATGAGATCAGTACTGTATTTGCCTTGGGTACACTACCCAAGCATTAAACTATTATACAAAATTGTAATTTTCTTATTTTTTGTTAAAGAAAATACTCAGTGCTTTAAAAAGATGCTTAAAATAAAATAAATACTAATATACCCTGTCTTGTGACTATTCCTTACCAGTTTAGGTACTAGCACCCCTGTGACCCTGAACTGAAAGAAGCAGTTAGAAAACAGATGGATGGAAATACTAATTTAGTTATTTGCCTTCTCCAGGTTTAAAGTCACATGCACTCAGTTCTTCATTATACAGTAGCAGTCATTCAGGTCAGGCAAGGAATTGTACATTTGGTAGGTCTTGTGTAAAGACGCTTATAGTTTTTAGTTTAAATATGAACTAAAAGATCTTAGCTCTCAATACGTTAAAGGGGAGCTGCAAAGTTATTTTTATATTTCAGTGTTTGAAAGAATAAGCATTGGTGAGTACATTTCAAACCACAATAAAAGTCAAATGTACACAGTAACTTATAAAACCTTCAATTAACATTACAAAATAAATGAAATTTCCAGGTATGCGCAGCTCCACACTCTGCGATTCAGAACGAGGCAACAAAACTTCTGGCGCCGTGAATCAGCCCTGTTACATTGTAAAGAAGCAGGCTTGTGAAAACATCTCTTTTAATCCAGTACAAATATTGCTTTCGATTTTTTAGATGCTTTTGCCGATACATAGAACTTACTTGTTAACTCTGCATGCAGACCACATTGGAACATTTCTGCAGTGAAATATCTGCTGCACAACCTGTACTTAATTTGCTCGTACATCGCGTTGCCTAAGTCATTACAGGGCCACTTCTCGTTGCAAAACTGATACTCTCGCACGTGGAGAGACCAGGGGTTTGCAACAATTTGGCAGCTTACAGTACTTTCACAAAGTGGTCTTAATTTGAAATGTGAATATGAATTTAACTGGTCTGAGAAATTGGGAATGCAGTTCTCCTTTAATGTATCCAGAAACAGAATCTTATTTTAGTATTTAGCTTCATAGCTGAAAACAATCTCTTTTCTTATTCTTAAAATAAATGTTTTTTCATTTTGCTTATATTGTGATTTGTGTGCTAATGAAGCAGTGCTTTGAGATATCAGGTATGGTAATCTGATGCACCATCTAGACCTTTCCCACCTGAAATGACAAACTCTGACATGCCATTCGCCCTTCATGCAGGGTCTTTGATGTGGAACACTTCCTGGAGTACACAAAACTGAACAAAACCATCTCTTGCTTTGCTCTAAAACACGTGCCCTGTCCTATGGATCACATGTTCGCATTTTATTTAGATAAAAGCTTTATCCATGGTGATTTAAAAGGGTTATAGTTATAAAGATCCAACATACTATCCTATATATGCAAGGAAGAAATGTAATAATACATAGAAACTAGAGTTACCCTAGTGTAGCACATGAATGGTGACTATTTTTAACAACAACAAGGTTAAGAGTAATAGAATGACAACCAGCCTGAGCTAGTGGGTCCTCAGGAGACAAAGTATTGCAGAATGGCAACATAAATAAGGTAAGACGAGCCTGGAAGCTGGTACTGCATTTGTAGAAACGAGAGAAGACTCATCCTAAGTAACTATATTTGTTAAAATTGTTTCTCTAAGGTGAAAAAGAGTAGTGTTGCTGATAAGTGTATGATTACGATTGAGCTTAACAGTTTATGATTATGAAACTTCGGAGAATGGACATGGTTGTTTTCATGGATACCATATCTCCTACTAAATGCCAGTTGTTAACTGTGCAACTGTGGCACAGAGTGCAGTCTACAACGTCTGAGAGGTATCTCCCAATCGATCAGATCAGAACAAGCAAAACACAGGAGCAGAAATACAACTGAAAGTTTGGAAAAGTCAGACTGCCCATATAACTTTCATGCCGTTGAGTGGAGAATTTTGACACATAGTTGTTTCTCTTTCCATAAGAATGTGACATTTTTGCATAAGGTTTAGAGTCATTTACTGCAATTACACTTGAAGAAAACTTCTCAACACCAGGGTATCTGTAGTGTTAGACCAGTTGTACAGTCTAGTGTAGACATTGTCTACATATGTTCAGGTGGGTAGCTGCGTCAGCATGCCTAGTCTGCAAAGGAACAAGTAGTAGGTTTATTCCATGCTGAAAAGAGAAGAGAGCAAACACAACGTTTCAGCTGTGAAGCCTTCTTCAGGTGTGGTCTTCTTCATTGTCTACTAATGACGCTATGGCCTTCTCCCAGTTGTCACACTACGCCCTTAGCCCTTCCTCCAAGTCCTCACTTCTGTGATGTAGAGCAAGTGTAGACTTCAAGTGCCTGGGTATTGGAGGGTGCATCGTTATAAAAAGGGTAATGGGACACCCCATCTGAGGTGACTTGCTGGTTACATGACTCAGGGTCAAAATACTTTTTGTTGTTGATCCTGCTTTCTCAGCAGATATTTTATATTTTTATATTTTATCATGTCGGCAGATACATTTTTAAAAAAGATTTTATCATTCTCGCTCGCAGCTTGATGAAATTGAATATAAACTCATCTGTCCCTGCATAAAAGTAGTGACGCATCGTGTTCATTCATGTTAAGCAGACTCGACAGGTTAACTAAGGAAAACTTGGCAATACCAGTCTCTGTTTATTCAAAGCTTTTTATTACTACATGTATTTCATATCGTCTGTCCCAAGACAAAAATGACAGTATGCGGAATATAACGTATTCTTTCACGTTCATTCAAAATAAACTAAACAAGATAAACTAGACAACACCTCAAAGCTTTGTACTATTGAATACTTGTAATATTAAATATTCTGTGTACAAAATACACCCCAGGTAGATGAATATTCATCATTCAGTCTAAATGGGATGACGAAGTAAAAGCTTTATGCCAAAACCTAGAATACATACAGTATGAATCTTAAGTAGCCTTATTAAATTTTGTTTTTACATAAAATATTATGAATTTTAAACATTTACAGAACTTAAATTTTACTAACACAAGAATATTTTGTTCTCCATGGTAACTTCTCTCCGCTTTGAGAGGCTGGAACATGAAATGTCACCATTCCAGAAGGAATTGGGGGTAGTTCCCTTCAGCGGAGTCCGCACTTGATGTGGACTTCAGAGAAGGGTGTATTAAGGGCTTGTGAGCACCCTTGTGAACCACAAATTTAGAAGTGGGACATCCTAAGATGCAGACTTGAGAGAGAGCGCTTATATGATGGGCGCAAGACCGCAAGTGTGCATATTGGGACACAGCCCAAATCATCAGCATTGAAAAGTTTGAGATTTCAGCACCTAATGATCTAATCTCAATCTTTCTTTCAGGCTACAACACTTATACTGGCGAAGGGATGAATGGCACCAGCAAGCTGATGGATTTCCTTGATGAGCCTGTTCCAGGAGTGGGAACATATGAGGATTTCAACACCATTGACTGGGTCAGGGAAAAGTCCAAGGACCGGGACAGACACAGAGAGGTGAGCTTTTCTCAAGTTTCATAGAATACAGTAATTGGAATTTTGAGATTTGGCTCACAGGTTTGTCCAGATGTTTCTCCTTGCGAGAGCTATAGCACTGGTGTAGATGTCTCTCCTCAAACAAATTAAACACAAGGCCTGATTTTTCATCAGGGGCAAAAGACCTTTCTCATTTGTTTGTCAACAAGACAGCTTATCGAGTCTGCCCGCGGGGAAAAGGTATCCCTCTCAGTCAATTTGCATGAACTGACTCCTTCGTCATGTGCATGTATTTCCATGTTAATTAAAAAGTTTTATAAAGCACTGCAGTGATTAACAGGACGTTTAACTGAGAGACGTATGACAAAAGAGCAGGATAAAAGACTTGCTCAGATCTCCAGATCTTTAGTTTATAGTCTGACAGAAAGTCCATGCAATTGTTCAATTATAGCAAATGTTCTTAACACTAATGCTTTTTTTAAAAAAGCATCTGTTGTAAAATGTGAGTGAATTATAATGGACAAAGAAGGTTTGATAGAGAAGGTGGCAGAAAAAATACTATTTTTATTTTCTTTTTGATCATTCTACCTGCTTTTAAAGTAGAAATTGGCCATTGTAAACATCCTGTAAATAGTCAGGTGTGGTGTTACTGCAGAAAGTCCTTGCTTTTTGTTGACTGTTACTTTGCTTTTTTTCTCTTTTAAAGATGCACTGTGTCACTTAAGGAAAAAGTGATAGAATAAAAAAAACTGGTGAAATTGATTAATTCTGTGTGTGACATTGATTATAACGAGTTTGATGTCTGATGGTCATTCTACCTTTGAAGCAAACAAAATCAATTGCACTTTATTACAGAATAGTACGTTTCTCTTCAGTTTCGTGTTGAATTAAATAGTCCATAGGTTACCTGATGTAGATTCAGCAGAAACGAAAAAAATAGCAATCCTACATTTGCAGCAAATGCACTGCAAGTCAAGATTCTTATACAAGTTAATTGACTTATTTTGTTTCCTAGTCTGAGCAACATTTGTGTTTGATTACCGTCTTATTTTGCTTCAGATTGCCAGTAAAAGCAAGGAGTCGACGTGGGCTCTGATCCAGAGTGTGAGCGATGCCTTCTCGGGCTGGCTGCTCATGCTGCTCATTGGGCTGATGGCAGGTAAGAAGGGGGGTGTTGGTGCCAAGTTCCTTCTGAGGATTTCGTCATCTTAGAACTCTGGTCAAAAGCACTGTCCAGCATTTGGCCACCCGGCACGGCCTCTGACAATACCCTGTGTATGCAATGCCCATTTCAACTGTATTATATTAAAAACAGGTTTTACCTCAATGGATCCCATTTTGGAGGGCTTTAATTACTAAAACCTGTCAAGAATCGATATTATAAGTATCAACCTTTATTCTAGACACAAACCTACTAATCACCTGCTCTTTCTGTAATGCACTCTCCTGCTCACGAGTGCTAAATATAAGAAATCTGCTTACTAACCTTTGCCTTGGGGGAGTAACGTGGCTGTTTGTGTCTGGTGCTGTTTCAGGGGCCCTGGCTGGGGGGATCGACATTTCTGCTCACTGGATGACGGACCTGAAGGACGGGGTGTGTCTCAATGGGTTCTGGTTCAATCACGAGCACTGCTGCTGGACTTCCAACGAGACCACTTTCATGGAGAGGGACAAGTGCCCCCAGTGGAAGAGCTGGGCTGAGCTCATCATCGGCCACTCTGAAGTCAGTCTGCTTCGGCAATACAGATTAGCCATCACAAGATAATTCTTTTTAAACAGGTTGTACGATATTGGTGATGTAGTTCACGTAGGTGGCTGTGTCTGCATGCCTAGGCTGCAAAGGAACAAGTAAAGTTCCTTTATTCCATGCTGAGAAGAAAAGGTAACACAACGTTTCGACTGTGGAGCCTTCTTCGGGTGTCCCAAACGTGTTTCTTTTCTTCTCTTTTCAGCATGGAATAAACCTTCACTTGTTCCTTTGATATTGGTGATGCTGTGGATCACTAGCAGACAGAATAAATAAGCTGTTTAGGAGTCTAGGGATACTGTCTGTTCTAAAAGCTGATTTTGGCTCATTACATCGATTTTAAGTAGTATTATGTATTGTTTCTGTCAGCCTGCACCTATCATTGCAAAATTTTCAGGCCCTACACAGGCCAAGATTGTAGCGTCTTATTGACATTGTGTGTTGTGCAATAGGAGTCGAAGCAGGAGGTCTTACTCTGGGCCCCGCATATTCAGTTCCTCAGTGACGTGCCTGGCTAGTGTTGGTGTCCAAGAAGTGATACTTTTGGGGAAAACAGTTGTGTTCCCTCTGGTTTTGTCAGTATTTTGTTCTGATTAGTAATATTCCACATTTAAAAGTCAGGTAGTGGTTCACAAAAGTTAAGTGCAAAGAGCATTTTCACAGTTCCGTCCATGCTCTGAAGTTGTATTACTTAAAACTGTGGCAGAAAGCTGCTGACCTCCTTGTTGACTGTGGGTCTTTCTACAGAGTTATGTGAACAGCAGCTCATTATTGGATTATTCACATATCTGTGTGTTTTAACTAATCCATGCACAGACACCACCCTCTGCTGGAGAAAAGTAAAACAGCTGTAGAAGAAACATTTAGTTTCGTTAAGATGTTTGCTGCAATTGTTTGTGCCGTGTTACACTTCTGAGCATTTTTCTTATAAATTGCTCCTCATCGAAATGAATTAGTAGGTGAATGCAATTCTCTTTTGTTCCAGAGTTTAAAATCTATTTGCAAAAGTAAATGTGAAGTTGAAATTATAGCCATTATCATTTTTAGGATTTTACCATGTGTGCAGCAAATGTAGTTTCAAAGAAAGAATTTGCAGATGGATTTGCCTTGGGCAGATGTTTTCAATAGCTTTCTTGTCAAGTGGGATTCGATAAGTAGTTATTCTCGTGTGGTTATCTTAAAATACCCCTACCAGACAACTTAACTGCAGATCTTTTTTTGTATAATCAGCAATTTCTTACAAAGCTAAAGTACTGTGGCCTTTCTTTAGTTGCAACATGATTTAGTTTGTTTACTCTTTTTATACTCTCTCGGTAATTGTCGTTTTACTTAGTGAATCCATTTCAGCTAGAGTACCCAGTCTGTTAGTGGGAATGGAAAATGCTCTTTTACATGTTTATGTCCATGGGGCTTTTCTGTTAGATCTCTCAAAAATGGAGTTGGAAACAGCGGGGAAAAACAGCTGGAATAGACCATAAAATGTAATGAATGTCAGAATGCTTGAAATGTTAATGTGTGTTTTTAGGCAATTTTAGCTTGGTTACACATAGAGTATTAGATCAGATCACTTTATTAGCCATATACAATTTCTTGCATTAGGAATTTATCTTTTCGCATACAACAGCTTGCTCTTCGTGAGACACACAGACACACGGACAAGGAGAGAGAAGCTTGGGGTCAGAGCGCAAGGTCAGCCATTTATGCCCCTGGAGCAGTTGGGGTTAAGGGCCTTGCTCGGGGGCCCAACGGAGTAGGATTCCTCTGCCAGCCACGGGATACGAACCAGCAACCTTCCAGCCACAAGCGCAGATCCTTAGCCACAGAGCCACCGCTGTATAACAGTGCACTTGTAAATGTGAAAGATCATTGTAACAGCATAGCATACTGTAGCTAACAGAAAAGCAGGACAACAAACAGACATGAGATGGCATGACTTTTGGTTTCTGTTACAATCAGTTTTTTGTTTTGTACAGTCTTTACTGTAGTTGATACTGTGAAACTGACTCATAGTTAACAGAGTTTTTTAGTGTCACCTCCTACAAAATGTTCCTCTTTCTGTATATTTTTATAATTTCTGTATAGCTTGTGTTGATGAAGTAGCATTAATTTTATTTACACTATTTTGAGTTCTATCTTAAAACACTTTGGGAAGAGTAATATAAAGCAAACTAGTGACATACTGGCAGGTTTTTGTTCAATCTTAATTGTGAGCCACACAAGTTGAATAATCTCTTTTCCCATCCTGTAGGGGGCGTTTGCGTACATAACAAACTACTTGATGTATGTCAGCTGGGCCCTGCTCTTCGCCTTCCTGGCTGTGTCTCTGGTCAGGGCTTTTGCACCTTATGCCTGTGGCTCTGGTATCTCAGAGGTAAGACTAACATTTTTGCTCTTCCTCCTGCACTGTGTACTACTCAGAGCTGCACTGTTAAACTGAGCACATATATCACGTTTATGTGCAGCAAGAGCCTCTGTGTCAGAACCTGTGAGATGTAGCCCCATTTTGTGATGGTGTCATATTCTTTTAGCCAATCTTAATATTATGGGATTGTTATTTCTGCTGTATGATTAATTGAATATCGTCATGTGCCAGTCTGTGCTTGTTGGTTGGCTATGTTGGCTGTCTCATTTAGTTTAGCACGGTATTTGTTTAGCTCTAAACAGAGCCAAAACAAAGACCGTGTAAAAAGATGCTACATGAAAACATCATAAGGTGTGCTGTTGAGATGAGCGCCTTTACAGCCACAGAAAGAAAATACCAGATTTGAAGATGCTTCTTTCATTCTGCCCTTCACGAAAGTTTTTGATGTTCTTCTTTGAAGACAAGAGGGAGCGTGATCTAGGAGAGAAGTAACTCCCTGTCATTTCAGATCAAGACAATCCTGAGTGGCTTCATCATCCGTGGCTACCTGGGCAAGTGGACCCTGATAATTAAGACCATCACACTGGTTCTGGCGGTGTCCTCAGGGCTGAGCCTGGGCAAGGAGGGCCCACTGGTGCATGTGGCATGCTGCTGTGGCAACATCCTCTGTCATCTCTTTACCAAATACCGGAAGAATGAGGCGAAGCGCAGAGAGGTACGGGGCTTGGGGGTCAAAGGGCCAGTAGAAGCATCACAGCATGCAGACAGATTTTGGTAAAGTAGTAGTGTAGAGGTAGGGAAGTCCACCAGAAGACCATTCTTCATTAATATGAACCTTGTTGAAAGCAAAATGAATAAATTAATTCATGAGGATTGGTTTCTGGTGTATGATCATACATCCCATTCAGCATTGGCCATCTTTGTTCCTAATATACGTAATGATCTTGGATGGGATGGATCTATGTTTCTGATAGTACAGACTTGAAAGCATCAAGCAAACAAGATTCAGCAAAGTGGAAAGAAAACATTAGGAAACTTAGTTCAGGTTGGTAGCTGCGTCAGCATGCGTAGGCTGCAAAGGAACAAGTAATAGGTTTATTCCATGCTGAAAAGAGAAGAGAGAAAACACAATGTTTTTCCTGTGGAGCCTTCTTCAGGTGTGAGGTTCTTTTCAGCATGGAATAAACCTATTAGTTGTTCCTTAGGAAACTTAGGTTTGGTACTTTCGGAAATTGTTGACGTCTTCCATTTGCTGTTCTCTGCCGGAAGGCTCTGTGGCTGCACTCCCTCAGTCTGCGCTCCTGTCCTGTCTTGTCTTCCAGGTGCTGTCAGCGGCAGCCGCAGTCGGAGTGTCAGTGGCGTTTGGAGCTCCTATAGGAGGAGTCCTGTTCAGCTTGGAGGAGGTCAGTCTACATCAGTACAGCTCCTCTTGTCTGCAAAGTCCTGACTCTGAGCTTTCAGACGCAGAGATTAAAAAGAGCCATTCCCGGAGTGGTTCTCTAAAAAGGTCGGAGTTGAAATTAACACTTTGACCCGCCTTGTCATCTCTGTCTTCAGGTCAGCTACTATTTCCCCCTGAAGACACTGTGGCGGTCCTTCTTTGCAGCCTTGGTGGCTGCCTTCACCCTGCGCTCCATCAATCCTTTTGGAAACAGCAAGCTGGTGCTCTTCTATGTGGAATTCCACAGTCCTTGGCACCTGTTGGAGTTGATTCCCTTCATTCTGCTGGGAATCTTTGGGGGTCTGTGGGGTGCCTTCTTCATTCGGACTAACATCGCCTGGTGCCGCAGGCGTAAGACCACCAAACTGGGACATTACCCAGTGCTGGAGGTGCTGGTGGTGACAGCAGTGACGGCCATCTTGGCGTTCCCCAACGACTACACCCGCATCAGCACCAGCGAGCTCATCTCCGAGCTCTTCAACGACTGTGGCCTGCTGGACTCCTCCAAGCTCTGTGACTACATCAACCTCAACAGCTCCAAAAGCAGCAATGAGCTGCCCGACCGCCCCGCCAATAGCAATGTCTATACAGCCATGTGGCAGCTTGCTCTGGCCCTAATCTTCAAGGTCCTCATCACCATTGTCACCTTCGGCATGAAGGTAAGTCAGCCCAATTATTGGAGAAACGTACAGGTAAAAATCACCATTTCACAATTTCTGATACTTTATGATATCAGTGTCTCTCATGTAGTTTTAAAAAATGGCCAAGTTAGAATTAATACAAATTTTCGTAAGCGATTACAGGAAACCAGACTGTACTATGACTAGTTCAAGTAGGTAGCTGCGTCAGCATGCGTAGGCTGCAAAGAAACAAATTAAAAGTTTATTCTACACTGAAAAGAGAAGAAAGGAAACACAATGTTTCAGCTGTGGAGCCTTCTTTGGGTGTGAGGGGTGTGCTCACACCCGATGAAGGCTCTTTTTAGCATGGAATAAAGTTTTAACTTGTTCCTATACTACTACTATACTACTAAATATAATATTACTAAGGATATATAATGTTTTATGCTTGGTTGCCTACAGGAGGAAATATAGCTTTTTTCCCTGTAAAAAAGAAAAGAAAAGGAGAACTCTATTCATAGAGTTTTCCTTGAGTCACACAGTCCTTTGGTTTCCTTTGGCCCAGGTTATAAAGCCCAAGTGATGTATTTCAAATCCAGTCCACTGATCACAGTACTGTGAGGTATTAGGAATAGTAGTTTTTATCACACAAAGTGACACGCAAAGGCAGGTTTTCTAGTCCTCTTCAAAGCATCAGCACCTAAAGAGGTGTTAAATTTGGCTGGCTATAAAGTTTACAGTGCATTTCAGAGGAAGCAAGGCAAATGATTGATTTTGTATGCATGAGAGGTTTAGACAGATGACAATAAAAACTGACTTACTTTTTTAGAGAAGAGCAGTTTTAGGTTATTCAGCTTCTGTAAGATTTTCCTTGCTAATTCTGGTGTCTCGCAGGTCCCCTCTGGTCTCTTCATCCCCAGCATGGCAGTGGGAGCCATCACTGGGAGACTACTGGGAGTGGGAATGGAGCAACTGGCCTACTACCACCACGACTGGGTGATCTTCAAGGGCTGGTGCACCCCTGGGGCAGACTGCATCACCCCAGGGCTGTATGCCATGGTGGGGGCAGCAGCCTGTCTGGGTGAGTGGCCAGGTTGAAACTTTACAGGGCTCAGCAAAAACCATACCAAGTCACTCTGTTTCTTCAATGCAAAGCTGTGTACAATGAAAACATGACTGTACCAAGCACTTTTACTAGGCCCAAAGAAGATCAAAACTGACCTACTAGTTGAAAAATACAATCAGGATTTTGTCTTTCTGGCGGATTTATGTTTTACCTTTGGCTTAAGATTTGGCTTAAGGAGGGTAGCAGACTTTTCAGTGCAACAGTTAATTGGATTAATTGGGCCAGACATTCTGTTGCAGTGTGTCAGGAGGCAGTGTTGTAGGTCAACACTTTTGTCCATCATGTAGGGCACTGGTTCTCAGTACACTGAGAAGTGACTCTTAATCCTGTGTTAATTGTTGCCTATAACTGATCTCCTTGCTGGTTTAGAATTTTTTCTTGCTTTCAAAGGTTCACAAGTTAAAGTGTGTTTTCCAACTACTTCAGCAACGTCTTCCATACAGTCTCTTCTCAGATAGCTAAATAAGAATGTTCCCCCTTATTTCTGACTAAGCAGGTCTTAATAGGTGATCAGTTGACGATAAAAAACAACAGGTGGGAATGACACGATAAGACATTCCCAGAGTGAGTCAGTGTTTTTCTTTCTGCTTAGTCTAATTGGTTATAATTCACCTGAATGAGAGCAGTCCTGATACTCTCTAATAAGCACAGGGTTCATACCAATTACCGATCTTCTCTAGTTTAAGAGCTGAAAGTAAATTTCAATAAAATTTAATAACTTCAGAAAGCAGAAATAAATGAGCCTGTGATTGAGATTTTGAACTGCCGCAAAACCAGGAGACACAGGGATTATCCAGGACCAAGACTGAGAACTACTGTACAAGGGTATTAGGCCTGAGTGGAGAAAAGTCTAAAGAAGCAAATAGTTCTCTTATTGGTAGCTGTCAGTACTGGTGATTAAGGGTACAGTTGGATAGAGCCAGCAGACACAGGGGTACTACAGGATCAGTCACGGGGATCTTTACTTTTTTTGCAGAATCCATGATACTGAGGCTTTACACAGGGTGGGAGGTATAACAGTATTAGAGAGAGAATCCACAAACAAGGAGCTTTAGCCTGGCTGAGTCTGCCACTTATTTCCCCAAACTAACACTAGGCCATTTATAGTAGGGGAGGGTTCGATTTCTGAAGAAAGTATTAATGTCCCACTTTTGGGGAAAACAATGGAATAAAGAGACAAAATTCTTCAAATCAATTATGAATCTTCTGTTTATCGATAGGAACTGCACCTGATGCAGTATGAAGAAAAACACAAGAAAAGGTTTGAGGCATCTGGTTGATATCTTCTGACTTGTTGTGGAGGGGTATGAAGTCCCTCTTTACCCTTGAGGATTTTTGCAACACAAAGTTTCTACCAATGTGAGAGATTCTACAGATCATCTCCCTTTACACATAGCCCTAGTGTCCCATAGTGTCCCTAACTATACATACACTACACACACATACGCTGTAGAACTGCTTAGGTCTTGAACTAAAACTATTCTGGTATCAAGAAAGCCTGTTATCCAGTTATATTCTTTTCCTTGTTTCCCCAGGTGGAGTGACCAGGATGACCGTATCGCTGGTGGTCATCATGTTTGAGCTGACTGGTGGGCTGGAGTACATTGTTCCCTTGATGGCTGCTGCAATGACCAGCAAGTGGGTGGCTGACGCCATTGGGCGAGAAGGAATCTATGAAGCCCATATACGCCTCAACGGCTATCCCTTCCTGGAGGCCAAAGAGGAGTTTGGCCACAAGACCTTGGCCATGGATGTGATGCGTCCGCGGAGGAGTGACCCACCCTTGACGGTGCTCACCCAAGACCACATGACAGTGGAGGACGTGGAGACACTAATCAGCGAGACCACCTACAGCGGGTTCCCCGTGGTGGTTTCCCATGAGTCCCAGAGGCTGGTGGGCTTCGTCCTGAGACGAGACCTTGTCATCTCAATAGGTAGGGCCTTCCCAGGTTACACACTTGAAAATTACCTGATTGTCCACTGAAGTGTTAATGTCTTCATCCTGTGATGGAGGAGTTTCTATCCACTGCTTTTTTATTAAGAAAGTTAACATACTTGCTACAGCTACTGTATTTAAATACACAAGGAAGTGGCTGCTGATTTTATGAAAAGCCATAAGCTGCCTTTGACTTCAGAGAAAGTCGGAGAGATCTCCTACAGCAATAAAAGTAAATAAATGCTCCATCTTGTGGAACAATAACATTGGGCTTTTTCAGTGGGACATGGCCTGCGACCTATAAGGTTCTGAAATATTCTATGTTCATTCCCAGCCAAGGGGATTGCTTTCAGTTAAGTTGTGATGAGGGTGATTGTGGGATTGAACAGTATATTTTACTGGTTAGGATTGAAATCTGGTTATTGTTCTGAACAAAGAGTTTTAAGTCTGTCTCTTGTTTCTTATGCCAACCACACATTGCTAGCAAATGAGAAGGTATTATTTTGACTGAACCATGATGCTTTGGCATGGGAGGGTGTAAATTATGAAAGTAGTTCAATGTTGGCAATGTACAGTATGCTGAGGCCCCATTGCACTGCCTTTTCAGACTTCATTATCAACACCTACATGGCAACATATTTTGTGAGGTAAACTTTGAGAAGGAGATTGAAGAGGATTACTCCAAATGACCTTTCTCCCCCCCCCCTTTTTTTCAAATCTTCACAGAAAACGCCCGCAAACGCCAGGATGGGATTGTGAGCACATCACACATTTACTTCACAGAGTACATGCCTCCCCAGCCCTCCACCAGCCCGGCACAGCTCAAACTGCGCAGCATCATGGACCTCAGCCCCTTCACCGTCACTGACCACACGCCCATGGAGATTGTGGTGGACATCTTCCGGAAGCTGGGACTGCGGCAGTGCCTCGTCACACACAACGGGTAGGACACTGAGCAAGGGTGACAGAGCAGGAGCTCTTAATAAACAGGGACAGTGCTTAGCTGCAGATCCAGGTACCTCATGTCTGATGGCATTAGGGTGCATCTTGAAGCGTGTTTTGGTCTCTGTAGGCATTAGCAGAGGACTGGGCATTCAGGTCCCCAAGCAGAAAAGTCAGCTTTATCATTAAGTCCCGTTGTTTTCCCCAAGGGCTGCTGTCCATCCAGCTGTATACAGTGGGTCCCAGCAGTCTTTGGAGATTATCCTTCGATAAATTAAATATGTTCTCAGAGGATGTCTTAGGACAAATGTGGTTTTGAGGCTAATGCATGTCCAATCATTTTGGTAATGTTGTTTTAAGCATGTTTTAGTAGGGTGAGCTTGGAGTATGGAAAGAACTTTGAATCCTGAGAGAAATCTACATCATTCTTTACTCTCTGCTCTTTCTCATAGTTGCAAACAGCATCTGACCAGTTGGAAATGGAAAGAACTAAGCCACTGTTTAACTTGTTCTGTTCTTCATTTCAGGCGTCTTTTAGGAATTATCACCAAAAAGGACATTTTGAAACACATGGCTCAGATGGCTAACAGGGATCCCGATTCCATTCTCTTTAACTGAAGACACCCGCCGTGTTGATCTGTTGAGAGCCGTTACTTCTGTGTGAAACCTGCAGACCGGCCAGATTAATTTGCACTACTTTCACTGGGGTAAATCTTTCCCACAGTGTGAGGGACAGAATGCTCTGTGCGACCTGTTAACTAGAACTATGGATGGAAGTGAAGTTGCACTACCCTCAGTGACCCCATAAAGAGCTGTGGCTAGATGTTCTGAAAATATTTGCACCCCTCAGGACTGACAGGAAACCCTGAGCCAAACTGGATGGCTGCCTCTCCTGTGTCTAGTCTGTCACCGTAAACACTTCAGGGATCTATTGCTGAGCAGTGGCTTCAACAGCCTTGACTGACTGGAACAGAAACACTGGGGAAGAAGGAAACAGAGTTGCTTTAGGGCCATAATGGATCACAGCCTCCTCCTGCTTCCTTTATGGACCTGTGGGTCTGACAAATGTCAGTGGGTTGGCTTTTCACTTCTCTAACTTCTAACTTCTAGGACATGAGAATTTAAATGTGCATTGGGTTTTGCAATTCTAGTTGTGAGGAGTGGGACAGCATGGAGGTTTTCCCTTTTAAACAAAGGTACTGAACTGATTTCGATATGCAAGCGAATGGACATGAGGCATGTGTTCTCTCCACTGGGAGTTCCATTGAGTTCTGGATATAACTGCTCCGATTAATAATCAGATCATACATTGGATCCACAGATACCCAGTGCAAATGGCATTTCAGCTTGCATCAGTTGATTCATAAAAACTACATGGTTTACGTAACTGGAACATGAGCTGGATTCAGCTCCAACCACAACCTCCTGTTGGTTTTTCAGCATGGTGGCAATTAGTTTTTTTAAAAGAAAAAACAGATTCTTAGCTGTTTGTCAGATTGTTTAAAGCAGGAGCCAGTCTGACAAAACAGGTGGAATGTTGGGTGCTTAATATTGTGAAAAAAAGTAAGCTTTACTCCAGTTACTGAAATACCTGGGTCAGGGTCAATTACTTGGAGAACTGGCATGAAAGACATTGGTTGCTGGAGTTAAATTTGCTTGCTTCATTACTACCATATCAAGGTTTGGAATAACTGTGTCTTTTAGTTTATCGAAGTGAGAGAAATTATTCATGTGTGATCAGTTCCTAAGTTAAGCTTAACTGCAATCACTGCACATACAGTAGGTATATTTTTAATGAATTGCTTTTCAGATCTCTCTTGGTGATGGAATATAATCACTTCACATGATGTTACCCTTCAGGTTATGCACTCAATACGTTTTTGTAATTCTTGTCATCGTTCATTCAGTTTTTGTGTATCAGATTCTCTGATCCTTCTGATAAACTGGGTTTTGGTCTTTGATACTTTTGAATGGTCACGGTGTGCTACGGTTATCAAGCTTGGTTAAACTCTTCCTTGTACTGGAATTGTGGAAAACTCAATTCCCCAAAAAATGTGACGGAAAGCCACACAAAATTGAAAACTGAAGCTTGTTGTCCTCGTTTATTTATTTCTCTGTTATTAGTGTGATTTAATTTTTGTCTGTCTAGAAAAAAAACATGATAAAGTGAGAGACTGATGTGTTATACAGCAATTGACCATATTGTTTCTTCTCAGACTATTATGGTAGTTGCACTGCACATTTAACTTCCTCAGTCCAAACTATTATCTGCAGTGATGTCAGCATAAATACTAGTAACTATACAGGTAAACACATTGATTTGACTTAATAGAGATACAGTTCCCTTATAGATTTCAGCACTGAAGAAGCACAGAGAAGATCTTATAGGTATTCCCTCTTTGAATGAACAACAAAGAAAGTTGACCTTGCCACTTGAAGAGTCACTTTCACCTTAGCACACAAGTTTGTCATGCATGCTTTTGGGTCCAGGGCTAGGAAACAAGATAGAGGGAAATGCCAACCACTGTGTTTAAAGCCAGTGCCTGATCTGCAGGGCGCAAGTCTCTTTGTGTCCACAGGGTGTCACTCTGTGTTGCTCTGTGTGGACTAAAAAGAGTTTTCTCAGTTTTTAACAATGACGTTCATTGAGCTTTTTGCTAATTAATTTTGACAAAACAGTCACTCTGCTGTGCCGTAATCAGAGTCACAGTTTTTCATTGACGCTAGTTTCCATTGATCTTGTCCTCAGAAGTCTCTGGGAACTTCTGGGAACTTCTGCTGGAATCTCAATTCCGATTCCTAGAAATGTGGAAAAAGAATGACGATGTCGTTTTCTGTAGTCTTGGTCAGTGCCCAAGTGACTGTGGTCTCAGCAAAACAGTTTATACAGTCCCTGACATAAGTATTGCCATCCTCCTCCTCTAGCAGTGTTATTCACATCTAATCATATTTTATCATATTCCTAATTACATCTAATAGTATTTGTATTCTCTGTTTTAGGTTAATTGAATTTACATTCATTCTACCAATACACAGCTGTGGATACTAATATCAAGAAAACTGTAATACAGAGTTTATACTACAGTGCAGATTTACATATTCACAGCTGGCATTTAAAATTTAAATTAATTCTCAAACCATCTGAACCACAGTTTGCTAGGGTGAACAAGTGTTAAGCATAAAAAGTGATTTCACAATCAAGGATTTACTACATTTAATAAAAAAGCTAACAGCACTGTTTTGAGATAGAGACAGTTTTTGCTTGCCGCATGCTTGCCATTGGCTGTATGAGCCTAAAAATGCATTTATCCAGTTTTCTCACCACTGACTTGACAGTGGATGCAGGGAACTGTTAGTACTTTGTGTGCTTGGTTTCTGTAAGACAGAAGAGACCTTGGCTGTAATGTACCCAGTGTGCCATATAATCAGTATAATCCAAGCATTGAATGCCAGGCCTTTAATTGAAAGGGTAATGCCCTTCATCACTTTTTGACTGCTTGTTAGTGTGTGGTTCGGCCTGTCTTTCTGAGGGCAAAATGAATGGCAAGATTGAGAATTCAACTTAAAGCAGTAGAAAGGTCTTTGTATTCCAAGAATTTAACATTAAGGGGGCATTGTTTAAGAAACTTGGCTGGGTGTGCAGTTCATTTACATAGTGTCTCTGTTTATTTCCTCTGCGTCTTCAACTGGGCTGGAGAATGAGCCATTGATTCCCCTAGCCACACTGGGGGATGTGTTTGTGTTTTGGCTCCTATGCAAGGCGAATAAAGCGCAGGATGTTTTGAACTATTTCTTCGGCTGCCAATACTACAAGGGGGGCATAGTTTTAGAACTCCGATTCCCGCTGTTCCAGGGACAAAAAGGTTTTGAGGAGGCCTTTAGCTCTTGAAATCTCAGCAGATTCTTCAAAATACAAACGTTTGGAGTCAAAATAGCCGGTGGCAAATGCGTATTGCACTGTTTTTGTTTCATTTAGCAAGGGTATCCAAACCACTCGATCTATTTTTTTTATTGCATTTTTCTGGGCATGTAAGGTACTGTTTTTGTCAGCCTTAGCAGAATAATTACTAGATGCAGTAGCTCTCTAGTAACTCTATAGTCTTGTATTGTGCAATCTCTATGTTGTAACTCGGATGCTAATCTAAATCAGTGTTTCGGAGGCATGTTGCTGCAGTTTGGGTTTGTAAGAGCCCAAGTGGCTCTACCCTCAATGAAGGGATTTCCCCTGTTGATCATTTGTCGCCAATGGGAAGGGGCAGCACTTTTATAAGAGATGGAAGACCGAAGTGCAAATATGTGGTGGATGTAGACAGAGCTGCTCTGTTCTCTGTGAATGTACAGAAGGCTCACAGCGCTCAGCATTGGTGGGGAGGGGCAGGGCATAGACAAGAGAACCGAAAAGGATGTGATCCAGACAAAAGCGCTAGATTGAATTTCCTGTCAAATGAGTCTATGCTTTATGACACCCACCTCTCCATTGTGAATTAACCACTTACAGTATGACTCACCTGGCTCGTACTATCCTGTAAGAATAGTGTGTGGCTGCTTAAGGAGAAGCTAAAAAGCCAGTCTGAAACTTCCCTATATCTATATCAATATTTTTCCATCCTTGGAATAGTAAGAGAACATGCTAAAGCACTCCACACATTGATTTCTTTGATTTTACAATGTCATGTAGCTACTCTCCATGTGATTTTGTTCATTGAAACACGATTGTTGTAACATTCCATTATAATGGTGTACCCACTGCACATGAATGTGAATAAAATGAATCATTTATTCACGTAACTGAATTTGCCTTTATAATGAATTAAATACTGAAATTTACCAAACGATTGGTCTATTTTTTGTGATCTAGGTTCAACGGATGATAACAAATGTCAGAATGATGGAAATGGCTCAAACGATCAGGTGGGGCCCAGAATGTCTCAATAGAGCTGATTTCTGTGAAGCCTGCCTCATACAGGGAAATGCATCTATTTAAATGCATCTTTTAGAGTTTCCAGGTAATATTTCGTCAGCATATTTTCAGGAAATGTCAAGTAACATTGGCATTAAACATAGGAAATCACTCTGCAGGGTGTAACACTAATAACGAGACTATAAATTTGTGGAAGAAGGAGAATAAGGGAAGCAGAGACCTGCTCAAAACTGTTAGAACGATACGTAATGCAAAGTGTTTTTAGATGATGATAAAAGGTTTTAACTGTGCCCTTTTTTGCATTATATGTTAAATTGAAATGGCCAATATCATTATGCAATGGAAAATCAGTAATTGTAGCAGCACTCAAAAATATCTGTACATCTGATGTGCCTATCTGCCAGACTGACATGATCAATTTCACCTGGTTAGCCAGAGCTGAAGGTTACTTGAAAATGTTCTGAACTATAGAATCAGATTGTTTTCAACTGAATAGTTCCTTGTTTGAGCCAACACCCAGTGCGTTCAAAGAAAAAAATATATAAATGTTTACTTGTGTAATGTAGGCTGGAGAGCCCGAGGACAAGGGGAGACAAAGAAGTCTGAACTTGACGTGATTGCTGTGGAGAGTGCAAATAAAGTATAAATGTTACATAGGAGCTTTCAGGCTAAATGCTGTAATTACCTTTTGGGAAAGTCACGATCATGCCTTGTGAGTATGTATAAAAAAAGCTGCCCGCTTGAATTCTGCCACGTCACAACAATCACCATGCTTTGCCAATAGTGATTTCACGTAGCCTGATCGTGCCAGATCTTTGAAGCTGAGTAAGTCTGGGTCTGGTCAGTACTGGGATGGAAAACCACTAAGGAAAAACTAAGATGCGGTGTTGGTGGACATATAGGAGGCAAACATCAATGACGAAGTATAGTGAACTGAGGTGAATGTGTCCTATAGGAGTGGCCTATCACTCAGATGATATTAAACTCGGTAGCTACAGTATCACCCTACATCTCACAGCTGGCAACCCACTGAAGCCCAGCAGGTGTGAGCCTGGTCAGTTCCTGGATGGGTGACCTCCTGGGAAAGCTAAGGCTGCTGCTGGAAGAGGTGTTAGTGGGGCCAGTAGGGGGTGCTCATCCTGCAGTCTGTGTGAGTCCTCATGCCTGAGAATAGTGATGGAAACACCATACTGTAAAAAGGGAGCCTTCCTTTAAATGAGACGTAAAAACGAGGTCCTGACTCTCCATGGTCATTAAAAAATCCCGGGGCGTTTCCTGAAAAGAGTAGGAGGTGTTACCCCCATTGTCCTAGTCAAATTTCTCCTGGGCTTTTATTATAAGGGATCCTTATAATCCCCTCCTAATAATCCCCATCTATGAATTGGCTTTATCACTCTGTTCTCCTCCCCGCTGATAGCTGGTGTGTGGTGAGCGTACTGACGCAATATGGCTGCCATGGCATCATCCAGGTGGGTGTTGCACATTGGCGGAGGGGAGTTCCCATTACCTGTAAAGCACTTTGAGTGGAGCGTCTAGAAAAGCATTGTATAAGTGTAATTATTATTATTTCTCTGTATATATAAATGATATATTATAAAATTATGTATAAATATTATTATTTACCTGACTGCTTATCAGGTTCTGTGTCCTGCCTAAATTCCATTGTGGTCTGATCTCCATGTAGTCTGGCCCTTAATTCCCATGTGAAAGCCGTTTCTCACTACTCCAGCTGATGTGCTCTGTAGTGGGGCTGCTGGTCAGACTGACACAGCTGCACATCACTCAGAGTGCGGCTGCACTTCAGTGTGGGATCCTTCCTATTTGTGTAGATCATTCAGATGCCTTGGAATGAACAATACTACATAACTGCAAATATTATTTCTCCTACAGGGCTGTGCTGATGGAATAGCTCATCGCTGATGTTTTGTTCTCACTGCTTTCCTGACAAAAATCTCTCTCGACTGCACGGATTCTCTTTTCCGGCGAATTATGAATCTCCTTATACCCAAAGAATTTTCCAACTACTAAGCATTTCTGTCTCTTTTGTTCTCCTTCCCTACATTTTTCATAACAGGAAATTTCAGGTGAAGGTGGCTTAGCTCTTGGATTCATTGACTTGGCTCATGAGGTCTTGGGGAAGTGTCGATGTTTACGCCGAAGAGCATGAGTGGTGTTGCCAACAAGAGATGCCGATTTGTCTCATCTAGCCCGTTGGGTGGTTAGTATCTAATTGAACCGAGGACCTCATCCAGTTCATAATTTAAGGAAGCCGGGATATCAGCCTCAACAACATGGCTACGCAGCTCGTCCTTTACCCTTTGGGTGAAGAAGTGCCGCCTTTTCTCAGTTTCAAAACACTTTTCCACTAATTTCCAGTTGTGTGGATTGTGTTGAAGAACTCCACTAGGTTGACTTTGTCGATGCCCGTGAGGATTTGGAATACTGTACTTCTGTCCCGTCTGCTCGTACTCTTCTCTCTTCAAGACTGAAAAGATCCAGAGGAACAGGCAAAGGTTCATTCCAAGCTAAAAGGTAAAGACGACAGAGCCTTCTTCACGTGTGAGGGAGGGAAGGAAAATAGCAGATAAATAAGGCACAGGAGAACAAAAAAACGGAGGGGAGAAAGGGCGGGGACCAGGGAGCATAAAGCATAGATGAGAATGAGGGTGTGGTGCCTCGACGAGCTCCAATGCTCCTGCATCAGCACCCTCAATCGCCACGGCGCATTCCACACATGCAAGAAGCTCATCAGGGCCATCTCTAACGAGATCAGGCCGGGCTTATGAACCTCGCACTCTATTTAAACCCTGAGGAACCAGTCGACTAACAAGAGTGTGTTTGTTCGTTCTTTGTTTCAGGTTTTCCAGGAGTTACTTTTCAGTTTTTCCCCCCTGCGTTCACAGTCTTCCGGTTCCTGTTTGCAACACTACCACTCGCTAACTACCTGTCATCCCCACCTGTCTCCAGCCCAGATCTGACTGCTTCCCCTGCGCATCTCAGGTGCCGTTTTCCTTTCTGCTTCCCATTACTGCACTCTTATCACCCAGTCGCATCATAGACTCTGTAATCTTCACCGCTAATTGGACCGGGTGATTGAGGACAATAACTACTGTCACCTACTGTCCCGGCGTAACAGAGGCACAAAACTCAGGGAGAACAGGAAGAGAGGTGTGGTACGCCAAAATCTGCAAACGAACAGAGTGGATTTAGGAGATGAGTGTCGTGGAGAGAAAGGGGAAGGTGTGACCCAAGTTTAAGGATCATTTTGGTTTTGGGTGTCTTTCTGCAAAAGCAGTTCTGAAATCTGTGAGATCAGAGATCAGAAAGATCATGACTGTTAGAGGTGAAATGGAGAACTACAGGTTTGGCGAGATCTTTGATCCTCCTCATGTTCCCTGAAATGGTCTGCCGGACTTCCCTTTTTTACTAAAGAAAACAGATTCTGTTCCTTCAGTTTGTCCATATAACACATTGCCTTAAGATCCAGAACCTAACTGGTTGCTCTTCTCTGGACTGATTCCAGAGCAGCACTTTCTTTTCTATAACGGTGACCAAATAGACCCGATATATAGTATATGCTTTATTGCTGTGATGCCTCACGGCAAGTGACATTTGGTGAGAAAATGAAGATGGGGTGGGGGGGGTTCGTCCAGGAAGGGCTGCTGTTTAACAACAGTGAAGTCTCAGGGAACTCCCATCAACATGCGTTTCCTGTGGGACTGGGAGCTGCCGCGCCATCCAGGAAATAACCAGCCTGGCCATCAGCGCAGACTTCCAGAGGAATTCAGGCCACTAGCGCATTTGTTTGGCCTTTTCTTTAAACTTTTTCAACTGCCCTCAGAAGCTCAAAGACAATACTGCTGTTGAGAGTTGGGCTGAGAGCCATCTGTCAGCTCTTACAGGTTGAAGAACAGCACATCTCTGCTCTACCCATGTGCACTTCTATTTAATCAGCATGCAATACCAAGACCTTCGCCCCCACATCAACCTGACTGAGCTTTCCAGCCATGAACGGTTGTGTATTCACATCTGAGCTGGCTGTCAGTAGCTGGCAGCCAGTCTGTATCACGTCTGGTGAGGGGATTCTCTAAAACAGGGGGTGTCAAATGCCTGGATGCCTGTTTTTTTTTAACCTGAGCAGTTAACTAATTACCTTAATTATTTTCTAAATTACACATTTACAGTTGATTACACAAGACATCACTTCGGAGTCTGGTTAGAAGTATTACAGTTGTGCAGCTAATTAAATAATTAGTTCAGATGGGTAGCTGCGTCAGCATGTGTAGGCTGCAAAGGAACATGTAAAGGTTTATGCCATGCTGAAAAGAGAGGAAAAGAAACAACGTTTTGGCTGTGGAGCCTTCTTCGGATGGTCAATTAAATAATAAGATGTATAATGTAACAGAGAAGGTGTTTGGAACAAAACTAGAAAACACTAGGCCCTCCAAGAATTGAGTCTGAGATCGTTCATCTAAATATTGTTTTTTTCAGTAGGGACTAACAATTAAAAACAAAGTAGAATTATAAAGAGTCTCCTCAAATCTTTTGAGGACATTTACAAGAAATTGATGAAGCCATTTCCATAAATGGCATAAATGAGTGGTGGCTCTGTGGCTAAGGATATGCGCCTGTGACTGGAAGGTTGCTGGTTCAAATCCCGCGGCCGGCAGAGGAATCCTACTCCGTTGGACACCTGAGCAAGGCCCTTAACCCTAACTGCTCCAGGGGCGCCGTACAATGGCAGACCCTGCGCTCTGACCCCAAGCTTCTCCCTGTCTGTGTGTCTGTGTCTCCATGGAGAAAAGCTGGGGTATGCGAAAAGACGAATTCCTAATGCAAGAAATTGTATAGGGTTAATAAAGAAACATTACATTATAAATCAGGCAAGAATGATTATATGTGTATTAGGCTTTACCGAAGTGTCTCTTTGTAACTGTAAAACCCCAGGTATCTGTCCTTATTGCATCAGTTAGAGAATCAGTTGCCTGTACTACAGCAGTAGCAATAAAAGGAAATATGGGAATAGAGAAAAAACAATTCTAAAAATAATTCCTGATTTTCAACAAAAATAACAAGAAATGATTCATTAGTCAGCACACAGTATGATAAGAGAGATGAGAAACAATCTAATGAACGACCAACAAGCTTGGGAAACAGCATTGTGGTTTTGTGATCCTAAGGACAGTTACACTGAAGCAAACAGACTCCATATGTTAGGCAAGCAGGGCAACAAATGAATGTTGTCCAGACCAAGGAAAACAAGTGTTCATTGAGACATCCTCTGACAAACTTTTATTTTTACAGATAAAAAAAATACACAAGGCAGAAAAATACACAATACACATTCAGTCTACACTCTGGAATTAAAAAAGCTGGAACCCATACTCTTTGAAAACATCCAGCCACCCAGTGTTAAAGTTTGTGCATTTAGTGGTACAGGTGGCAGTAAAAGGCTGCTTCAGGGGTTGAGAGATGTTCTTAAGCAGCTCAGACTTAAGCATGTTAGGCTCTGTAGGGGGAAGTTCTTCACTGCACTGCACTCCTGTTGTGCAGGAAATACAGGACAGAGTTTACTGCATTCCAAAGCAGACAAAAAAACACTGAGTTGTTTATACATTATTACAAACAAATGTAACTCACATTAAATCTATCAAGCTTCCTTTAACTTTGAGAAGCTTATTTATTTAGGGGTCTTATCCTAAATGCAGAATAGGTTTTAAGTAGTTTTCCATTCAGTACCCAGTGTAATCAGAATCCATTTCTGATTGTGTGGTCTCTAAGTACATACTGCAAACTATGAAAAATTAATCACTGAGGGTGTTGTTCCGACTTGATCTGCATGCTGCATTCTCTTGATGCATCGAGGTTTTGCCAAAAGCAGTTCTGAAGCTACTCGGGAGCGTAGTCGATACAGTGCCTTCAGAAGATCCTGTTCCATAGTTAATGAATACACTGGTCTGGCAACTTAACCAGGTCGCAGTAGGGCCCTATGTACTGTACATCACAGAGTACCGAGGCAAAAAAAAAAAAGAATAGCTTGCCAAATCTAGCCAAGTGTTAAAACTGCAGGATTGTGGTGACTTGGACAAAGCACCAAGGAAACAATTCAGTGAAGAGAAATTTAAAGACATCTTTCACATTAGGTAACTTGTTGAGCTAGTGGATTTAAAGCACTTATGGATCCCTTACAGGCAGTAGTGTTAAAGAATCCCAGGAGTCTGCTTGAAAAGCACCTTAAACAGCTCACTTCCACAGTTTTCCTGTGGCAGGGGAAAATATTCTGCTTTAATGACGCATGATACACAAGCTTTTATTGCATGTGGCTGATTCTACTCATTTATACAGCAACACGGAGAAATTTCCATAACAGCGGGTTCTTAGAGGACAGCTCTGGAGTGGAAAAACTTTGGCAACTTTAAAGAATCTCTGACTAATTGCTTATATTCTAATTCCTGTGAAGAAGCAAGAAAGCTCAAATGCCCAGGAGCGAATCCCAACCCATTGCTAAACCTACGCAGGTGTTCGAACTTGTACAGAACTCATCTCTTCTTTGTGAATGAGTCACAGGTCTCCAGGCAGACAAGAAGTCAAAACTCATGACATGCCCATATGGATCATGCAGGAGAAATCCACTTCCTCAGTTACAATTTCCCAGCACAAGTAGTGCCGGTGCTGCTAATAACAAGTTAGGTGTTATCACGCTTTACATTGGGAGACTGGTTCTGCACTGAGACTATCGGAGCAAAAAACGTAAAAAAACAAGTTTGATCAATCCTGATGTCTAATCCCTCAGAAGCAAATAAGAGCACCTCTATCCTTTGTATTTTAGTTATATTCTGTTACAATACAGGTTGCAGTTATTAGGAAAAATATTTACATTTTTTTTAAAAGTATAAACCTTTGGGAGGTCAGATTTTAAAGCAAATCTAAGAACTGAATACTACGAGAGCAGTAAAGCAGAAACTTGAAAACAGTGGTTCCCTCCTGTGCTTTCTCGTGCGGAAGCTGAGGCTGTACAGGCGCTCAAACTGTACTTCAAAAATTCATTTCACTTTGAGGGAGGTTCAAGGTTTTCAAAAGAACCTATATGGTGTTACCAAAAAGTTAGACTAATTCTGTAAAGATCAAAACCTTTCACTGACACCTAATAACTGCTCCCCTGTCAGTGCTAACATGTGAACACATGAACCAATCATGTTGCTGTGTGATGTTGAGTTAACAGCAATTAGACTAAGCTGAGCTTGACCTTTGTTACTATTCTTAACAGAACCTCCCTCAGGCAATGCCCAGTTCTAATGTGAGCCTAATAGAGGACATACAGTACAGAAGGCCTAAATTAGCACCCTACCCCAACTTGACTAACCAGATCTAAAGAATTTCTCAGGAATGTTTACTCGTTGCGGCTGGTAAAAACAAAAACTGATCTGTCCTGGATTATTTTCATTTTTGTTTTTTATTTTTGAGCTAGAGCTCTCTTTCGTGAATCATGTCAATGATGGATAGAGCCTGGCCATATTAAAATGACACACACATGAAATGAGGCACGCAAGGCCAGGCAGGCAGATATGAATGTGTTTGTGCCTGCTCTTTTTTGTGCTTGGTTTTTTTATCTCTATGTCAAGGCTGCCTCTTTTCGTAAATGCAAGAGATCTGCAAAAATATTTTTGAAACGGTGACCCATTTGCTGTAACTGACAAATAAAAATACCAGCATTTCATTCTGAGCTCAAAACCTCAGGATTTTCCTGTCTGATTTCCTCCTAAGGGAAGTAAACATAGATGAGGTCATCATCAAAGTATTCCATCTTTAGGAATCTCCCAGATGAGAAACGTTTTGCACAAACACAATACAACATTTAAAGTATAAAAAGCACTTAAATAGCACGTGCAGAAACAAAGCATATCTTTTTCCATTTCACCATAGTATGACAGAAATATCATTTCATATGGACAGATTTCATGGATCACCAACAGACTAACTCAGGAGAGGTAACCATGCTGCCTTCATGCATGAAAGAGACATGGTTACTCTTTTACTCAATGCATCTGAATCAGGCTACATACATTACAATATTAATAGTTAACAGCTTTTCATGCAGCAGGGAGATAGTCTTTCTGAATACAATAAGCAGCTTCACTTTCATACTCATACAAAGCCTTTGTTCAAATGCAAAATGTGTTCCAGACTCAAATTAAGCTTTAATAAATCTCTTTTCTTAAGCAGCAAAAGATGTGCTACATTAATTTGCAATACTGGGATTTTATCTGTGCACAAAACCATACTACAGGGTTAGGCCTAAAAAATAATATTTCCTGGGGCCTACCTATATTAAATCAAATCTATCAAAGCAAGAGTTCTTAGAAGTTGGCTGAATTTCCTATCACTTACAGAGGACAAAGCAGAAATCCTCAGATAATTAAAGTTCAAACCATAAACCACTTCACATATTACACACCATGCATCCTGACCTCTCCAGTCAAATTACCTCAGACAAAGTACCTCTTCTTCTTCAAAGTGAAGTCAATATCATCAACTGGGATGCCCATAGTTGCACTAATAGCGAGAACCAGGTTTTAAGTTATTTTCTGTTTGGAAATATTATGTTAGGTATCACCGGAGAACCCTGGCCGAGTTTTCATCTCGTCTTACTACCTGCTGGAACCTCTGGTCAAGCAGTAAGTGGTATTAACAGAGCTGGCCTAAGGAATGACTTCAGTAGACCTTGCTGGACTGACTGGGATTATCTTTCAGAGCTGCAGTTCAGAAACCCTTCAGCACGGTTATCCCAGAATGTCACACAGGTTAAATCAGGTGGGCTCCTGACAGTTAAGAGCCAGATGCATTGACTCCTCTCCCCTTTTGTGTTGCTTCAGAGTCTGCTTCCTTCATATGACCCAAAGAGTTTTGTTTGTTCTCCCCCTTGGAAAAGAGTGGTTAATAGAATCCAAAGCAGCTCAGGAGTTCAGAGGTCAAGGCGAAATGCGCCAAAGTAGCTGGACGTTTCGTCAGCGTACACCATGGAAGGGGAGGATACCGAGATGAAGACCTCGTCCCCAGCCGTCAGCTCAAACAGCCCTCCCTGGTAGACCGAGTGGAGGGCGTACTCTGCGTCTGCTGCCCAACACTTGGTGCCCACGCCCTTGAGCAACTGGATGGGCCTCAGGTAGGACGTCTTCTTGTAGAGGCACTGAACCAGCTGGTGGCTGCTGCCCTGCAAGTTGGGGTCCGTCGGGGAGGGATAGCGGAAATACACCTGGGAGTAGAGGTAGTAGCGGCCATCTTGGGGCACCCGGAGCCGCCCGTTGCTCAGGCTCATGTTGTGGACATGTGAGCCAAAGGACTGGGCGTCCCAGGACAGGACTGGGTGACGGCAGGACTGGTGCAGGTCAGGCTGGGGGAAGGCAGAGGGTCCTGAGGGGAGAGAGGAAGGGCCTTGTCAGAGAGACCGACACGTTACTGTTTTTCAACATTTGATCATTCAGCCGGTTTGAAAGTGAATCCTAGATGAAGAGAAAGCCAAGGAGAAAAAACTGGTGATTCGGAGATCAAAAATACATTAGCAAAAAACAAATGAGAAAACAAACCATTCCACCTGGACCCACACTATTAATGAAGCAGAAGTTGCTGGAGTTTGCCGAGTTTGTGTAATATGCTAAGAGTCTGAAGCTGAAGGTAAAGTTTTTATTGTCAGGGAATTTTTTCCTAAAAACAGGACATTCATTTTACTCACCAGCTGTGTGCCCTGAACTTAATTTTGTTAGTGTTGCATCAATTAAAACACAGAATGTAAGAGTATATCTTTGTGGTATTCGTTTATATAAGGCCTTTAAGGAAAAGGCAGAATTTTTAGCCCCACTGTACAGTATAGCAAAATTTCAGCATTAAGTCAGAATCAACCAAATGTATATCTAAACCAAACATATATACTCTTCTATTGCCTTTATAGAATTGTGTACAGGCTAAATTAGTCCTACAAAAAGACTGTTTCATGGGTTTTCACTGAAATATACAGTCAAATACCACTGGAGATGGGTCACAATGAATCCCTGTCTCACAGAGTGAGGTGACACTCTAACCTGAGGTCTGGGGCCCATTGTCTCTCAGAGTGAGGTGCGCTGAAGGCCGTTGGGTTGCCGTGGTAATGACCTTTGACCCCGATGTGTTGAAACTTCGAGGTAGATTTCTTGCTTCTGAAAGGCCGAAAGAGAAAAATAGGTGCATAAAGCAACAGCAAAGAAACAGTGACACCATTGACCTAATGGTTTAGTCAAAACGAGAGAAAGTGTCCAATCAGAACATTAGAAAAGGGTGTGGAGCTAAAGCACAGTACTGTTATTCATTAATCTAGGCCAACTTGCACATTTCAGCCATGCCTATAATAACGTTAAAGCTAACCTCGGAGAAAAATCCTTCATGTTATTTGATTGAATGTGGATCAAAAAACCAGGAAGAAGGAACATGGTTATTTGAAAAAACAGAGAGCTTTACCCCAAACCAAGCAAAAGTCTTTCTTATCCTTTTCTCTACACTTGTTCTGCTGGATTGCTAAATCACTTGCTGGGTCTTTGAATCTGCTTCATGTTGAGGGATTACAATGCCTGATTTGTCCTTTCTGTGACCAGCTCTATCTAAAGTCAGCACACCGACGGGTGACTCAAGCTGGCCTCTGACATCTGACACTTCCTTCACTTGCAGACAGTGGAAACTGAACTCCTGTCGTCTGAGGACATATTAAATCTTATTTTTCAAAATGAAAAGATTAGCCTTTAACCCACAGACTGCTTTATTTCCGATGACAGCGCTGCTCTGAAGTGTTTTGTGGGGCAAAGATAACGGCTCCAGGGCTCTCAAGTTATTACAGTCTAATATCCTCTAGTTTATTAGAATAAAAATGTTATAATGTCCTTAAATGTTTGGAGCAAAGGAATTTCCTTGTGGGAGGTGATTCCACAGTTGAAAATAATTACACCCAGGTGACCAGAGTATGACCAGTCAGTGAGGAAGGGGTACAGCCCCTTCCTACAGATAATGGCTTTAAAAATGATTTATTTCATGATTAAAATGAATCACTCACAATTAACATTTATTTTTTAAATGTGTTGCTTGGAAATATTTGATGAGGCTGAATTAATATTTCTTTCTCCTGAAAAGTCAGACACCAGAGTGACTGTTCTCACTTTCGGTGTCCGGTAGTGTAGGTTCAAGCTGTTCATGATAATGAAAAAGCTCAAGCAAGTTTGGTTCTTTGAAATGTAGGATTCTTTTAAATGCTCAGCTTTTGTTTTAGAATGTAGGTCTGTAAACTGGATAAATACCAGATGCAATTGGAATCGACAACCATAGTTTTTCAGACTAGCTTTCCCACAAGAAAAATTAACACTGAGACTCACCCTGGAGTGCAAGCTTCCTTATGGCATTTTCAGTCACCTGAAAGACAGTAGATCCAGTTTATTTATTAAACTTTTACATTTATTTTCTTCCCACAAGGGCACATTTCGGACCATTTAACCAGCTTGGAAGTTAGTGTTTAATTGATTCAAAGATCCAGACATTTCTTGAAAGAAACCAGGGTTTTGGTTTCAACAATGTAGCTGGGTAGCTGTTCCATTCTTTCACAACCCTTTGAGTAAAGTAGTGAATCCTATTTTTGGTTTTAAATCCACTTCCATGCTTAATCAGGTCAACTGGCACTGCTGTTGAAGGGCTTCAAGTCCCAGGCCTGACTGTTCTCAGCACTGCCCCCCAGTGGTGAAACAATATATGTGCACTAGGAGCTTATGCCTATGGGGGACAATACGAGGAAAAATATTTGTTTTTCTGGGCTGAAGATCTTGGCAGGGTGCAGTTGTCAGTGGGAATTATTATGGTCATTCCTGCTGGTGCAAAACCCCTCCTATCATATTGGACATCAGGACACAGGGAGTTCCTGGAATAAGAAAAGTGGAATTCACTGTGCTGATCAAGATGGGGGTCAAGTTCTGTAGAAGCTCAGTTCCACAGAATGCAATGAGTAGTGAGCTGTGTTATAAGTCAATAAAAGCTTGGCCAACGTCATCTTGATATGAGAGCTCAGGGACTTGCAGATTTTTAAAGGCACACGTCTAGCAAAACTGCAACATAAACAGGCCATGGTTTTATCAAAACCACACTGCAGGCACCACTCAAGAATGTGTCACCTTGTTTGCCAGAGGCATCTTGTGTTTGTCCAAGGGGAAGCTGATGTCACACACAGCACTGGGTTTGGAAATCGCAAATGATGATTTTATTCAAGCCAAGCCATATGTTTTAAAAAAAAAACGTAGCTGTAGTTTTGCGATAATTATTATCTTTAAACTCCAGATTTAAATTCCCAAATTTCCCAGATTCCCAAATATAATGTAGTAAATGCACAGTGAATTTTTGCAAGGCAGCAAAAGGCTTTACAATCCATTGCAAAATGTTTGCCGATATCACGATACCTGCAGTTATTTGACGTGTGTCTGCCCAGCATGATTATAAGAATGATAAAAAGAATGCCTGAAGGATTGGTCAGCAGGCAACATCATAGTCAGGCTGCTCCCAGCTGTCTGATTCTCCCAATATCCATGCCATGCTGTGTTTATCACCTAACAGCAGGTTACAGGGCGAGAGCATTCATCACATCAGACGCAATAAGAACAGATTTACCACAGTAATGAGTGATCAAAGTTTAAGGTCCAAGTCAAAACAAACCCTACAATGCACACTATTATAGCACTCTGCTGTGGTCCTTGTTTCATTACAAGAAATTCCAAAGAGTACAGGAGTTTTTTAAAGCTTTTGTATTGTTCATATGAACGTAGAACCCGTATCAGACTTCAGTGGAATAACCAGACAAGCAGCTCTGGTTTACAGAAAGAAGGAAAGCAGAAATGCCAGCAGCCATATCACCCTGCAACTCACAACTGGCAGCCCACTGAAGCTAAGCAGGTGTGAGCCTGGTCAGTACCTGGATGGGAGACCTCCTGGGAAAAACTAAGGTTGCTGCTGGAAGAGGTGTTAGTGGGGCCAGCAGGGGGTGCTCACCCTGTGGTCCATGTGGGTCCTAATGCCCCAGTATAGTGATGGGGACACTATACTGTAAACAGGCGCCGTCCTTCGGATGAGACGTAAAACCGAGGTCCTGACTCTCTGTGGTCATTAAAAATCCCAGGGTGTTTCTCGAAAAGAGTAGGGGTGTAACCCCGATGTCCTGGCCAAATTTTTCCCATTGGCCCTTATCAATCATGACCTCCTAATACTCCCCCTCTATGAATTGGCTACATTACTCTGCTCTCCTCCCCACTGATAGCTGATGTGTGGTGAGCGTTCTGGCGCACTATGGCTGCCGTCGCATCATCCAGGTGGATGCTACACATTGGTGGTGGTGGAGGGGATCCCCATTACCTGTAAAGCGCTTTGAGTGGAGTGTCCAGAAAAGCGCTATATAAGTGTAAGCAATTATTATTATTATTATAAATGCCTGGAAACATTTGGCTGTTTTTTCAGAAGGATGAGTTTGTCATAAAGAGTAGCCTTAAAATAAATTACATTTCGCTTTGTTGTTTTAAAAGTGGACCAATATTAAAGGATTTTCTGATTGGCCCATGGGTGTATAGGCAGGTCATGAGAAAAAGACACAACTGACTTGTAGCATGGTTATAATAATATTTTGAGAGACAGGCAACATGGATTTAGAAGAATCTCAATTAAATAACATCCTTGAATTATTTTAACAAGCAACAAGAATGTTGCTTGAATCTTTAAAGCACTTTGCATGATACAGATTTCCAGAAAGCATTTGATAAGGTTTTTCATTAAAAACTAATTATCAAATTAAAAAATATAGGAATGCAAGGTAATGTATGAACATGGCCTAAAAACTGGTAATAGACCGGAAACCATAAGTCATCTTAAGGGGCATAATCTTGAATTAGGCAACTATAAGATGTGGTGTACCTCAGGGTTCCATCTAAGGCCTACTGCTCTGATCTGTGTCAATGATTTAGATTCTGGTATACTGTAGTTAACAAACTAGCTAAATTTTCAGGTGATATAAAAACAGGGAGATGAAGCAAACAAAGAAACAGCAGTAAGGGATTTACAGAAGGACAAAATCAAGGACTGGCAAATTAATTGTAACATTGTGTGCAAAGTGAACTATGCAGGAAACAGGAATGTCCATAATACACATCACATCACACGGGCAAATCAAAGCTGCAAGATTCTACTATACCCGATAGGGATCTGAGTGTTAATGTAGATTCTCAATGTTCTCTTCAAGACAATGTAGGGAAGCAAAGAAAAACAATCAGAATGCTTTAGTATACTGTATAGCACAAAGTGTGGAATTTAAATCCAGGAAAGATTTATTCAAGCTTTTTTAGTAAGACCTCATTGAGAATATCGTGGTCATTTGTGGTCACCATACTACAAAAATGGAGTTCAAAGTAAAACAATTTTGATTTTGTCATGGCGAGTGATAAAACATTTCTTTAATGATTCTTAAATGATTTATGGTCACAGGGGAGTGTCATGTTAAAGGAACTAAATATTTTCATTCTAGATCAAATGATTTAGATTCCCACAGCTATTAACCTACCTAATTTGGACTATTGAGTGTATATTTAACTTAATATTATTTCACCATTCATGTATCCTCAGTATCTCACACACTGATGACCCAAGTTCTTTTTTAAAATATTTTTTTAAGATTACAAAAGCTGCTAATTTTTTTTCTCATCTTATGCATGTATGTTTCTTATTTGATAATGAGTTCATACTGTGTTATATCTTTTACCTGCCCACAGAAGTAAATTTATCATCAGGGACAAGAAAGGAAGTGAGTAAGGAGATTAAGAGGAGATTTGGTCCAAGTATAAAACAGTGTTTCACTTTAATTATCCACGATCATTTTTAAATCACTTTTTTACAGACAAGTGTTTGGTATTGTTTTAAAAAAGTCCTTTACATTTACCTGACTCTGCCAAAGTGCAACTGTATTCTCAACTGTCAATAAATTCAATTTAATGAAGCTAAACAATCACCAAATTAGTCAACTTATCTGTTTTCTGCCTGTAAGAATGTATTACAAGAAATGATTTAAAGAATGGAAGGTTTCAGTTTCTTTGAAGTTCCAAACAATCTGGGCAGAAGGAAGTAAGGAGTTAAAAAATCTTTTATTGTTTCTCAGCAGGGCCAGGCTGGCTCACACAATGAAACTCTGCTCTGAATTCCTCCTGCTGTGTTAGAAATCCGAGTCTTAATGTTATCAAGTCCAAACAAAACCAATTGGATGTTTAAGCAAACGGCTATAATGTAGGAGATTGCCAACTGAACTGTCCCATGAAGGTTTACAAACATTGTCTTTCTCTGAGTCTGCTCTGTTTACAGACAGAGCAGACACTGCCTCCACACTGTTTTTTTATACTCTTTATTTTATTTTTTTTATCAAGATACTCTTTATTGCTGTGCCATGTTTGCAGGTATTGTTGCAGCTCTTTACAGCCGAAGGAAAATACATGAAAAACATTCATTCCAGAAAATCTGAGAATGTAAACGCTCCCTCCCTCCCCCACCCCTCTCCTCTCTGTCTCTCCCCCCACCTCCTTTTCCCTCTCTCTCCCTTTTCTTCTGCTCCCCCCTTCCTTGATCTCTACCCCTCTCCTGGCCACCTCCCCCCTCTTGCTCTCTCTCTCTAAAACTAAGTCAAGCTAACAGCAATCAAGGAGTTGTTTGTTTTAGTCATGCTGAGGGAAGCAGAATGTGGTCAGTCCAGGTAGAAATATGTGTACAGATTTTCTGGAAAACAGCCACTTTTAACTTTCTACCTCATAACTCATACTGTATTACAGTAGGTGTCATTTCCCTGCAAGCTGTGCTTATCGTCTGTTTGCAGGCAGAACTCCAGCACAAGACAGCAATCCACAGGCTTTAAAGGAAGCCCAGAGAAGCATTTGGGTTCCATTTTCATGACATTCTATAATCTCTTAACTCTTTCTCTTACTCGTACACCTGTCAGAGAAATACCTGCCTTCTGCACAAATGTTTGCACTAGGCTTTGCAAGATGTAGTGGACAAAAGTACCACATACTGTCAAGTTTGTGCGTGGTCTGTATTGTGCTTGGTGTGGCTTCACAGTTACCTTAAGACCATATTCATGAAGCAGCTGTCTGAAACAGTTACATTTCTAGCACATTTTTAAGAAATCAATTTAAATACTGCAAGTTATTCAACACCTTATATCTCATCATCATCTGATGTATAAAGCACGTGTACTCCTTCATGGTGCTGTTTTCCTCTCCTCTGTTTTGAGAAAGATGCACTTTGCCATTCAAGTTTCATGGCTAGGCTTTTTTTGATGTGGCGGTACATTGTCTTCCTTGTTTTACAGGAGTCAAAAGCCCACTGGTAGAGCTCTCCTATTAATGTATCTGTTCTCTACAGGAGGCCCACTTGAATATTCCTTGCTCAGACAAGTATGAGTCCAGACTTCTCTGTACCACCGGGCAGACTGCAGAGTACATCTGTTAGGCCTATATTCATCCTGATTCAGCACTCCTATAGTCACTTAAGACCCCAGGCTGTGTGTTCTAACAGCGGGTAAGTAACAATGCTTAATACACTCACTCTGCTGGGGTTTAAAGCAATACAATAAGACCCTTCTTTGTCCCTTTCCTTGAGAATCGGAAGAAAAACACTTTAAAATAAAACCAGATGTAGCCTCTAAGAAAAAAAAACGGGTGACTGACGTCATGAGTTTTCAAAACAACATCCAGGTGTGATCTATTTGCAGTTCATTTCAGCAGCTTCATTACCAACTTTTCCCCCAGGTTCTCTAACTTCACTATAGAGGGGACAACTCTCGGAGCTCTCTTTATTTAGATAATTGCCTTAAAACTCAACACGTGGACTGGCCTAGCACTTCCTACAGTAATGAAGTGCTAGGACTCTAATAGCTTTTCGTACAGTGCTGTTCTTTTAATCAAAAAATAATAGGGAAGTGGAGGGTGCTCATGCTATTTCAAGGAAAGTAGCATAAGACAGTTGCTAAATCCCCTAGTAAGAGAAGAAGAATGTTAGAGCTCTATATTCCTGTCAGATTGCTTCAGTAAACCTTCAGAAACCCTCTTCCTTGTTCTTGATTGTTCAAAGGGGGGAAAAGACATTATACAAAAGCACAAGGTATTCTAAAAGCTCTGACAAGAGAAGGGAAAGACCTGAGCTTTGGGTGGTCCTGTTTTCCTTTTCAGAATTAGGTGAAATGGTTTTATCACTCCAGGGTCAGAGAGGAAAACCACTAGAGACAATACATTCTCAGCAGCCATTTAAAATGTGTAAAGTCCCACTGTTTTCCATCAGTCATCACATAGTGCTTTAAGAATTATATGTCAGGAGTTGTTACAGAATATGGCTGTTATTCAACAATTCCACACACACTACAGGGCAAGGATGGGCATCTCTATCCTCTAGAGCAGGAGACAGAAATACTGTAGGTGCATACTTTTCTATTAACAACTGATTAAAACCTAGAAAAGCTGATCATTATACAAATTCTATAACAGTTCACTAATTGTTTAATAATAGTTCAAGTATGTAAGATCAGATGTGAAATGCAAACCAGGGAATGCTGAGGTCCTCATGGACTGGAGTTGCCTAGCAGGATACAAATTAAAAATTCCTGTTCAATTTTGACATTCTAAAGCAGCTCTTACTGATATGCAATGAACCGTTAAGGTTAGCAAAAACACTTATTTTTCCAATTATATCAAGGAAAACAAGCACAGCTCTAGAATAGTTTTCTCAACGAAACTGACACTACTATTTCATTTGCAGGACTAAGTGTGAAGAATTCCTTATTTACTTTCAGAACAAAATAGTTCCTATAAGAGATCAGATTTCAGGAAATCTGATTGTCTTTTTTACCTAACTGTCTGACTGGGCTGAATAACCCTTCTAATGTTCTTAAATTATCCTGATTTAATAAGGCCTGTTGAATCAGCAAAGAACTCATTCTCTTTGATTAATGTACAAAAACTAACGCAAAAGTAACAAACACAAAATCACTTACAGTACCTTTCCATAAAGATACAGTGTTGCAGTTAGTAGTTCTTTGACAACACAGGCATTTAAACCTGTTTATAACTAAACTAATAAAAAATCTCATTAAAAAAATCGCAGACTGTTTAGTTTTAAATTACTTCAGAGCAATTTTGAGGATTTTAATTGTATTTTAATCATAATAATAATTAATACAGAGACTTTCATGATACAGTACATCAGGCCATGGCTAGAAAAAATAATATTTAAAATGACAATTTGTCCCTGATGGTAATTGCCAAAGCAGTAAATGAAAATCATTTTAGAAAATGGGCCAGTATTTTGGGAACTGTTGTGAGCTACTTTAGATCGTATTTAACAAATAGACAATATTTATGTCTATATAAGGAATCAATAATAATAAATGGTGTTACACAAGGATCCATACTGGGCCCTCTGTTGTTTTCTTTATACATGGTATTTGTGCTTTACAAGCACAATTATTTATAAAGACTGCAAGAACTTTCATAGCTATGCACAACACACCCAGCTATTTCTGTTAGTTTCACTCAATTGTAATGCTAATGTCATTAGGTTTGCTCAGAAATGTCTTCAATTGAATCAAGACAAAGAGAAAGGTTACACTAACAGCTTCTTAGCAACACAGAGAGCAGGAAGAAGGTTTACTTACCTCATCTGTTATATCTAAGATGAGGAATCATGCAGTAACGTTTAATTCCAAACTATGCTTTGATTCACACTATTCAATTGCCTTTATAACATTGCTAATATAATCTCATTCATATGTTCTAATGCACAGAAAATAACATACACTGTTTGAAAGGGGAACTGCAGTCCCAATTTCCGGTAATTAAATCAAGGTAACAAAATAAATTAATAGATGGTACCGCACAATTTTACTTTCCAAATTAATCACAAAATTGTGAACTTTGTGAAATGACTGAATAGTCGCCATGTTGTCGCAAACCTCTGGTTTCTCCACGAGCGAGAGCTTGCACAAATGGTGACATGAAGCTGCCCTTCCTGCTCACTAGTCACTGTAGGGACAAATGTAATGCAACGTAGGATGGAATAACAACCGGTTGTGCAGCAGACGTTTCTCCACAGAAATGTTCCAACGTGAGCTGCATGCAGATTTAACAAGTTGTATTTGTCAACAAAACCGTCTAGAAATCGAGAGTAATAGTTCCATTGGATTCAAAGCCCGCTTGTTTGCAATGACATAATCCCGCGTCACGTCACCTGAAGTTTGAATGCCTTGTTCTGAATCGCAGAATATGGCGCTGGGCATACCTGGAAATCTCATCTATTTTGTGATGTAATTTGGAGGTTTTCCACGTTACTGTGTACATTTTTCTTTCATTGTGGTTTGAAATGCACACAATAATGCCGATCCTTTCCAACCCCAAAATATAACAAGAGTGTTGCAGTTCCCCTTTAAATCTCAAAAACTGTATTTCAATTCTTTCCTGCTCCTTCACATAATTTCTGATGTCTACTTGTACGGAATGCAACTACTAGAACGCTAACAAAAACTAAAAACAGGGTAGACAGTGTAGACAGGGCAGAACTTGGCTGCTGGTGCATGATAGAGTTATTTTAAAATACTTTTACTTACATTTGATGAACTGAGTACAATGTCACCAAATTGTTTGACTAAAATACTCTTTTTTATCAGCCAGAACCTCTATTGTGATCTGATTAAACTGGCACTCCAAGGGTGAAATGGCATAAGGCCTAGGGAGACCACTCCCAGCCTGTAGAACTCTTTACACCCATATCATCAGCATTGTTCAGATCTTGTTGGATAACATACTGTATTTGTTCACATCTGGGAGAGCTTTTACACTTCTAAATGTCATTACATTGAGAATGTACTGTCTGTAATGAATTATGATTCCAGGCAAAGGTATAATAAGAAGAAGAATTAAGAAAATAATTTGAAATATCAACTATTTGTATTTTACTATGATTTCTGTGGCATTTTTCATTTTGCAAATGCTATATTAATTATTTCTACTTTAATATATGAAATATATTGTAAAGTGAGAGGTGCTTTGCTTTGGCGTGAAAGATGCAATAATAATATATTTATTAGTAATAGCAGCAGTAGCAGCTCTAGTAGACGTATGGGATATTATTCTGCTATTCAGCTGGAAAAAGTCAATCAGTACTACCTTGTAGATTGATTCTTATTAGGAAGAAGATAAACTGGAGTTCACTGGGAAGTTTTTTGTGATTAATAGCTTTTGTAGTTATACTGTAGTTCTACATAGTTATACATGTATTTATATATACATGTAGTTGTACATAGTTATTTTTTGACAATTGTGTTAAAGCGTTAATGTAACGGACAGTTCTTTCCGGACCCTATGCGGACGACACAATCCGACGAAGTGGGGAAACACTGGGGAAACATCATGCAGGAATACGGGGCTGAAGACAGGGGGGCGTGTCCAAGGTGCGCTGGTGCACGGGGGAGGTGTGGCCGAGGCAAACAATCCAAAAGTGTAATCCTTAGAGTATCCAAAAACACACGAGTAAGTCCAAAACCAGGAGATCCATCAAAACACGGAATTAAAAACACGAAGGCCGGGTCGGAACCGGCAGACAAGGAACAGGAACAGGGGTTAAAACCTTAACGGGACCAGGCGCTTCCAGGTCCCGGACTCGCACGATATGGAAATCAGATGCAGAGCCCGGATGAGCGTCAGTGCCTGGCTTTTAAGGTGGGCTGGGAATAGGGAGCAGGTGCACAGAATAAAGTCTCACGTGAAAGGGCTGGAGCACCCTTAAGGAGGGGGGACTATAATCGTGACAGTTAACCTAAAAAGTAGCTGATATGGCTAGCAGGGAGAGAAGTTCGGTTCATTTTTTAAACCCCTGATGATCTGCAAGGTTACGTATCTGGAAATAGCTAAGAAGGCTAAGCCACATTGACACACAACATCTGGAACACTGCTTGTGTTGCAATTGAGTTTGGCACACCGTTAGGTGAAGTCACTGATTGCCATCTAGAATTGATTTCAATTTTAAAAACAATTGCAGGGTGTAATCATGAATCACTTAACTTCCATTCATGCGTTACAATATTTGTGCAAGTCACCATAGCATGAAATTAATTAATTAATTCTTCATAGGGAGTTACACTAAATGCAAACACTGCAAGAACTTTCATGAGAGTTTATCACTGTGAAATGTGCATGGTGATCCACGTTACAGCAGTACCCACCTTGGAGATGTAGGTTTTGATGCCCTCTGCTAGTTTTAGGCAGGGTTCACTGCTAAACAGCCTGGCCAGCTCTTCAGGAATGTCGTGTCCCTTATTGATCTGCTCCTCAATAGCGTTCAGAAATTGCAGGCACTTCAGCTCCTCCGTGACACCCTGGTTCTTGGTCTGTCAGAGAGAAGAACCATTTTGCATTTCACTCAAATGTCCATGCCCCATTGTATTGCAGTGTGTATTCTCTATCACGTTCATTGATAAGTCTGTTTTTCACATGTCAACCCCAAAACTGGAACTTCCATTAACACAAATGCACCCCCCTTCCTTGGCTGCTATTTTCTTCAAAAGCATGAGTTAAAGAATATTGGTCTTGGTAAAGATGGAAGATATTTTGAATCAGTTCGCGTGGATGGATTTTGTGAATTAACACAAGACTCTCTCATGTTGGTGGTTCCACATAGCTTTTCGAGGAATTGGTTTCTCGAAAAGCAGTTAAGTGTGCAGAAAAAAAACAAACTTGGTAAAGTATCTTTCCTGAACTTGAAGAAAACTCAGGCAAAAGAGGTCTGGAAGTCATGATACTAGACATGTGAATGGTTGATTATCACATTATAGGTAACCTCTCAGTGATGCATTACATTGAAAAGTGAAAGCTGTAGGAGTCCTGTGTATAACCAAATGAGACAATTGGTTATAAAACACTGCAGAGAACACAAAGCAAGCTATCAGGAGGGCTAATATTGTTGCCTGATACAAAGCTGGATGGCAGTAATAATAATTATTATTAATTGCTTACACTTATATAGCGCTTTTCTGGACACTCCACTCAAAGCACTTTACAGGTAATGGGGACTCCCCTCCACCACAACCAATGTGCAGCATCCACCTGGATGATGGGACGGCAGCCATAGTGTGCCAGAACGCTCACCACACATCAGCTATTAGTGGGGAGGAGAGCAGAGTAATGATGCCAATTTTTAGATGGTAAAAACAGTACTCGTCTGTTTAATACAGTGACCATTGTTCAAACAGGCTAACTTGCAGAATCCACACTAGAAGACACTAAAAGCATCTCTTGAAACACTTTGGAACAATCTAATGCTATTCTGGAATCAATCAATTCCTAGCATGAGAATATTAGTACATTTTCCAAATAGAAGTTTCTGAAAGCAAGCAAAGGTAAAGATTTTGATCACCCCGGCTCGAAAAACTAGTTTTGTCATGTCAATTCCAGCAACCGGTGCCCCAAGCAAAGGATTTTTCATTGGCAGGATTTGTTTTACGAGAAAGTCATCTGGTACCCGGAACTCTCTTTGTAATTTGACAAAGAATTTAGAGGGGATGTTTTCAGTTCACTAACCATTTAAAACTGTCATAACACCTGTAACAGTTGTTAATTTAACATTTAATATATTGTCATAACATCCATAACGGTAGTTAATTTAACATTTAAACAGTTCTCCTATAAAATAGTTAGTGCTTTGAAAATAATGCTCTTAATGTTACTGATTACATTAGTAAATCTGACTGATTACACTGGAAGCTTTAACACTACGAAGCCAATATATGACCTTATGTTGACTAGATTATTGTTTGTATTTGGGGTAGGGTCAGGTTGTGGCTTTTATTAAGTGGGGTGGGTCAGGGAGTATGCAGGTTGCAGGTTCGGGTCTTTAAAAAATCAGGCCCTTCCTGGAATCGGCTTCAGATTTCAGTTTTATACAGATATTGTTAAGAAGAAACTAAACAGCACTCACGGAAACGATTAATTAGACAATGTCTTTTACAAGGCTTAGTGTTCTCTGTGCAGTCAACTTTGCCTAAAGTTACACCTAGCAGGGGAAAACAAAACTCACCTACTGTACTTCACTTCACAGAAAAAAAAATTGCTTTAAAAACTTGGCAGGAAACTGGTAACAAATCTGTGATCGCACCAAAGTCATAAACCAGGAGCACTTTCTGTCAGTGCCAGCAGTTGTTGTGATTCACTGCTCAAAACACATTTCTCAATACCTGTCTCATAAATACCCTTGACATAATAGCACTATTGAGATATCTTATTTTTATGGATTTTAACACTACAGTATTAGTGTCTTTACAGCAAGGTTCCATTTTGCAAGTGCAAAAACTAAGACATGGTGAAAATGCATTTTTTTCTCTTTAAACGTTGTGTAGTTTTCCTTTTTGTCTTCTTTTCCTCCATACCAATTTTCATTATCGCTGAAAGCAACAAAACACTGAAATTTAAACGATGTGACAAAAAAAAAGCTTTAATGTGGCAGCAATTATGAATTCAATGCTTCAGTTTTACCCTCCTACTGGTTTAGTAGAAATATAATGAGCTGAGTTCATTATCCAGAAATTAAGAGTTCAAAAACGGGATCTCACCGCAGAATGATTTCCAGGTGAACTACAGCTCAGAACCAAACTAAAGATAACAGAAAACATCAGAATCTCCATTGAAAAGCACTTTTTAATTTTATAGTGATTATTATACATTCAAAATAGTTGGTACTGTTAGGAACTATACAATGAGGTCTCTTAAAATAGGTTATTTTTTCTAGTTTATCAGACTTAAACACCTGGCACTTGTTTTTTTCGTGACCTTATATTTGTTTTGCATTTTCTAACTAAAGACAAGCTAATGTGATTCTGCAAATGTATATATTGCTTAGGACTACTGTGTACTCGTGTGAGAATCACATAGTTATCAGTAAACCACAGAACAGCTTTAAAAGAACATGAGAGAAACTAATGATCAAAACAAGACATGCAGTCCTTCAGTGCTGCTTATTTTTCTAGTCTGTGATTTTATTACAGGATCAAATGAGACTAGTCAGTTATTCAAAAGCCCCTAGAGAGCTGTAATACATACAGTAATGTCTACTGAATGTATAAATATATACCGGATGCAACCCAACCCCATGTCTTTTACAGAAGCTGACACTCCATCTGTTTTCAATAACTGCTTAGACCATTACAGGGTCAATCTGATCCAGAGCCTCACCTGGCCAGCAGGTGCAAGGTAGGATACACCCTGAATTGGACTTCAGTCCATCACAGGGGCACAAGGGGCATTGTAGACATGTTTGTCATGTCTGTCAGCCTAGACAGAATTATTTCGAACTGTTGGAGGAAACCAGAGGATCCGGCAAAATCCCACCTGGCTTCAGGAAGAGCATGCAAACTCCACACAGAAACTGAATTGAACCCAGGACTGTGAACTTGAACCCAGGACTGTGAACCTAGCGCCATGCACCAGTGCTAACTGCCATGCCACCATGCTACCGAAAACTAATATATTTTGGTTAAAAGATAAAGTATATTTTGCACAATTCCTGTTTCTTATATAAAGTACTTCATGTTAATTTCCAATGGGCACGACGTAGTGTAGAGTGCAGGGTGTAGAGACATTTGCTGCTGTGCAGAAGAGTGGCAGAGGTCTACTGTATGTACTGTAGTAAATATCACTGGAGTAAAGACTGAAGGTATCAACTAACTTTTTGTCGGGTTTCTATGGAGTCGCAAACCTTGACTTAGAAAACATCTTAGGCCTGTCTCTTGGGCTGACTCCTGGGCTCAAAATGGATTTTACAAAACAGCCGAATCAGAAATGCCAATGAAAGACTGTTTATGTAGTCATATCTCTTTCACAGCTCAGAAAAAGTTTTAAAAAGCGCATATTTAGGGTAACAGAACTCAACAAAATTAGATAGTGAGGCCTCTTTAAGTGCTATGAAATTGCTGTACACAACGAAAAGTGGTTATGAGCTGCAGACATTCTGCAGCCCTGGTCTATGCTTAGTGGCCACGTTTTGTTTTCATTCAAGTTAGAATACTGCAAAAATAAACTGAAATCAGGAGGTGGACTGTAGCTTGGCCTGCCACATAGACTGTACACTACTAGCGAAAGGAGTTGGATTAGACACAGTGCTTATGAAAACACTGAGATTTCTCAGTGGCCAGGCTCTTATCCTTCCAAAGCTGGAATTCCCTGAAATACAGTAGGTCATTCTGCTCTGGCCAACTTTCCCTTTCTTGTAAATAAGTCTAAAGGTGGAGTACTGCCTCCTGAGACTTCACACACCTTTACAGGAAGCAGCACAGTAACAGGAAAAGTTATTACTTGCACTCAGGCTAAAGGTCTAGATCTTCAGTAAAAGAAGCCTATTAATTATTACCTTGTTACTTTTGGTTTTCTGTGTGTATAAACTTGGTTTCTTCTTTTAAAGCCTGTGGTGGACAAAGGAGAAATGACCCTTCAGGGGTTTATGACCATCTTGGCCCCTGGCCAATGAGATGTAGATTACTTTAAGCCACAACTAGCACGTTTCTTTCCCCCTCTGGCCTCTCCAGTTGCTGCTCTCCTCTGATGCAAAGACGGGACAGTGTCATCTATATCAGTGTGTGATGGAGTCACTGGAATGGTCATTATAATGATGTTGTCCATTATGTTTCAGCAAAACTGGGTTAAACCAACCAAGAATGATGATGACGTCAAAGCTGAGGATCCCTGACTTTATTTTCCAATTGATAAACCACAGATCAACAGTCAATCCATTCCTCCCCTCCATCCTATCAAACCTTGAATTGGTGTTGTGATGTTTTCAATCTGGTTCTGTGCTCCCTGTTTGCCACAAAGTGAAAAAACAAGGCACTGAGTAATCCAGTTTGGGGTGATCTGGTCTTTACGGGCATTGTTGTTATCTTGTTGTGAAAGTGCATGGTGCTCTTGAAGGTTTTTTCAGAGTGCTGTAACGTTGTTGCTTCTCTGCAGTTGTATAAATGTTTATAAGAAAATTGTTATTTTTTGTTTTCTGTGCATGAGGACTGAATGTGATGATGCTGAACATGTATGCTAGAGTAAGATTTACAGACCTTTGGGATTCTCTGCGAGCAGGATGTGAGGTTCTCATCAGATTTTTGAAGTTTTTATTCCCAATTGGTCCAGTAGTGAGACAATACGCTTTCTTAATTGGGTCAAAGCTTAAAAGCTTTTTATGGAGCTCAAAAATGGAGTAGCATATAGGCACAATGTAGTCTAATTAGACAGAGAACAACTGGTCAGCAAAAGCAATTTAGTGCAAAGTTATATTATTCTTTGCTGGGCTCTTTTCAGAAGACGATAGCATTCTCTCATCTTTTTGCAAACTTTAGTTAATGCACAGACACTTTCAGGTATTTTTGTTTGCATTATGGATTAAACAAGGCACTCTGATATAAGTTCAACTAACACTCACAAGTGCAATTAATCAAATTAATAAAATCTCCCTGATACTTTGTCTCAGAAGGTTTAATTGCATACATCACAGCTTTTTAGTGCAATGCTTTATTTGGTGCTGTGATCTGAGCACAAGCCCCCAGTGAGTTAGCTCTGTAAACTCAAACTAGTTTTGAAGAGTCTTATGTCCTTATTCTCAATTGAGACTGAAGTATAAGAGATGATCTCAAACAAAACCATGCTAGATTTGAAATCAGGCTCTGTGAGACAAATTTCTTGTCCGGGGGAAATAGGCTTGAAGTTTTTATGCCAGTATTTTACTTGCATCTGTAACTAATAAAATATGTTAGTCAATAAAAATCCCCCTACAGACAACTGCCCAATTTAATCCATAATGACGCGACAGCAAAGCACGCTCATAATATCATCTTCCATACGTCCTTATGGAAACGGCCAGAGAAAGTTTCGAGACGTCAAAGAGACACTTAACTCCCGATGATTTCTATTTTAATTTAAAGTGTAACTTTCAGAATGTTCGCAATTTGGTGGGTGTGGTGGCAGTTTGTATTTAAAAACAGACAGCGGGGAGCGAAGTGGGATGCTAACCTGCACTCCCTCACCCTGGTAAATGAGCTGTTCAACTTTCTAAATGGTACAGAACAAGCTTTGTTCTACCTATATACGATTGGAGTGATTGAATGTAACGATTAAATGAAGCGCTACCCTGTGTGTTCGTTTCATGGATTTTTGTTTACCTGAAGTCCCACGTTTCCTGTTTAAAGATAGCAAGGTTGTATCTATAATTAAAAGAGCGTCAGTACTTTGACTATCGTTTAATAGAGCTGCAGGAACTTCTTCACGATAGCAGTCGCCAAGACGACTCTCCACAAAGAATGGCATGTTCACGACTTGTAGGCACGCATTTGCTTTTTTACACTTTTGTCCCCAGAGTACACTGGCTACAAGTGTTCGTAAACTAAAAGCAAACTTTTAAATGTGCAACTCAAGAAAGAGACAATGGAGGTTTGGGAAAATCAAACAAAGCGACCCCCCAACTCACAACTTCCCCCAATGGGATTTTGCGCTTCTGCAAAATGAGTTTTCCAGAGATTGGAAAAGTGGATAAAAAGTTATCCCAGAGGGCAAAGAAAACTGTAAAGGTGGTCATGTTCTGTTTTACACGGAATGTAGAGATTTAAAAAATATACAGTATATAAACATTTCCACGGCATATTTTGCCTGCACGCGGTTCTACTGCATTCCATTAGATCTACAAAAGCATTAAGGTGGAAATAAGTATGAATTAAGGCAACACAGCTGATATGATTAAATCACCATAAACTGCAATGATTTTAAATAATACAAAGTTTTAGGATTCCCCTTTCCCTCATGAACACCTACCCCCAACCGATGTAAACAATTGATATCTTACCAAGTTGTGAGTTCTGCTCTCTTTTCACCGCAGATCAAACGTCTGCACCTCGACCACATCCCCGAGTTTTCAGTACCGCAAAAACACTCCCTTACCTGCGCTATAGACATGTTGAAGTACACAAACAGCCCGGTAGTGGAAGCGATTTGGAGCACGACCACAACAATGACCACCATAGCGAGCCATAACTTTGACGGCGCATCCCCCTGTTTCTTCGCCGGCATCATCATGTAAGTGGTGGAGTCGTTGCTGGCAGATCGGAAATAATCCTGGTTATTATGATTAGCCATTGCATTCCTGTCCAGTGATCCAAAGGAAAACCTTAGGTTTTTTAGACTGAAAATCAAAACTACTTTGATTCAAGGTTTGTGTGGGAGTGCTGTTTAATAACTCCTTATCCCGCCTGCTCAGCGCCGTGCACTCTGAAGCGCTGCCAGCCGAGCGCAGAGACTGCGGTGCGAGGGAGGTACAATATAAACTGAGTTAACCCTTTCCACAGCTCTCTGCCACTGAGAGGCGCAAAAACTCCACATCTGCAAGCCGGCAATGCCGTAACAAGTCAGCATTGACCTTTTTAGACTTGTGAACTACTCTTAAATCTGATCGATATCCCCTTTAGCTTTAGAAAGTGCCCTGGGCTTAGTATTTAGAAATTATAATTTAAGAGAAAGTATTTAGCGCTAATCAAAAGTTTATTTGGAAGAAACCTTCTCACTATTCAAATGTATTCTTTTCACTTTCTTTTCACACATTACTCCTGTATTCACCAGAGGAGTCTGCGCGGCCAAGTTATGACCAGGAGGAAATGATGTTAGCTAGAGTTCATTTCCATCTGGCCCCAAAATCGAATAACAACCTGCACAAGGTCTTTTTCTTCAATATAAGCATATACATCTATATAAGCATAACATTTGAAAATATATTTTATCTCTGTAAAAAATAAGTTCACAAGATGCCTTGCTTACCTTTGTTAACATTCGGTGGTCTGGGACCGGTAATAAGCAAGATCCTGGAAACCGCTGAGAAAAAAATCTATTGCAATAAGACATAGTCAGCAGCCATATCATCCTGCAACTCACAACTAGCAACCCACTGAATCTAAGCAGGTGTGTGCCTGGTCAGTACTTGGATGGGAGATCTGGGAAAAACTAAGGTTGTTGCTGGAAAAGGTGTTAGTGGTGGCACACACCCTGCGGTCTGTGTGGGTCCTAATGCCCCAGTATAGTGACAGGGGCCCACAACTGTAAAAAGGCACTGTTCTTTGGATGAGATGTAAAATCAAGGTCCTGACTCTCTGTGGTCATAGAAATAGAGTAGAGGTGTTCCACTGCCATCCTGGACAAAATAACCCCTTTGCCTTCAGCAATCATGGCCTCCTAATAATCCCCTTCTGTGAACTGGCTTCGTCATGCTGTTCTCCCCTCCACTGATAGCTGATGTGTGGTGAGTGTATTGACGCACTATCGCTGCCGGTGGATGCTGCACATTCGTGGTGGTGAAGGGAAGTCCCCATTACCTGTAAAGTGCTTTGAGTGGAGTGTCCGGAAAAGTGCTATATAAGTATAAGGAATTAATATTGTTATTAATATTAATAATAGACTGATGTGTAGTGTTTTTAAAGATTTCCAATATTCTGCGCTTTAACCAAACTGCCTGGTGCTTCAATGTAAATGCAGAGGAACGTGGCTAAGAGGCACCTCTGATGAAAGGCATTATAAAGCTTTATCTAATGCTGAACAGTCTAATGATACATAGCATAGATGGGCTTTATAGAATTTGTAGTCTGTTTAATTCCAGAACAATGAATCAAGGACACTGTTCATCACCCAAAGGACAACCCACAAATGGGAGACCTGCAGGGTGAGTATCAGGACTAAACCTGTTAACATCTGCAACCACTCACCAGTTTTGATGTCACACCTTAAAGACTAGCACCCAACTCATTTTTCATTGGTTAACTCACTGGCTCCTCACCTCTCTCCAACCATCCTGGCAATCTGATTTTTCAAACCAGGTCACTGCAAGCAGTCTGAGTAAGGACTTAAACTTTTCTCCAAGATGCCAAGTAAAGACAGTGAGTCAGTACATTACAGAATTCTGCATAAGAGATTCTTTCTGTAAAAGAAGATATCTTGTGTTTTCTAACCCACTGTATTTTTCACCTGGCCAACAAAACAAGACAGTTGGGCTATTTTTTTGTTGACATCCTCAATATCCGAGCGTATCCAGAACCTAGCTATATCTGGGATTAAATGACTTCTGCCACCTGTATACCTTGCAGTTGGACCCAAGAAGACAACCATGCACATACTGTTTTTAAAGACCAATGTGTTGCAACACTAACTTTCACTAACTCCTTCTCTTCACTTTGTACTGGGGCCCTCAGCTAGCGGGAGGTTTAAACTCATAAATGATGTTTGACCAACAGATCTTTAAGTATAAAACTTCTTTGTTCACATTAGAATTCTCTAGAGTTGAACTATTATTCCAAATGTTGTTTAGTTAACAGTACTAAATGCATATTTACTTGTGTCTGAGAGTATGAATGTGATGCAATATGAGAGTAATAAAACTTACCAGGTAGACCATGACATGTTATAGTCTACATACTGTTATGTAGTTATTATTTCTTCTCCTTATCATCCCTAAGTGAACGATTAGCCTTTCATATAACCGCAGATTGTTTCACAAATATATTCTGTTTGTATTTTTGTTATGCATGTTTTGAAGTTATTTCAATATATTGTATATTTAGAATACGTGTGTGAGATAGTAAATTATTATGTTTGATTGATTCATAATTGATTCCTTGTCAGTAACTCACAATTTACTGTTCCAATTTCTAACTGTTACAGTAAATTAAAGCCCTCACATTACTACAAAGGATTCTCTGAATTTTATGGGCTAATTAATTTAGCTTGCAGGGCTAGTTTGAATAAATGATTTAATTCAATAATTTATTTATTTTCATAGGTACCTTTTTTCTAATTGTATTTCATTAACATTGAGAAAGCAGGAGCTCTGCTACAGCTGCAAGATTTGGCTGTAGCATGGTTGTTTTGCAGTCTGCAGGTTGAAGCAGGCCAGAGCTGATTAACAAGGGCACTCTAGGTGTTCACGTATTATTAAGATTCCCTTACTGAACCTTTCTCCTCTGTTGAGGCATGTCAGTTTTTTTATACCAAGCTTTCACTTGACAAGTGGAGATGAAGGCTCCAGTACACAAGCACTTGGCATAGAAGGAACAGTTCCTAACTTGAAGCTACAGCCATACTGGGGTATGATGCACAAACCCACTGTGTCAGCACTGTCTGGACTGCTTGCACAAGGTGAAGTGTTTTCTTGTGCTTTATCATAAAGACATAAGACAGGTCATAAACAAGAGAAGGCCAGTGTATTGGCTTCAAGAACATTGCTGGGATAGCTTGTTCCATACTCTCACAAACCTTTGTGTAAAGTAGTTCTCAGTTTAAAAAGTACTTTTGCTTAGGTTACCTAAAGTAACCTGTTAGATGCCCTCTGTCTCATTCTGAAGAAGTCCACTATGTTGACTTTGTCAGTGCTTTTGAGTATTTTTAATATTTTAATCAGGTTTTCATGTGTGGAATTCCATTTAAAGTTTGCAAATAGATCTAAAACTCTAAACACAACCAGTTTTCATACTGTGTTGGTATATCATCAGCCTATTGATTGTATTTGTCTACTTTTATTTTTATACTCTCTATAGTTGTAAAAAATAGTTTGGATCCCAAGCCTGGTCCTGGTTGACAATACTGTATGTTCTGTATATTTTTGCCCCAGCTGAGTTTTAAATCACAGACTAATTGATTTTAGTTTTACATTTGCAGATAAATTTGAAATTTGTTTCCAGCTCTCAAAAGGCCGAATGGGATTTGTCATAAGGAGCAGCGCTGTACCAATTTTCAAGTGTGAGAACTGCCCTTGTTCAGCAGTGATACCTGAACAAATTAGTCCTTTGTAGAAGGACAAGTACTCAGATGTGTGGAAGGGCTAAGAACTGTTAGTCAGAAATAAAAGTGAGAAAGCAGAGAAAAATCTGCCTAACATTTGTGTTTGCTGAGTTGTTGGTAACAATACACTTGACGTGGAACATTTTTTAAACTCATGATTGACTACAGGCACAAGAAAACCAAAAGAAGCAAACAACTCAGTTAAAGGCATCAATTAACCCTGGAGATTTAGACCTCATCTGGAACAATAAACAGCAGACACAGGGGTCCCATGGGACCGGGGTGGAGAAAACTAAAGTTTCTCTTCCTCTCCATACTGTCACACTGTGGGCTCCAGTCCAGGAGTCTGTGGATCTAAGTGTAGTAGGATTCCTTGGATACTTTGTATCATCTGCAGATGATGATAATTATTAGTTGATCTGGTTCCTTGATCTATTCCTTTACTTTTTTATTTCTTACATTTTATTAGTGTGTCTTTGTCTTTAAACAGCTGGGCATTTGATTAGAGTCTGAGTGAAGTATCTTGAGAGCTGTGTCTCACCAGTTTAATACTCTTTTCTCTTAGGTTTGAGCTGCTGATGATTGGCAGAGCCAAAGAAAAAATGTGTTAAATTGTGGGCACCAAAGACCCAGACTTGACCCTGACCTGAAAAGCACTCTGAGATGACTGTTGTCTGAAAAGTACTTATTTAAAACTGGTCATTGCTGTTAACAACATTCCCCCTAAATTACAGTTCCATTTGCAGCATAGTGGTACTCAAATCCCAGAGCCCTGCTCAGATTGCCATGTGTAAAGAATGTTTTTTGAACTGAGTCACAACTAAAAGATTCAGTAAAAAAACATGATAATTATTTATTTAACATGATATTTAATTATATGGTTATGTTATTTCCGGATTCAAACTCCATGTTGTCAAAGTTTCAGACCTATCTCCCCCAAACAGTAAAGTACTCATATGAAGTTTCATACTGTATAAAATCAAAGCAAGCTTAAACAAATCCCGTTTGCAAGTTTCCTCTAGAATGCGCTCTAAGAGAAGCTGACCTTTAAGAAAATTTGAATATATCAACTTAGGATGAGTCACAAGGAAAGGCACAGTGATGATCAGAGCCTTCAACACCTTTCATTAATAGCTTGGAAACAGTGTCACGTTGGCAGTAGCGAAGGTTAAATAGGTTAGGGGAAACTGAAAAGAGAGTTGTTGTATCTTCAGTTTGGAAACAAGAAAACAGTTTGTCTTCAGTTTTTAACAAGGAAAGTGTAGTGGCAGAGAAAACTGTAATATGAGGCTCTCTTGCATTCCTTGTTGTTGATGGCGTTTTTCCCTCTCATTTCCTTGAAGAGCTCTGGGCTCTTCAAATTGGAGACAGATGGTTCTGTCTCTACCGAGGCTTCACAGTCTGTGACACAGCTTAGCCTCCTGCGGCAGCTGTACCGTGGGGGTGGTAGGTGATGTCAGCTCTTCTCTCTGCAGCTTTGCTGAGACACAGTTGTTGAGGTCCGGAGGTTCCATGTCTCTGAATACAAAGCAGAGCTCTTCAGTACGGGAATTCTCTGCATATCTCCCCCACACAAACTGGGGGCCATTTCATGGTCCCCACCCATTCTAGCTCAACACAATCCCAACTGATCAGTGGGCTGTAAATTTGCTGGTTTCAGGCCAGTTATACTTCAGATTTGCTGGTGGAATATCAAATGTCTCACTCTACAGCTGTGGTCCGACAGCATAGGCCGGAGAAGGAAAGCAAGTCTTCAAATTCTCCGGTGGGCTCCATAGCGTTTTGTTCCAGAGAACACACTTAAGGGCTGACCTTTCTGTCAGTCATCAGAAAAAACTGAGAAGGGCCGAAGGCAAGATCTTGCGCTACTAAGATGTTGTTGTGGAAATTACTTTTATAACGACAGCAAATCTGCTTGCAAGTGATCCTTTGACTTTGACACAGCTCCGGTAACAGAATTACCACTAAGAGACATCACCATTTCTCTAATTTCCTTTGGAGGAGGTTGTTATCCCCATCTTTTTACTATCCCTGGTTTAGAACAATCAGTTCCAAGATCTGACAGGTTTTATTTCTGTTCCCACCTGGGCTTTTAAACGACAAGATGTGAAAGTGACACCAAATCAGTTGATTAGACTGCATCAGAGAAAAGTAAGACCCTGGGTGGTAGGTCGATTTGTAAATATATTTACAGAAATTAGTATGTCCACAGGACTGCACAATGGCATGGTGGCTAACATTGCTGCCTTGCGGTGCTGGCTCCTTGGGTTTTTGGAGTGTTGTTTACATGTTTGTATGTTCTCCCTGTGTTTGCATGAGTTTTTCCCCACTGTCTGAGACATGCTGGCAGGTTCATTAGATTCTGGGAAAACTGGTCTGGGTGTGAGTGTGTGTCCTGTGATGGGCTAATATCTTGTGCCCATTCCTTGCCAGGATAGGTGCTGGCTCCCCTGTGACCCAGTATGAGCTAAAATGGTTAGAAAATAAGTGAATGGATGGAATATGTATTCAATTTCACCTCACTGAAAATCTGATGTCTCTAAACCAGATTGAGTTCAATCAGCATGTAGGTATCTTGTTGTTTAGCCCTGGAGTCTGAGATGTTGAGAGGTTTAGTTTGGCTTGCATAACATTCTTTATTTTTTCTTGAGAGGGAGATTAAACTCTCAATTCATTTGATACCCACAGTTATTTTCTGTGTGGCTTTTTCTTATGTAACAGAGTGCTCATGAATTCCAGCATGAAAGAAAAGAAAACAGGTCACTTGTTTTGAAGGGTGTGAAAACCCCTCGAACTGAGAATCTTTTAAAAAGGTGCTTTGGAGATGTAAACATACAATAATAAAGAACACCAAAAAACAGGACAGGCCGCACACCTGCGAATCTCTTTAATGCATAAATTGTTTAGTACTTAAAGATTGTTGAAATACTTTAGAAACTGTCTCTCACACTAACCATTCTTTCAGGGATGCTTTGCTATCCATGCTATGGTTTTCTAAATATAAAAAAACTTCATGAATATAGAATGAATCCCATAATTCTGTGATCTCAAAAATCACATTGTTGTCTGTTGCTATTTTGTCATAGTATAGCAAAGCTGGTCTCAGACTGAGAAGCAATGGAGGTTCTCTGTTCACACTGAATCACCGTCACAGGAAAGGCTTGGAATATGTAATGAAGCTACTGCTCTCCAACCCTACTTTTAAAGTAATATTTCTGCTTTTATATGTTATTTTAATATTATACAACATGTGTGTTTCCACAGATATGTTTTCTCAAAGAATGGGTACCTAGTGGTAATGGACATTGTGATTACATTTCAGAAAGTTTGTTGTGAAAAAATGCATAGACACTTTTCAGTTTCAGACACGTGCATTTTTCCAAATATGAGTACAGTACAGTAGGATAAGAATGCCATGTGTTTTCAGCAGGAAAAGTTACTGATGCAGCAGTGTGTCATGTTAGCATATACTGTATTCCCCCTTCAGAACGGAAGAGTCAGAGTGTTGATAATGTATACTGTCTTTTATTTATACAACACAGTAAAAAAGTTTCTAAACAATTTCGAATGCATTTCTTAGTACTTAGTTTAGGTACTTCTAGGATTCTCTTTACTCTAGAGTGTCACAGTACTGTGTACATTTAAAATTCATGAGAATAGATTTCTACTGTACATGGCTTTATCACAGGGAACACTACTTCTAGTGGGCTATACAGTATTGTGCATTTTATTTCAACTGACATACTAATAGCTCTTATTTGAATTTAAATAGATGAATGTAATACGTTCCACAATTTTAAACTGCTATAAACCCTGCTGATCCCAAGTTGTGCATCACTGCTCTAAAACAAACATACCATTGGCAGATCCTTTTCCTGTTTTAGAGTAATTCCATTCACCCTCTTAATGTTATTGTCTGTGCTGTTGATCTTCAGTGAGAGCTGTGAGTCACCGCAGAGCCTGGAGTTGTGTCTGAAGCCACTCAAGCAGAGAGATGGGAAGAGAGCGCCCCCTGGCTTCGGTATGTTGCCTTGCCTCACAGTATTGGAGCAGTGAGGTCAAGAGGTCTCCCACAGTCCATCCATTGGTCACTGCACAGGACCCTAAACTGCAGAACTGAGTCACAGAACAACAGCACAGTGGTCACTCATCACAGATCCCTAACCTGGCCCAAAACAGGTATTACAGTTCAGACTGAGCAAGCTTCAAACTGCAGCTCCCTAAGGTATTAACAGTGTTATACTATTTGGGTATTTCAGGGCTGGTCCAAACTTAACTAGGTTACTCATTTTTACTATTTCTTTAAAACTAGAATAAACAGAACACAAATCTAGCTTCTTTTACATTTATCTCTCCCCCAACCTCTAAATAAAATCTACAGATAAACTGCCTTTTATTGAATTTATTATCGTAGCGCCCTCGCTGGACGTTTAAGCGGCTGCACCTCCTTATTAGTTAGGCGCCCGCTAGGCAGTCTGGGAACAGCTGCAGAGGGACTGGACTTGTGGTCAGTGCGTTGACCTGGGATTGACCTTACACTATAAATAGTTGAAGCACGTTACTGAGTAAGCATTGTAAATAGTGCCTGGTGTGCATTGCTTTCCGCTTATGTCTCTGTTGCCCCCCCACGAGTTTTAAACCTCTGTCTGTTATGTCGGAAAGTCAGAGGTTCATAAACGTGTTGCCTGTGCATCAAAAAGGGTGTGTTTCATTCTGTGCGAATTGTCCGACCATTACATTATGAAAGAGGTCAGGTGTGAAGAACCTACATCACTTTCCATACTTTTGGAGAAATATCTAGTTTAAACCTTTCTAAAACGTGATGTACGCAGAGAAAACATAATTTCAGGAAATGTTGTTATTGTCCAATCACTGACTTCTACTACTACAGTAATAATAAATTAAATTAATTAAAATAATTATTAAAATTAAACAAATTCATACTTCTTATTGATGCATTCAGCGCTGTCAGCAATGTTGATACTTGACTTCAGTGCATGACATACAGTAAGTCTGTCATACTTCAGCCAGTGTCTGTATACAGTATTTACAACAAAACCCTTTACAAAACTTAATGAATTTTATCAGTTATAACTTTTTATCTAAAATTCACTGAGGTTTAAATCCCTTTCAATAACCTCAACAGCCTAAGAATCCTGCAGTTAAGAACTATGAGACACGAGCACAGGCATTTATAGATAGATAAAAACATAATCTTGTTATTATTGCTGAAAATGGTCAGATATACTGTATGTGTTAAATCCATAAGACTGAGATTAACACAACCTAGAAAAATCACCATGAGGTCCATTAGGTGTACCCTATATACTGTAGCATCCTCATCTGTAGTTTTTGTTAGTTTTTTTAGTAGTTAAAGGGAAATTTTAAAAATATTCCATATTTACCTGATATTTTTAAATACATTTGCAAATCTATACACCTCTTTTCTTTATATGCCTTGAAATCATATGGTGTGTTCTTGGATATAATATATTTTGCCAATAAAATACTTTTTTTTCTGAATGTTGTATGCTTTTCCAGTGTTTACATATACAACACAGACACCCCATTTCCTACAGTTGTTTTCAATCATTTTCTGAATGTAATTTACTTCTTTATTGTTTTCAGTGCAGTATGATTTTAAAATATCAGAGAAGCTTACTGATCTGTAGACGCTATGCAGGTTTTTTTTGACCAATTGTAATAGTAAAGGGTGGGAACCACTTACCTGGCTGCAAAGTAGCTCAGCTGTAGTTGCAATCTCCAGTACAGATGTTTGCATCTGGGAGGCTGTGATCCAGTGGAGCACGCCCACCAGTTGCTGTGTGCTTATGTCATTTTGACTATCCAGGTGCGAGACTGCCCTGTAAGCTGGCATCTGGGTGTTTGCCATTTTCAGGGGGAGTTTTGTATCTGATTGGAGTTTACTGTCAAGACTGTTGTCCTGCTTTGAAACATGGGTCTTCACAGATTCTTGCACTGAATTTTTCACCGCCACTGTATCCAGATTTTCAGGAGAATTAACATTTGTTACCACCGGCTGTCGGACCCTTGGTTTCAATTCCGGCATGTGGACACCAGATCTTTTCACTGGGGATCCACAAGCTTTTGCTGTTTTGCTTTCTGCCACAGAAAGAAGAGAATCCTTCACAATTCTTTTGCTCAGCTGTTCAGCTATTACACAGACTGGATCCTTGAAGCTGTCTGAAGTGGGTTCCTGAAGCAGTTGTACGGTTTGAAGAGGAATGTCAGAGATCATTTGGCTAGTAAGGCTGTTCAAGTTGGCTTTCTGAGGTGCACAAAAATTATGACTAGTGGCAATAATGGTAGCATCAGAACTTGTTTCAGACAAAGGAACATAGTTGTATGTTAAAGGTGAACAGCCAGATGCTCCTTCAACACTAAAACTAACAACTCGTGATTCCTGGCTCAGGATACAGTGATTATCTGGATGGGTTCCGCTTTTGGCCTCTTCTGCGTGTCTGGAGATAATCTTCAATGATTCTTTAATTACGTTCCCTGCCCATTGGTTCGCATGGATTTGCAGAATGTCCCAATGAGTCCTGTTCTGCTTAGTTGCTATGTCTTTGCCAGTGCTCTTGATTTTTACATGACATGAGGGATCCTCTCCTTCTCTGGCCTCACTTGTTTCCTTTGTAGGGTGTGACTTTGGAAGACTCTCACTGGAAAGCTGTTTAAGGTCAGCCAAGCTGTTGTAACCCCAGTTGATTATCTTTAAAGACAACTGAGCTGCATAATTTAACAAGGCACGTTTGTCCTCCAGAATTCTCTCAGTGGCTGGGGATTGATCTCCTGGCAGTGCCAGACCAGAAGTATTCTCCTCCTTTTCCTGCTCCCTTTGGGAACACTCTAGAGACAGAGAGCGGATGAGTCTGTCTACAAACTCTGCCTTCTTGTCAGCCATGTCTGGGTCCTCCTGAGGTGAACAGGCTTGGTCCTTGGGTGTGGGAGGAGGGGGTGATGGGAGAAACTCCTTAGCCAGTCCACCTTTCAGTTTCCTGGAGAAACTGCTGCGGTTCTTGGCTTTCTTGGGGACCAGCGGTGTTGGGGGAGGAGCATCAGGATAGTCTATGGAGCTCCTGGTGTGGAGGCTCATTTGGGCCAAAACATAACTGGAATATGTGGACACTGAACTGCCGAAGGAGGTCGGGCGGCGATAACTTGAGAGCCACTGGCAAGGCCTTGAATAGGGTTCATTTGCAGGCTCTTCCAAAGACTCAGAAATTGTATGGGACAAATGTTGCCTGCTGCTGCAATCTCTGACAGTGCAAGAGCTTTCATAGCCGGTATCAGTATTTTTGGATGGTTCTGTGTACTCATTCATTGTGTGATCACTAGTTTCACGAAGAGATCTTGAAAGAAGCGACACAACCTCCTGCATGCATTCTGCTTTCAATTCAGCTGACATTTTTGTTGCAAATTCCTCAGCCACCGACTGGAGGTTGTACTGCTCTCTACCCTCTGGAGATGACCTAATGCTGCATTGTGAAGAAGCCAGATACTCTGACTTACCTCTACCAATCTTCTCCAGAGCTGCTTGGATGACGTTGGACGTGATCTTCTGAGCCAGTTCATCCATGTCAATATCTCTAGAGGAATTTAGTCCTGTGGAAGGGCTTTGCCACCCTGTGTTACCTGTGTGTCTTGGCCATGTTCCTGCGTTTCTGATGGATCCTGGGCAGCAGCCAGACTGTGAAATCTCACTATTTCTAATTAATGGCAAATCTCCTGTTTCAGTGGATTCCCACTGGCTTTGCATGGATGTAAGTATTTCTCTGGCCAAGGAGTCTGCGTAGGTGGGAATTATGTTTCCAGGCACTCGTGACATAGACTGCACAGACCGTGTGTCAGTTTCCATTTCCTGGTCATCAGAGCTGCTGCCCCGGGCCTCACACAGAACATGTGTGTATTCCCAGAGTGCACCGAGCACAGATGACTTGGTATAGGCTGGTGTGGAGCATGAGTCTGCATTAAAATGAATGATTCCTGGTGTCTGCAAACATAATGATGTAACATAAAATTAGGGGCCTGCCTGGTAATAAGACATATAATAACAATAATAATAAGTATATACTTTAATAAATATATATTAATAACTATATTAATATATTTATGTTGATATATTAATAAATAATAAACATTTGTTTAACTTAAAAGGAAAGTACAGTATTGTCATGTCAGTATTTCCCAGTTGTTCAAGTCTGTGATGCTGACTGTCATGAATTTTAGACTGAGTATTTTACAGATTACAGTGTTATTGCCTTTGGTGAATGGACACCAATTTTTTTCCTTGGAAGGAAAAAACACCTGATCCCCCTTGTGGTACTTTCTGGAACAGCCACAAGATACTGAATTTAACAGCAGACGGGCATACCTGCTTTGCATCTGTAGTGTGTTCCGAGTCAGGGCTGATTTCACAGAGCCTCAGTCTACTGCTGAGCCACTCCTCTTCAAGAGACATTTCCTGAATGTGAAAAAAAAAAACTTCAAACCTGCACAGTAAAGGAATACCTCCAAAGATCACCATCATTGTAGTGCATAGCAGCAAATGACCTAAGTATATGAGTATGTTTATTCTCATTTGCAAGTTTTCAGAGCCACTCTCACAACTGAATGTAAACATAATTATGTTTAACAAGTAATAGGTTTATTCCATGCTGAAAAGAGAAGAAAGAAAACACAACGTTTCGTCCGTGGAGCCTTCTTCAGGTGTTCTCTTGCAGCCTACCCAGGCTGACGCAGCTACCCACCTGAATAATTATGTTTCTGTGGATATCAGTATCAAGTCCTGCTGGGAACTCTATACTTCACAGATATGGTAGCCGAAACATTAATACAGTGCTGAATGACTTTTAACTGGGGATCAGCTCAAAGGGTGTTAATTTAATGAGATGGGAGCTTTGTCTCTAGTACAGAGGTAAATATTTGAAAGCCATCAAGCTTTGTAACCCTTCCACCTGCAGACGGTTTCAAATAAATTCTGTCTAATCTAATTCACAGCAGCTTTTTTTGATTGTTTCTAGAAACAGGGCCATGAGCCACACAGGAAGCAATGTGGTTTTCAGCATGCTGCTTCAGGAACAGGCACGGTAAAGTGGCCCCCACTATAACTGCCTAAACTGATAAAGGTACGTACAGTACAAAATGTGAAAGCAATATTTCAGAGGCAAATTTTCAAATGCAGCCTGCAATAGCTCAGCAGGAAGTCACCGTGCTACAGGAAGGAAGAGATTATTAGAGTGAGCAATACGTCTAGATACCTTTGATTACTAAAGTGTCCTTGGACAACAAAATGTGAAGGAAATAACATGATGAGTTTTCACTAGGATTTCCGTCTAGTGCAGTAAAAACTCCACATCCCACAAAGGCTACAAAGATTTCTTTAAATCACACGGACTACATTATTATGTAAGATGTGCATTATTCTGATAGGTCCTTACATTCCTAAAAAGTTCAATTTAAGAACAAAGGCTTTCGAATGGTTGCTTGGTTCAAGCCCGTGATTCTGATTGTTTCGTTTTTTATGTTTACAGGCATGTTTGATTTTTAACTGAAGATCAACAAAGTCATTAACTCCCTGCCTCAGAGGTGACATGCAGTCAAGATCCCGAAATCCCACAACCTGGTATCCAGATTGACTGTGGGGACAGTGGCACTTTGTTTTTTTGTTCAAATAAAAACTCCTTCTTTTTAAATGTAATTATTCATTAGATTGTCTGCTTTATCCCAGGCAGTAGCCACGTGAAAGAAGTATCAAAATACAAGGAGATTAACTTAGATTGCACAACATGTTAAGATAAACAAGGCGAGTCTAGGCACAGTACTATGCATAGTGCAATAAAGGGGTATTCACAGTATGAGATAAACCGCTTAAAACAACATAGGAAGTTCAAAACAATATGCAATGCAGTATATATGTACAAAAATGGGATAGTAGCAATGCAGAGATTTCCTTCAATCAAAAAAATCACAAAACAAAAAGTTTTCTTTTAGATTATGTTTCAACCAGCTGCCTCATCAATAAAACCTCGACTACACTATGTAAGGAAAAAGGACACAGCAGAAAGCTTGTTATATCAAGGTTTTTTCGGACTAAGAATTTGCCTGTAGCGACAAAACAATTTAATGGTCAAATGCATTTTATGGGTATTGTCGGGGAAGATATAAAAATGGCCCCAGCAGAATGAGAACTTGAATCTTATTTGAAACCACAGTTTATAAAAGGGCCTCCTTAATATGTTATCTTGGGTGTCATAGCTATGCAACCATCGTGGTTTGTGAAAGGCTAGCCCAAGAGCCTGTGCCCTTCAGTAGAAACATGAACTGACACAAAAATCGAGGATAAAAACAGTGGAGAAGGTTGATCTGTCAGTAGCATATGGTGGTGGGAGCCAGATGGTGATCACAGCAGTAAACCGAGGATACAAAACAGGCAAAAACATGAAAAAGGAAAAAATTGTAACAGTAAATTAAATATAATCTACAGTATATAAATATAAGCTTTAATCTTGAAGGCTTGATTGCATTACCAGCACATTATACATGTTAAAGGACTCATACAGCTTTATGAAGTTCGTATCCCCCGGCCGGCAGAGGAATCGTACCCCGTTGGGCCCCTGAGCAAGGCCCTTAACCCCAACTGCTCCAGGGGTGTCGTATAAATGGCTGACCCTGCACTCTGACCCCAAGCTTCTCTCCCTGTCTGTGTGTCTCGTGGAGAGCAAGTTGGGGTATACGTAAAAAGACAAATTCCTAATACAAGAAATTGTACATGGCCAATAAAGTAATCTTAATCTTATTTTTACTGTCTACCAAGAGGCTGGGTTAACCACGCTCCTGTAAGGAAGACTTTCCGGACGTAGCTCTGTCTAGGCAGCACAAAGTCATAAACACAGAGGTCCAGGGATAAGTACAAACCTCTGCTTCTTAAGCTTATTTTACTAGGGCATGACTAAGATGGTGTTTCTGTGTACAATGTGGACAATTCATGACTACTGAAGTTCATACATTATGGGGAGTTGAAAGTGGAAACAATCACTGATTCAGGGCAGCATTAGCAGTAAGGATTTGGAAATCAAAATTTGGATTTGGAAATCAAATAAAACAAAATCACAATTACTGTGGGCCAGTGTGTGGCTGCATATGATGACTGGAGAAAAACTACCCCCACAGCTACTAGAAATAAGTAAAGGTGAATTCCAGAGTTAAAAGTGTTCGATGTAGGCTGTTGAGCATTCTTCAAGTGTTGAAGTGCTGTTGAGCCTTCTTCAAGTATTTACTTTTCATCAGGGACTTAACCTTTACTTTTTCCTTTTCAGCCAAAAGCATGCTGACAAACGTTCCCCACTCGAATGTTCACTAGAAACATTACTGTCTGCTTCTGCATTGGCTGTCTTGGCCTGCACAGCCACGTACAAACTCACTATGCCTCAAATTCAGCCAATCTCCCTGGACACCCATAGCCGTGTTAGATAAAGACTTGCTCCTTTGAGCCTTATGAAAGAAAGTGCAGTGTAATTCTCAGAGATGTTTTTACCCAGCGAAAATAGACCAACACTTAGGTAAGGTATCGCAACTTCTTTTTTTCCATCACATAAACAGTCCTATTTGACTTTTGTGTTTTACGTAGCATAGTGCAGCATGCTAAAACAAGTTGTTTCTAAAGCATTTGCAGGTGGGAGGCAAATTTACATCTTTTTTCAACTTGTTGTTGAATTCCTGTTCAGGTTAAAAGTTGCCCTACCAGCAAATCTAACTGTGCGTTGTGCCGTGAGAGGGTCAGATAAGGTGAGCAGTTACTTCATCTCATCGAACTGCTATAATAGCTGTAGTTTTTTAGAAACCAGTTCTTGCCAGCACCTCCTTAAAGTGACTCAAATTAAAATAACAAAACTCCTTTAGTTGCGCTTTCTCTTCAGAGTAGATATTTAAAGCATGTTCACATCGCCATAATCAGTTATCTGAAATTGAAGGTATTAAAAAAAGAAGTAGACTATAAAATAACTAAAAACAAGCTAAGTATCGTTTTACTTATTTTCTGAGTTGGTTTGACAGCAACCGAGCAACTGTGTCAGCCCACGCTTTCTGTCTTCCTTGTTGTATACTTTACAAAGAAGTTTAAAAAAGCAAGATGAAGGAACAAATGGAAAGATAATTCCCCACCGATTAAATTTTATGTAGAACAGGGTGGTCCACTTACCTCAGGTTTGCCTTTTGCTGTTAGGAAAAAAAATTAAGATGAAAAAAATGGCTATTCAGACAGACGTGTGTTGACAGGAGAAAGATGAGGAACTGAGAGATGGTGCCGCAGTAGCTATGAGATTAAACTGACTTCCTGTTTAAAAACCTCAGCTGCTGCAGAAATTGTAACAAGCTACTGTAGTGACAAAGGTGCTGGTAGACAGAGCCGAGATTCTGAAGGGCACTCATTCTGTTTACTCACCTATTGAGTTATTTGTAAAACCCATCCCATGACAAACCTGAGTACTTGTCCCTGAGGCTTATTCTTCTATTACTTCTTTGGCACAGTTTCTATTGTTGAGTTTGCAACGCTGAATGCCCTCTAGGCCGAGTTGTCTGCTGGTGTTTCGGTGGCTTTTTATGCTGGAATAGGGTGTTATGTCTCTCTGATAAGCGAAATTCCCTTTATGAATTTTTAGCTCGTGTTTTCAAATAAAAGCATACTCCCTTTATATTGTGTCTCCACTTTCTCTTCTTAATTCGGTCTGAATAAAAAACAAATTTTACAACACCTTATACAATAGAAGGAGTACGTCATATCACCCTGCAACTCATAACTGGCAGCTCCACTGAAGCTCAGCAGGTGTGAGCCTGGTCAGTACCTGGATGAGAGACCTCCTGGGAAAAACTAAGGTTGCTGCTGGAAGAGGTGTTAGTGGGGCCAGCAGGGGGCGCTCACCCTGTAGTCCATGTGGGTCCTAATGCCCAAGTATAGTGACGGGGACACTATACTGTAAACAGGCGCCGTCCTTCGGATGAGATGTAAAACCCAGGTCCTGATTCTCTGTGGTCATTAAAAATCCCAGGGTGTTTCTTGAAAAGAGTAGGGGTGTAACCCTGGCATCATGGCCAAATTTCCCATTGGCCCTCCTAATAATCTCCATCTATGAATTGGCTTCATTACTCTGCTCTCCTCCCCACTGAGAGATGGTGTGTGGTGAGCGTTCTGGCGCACTATGGCTGCCGTCGCATCATCCAGGTGGATGCTGCACATTGGTGGTGGAGGAGAGTCCCCATTACCTGAAAAGAGCTTTGGGTGGAGTGTCCAGAAAAGTGCTATATACAGGTAAGTGTAAGCAATTATTTTTATTATTGTTCACCCCCTGCTCATTTTAATGTATACTAGGTGAGGTCTTAACCAGTAGCAGAACCACTGTTAGGTATTATCTGAATTCTGCATAATGCCTCAGGACAGCCCGTTGCTGGTAGACAAAAGTGAGACCTTCAGTGGCACACTGTAGAAAAAGTGAAATACCTTAAAATATCGAACTGCTGTAATTAACAAAGCTTTAAAATAATTTTAAACAGTGCTGAACAGTGTCCAGATAACTACTCCTGTTTGTCGAATGTTGTTTTGTATTATTATATCGTATTGTTCTATTACTGTCGTACTGTATGTTATATGATCATAAGCTTTTGATGTGCAAGGCACATTCCTTTAGGGCCAATAAAAATGAATTCATTCAGTTACCCTAAAACGAGTTGATTTTAGCAATCTAACTTGCTTAACACAGTCTTACTACGGCGCCAAGCAATGACGTCTCAAAGAAAGCAAGATGCACTCCCTCTTACACATCAATATTATAATTGATGATAATTTGACCCTTTAAAAAACACAGACACATGTCATCACTCCTTTCTTTCTATTGGTTACTAAGAAGTTTGAAAATTCTAATTGCTCCACCCCTTAACAACGGCATCTTAGAGAATCGCTGATTGGGCGTGCAGTGGAGTCCTCAGCCTATCAGGACAAACAATGGGTTTTCGTGTGGAACTTTGCGAAACGCTAGCTTTTGATAACCAAGCGCTCAATAGCAGTAATCAAATCTGTCAATTTTTCTACCAAAAGTGCTATTTTATTTTATTTTTTTGTGTTTTATGTTGTTGAAGCTATTAAGGGCACTCGTAAGGTACCAAAAGGTCTTCAAAGGAAGGTAAGGATTTTATTATATTTGTGTTTTTCTCGGTTGAGGTTTAGTTTGAAAGAGCATTGTGTGACTTTTGCATGCACAAAATTACTATTAAAAATCTGTCATGATGCTTAGTTTTCTGTTTGCAGGGTTTTTGCTCTGAAGCTCACGAACAGTTGATACGAGCATATGTGTGAGAGATCCTTTTTCTCGGTGGTCCAGCGTTGTCAATGCTTCGTGTAAACATGCCGAAATGCTAGGTTGGATGGTAACAAAACTCTGGAAATACAGTCGTTTAAGCTCGGGTGAAGATCGCATCTCTTTTTTCCATCAGTAGCCTGAGATTCTGGTACTTTCCTTTGCTAAACCTTTACCGTGACGGGGTGCACAAATGCTCTTTACTCGTCCTTTTCCAAACTAAAAATCTCTGTAGGCACGTACCATTTTCCGGACAAGCAATCATGTAAAAGGTTTACATTTTGGACAGTTTGCAGTTTTTACAGCAACTAGATGCTATCTGCGATAGGCTAGGGCAGTTTCTATCTGCAGAACAGCATTTAAATGTCATGTGTGCAGTAGCACTGCGGCACTTTTCACGAAAAGCCTTTCTTTCTGCAGAAAGCTTTTGCTTTGATCTCTGGTGACAGAAGTAGCTAAAGATGCCCTTTTCGAGAGGTAGAAAGCAGGCGACCTCCAAATTGCCCCACTTGAGAGGGAAGGGACCTGCGATGGAGAATGCCCTACACAAACAGGTATGTAATCCCGATTTTGATTTTGTCCACAAGGGTGAAAGTCGATGTATAATTGGAAAACTAAAACCCAAAAATGCTACTCTGTCAGACAAGGAAAGCTTTAGAATAAAACGCGAAGCAACAATGTTCTGTATGTAGTGTGCAAAACTAGAACGTGGGGCAGTTATCGCGGGAATGTGCTTTACAGCACGGTATAGTCGAAGAAATGTAAAATGAAGTGGACTAGTGCTTGCGATTTTGGCTTCTACTTATCATAGGTAGTATCGTTTGCTGGCGCCTTTGTTCACTTAATGGTCAGTCCGACAGACATTGCCTCCAGCTACAGCCAGTGTTCTTGGACATCTTAATCAATCCGAATGTCATCAATAACACAGTCTTATCATTTTGACAATGTGTAGTCTGCACAAAATTTGAAGAAAAAAGAAAACCCTAGTCAGTACTTAAGTACAAATTATGGGGAAAATGAAGACTTTTACAGCACTGTGTCTGAATAGATAGTTACAAATGGTGTAGGGGTGTAACCCTGGCGTCCTGGCCAAATTTGCCATTGGCCCTTACCAGTCATGGCCTCCTAATAATCCCCATTTATGAATTGGCTTCATTACACTGCTCTCCTCCCCACTAATAGCTAAAATGTGGTGAGTGTTCTGGTGCACTATGGCTGCCGTCGCATCATCCAGGTGGGTGCTGCACATTGGTGGTGGTGGTGGGGAGTCCCCATTACCTGTAAAGCACTTTGAGTGGAGTGTCCAGGAAAGCACTATATAAGTGTAAGCAATTATTAAATGGTGGGTTACAAAAATTGTGAGAACCAGGAACTGAATGAGCAGTTAAATCAATTGGTGAAATAAGCCCCCAGCTTGTAAGTGATTTCTAGCAATATACCCAAGCAGTTGGTATAATTAGAGGCACCTGAATTCTTTGTTCTCTGGCACAGCTTTAGTGAGAGGAGTAATAATCCAGGCACACGTGGTTGGACAGATATTTATTAAAATGACACCAACAACATCACAAAACATACAACACAAGTGTCTCTATGCATTTCAGTGGTCTAACATTCTGGTCACCCAGAAAACCCGAGACTGCTACTAATCATTAAACTCTTAATGCCTTCAGAGGCCACATAAGAGAGAAGCTGCCCTCTAACTCAATGCAAAGGAACCTGCAGTTAAATCTCTCTCTCTACACCCTGGATGCCATGAAAATAATGGGAGCCTATATCCCTATCCATAAAAATGCACCCTAAGCAGGAAAGACGTTTCTAACTGAGGTATCTTTTACCCAGGAAAACCCAAGTTCCCTAAAAACACAGAAAAGCACGCTGTCTAACAAGGTCCAAATACTTAGCTCCAGTCAGGTTTGATTTGGGTGATCAAGAAGTAAGAGCTCTCGCCTGGCGCAAGCTTCAAGTCCTAACTCCTCCGGACTCCTCTCTTCTCCCTGCTGCCTGTTCCTTGTTTCTTCCTCCTCTCCCTCTTTTTTCATGTGATCTTATATTGTGTGTGTCTGTACTGCTCCTTGCCAGTCGTTAACCCAGCACTTCCCTAGGTATACTAAGATAAACTTTATAATTGTTTCTGCTCAAGGGGTCCCCAGACCTCAGCAAACATCCTCTCTCCTTTGAAGTAAGAAGTGTTTGCTATTCCAAGCAGCACAAACTTCATCTAAAATCGGAGACACCTCTGTCACCTTAAGCTTTAACAATGTTTAAGTGTTTATCAAAGTCATTGCTTTATATGTAAATTGTGTTTTATGTTAGTAATTTAATTGATTAATGTTTGGGACTTCCTCTATTTTTATGTTTTATATTGTTTTGCCCCATGAGGGGTCCTCACCATCTCTGGGAAAGACTTCTTAGTCTCTCAGAGGGTGCACAGAGCTATCTCTTGCAATGCACAGTGGCATTGTTTGACGATTGCCATGAATGCATTAAGGCTTCCTTGGGGAAACTGTCCTACCGTGCTACTCCTCATGTTTGAGTTTTGAGCTCTTTCTTAAGTCTTGGAGCAACTGAGTGTGAGTGGGATTATTGTGATTGAAAAGTTATTGGCAATAATGGGTCTCAAAACCCCTTCCTGGTGGGCCTGGCATCTGCTGGTGTTTCTTCCAACCCATGTAATCAAATTGCACAAGGCCCTTAACCCCAGCTGCTCCAGGGGCGCTGTACAATGGCTGACCCTGCGCTCTGACCCCAAGCTTCTCTCCCTGTCTCATGTGTGTGTCTCATGGAGAGCAAGTTGGGGTATGCGAAAAGACAAATTCCTAATGCAATTTTTATTGGCTAATAAAGTGATCTTATATTACACTAATGCAAACCAGAGGACACCAGGCCCTGGTCTAGTACCAGAAGAGCTACCTGGAGGCTATTGATCTTCGCCATGTCATTATACTTCTTCTTGTCTTGTGAATCTGCGACTGATGGAAATTGTTCCGGAATGCCCTTCTGTGGTTATAATCCAGTTATTTGTGCTTTCACTGAAGGAGGAAGGCACCCAGGTGAAGCGTTCGCCTTCATCTCCCCAGGGGGCCCCCAAAAAGAGGTCTGCATTTGTGGATATTACAAATGTAAGTATTTTATTTAAAGTGGCATGCGTTCTTAAATGTCTTTTCCTGCCGGCGTTCCCAGATCTCGTTTAGTAATTCCCTTTTTGCACAAAGAAAGGGGAATGCCTCCCAATAATGCTCCAGCCACCTACAGAATATGTCAATATTTTATAATATGTCTTTGTTGTAAATGTAGATTTTATTTTACTTCTATTTTGTTTTGTTTAATGTAAATATCATTACTTTCATTTGCTTTGGCAACACTGATTGTACCCATCAGTCATGCTAATAAAGCACCTTGAATTGAATTGAATGAGGAACACGGGGGGCCAGTTTTCAACTAGCTGATTTTTTTCCCCCTCTGTTAGGCCAGCAAAGGTCTGCCAACCCAGAACAAGAAGAAAGAGCCTGTGAAATCCTCTGTCAAGAAGAAAGAGAAAAATACTGTTGCTGCCAAAAATGAGGCTAATCTCAAGAAGTAAGATGCATTTCTTCAAGGTGTTTCTCTTTAATAAGAACTTAGGTCATAATTGTTCCCAGTTGCAAGGATGCATTTAGAAGATTTATAGCTTTTTACTACTAGGTATATAGGTTTTCATTTGAAAGGATTGAGGAACCTTCTACAAGAGTTCTTTATGAAGATGCAAGCAGGCAGGTCAGTAGTCTAGATCTTACTTGCAGCGTTTATATTTCATGATGGAAAACTGTTTAGATGAAGCTCACTGTTTTGGGTTCATAGTCACTGCTGCTTCTTTTGCTATGTGATACAGAATTTCTTGGAATGTTGATCTTGAATTGTGCCGGTACTTTTCTGTAGCTGTAATATTCTATCAAAAATCTAATGAAATATATTTGATCATCTATGAGGACCAATTGCACTTTAGGACATTAGTTAGAACACGGGCATATTTGTGAGTAAATGCGGTAAATATATGCCCACATATAGTCCGTCACTCATTCAGTTGATAATTTACCTCAAGTTTCAGAGTTAATGTAAGATGTCTGTTGCTAATAATGGCAAAAAACAAGCTTTATGCAGCCACATTTACAGTATGGAGCAGTTAAGTCAACAGTACAATGCTTTAATTTGCTTCTGTCAGTTCAAATGCTTCTTATATTTTGAATAATTGGACACTATTTTCAGATTAACATTTTTAATAAGGAGCCACCTTTATCTTCACACTGTAAAATGCAGCATTCTTGGGGACACAAGCAGACAACTTTTTAAAAGTGGCAATCTCTCTTAAAAGCCAGATTTTGGAATATTGTTTGTATTTAAAAGGTCGTGCCTCTTGATTCATGTTGCACCACAGAGGATTGTCTTCCTATCACATTCAATGCAATGGACCATTATGATGGAAAATTCAGAGTTTAGTGAAATTTTACCCTGAAAAAAGACAACTGTGATATGATCAGTTCTTAAAAAGGTAACAGAATCTTTAAAGCAAGCCTGTGATCAGCTGTGTAGAAAGAACAGTAAATTTAAATGCATTTGGTATGAACTTTAACTTTCCACAGGTCCTAGTCTGAAGGTTCTTTCACATGATGGCAGGAACGTTGTGGTTGCCACTCAAGCAAAATGAATAGAGACACTTCCTTTTACCTAAAGTTTCAGGGTGATTTGTTCTGAGTTTTCCATGTTTTCCATATTTTTCTTTTTTTTTTCCATATTTTGTGAGGTGTTGTACAGAAGTTGTACCAAGATTAAATAAACATTTACTCTGTTTTTTGTGATGTTTTTCCTAAATATCCTGTAACGTTTTTTTTTAACTGTTTATATCTTGTATAACGTGGAAGAACTTTTTTTTTGTGTATTTCACTTGTGATCTTGACCTCCAGATCTGGCTCAATCACCCCTGAAGAGAAGCCAGAGAAACCACAGGAGAAGAAAGCGATCGAGAAGGAGGCAGTGAAGCCCCAGGTTGAAGAACAGTGTTCACAGGTATGCAGATGTTTCTGAAGGTAGTTGTGATAACCCGGTTATGTATACTCCATTTTCAATATATGTTTGCCATTTCAAAAATATAAAAGAGTGCAGACATTTTCAAAATTAGTGAGCAATGTATTTCCAATAGTTCCTCAAGCATTAATATGGTCGTTCCAGTGACTACTCAAACGTAAACTAATTGCTTCTCGGTGTGGGTCTTGCACCATTGGCACATAGATGTTAAGGGGGCCTGCAGTACAGAAGAAATAATTTCGTAGTCGTTAACACAGGTGTGTAAATTCTTGGTTGTCTGAAATTGTATCCTTCCTTGATAAAAGCAAACTGTCTCCGTCAGATTCCAGAGGAATTTGACATCGATAAGGACCACCTGCAGGACAGCTTCATGACGGCAGAGTATGCCAAAGACATCTTTGACTACCTCAAGGCCCGCGAGGTGAGTTATTAAATTGTCATTTTATCACAATGCCTTTTTTTCCCCAATTGCCAGTGACTGGTTTTATGACCCCTCTGATATGGAATCGCCGGTTGTTAATTAAGTGTGAAACTGCGTGCTGGTGAGTTCTTCACCTTTGAGCACATGGCCAGTCTCGCAGGGCTCACAGGAGTTGTACAGCACTTGCCAATGTTCCTGCATGTTCACAGCTGTGCAGCCTGCTAAGGAGTCTCTGGCTCAGAGCTGTGAAATTGGAAATATTTTTTAAATGGGCAAACTCAGGTACAGTAGGTTGTGGACATTACACTTAAAATGAGCATCTTTCATTTTCTAGATGTTTGCAAGCCAGCTCCATTGCACTTGTACTTTGGCTGAAATGATGGTTTAATACTGCTTTTGACAGCTAGAAGGTTTAATGTGTGCGTCTGTTTTAAACGGGTGAAAAGTCATAAGCTCATCAGGAAGCCCTTGGGGTAAACTGTGATCATCCCCCCCCCATGGGTGACTTAAAAGTAAGTCCTTTCTGGACCTCATTTTATGATCTGCTTCAGAGGTATTGAAAATGCAGCACAAATGCTCATTTTTCTTCCCACCACTATATAGCAAACTCCTGTTTGAACCCAAGTGAGCTGCACATGCTTTCCTTTACAGCTGTAAGCGTATCAGTTTTATTTTTCCATTCTGGCTGTGTGGAAGTGTCTATACTTTTTGAAAGTATTAGCAGTGCAAAAATACAATTTACAATAGCTCAATACTTTTTGATCTTAAGATGTTTTAACCTAACTTGGCAGGTTTGCTGTACCGGTTTATTTTGGTTAGTTGACTCAATTGCATTTTCAATGGAGGCTTTATTGCTTTATTCTTTAAATGTCTCATTTTACAGTGGCCACATTCAGCAAGCAGGTGTAAAGAGAGATTGTGGCATTTGTTCTTTTGCAGAGCACTGCCTCTTTTTGCAACATGTTCATGCATAGCTTTATATAAAGCTTGAACCTTTTGTGTCTTCCTCCCATACACTATGCCTTTTAAGAGATTGTTTGAAATAGTTTCAAACTGCTATTTAATTTTTTAGCTACCCAATTATATTAATGTGACAGACTTGCTGTTAGTAAACGAGGTGTCAGTGTCTACGGACACTGTTGTGTTGTTCTGTTGTGGCACAGCTGGATCCAGAGTCCTGAGTTCTGCAGGACATTACACTAGCAAATGGGAGTAGCAGACCATATACTTTATTGAAAGTAAAGAGAAACGTCCTAGATTTTAGCTATAGTGGATATACTAATTTATATAGCTTCTACTTTGCAGGAAAAGTTTATCCTTCAGAATTACATGGACAAACAGCCTGACCTCAACAGAGAGATGCGATCCATTTTAGTGGACTGGATGGTCGAAGTTCAGGTGAGTGCATGAGTTTTCATTCCACTGGATGCTTCTGGTTTGGGTTAGAGCTGTTGCTGGAGAGTGTCGGAGCAAGACTGTATGGGAGGATGCAACAGGGAAGGGTTTTGGACTCTATCCCGCAGTGTTAATAACTATCCCGCCTGATACTCATTGTCTGTTGTCGTCTTCAGGAGAATTTTGAGCTGAACCATGAGACACTGTACCTGGCAGTGAAGCTGGCAGATCACTACCTGTCTCATACTGTGTCTGCAAGAGAGACTTTGCAGCTCATTGGTTCCACCACCATGCTGATCGCATCCAAATTTGAGGTAAAACATCTATTTTAAGGGCTTTGAAGGGCAGCTGCTGGAGAAGCCTGTCTGTTTTCATATTCTACCTGCTTCTGGTGTGCCTGATTTTTTTGCTCACGTGTAACCTGGGACTAGACCATTACTGCATGCCATACAGTTTACAGATTAATATGAGATCTGCAGATTGAGTTGTTCTTGTATCGGATTGGAAGACCGACTTCCTACTGATGGGCAATAGTCGTCTCCTGTGCAGCACCAGGTGTATTGAACTTGCTGCCCAAATCCATTTTTATAAACTAAGATTTGTCAGACTCAATTAACAAGAAAATAGTTGTTTTCAGTGACCAGTTTGCTAGGCTTTTTTACTTGTGTATCACATGTGGTGTTATATACTGACTTGTTTCTTAAAAGCACTCTTAGATCTTTGTGAACAGTTTGGTAGTCAGACAATTGCAGCATGGATGTGCTTTGCTTGCATAATATCTCCATATTTGCTTCTGCTAGTGAATGTGCTAATGGAATTTTTTGGACCTATACTCACTGTGATGAGTACCTTCACCATGTTGGCAGCGTTGTCCGTCTCTGTGCCTGAACATTTAATGGTCCTGTTGTGAAACTTAGTAATCTTTAGTAATATGCTCTGCAGCACGAGTGTACCTGAAACAAGTGCTCCTTGATTCACTTTATAGGTGGTCATCAAACTAACAACGTTTCTTAGTGTGGCCCAAGCAACACGGCCCTTGAGCCCAGTACAGGAACCTGAGTCTCTGTTTAGCCAAACATCTGTGATTTCTGAATTTTCTTGGCTCCACCAGGTGAGAGATGCTCTCAAATGACTTATGTAAAATGATTATATAGAGACCAATTCATGTGGCAGAACAATTACACAGAGGATTTTAGTTTGAAACCATAGCTCCTACTACACCACACTGCTACTTAGTGTGACTAGACTGTTACAAGACCGAGCACCTGTAGACAGCGGGATCCTTTTTTTTTAAGCCCAACACTCAGGCATCTCCTGGGGCAGAATAACCCACAGTGCCCTTTCCACATTCTCACAGGAACGCTGTCCGCCTTGTGTTGATGACTTCCTGTACATCTGTGATGATGCCTACAAGAGGGAGGAGCTAATTGCTATGGAGATGGACGTTCTGCAGACGCTCAAGTTTGATATCAATATTCCGGTGGCATACCGCTTCTTAAGGAGATACGCCAAGGTACGGTGTTGTCTGAACCGTCAGGGTTTGGGGATTTTTTGTACTTTAGATGTCCTAAAGGGATCAAGCTCTGGCTCTGTACTACTTTTATGGAATTGGTCAAAATCTTCTTAATTATAGTAAAATACTGTGTAGGAGGTGTACAGATGTTTATGATCACTCTAAGGAATACTAGGTGTCCAACACCGGAGAAGGAAGTGGTCTTGCCCTCAGTTTAAAATGGAGTTTTCATTTTTTGGGGGAAAAAAATGCTAGTAAGGAGTTCACATCCATCTCTTCCCCTGAATTTCACCCTATTGGTAAAAAAATCCCTTACTTTGGGTTTCTATAAAAGGTTAATTTAGTAAAGCACTAATTCCATCTTAGTTTTATAACTGCAGTGTAGATGAGAACATTGGTGTAGTAGTTTCATTACAGTCTATCCTGCACAGGAGAAATAAACCCTGTAATTATAGAAATGTTGTAAGCATACCAAATTCTTTGGTGTCTCACCATTTACACTTGTTTTCTTCCATGACCAATATTTATAATTTTACTTTCTATATGTTAACATTTTTTGCTGTAGGGTTACTTTACTGATGAGTAACAGGAGAATAGTACAGTACCTAGGTTATGGCATAAATTTTCCAAAGGGATCCAGAATTTTACAATTTCTTTATGGTTCCTTTTATGGTATTTTTTAATGTTCAGCTTGTAGACTGGTTCCTGAAGGCTTCTGAACTTTCAGAACATCTTTCTTGTCTCCAAGAAATGGTCAGGACTCAACTTTCCTTAGTATTTTGTTTATGGCTGGCCAAAGAGTGTGTAGTTTACGTGCATTTACTGCGTTCCTGTGTGCACTCCTGTGCTGTGTGGGGTTTGGCCTGATGACAATGGAAATGAAATGACGCTGATTTCCTACTTAAAGATTGTTTTTCCCCTCCCCGCCTCTCCTCAGTGTGTCCAAGCTGACATGGAGACCCTGACGCTGGCACGATACATCTGCGAGCTGACGCTGCAGGAGTTGGAGTTCGTGCCCGAGAGGGCATCTCAGCTGGCTTCTGCGTGCCTGCTTCTGGCCCTGCACATGAAAGACCTTGGTGGATGGGTGAGCACAAGGCCTCCAGGAGCACTGGGAAAACACTAAAATGCAAAACCTTGACTGCATAATTTCAGCACTTTGTATAAAACTAACAGAAGAGACACCAGTACCTAGTTGCATGAGTATTTGAACTAATCTGTTGTAACAGTCTTGGTGCAATATAATGGAGATTTTCCTGAAGTCACTTCTAAGTACTATATGTGCCACTGAGTTGGCCGTTTTAGAAACCAAAAAGAAAAAGGTATTTTAATGGAAGCTGAATTTTTTTTATTCCTGATATTCAAAGGTCTAGTCCTGTATATGCCTCGAATAAAGGCAGGATAACTTGGCCTGGTTAAAATGGAGTTGTACAGATTAAATTAGACGGGCGAGATCTTTTCTTGAACATGGGGGGGAACATTGGTAGGACCTTAATATTTGGCACTACACTCTTTGCCTAAAGTATAACGTTTAGGTGTCAACGTGTAAGCAAATGAGGTTTTGGTGGTTTGAAAATCTGAGGTTTTAATCTTTGATCCCTGTCTCTTTATTTGAGCTCATTTTAAAAGGTTAGTGGGAACCCTAACTGATTGTGTTCAACAGTCTTTAGGATAAATAAAACATCTCCATGCTACTCTCTATACTCCACCACTGGAACTTTAGTATGGCTTTATAGCAGAAAAACAATAGATTGTAAACTGCCCTGCTTAGTCAGATTATATCTATATTCCATTTCTCCCTTGATCATTTCATTTTTCCTTTCATATATCCTTTATCTACTCTCTGCCCTGAATAAAAATGCCCTTTTCTAATAGTTTTTTGTTGTCGGTCTAAAGTAATGGATCCATGTTTGCTCTTTTTTTCCCATTCACTCATGTCCGATACAAGTTATTTTTCCCATCTGTCCAGTTTAATGACTCATTTTGCAGACTGGGGTGCAACCTGACTGTGGTTCTCATTTCAGACGCCAATCCTGCAGTATCACACGGGCTACACACTGGCTGACCTGGTTCCCCTGGTTAAGAGACTAAACTTCTTACTCACCTACCCAACAGATGACAAGCTGAAATCTGTCAGAAGCAAATACTCGCACAAGTAAGTCTGTTTAATCTGTGGGAACATACAAAAGGTCACAAATGAGAGGAGAAAATTCAGCCTTTCTAGCCAGTTTAGTTTGTACTTTATTGACCCAGGTGTCTTGTGCTTCTGTTTCCTGAGGAAAGCCAGCATATCAGCTTCAGTCACATGGCTGGGCAGCTCTTTCCACACTCCTACAGCCTAAACTTGCCAATTTAAGATGGCAAGACTGTCAAAGACAGCTGGCATGTAAGTGTGTCAAATTACTTCTTGAGAGCTGTAAAAGTTCTGGAGCTCCAAGTCATCTGATAAACCTTAATTTTGCTTTTTGGTTTCAAATAAAAAGTCACCAGATGGTAAACCATGAAAAACAGTTAATAATTCATGTGTATATTTGTTTTTCCATCTTGTGCAGATTAAATCACCAGTAATTTATATGCGTTGGTCTTTCGTGTTGACACCAACCAATGCCCACACATGTTGTCAACAGCAGCATTAAGAAGGTTTTAGCAGAAATGTAGAGGTACTGTACTAAAAGATTACTGGCAACAGTATAATATGAAACTTTGGCAACACCTTAATAAATTCTATGTTGTCATAAAAGCTACTATTCAATTAGATCTTGAGATTTGCTAAGGTGGCATCACTAAACAGGTTTCTAATTACTGTTTAGTTCTTTGGAAACCCTCTTTTTAGCATATACTACTAGTTCTCTGTGTGTCTGTATCTGAGAAACATTTTGGTCAGAGCTGATGGGGTTTGAAGGGGAGACTCAAGAACCGTGTTAGAATCTTGACATGAAGTTAACTGACTTTTATGAATCCTGTAGGGTGTTCTTTGAAGTAGCGAAGATCAAGACTCTGGACATGATGCAACTGCATGAGGCTTTGTGCTGACCTTAACTGCTGCAGCAATGGGGAAAAATGTAAAATATGCAAAACATGTATATATTTGTATCTATTTTATTTTGTATGTACTGTATTTTACTATTATGTAAAGAAAAGGCATTGTTAACTCAATTCATATTAATTTTAATATCAGGATAGTAAGATTCTTTTCTGATGTTCATTTTAAAACTCATGACGGTAAGACACTGATAATTAAACTAGGAAAACTGGTGTTGGATTATCCTTTTAAAAGACTTGTAAAGATGACGCCTGTTTACTTCAGTATTTTTAGCCCCCATGTCATTCCTAGTTTTGTTCTATTGAAGGGTTTGTCATTGAATCAGTTCACCTTTTGAGACTCTTTCCCTCCAGGAGTAGAAAATGTTACTTTATGGTCTTTCTTGGCTCTCAATGCTGATTGATTTGTGAAATTCAGGCTCCTCACAATAGAGCTAAATTAGTTTAGAAAGGTTGTAGCCAAATCTTGAGGTAAAGCTGAATTAATACATTGATGCAAAGACCAGATGAAGACCTTGAGCCTTGTCAGAAAATAATTTGTGAAGTAATTGCATCACTCTTAAAAGGGGAATTATGATGTTGAGCAGTGCAGTTCTGGAGAATGACCTTATCAAACAAACCATTTGACTTCAGCAAAAAAGAGCTTTCCAATCCTAGAGAAGCTCAATGCCCTCTTAAGACAGTGCTAGATATTGGTTAGGTTATTGTGTGAATAGAAGCTTTTTGGTTTGATGAAAGTTATTGTATATCTGGAAAATTGTAATTGTGTGAGTTTTTGCTTAAAAAAAATGTGAATGTATGTACATATATTAATATAAGTTGTTAAACTATTTTTGAGAATTGTTAGAGAACTTTAGATCTTAAAGGATAAATCCCTGGAGATATGTATGACTAATACATTAAAAGTTACTGTGGATGTGAGCTTTTTGTATTTTTGTCTTTTTTCGGAGTACATTTGTCTGCTTATTGGATTAGTTTGTGACAACCTAAGAGCCTCATGCTTAAGAGCTCTGTGGTTTTTAAACACGAACCACTGATCTGTTACTTAGCTGATTGTAACACTACACTGCTGTTTGGATATAGACACAAATTCACAGAGGGCCTACTGTATATAGAAATATAGACCCTTTGCAAATTTTTAGGTATGTTTTTTTTTTTTTAGAAGTGGAAAGACCCGAAGTCAGTTGAGGTTGGCAGAAATGAGTTTAAATGTGGTGTAGTGTTAGTGTAATCATGGAACCTGGCAGGTCTGGGTTCTGATCCAGCCAAAGTTCTCCATAATAGGCTATCAAAGATTTCATTTTATTATAGTTTTAAAAAATATTTTAGCTATTAATATATTGTAAGTGGTATGACCTCTAGCTATTGCTAGTCCATCAACGGCTCATCTGTTAAGGGCTGTTTAGTTGGAAACATGGAAGCAAATTCTTAGTTGGCAAGTTGAGTAGAGACAGCATAATGTTCAGTTGGAAATAAGGACTGAATGCAGAACAAAATCAAAACGAGCAATTACCAGGATCAGTTAGCCCCAGTGATGGAAACACCCAGCTGGAACAAAAAACTGGACACGGTGGTCTCTTCAAGAGTAGATTTCAAGGGGACAGAACATCTAGCCTCACTTGGCAGGATGTGCATTAAACAGACTGGCGCTGGGATCACAACAGTTTTTAATAGGATTCTTTGCAATACTTTCTTTCTAATTATTGACACCCCAGTAAGAATGTAGTTTGTAGATGTGTAAACAGTCATGAACAGCAAAATTGTGTCACTTTAGAGAGAGACACTGAAACTCTGAGCCTTTGGAGCAAAATGGCAAAATAAGCAAAATCATATCTATTCTATACATTAGGCCAATTTGTTTTCAATGCATTGAATATTGGGTTCCAGGATAAACGTTTGACTCGGGAAGATTTTGATTTACAAAGGCGGAATAAGACATACTTGGATATCATGCTGGCTTTGCTTTCCTTCTGTGTTGGTACTATAACTGATCACATTTATGGTTTAATGTAGTATGTCAGCTTGTTCCACACTATTAATCCTCCTACTAACAGACTGCAATGGGGTTTGGCAAATGAGGTGTTTTGTTATTTGACCTTTGTTAACTTAAATATTTTTTGATGGTGTGTAGGGAAATAAACTATCCAAAAGATACAAGCAACCCTGTGTGAAGCCTTAAAATTAAGGTCTTCACTTTTTTAGTATGAATCATGTTAATATACAGGAAAGGCGATCCTTGAAGGATCTTGAGCCCTTTAACCACAGCTTAGCAATGTAGTTCTTGTTAAAAGAGAACCTGCTCCAACACTATACAGTTGTTTAATGCTTGTTTCTACATGGTCTTGTTGATTAAAAGCTCAGTGATGAAAATGGTTCACATGCGAATCATTTGAGAAGTGGAACACTTTTAAAATGCTCTACCTATGTGGCTACAGAAAGATGCTGAACAAAAGGCTCACTTCTGTTAAGGGTTCATATTTTTCTGATAGCTCAAGGCCATGCAGTGTATCTATACTGGAAGTATACACATTAACATGAACTGCACAAAAGTGATGTATTGTTAATGTAGCTGTACTGTATGCTGCCTGAAACAAAGAGGCCCTTTTGGGAAAAAAAAAGAGAAGATAATACTGTTGGCTGTCTTGCATCCAGGACTTAAGTGCAAGGTGAGTAATTTCTTTGCAATGCACAAAACACAATTCTGTTGACACAGCCTTGTTGTGCCTTTGTCACACACACGGGCTTGGCACCAATGTACTGTACAGAAATTGAACAAAAGCACAAGTGTGATGTACAGGTAAGAGCACAGAATCGTGACGTTCACCATGAGAGGTTGGGGAAGGTGTAGAAGCCATGCAGGATTCTGGTCACAGTACAACAAGACTAAGAGGCCCAGCTTCTCTTAGAGGCCTTTTCCACACACAATAATGACATGTTCCACATACTCTTTGAGATATTTATCCTTCTGGCAGGTCTGGAGTGTTTTCAATCTCACAGCTATGCTAAAATCAGTCCCTCGCCTTTCGCTTTCAGCTCATTCTCAACGCGTAGCTGGCCTTCCAATAAAAAAACGAAAAAAAAACACCATTGTACATTGTCAGGCCTTAGCCAAGGGCTCAGGAAAGCACATTCATCAGAAAGTCTACAAGCAGGGGAGACATCTGGATTCGGAAATACCTCCCCCCCCCACCAGTCTCACTCCCATTCAGCAACACTTGAATGGGTTCAGCGCGCGCTCGTGCTGGGATAGAAAGAATAAATGATGACGCTCTGCCCTTTGTTCTTAACACATCCCTCGCAGAGGAAAGAAGACCAGCTTGTAGCGGAGTGAATCCCTCCAGGATCGCCGCATTGTTCTGGTCAGATGGACGTGGTAATCTCCTTAATTCCCTGAAGGATTCGCTTCATGTGACCCACCTTTGTTATCCCAAGATCCTACAGGATAAACACAATGAAAGTTATTTTACAATATCAATTTTACAGGCTGTCTTCCTTTTAAAGACCCTGGAGACTGGAGGCTTGTATTGTAATTTAACTTCTCTCAGTGCTGGGTTGTAAGGTTGGCGCTGCTCTAAGAGGTTTAGTGCTTTGCTTGATCAAGTTTCAAATGAAGTCATCTCTATCATCATGATAAAGTTTGGTTTATCACTCCTATTTCCCAATGGACTTATAGTTTAGAAATGTTAAAAAAAAGTCTGCTATTGAAGTTCTTAAACCTTTATATAATAATATAATATTTGTGAAATTGTTATTGAAAGCAACAGGTGATCTACTGTGCAATGAGTGAAGGTGAATGAGATGAGATGAATGGGGGATATCTGAAAGCAACGTCTCCAATGAATGAGCCCCCTGGCGTTGTCTTTATTGTACAACAGCCACTTGTACTGTATGGTCTGTTTATATTGAGGTGTGTGGATTTGATGAGTGATACAATATTTCCATAGTTACAATTCAGGATTTAAAACTGAAAGTTCATTCTAAAACATGAATAAACAGCTGATATATTTCTCACTTGTTTATCGAATATCTCTTGCAAGAGTATTATGCTAGTAACGGCCCACTTTTTTCTATTTTTATTTTTTGATCTTGGAGAAGGATTTGTCCAAAAATCAGAGCGTGGTGTCGTGTTTCAGAAATATGGAACAAGCAGAAAGCTTGAATTGGCAGCATGCAAATAAGCAAAAACACAGAATTACTGATCGAGGAAATTACATTTCAGTGCCTTAAAGGCTTTCAGAAATACAAGTCAGGAATGACTTGCCAAATGTTTCACTTGGATTTTAGTGCAGAGAAAGGTTGCAAATTGAACAAGACAGGAATGAAAGCAATGCAACGAACATTACAAAATGTATAACTACAGACAGCTTTAGAGACAGCTTTAATTCAGGGTAATGAGTAGCATCATGAAAACCGCTTTCAGGATGCAAGAGGTCTTGAGCCAGAGATAAACCCCTAATATCATCTTGGAAAAACTGGCAGATGGTGGTAGAGAGGAGGAGTGATAGGGTGTAATAATAACGAGATTTATTGTGCTCAGACAATCACTCTGCCAATACGTAGAGTTATTATGCCCTTACTCAGGAAGAGCGACAATTACAGTGGTGCCCTGTGTAGTCATTTCATTAAGGACTATTGCAATATAGGATTAATGCCTGACAACACTCCCACACAGAGCTCTGTGGCTACAATTCTTGGTATTTACCAAGTATTTCAACTTCTTTTTTTTTGTGCCAATTCTTTATACCTAATTTGGAGTCATCAACAGTATGCGACACAGAGTAATGGCTGCAACTCCTGTGCAACCTAAAAAAGAATTAAATAGAGTTGACCTAGCATCCTGCCCATTCAAGCTTGACGCATTGCAGACTCCGCAACGCTGAGCTGTTGAGCTGTGCTCATCTCTCACTGCAAGGTCAACAGAGCCTGAGAGGAGAGTTAGTGCTGAGTAGAACAACAGCTAATCTCTCACTGACGTCACTGCAAGCTACTTCCAAAACCTCAATTAAATTAGCAGAGGTTGAATGTGTTTCTTCAGCTTACAGAGTTAAAGAACAAGAATTTTTAGTAAGAGATGTGTCCCATTTCAGTTGGGTTTTAAATTAATTAAGCCAGGGTGCAATTGTGGAGATATTAGACTAATGAAATCCTTCAATGAGCAAACAATTGATCTTTTGCTCAACAAATGAGGGGATTTCAGATTTCCAAAATGGTTTTCTTGCACAAAGGAGCATTCTTGAGCAATTGCTCTGCAAAACAGATCAAATCGATAAAAGTGAAGACGTTTATTTTCAAAACTTTCTTTGCTCCAGCTGAAAGACATAAGACACAGAGTGAGGTTGAAACAGACACAGTTGAGCCAGAATTTTGCCTAGTGGTGGGCAGAGCACAAGGGAGAGATTCTCGTGGTGTTAAATTATCTCATTGTGTTTTTCTAAAATGAGAAAATTCCTGTTTGTTCCCAACTACACTTTTAAGTTTTTTTTTCTGGTTTTGTAAAAATTCACACTCTCAAATGAACAAGGAAGTAAGATCTTGTAACCATGCTTCGTAATTGTACAGTGAACTTTTAATTAACCTTAAATGAATGGCAAATTTTGCAAATTAAGCAGAACAACCACTGATTAGTACTTCCAAAGGGTTTGTTGTGAGGACCTTATCATGACATTAGAATATTTATTTGAGGTAAAATATGTTTACTATTTTAGTAAAAATGAATACCTATGACAATGTACCTACTATCAGCCAGCAAGTCTTTAAATAATATTTCAGTTTTAAAGAAGGTGGAGTAATATTTTGGCCACAGTGGAATTGTAATAACAGCTTCCTTTTCTCTTGGATGCCATGGCAACCCACAGCTCAAGTGTAGGAGGTGTGTCTGTTCAGCCCCACTCCACACTGACAACACGAGTTTCCCTGTCTTGTACCTTGAGGTCTCGTCTCTCGAGGAGAACCAATTCGGACCCCTGGATGTCATGGCGGACAAATATGTCTTTGTATTCCCCTAACCCAATGGAATCCAGCCAAGCTGCTACTTCCTCTGTGCGCCACTTCTCCACTTGCAAAAGGAAAGGCAGGAAAAACAAAACAAAAAAAAAACAAACAGAAAAGCACATAGCACAATATGCAGTAACACACCAGACATCGACAGGAGGAGGCAGAGACTGACGGGGGATCAAAAGCACACCAGCTGGACAACAACAGGGCTCAGGCGCCCCACAGGGACACAAGGCAGACTCTGCCTTTGTTTCAGCTCATTTCCAGATTGACAGGTTAATGCTGACATGTCAATTCTGCTGGAAAAAATCTTTCATGTGGAATCAGAAGGTACCCATGCCACACTGGACAAAAAATATATATACTACTAACTTAGCCTTCCTTCATTTTTGTCTTTGTCATTTTCAGTGGCTTCAGCTGACATGTTTTCTCTAGCTTTCTCTGTCACACAACTGAAAAAACAGCCCACAAATCAAATATGATTTGTCATTAAAAAGATCTGGTCATCTGGTCATCGCATCTGGGTATTTTTCTCGCAAAAAATGTGGGCTCCCAAAAGCCGAGAGGTGATCAGCACTGAAACCCGTCCCACCCCCACACATACAGTACACACACTTTAGTCTTTACTTATTCAAGTCCAAACAGAAACACTATTGGTAATAATGTTTTCAGCAGTATTAACCGTTTTGGTGTGTGGCAGGTGTGAAATGTACTGTAAATGAAGCTAAGACATTGAAAAGAGCAATTAGTGTTAGGTTGTAGAATATGAAGAAAAATACACATTGAGGTTCAATCCCTATTGTTTAGTGCCTTCTACTGTAACCAAGGAACACAACGAAAGCTTGTGAATTCTCATCTTTATCTTAAATAATTCAGGTAACCAGAAGGTATAAGCTTGCTAAATTGAATGAGACAAAATTAATAGGGAGCTGGCAATTTTGATGGAGGTAACTGCCAAATTAAAAAAATCTGAATTTACAAAAAGACAAACATTGAGTAAATACTGTATGTCTTCAGTTGTTGGATTAATCTTGGCGTTAAACACAAAATCAAATAAAACAAGACCACAGAATCCCATGTCATGCTCTTACCAGGCAGAGAGCTGTTTGATTTTTGTTTGTGGAGTTTTTCTCTGTCCTTCTTTGCCTTAGGTATGATTTTCAGCTTGATGCTGCTCTTGCTGTTGTTCCTGGTGGTCTCCTGAAACAAACAATGAGATAGGGATAAGGGCCAACACGACAAGATGAGTGGTTCAATCTTTAGATGATAATTTTGCCATCCTCTGCTGATTTCACCTGGGTGCTCGTAGCTTTTTCCTAATTTTACTTTACGATATGTTGTTTTTGTACAGATTTCATGTCATAGTAAATTACAAGCTGTTTAGCCACATTAAAGTCTACTTCAGTAATTGCGGTTCTCCAGAGCTCATATGGAAGTATGGAGCATTATGGTTCTCTCCTCATCAAACCTTTACAATTATGTGTATTGCAAAAGGAAAAAAAGTAATATGTCGATGAATAGTCATGTATACATATTTTTGTCACATGACTTCATATTGCATTTTAATTACACCTTACTCAGTCCAGATACTTAAACATTAAATGGTAATGAATCATGCTAGAATGCTGGGAAATCCTGTGCAGCTTGGGAAAGCAGTCTAAAGAATTGTCAAATTCTTTGATGGTGCATAAATACACTGACTAATACTTGTAAAAAAGTCATTCACCTCTAAAGAGCAATATTGTTCAATGGTTCAGATTGCCATCTTTGCAATGAAATATTTCACTAATTTTGTATTAATGATAGAAAAAATACAGTTGCCTTGGATTATTGAGCAGACACACCAGAGACGTTACATTTAGTGACAGACCATTTAATTACTATCAGAGATGGAATTATTAGTGTGATTTTAATTACTGTTGTTCATTTTGTACTTTGTTTGGCAAGAAAACGTGAATCTACAAGAGGGATCTCCAATCCTGGTCCTAAAGACCAACCACATCTGCTGGTTTTTGTTGCACCTGATCCCTCAGTTAAATAATTGAACCTCTAACAGACCCGTTCATAGGCTTAATTTCAACTGCGAAGGAAAAAAAACAACTTACAAAATGCTCCAACCAAGCAACCTGTTCATTGAAGTAAAGAGCTCAGCTGCAAAGAAAACCAGAAGCTGTGTGTGTCCCCAGCACCTGGATTGGGAACCCACATCGATAGCAAAAGCAATCCCAAATGACTTATGAAGCCTTCAAATTGGTTGAAATGTATATGTATATTCTAAATTGGACTGGAGCTTTACAGTTTATTTTTATAGCATGCCATGTCGTTCTCCATTTTGTGCAATGGAAAGGTGACAGAAGTGAAATAGTTTTGGGGGTGCAACTGATGTCACCCAGGTTCAGTCCTTGAAACAGTTTATGTCACAAGATGTAATGATATGAGTGTTAGAGAGTCTGATTCTCAGGGGGCCGGAAGAGAGAGTTTTAGGGTGCTCTGGCAAACGGACCTCATCGGTGCAGTTGACGATGTGTGCGATCCAGTGCACGTCTCCCAGTTTCTGAAGCTCGCTGCTCATACTGTTCAGGGCAGAGTGCAGCTCCTCCTCCTGCGGGGACTCCATCTGCTGCGAGGTTGAGATGAACGTGTTACAGGACATGTGGGCTCCCAAAAGCCGAGAGGCGATCAGCCCTGAAACCCGTCCCGCCCCCCACACATAGAGTACACACACTTTCTTCTTTACTTATTCAAGTCCAAGCAGAAACACTATTGGTAAGAATATTTACAGCATTATTCATGCTGGTTAATGGTATTAACCATTTTGGTGTGTGGCAGATGTGAAATGTACTGTAAATGAAGCTAAGATATTGAAAAGAGCAATTAGTGTTAGCTTGTAACAACAAATCCTGGTCAGAAGGTTCTAAAAAATTAAGTCAGGACACCGCCATTATTAAAAAAAAACCAAACTAAATCCATATTATGTAATCAGACCATATAATAAATTGCTTCTCTTTCTATTGCACACTGTGCAATAGATAGTGCTATGGAGTCCTTTGTGACTAAAAGTACTAAACAAATACAAGAAATGATTACAGACTATGTATGAGGAATAATAATTATTATGTTGTGGATAACCTTGTGTATTTACCATGCAAAAAGCTGTAATTCATCATATGATTACATAATCATTAAGAAAGCGTCTGAAAACTGGAGAAATTTCAACTCCCACTTGTAGTTTTCATTCAGACCCAAGAATTCAGTATTAAGTAACCTGAGTCTGAAATGACGAAATGTAGTTATGGACTACAAAACAAAGGAAAATGATGGATTAGTGAACTGGAAGAGCACGAGGTGCAAAACATCACAATGGATACACTACTTGCCTAACTAGCTTCCTATTGATTTTTTACAAATAATTTTACTATGACAGAATACAGATATTATTATGAAAGATATGAGGTGATACATCTACAAAGAGAAACAGAACTCATCAATTATGGCAGTAAGCACTGAAACCTTAGATGAGTTCTGTCCACACACATGGTTTAAGTTTGCAATGGGCCTGGTCTGACCCAGGTCAAAGACACAGAATTTTAACGCCACAGGCAACAAGACAGGGGACTCAACACCAGTCATATACTGTAGTACTGAAGTAGCCCGGAAGAAGGGACAGGTACAGTATGATCTTACCAGTAACTTTCCATCCAGCAACATTTTAGTTTCCAGCTGTAGCGCTTTGACACTGTTTACAATATCAACCGCAGTGTTTCGGCTGATGAACTGCAGGAACACAAAAAGATGTATAGATATCAAAAGTGGATCCCTGGCAGTGATGTTTCTTTGCTGGCTTTTAATCGTCAGATTTGATGTTTGCCCCCTCCACACACCGCAGGTGCAGAGTAAGCTAGTCTTTATTTTCATTTACATTGAATCGGAACAGAGAACAAACTGAAATATTGTATTTATTTGCTTGAAGCCAACTTCTGTTCTGACTGTGTTTAAAGAACAAAATCTTTAAAAATTAGTGCAGGAAAAAAAAAGTTTCAAGTTGTCTAAATGTAACTATAATATTAGAATCAATATTTTGATTTTGATCAGGTCAGGATTCTTGGCTTGGAGCTGGAAGCTTGTGAGTTCAAATCTCGAGATACTACTGGTATACCCTTAAGCAAGCTATTTCACCCAAATTATTCTAGCAAAATACCCAGCTGTACAATTAGGTACAAATTTGCTTTGGGTAAAAGCCAACAATGTTGTTCAGTAATTTCAGTAAAAAATAATAATTTTGTTTGACAACGCTATCTCTGAATAACATTCATTTATCCTAGTGTATACAGATGCCATTTTTTTAAATTAGTTTATTCACTTGAAGCCTTAGCTACCTCTTGCAAGGTTGAATGCGGTTTCGATAAAGAAAAGCTATTGGCATTTAATTATAGCATTTTAACCAGCAATATGTATTCTAATTGATACATCGGTGAATAAGAGTTTTGGTGATGGAGAGAGCAGTAAGTTAATTACAATGTTTTTTTTTTATCTAGCTCTTCTTCAAAATTACAGCTACTGCAAGTTTGTAACAAGGATACGAATAATTGAAAAGGGAGGGGATGATATTCATCTATCTTAGCTGTTTTTTCATAGGTGCTTATGTAAAGAAATATATTGTTGCAATTTATACAGGCTGGAAGTATCCAGTTGCTCTCTGATGAAACAATAAAAACAGTACTGCATAAGACATGTTAAGACGAAGAGGAACTTCTATTGCAATGCCACTTTATAGTATTGAGTGAGTAGGTCTCAGGAAATTTTTCCTGCTCTATGTATCCTCTGTCCTCAGCTAAATGTAGACATGTGCAGATAAAGTCCCTCCACACCTCTGTTACAGAATTTGGCTTCATAATAGCATTTCATCAGCAGTCCAGCACACAAGGTTATACAGTCTGTTCTTGGATGAGAAAGGTGTGGCAGAGCCAATGTTATTTCAATGATGCTTCTACAACATTGCCTAGGACTGAAGCAGACCAGAGCAGTATAACCCACATGTACTGAAGCAACTCAATAGCAACAATAAGGACTGTAGGGACTGTTCACAATGATTATAATTAAGACTTATTTATGACTTAAGCAAATCTATTTCTGTTTTGTACCTTTACTGTTGTGCGACTTTGTGACTTAGAATTAAGGAGGACAGAACTAAAGCCTTGCAAGTCAAGCTAAACAAGACAAGGTGGGCTTGTTTTCATAAGCCTACTTCAGAATTCTATTAACTGGACTCTAGATACAGCATCCCAGAAGATCAGGAGGCAGTGGGCTGAAGCTGTTGAGCAGCTGGCCCAATTATAATTGTAGATTTTCTGGGTTTATGTTAGTTATGGTCAGCACGCTAGCACTGGGATACACAATGCTAATTCTTGGGTTAGCTGGATGGGCTCACCGGATGCCAATTTGCTTATTTTAAGCTGGTAGCTTACCTCGGGGAAGCTGGATTTGTTGGAGAAAGCCTCGCTCAGAATGAGAGCACTGGCGTTCACAGCATGTGCCAGCTCCTGCTCAACGATTTTGTGTGTCTTTGCAGCTTCCCGGATTCTACAGACAAAACAAAAACACTCTCGCTTATTCCCGAGCTTTTCTATTAAACAGCCGTTGCAAAAATATCCAGTAAAACCTATAAGCAATTCTTGAAGTTCATACTGTACACACTCTCCCGTTTTTTTCAATCTGCTTACCCTTCAGGTGCCTGAAAGCAAAAACTGTGGCAGAAGCCTTTTTGCTCTCAACAGAGAGCTGCCATTAAGTGAAGAGCTTATCATTTGCAACTGGCAGAAGAGTGGAGGATTTAATTGAGGTCAGAGAGCAAAACCATAAAAATCCCCTGAAACAAGGTTGGGGAGTGTAAATTTAGGAAGTTATCTTCAGAAAATCATCCTAAAATGTTTATTTAAATTTTTTATTTCAATTTAGGAAATTAAAAACAGCATTAGGATTTGCTTTGCTCCTGAGTGTTTTGGTTGTGATGCAATCATTTCCTTCGATCTCCCTATTTGATGCTCAAATGTTGCAGTGTGTATGCATCATCCACTCTTGGCTTTGAGCAAATACACAGATTCTGGATTTTCTGCTTGTTTGTCCAAAAGGGAAAGCAATCCCATAGAGCAGTGGTTCTCAAACTTTTTGGACCAAGTACCACCCCTAATCCAACCAAAGCATCCAAGTACCACCTACAACTCATCATCTCATAGGAACCCCAGCAATTCTCATTGACCAACATGAGCGCACGTGCACACACACTCACACATACATATAATAAATATTATAATAATAAACTTTATTATTATTATTAAGCCTTTAAAGGTGGCTTCTTAAAGTGTTTTATAGAAAAAAAGAACAACAAATAAAAATAAAAAAGCACCATTTCAGTGAGAGGGGTGAGCCTGTTTAGTCGAGCAAAGCAGATGTGAATTAATTTTTCGAGCCTTCATACAATTCACAACAGTCTTAACAGATTTTAAATCGTCAGGCATTGTCTTGACGGCAAAGGTCTCGCGGTGGATGTTGCAATGAAACCATTAATTTCTGGAGCAACCTCTCTAATTCGTGCAACTACACCGCTGTGTCGGCTTGTTCATTGCTCTAGCACCGTCTGTACAAACTCCGACACATTTTATCCAGTCAATGCCATTCACTTCGATAAATTCATTCAGAAGCTGAAATACGTGCTCTCCTGTAGTTCCTGTTGGTAGCGGCTTACAGAACAAAGTCCTCACGGGACGTACCCTCAAACTCGTATCTAACGTAAACGAGCAAATTGGCCAAATCGACTACTAATTGCAGTGAAAAACATCTGCTCATCTTAACGCGCTCTGTCACCGTACTTTTGATATAATCCTTCATTTCAATAATTCTATGAATGACTGTGTCTTTCAGGGGGGGCAGCAGGTCGAGCTGTTCGGCAGCTTTTTCTCCACACATAATAGTGTGGGGCTTACCTGCTTTAGCAATCCGCAAGCTTTCATTTTGCCACGTTTCTGTTTTTATTTCAGTGTTTATTTTAAGTATTTATTTCATGCGCATGGAAGAGAAACACAGAGACGCTCAGTGTATTTTTCTCAAATTAACTTAGAACAGTTCTTAAATATTTTTCTGTTATTTTTCACGCTTTCCTGTGCTCACAAGATTACCAGCGTTCGTAGCACGCATTTCTATGCATTCCTGTGTTTACAACGTTGGGATTGTTCCAAAATCACGCACATTCTCCTTTCTCCCTATTTGCTGGAGATACAGTAGCTTTTTTTAAATACAATTGGTCACTTGCGTCCGTAGCACGCATTCCTACAGAGTGGTATAGAATTACAGAGTTTCTCTTGTGTCCACTGAAGTATAAGCGCGCACTGTATCGTAGTACGTAAGCTGCGTATTCGACACGTATAAAAATACAAAATAAGAAAACCCGTTCCGATTTTTTCAGCACACACAACACAGTTCCAGGGTCATTTTGCGTACCACCTGGCGGCACGCCACGTACCACTGCCGGTACGCATACCACAGTTTGAGAACCACTAGAGACATGATATGAGACCCAGGAAAAGCCTCTTGATTCACATTGCCCTGGCGATGCTGTGACTGACATCATTGGCGTCAGTACATGGAAAGGCTATCTGACTGCTGTGGAGGAATCTGTAGGCATAAAGGCTGTCTGACCACATGGGCAGAGTGGCAGTGGAGAGATATGTAGATATAGGGGCTGTCTGACTAATTGATCAGAGGGGCAGTGGAGAGATATGTAGATATAGGGACTATCCTGGGGCAGAGGTGCTGGGCAACAGCCTAGGTGGAGGGGTTGTCTGACCTGTTGATCAGGGTGTCTGCCTCCTGGCCCAGCTGCTGCACCAGCACATACTCCTCCTCTGTCAGGTACTCCATGGACTGCTGGGAGTTGAGTCTTGGCCTTGACGGTCGGTAACCGTCACACTTCCTCTTGTCCTCCCATGACTTCAGGGTGCTCTCAAAGGCCTGTGTCAATTTGAGAACAAATGAAAAAAGAATTCATGTAGTATGAGAAAACGGGGATGAGAGAAAGCATTTGTCAAATATCTTCATAGCAGCATAACGATCTAGAAGCACAACAGCTCAGCTCTACACATGCAGTGTCTTTGTCATCCCTGCTTTCTGCTTCACACAGGTAGAGTAACTGTTTTCTGAACTGCACATTGGGAAGTAACTCTTCAGCGGCATCTTCTAGGTGCCATTTATTTGACTTCAGCTGGGCTCTTTAGCTGTTTGCTCCTCCAGGCCCTTGTGGAACCTGATCCTACCCTGTCTCTTGTGAGCATCTGGGCACGGTTCTTGTGGATGATCTTGACAATTCCTGGGGGCTGAATCCAGGCTTCGCCATCCACTTGCACAGGAACCCCTTCGTCTCCCAGGATGGTTATCTTCACTGCTCGGCACTGTCAGAAAACACAGGAGTCAACAGGTTGACAAAAAGCTGAAGCCCCACTTGTTCACACACGGGCAGGCCGAACACACTTTCCTTTCTTCGCATAATGCTGAAACCAGGTGGGCATCCCCAGTTTTAAGGGTCTCTTGTTTTCATTTCCATTATCCTTATCAATTAGATCAATTTTTTTTTTACAACTCAACCACTATTTTTAGGACTTACATAAAGGTGGTCCATACAAGAGACACTACTTACTACACTGGCCCACTGTTGTCTTCATTCTTGAGAATAAAATGGAATCAGCTATTTTATCAGGGGAAGGGGCACAATAAGTGAAGTAAGTGATAAGACTAACTAATTCGCTGCACTTTTAACACTCTGTCTCATCACATTTTTCAATAGCTTCAATTGCACTGTCAGTATTTTATAGGACTCTATGTAACAGGAAATTACCGTGGTTCCAGAACTGGAATCATTAGCCATTCTAGGAGTCAATCACTGAAAATCAGCAAAAGTAACAGAAATGGTAACTGTGTAGTGCTGCTTTTAATGTTTCTATTACAGTAAGGGGCAATACTGCACTGTACAGAGGCTTGACTTGACTCACTAGCTCTGGAAGAAGGACAAGTCCCAATACATCTAGAACACACCTGGACTGAAGTTTCTTGTGCCAGTGTGATATGTGGCAGCTGCTACGATCTGAGCTCTCACCTGTGCTATGCGATGATGTTGCAGATTTATTACTCGGGACATGGCCATCTGCATGCTCCCAAACACTGCCACTACTTCCAGCTTCTTGTCATCAAAGGATGGGGCCCCAAAGTTCTGAAATAATGAGCATGTGTTAACAGTGACAAGGCTGCCAAGACCACTGCCAAGCTCCTCCACTGAAAGGTTTATTTAATTAAACTTAAGAGTAAGCAAACAAACAGCTCATTCATCTCTGCCCCCAAATGCATTGCATCTGTAGCAGACGAAATATTTAGTGTTGTTTAGCTTTAATGTCTAGCTTGCTGATATTCTGTCTGGTCAAGGAGTCAATATTAAACATGGAAATGAGATTCGAAGCAAATTGGAAATTGTGAATTTGAACATTGTATGAAATATTAAGGAACACAGAATTGGACTTTCCTGAAGACAATTATTTCACTTTCAGAAGAATGGTTACAACTGACAACAGCATGCCATTTGACAGCATGCAGGCTAATTATCCAGTTATTAGTGGCTAACTGATCCTTGAAACCCATCTGTGCCCTTTAAAATCATCATGATTTCTAAGAGTAGCAGAAATTAGTTTTCTTGTAGCGAAATGCAGCCAGCAAGAAATTTAAAATAATGCAAGGTGATTTGTGTAGCATAGAGTTTTAATAATAATCTACAATTAAATCAAAGTGGGTTTTACCGGTACTGTATACAACACCCCAAGAAAGACACATAAGGATTTCCATTCAAACATAAGTGTTTCTGAACCAGTGGAGGCCTGCAATATTGAATGTATTGGTATAAATATAGCAAGACTATTGATTTTATTGCAGAGACCACTATCATGCAAACCACTCTTCAGCAGACATCAATCAGTCCATTATACAGTAACTCTGCAGCCTCCATTACATAGGATAACGTCCTGGTGTATGAGACTAGAACAGGAAGTAATTTATTCTGGTTATGGTACAATTAGACTTCTCAAGTATTATTTACAAATCATGAAACACTTCAGATAATTCAATACTGTTGTTTTTAACTATAACAGGCCAAGTTCACAAAGTCAAATCAATTTAATTGCAACTTAGTTAAACTCTTTGCTAAACACAAATCACAAATTTGCAACAAGGGAAGGTTTCAAAAACATTCAGAATTCATTTATAGTGAAGTTATAGGTATGATCTGTTGTTTTTTTAAATCTCACAGTAGACATACAAACCTATTAACCATGTGCGACACAATTAAGTTGCCAGTGGATACAATTAATTTTAACACCCATCTTGCATTTGTTTGCCTGAATGTCATCCTTACAGTAAATATCGCCTGCAAGAATTTCAGATTTATTTTTAAAATACTCTGGAAGAGAAAAGCCAAAGGCTATCACCCTGAATCTTCAGAAAGGCAGAGGATTTGTTTTTAAACAATCGAGAGACTTTCAGTAAGTAAGAATTCCATTGAACCAGTACATGTACCGGTTACATATGGCAATAAAGTTCAAGTTCAAGTTCGATTAGATTCTGGTCGATTTCAGAAGAGATGTGTTTAATGAGAAATGTTCAGCTGATCATCCACTAGAAAGTCATGCAAACAGAGACAAGTATTAGAAAAAGCATGAAACGCTTTAGGCAACATCGTGTAGGACAATAGAATCAATGAGGCCCACCAAGCTTTTAAAAGTGAAACAGAAAAATTAGAGGTTACTCACATTGTCCTCTTTGGTTCCCCCCCAGAAGTTGATTCCCCCAGCGTAACTTGGGATGTTGAGAACAGCCAAACCCTGGAGACTGGGCAATGACATAGGGACTCCATCGCACTGTGAAAACACACATGACAGAGTGCCAGGCAAAATTAATACTAAATCCTTTTTGATAAAGCGCATTTCTATATCAAAGACAAAACAAGTTACTTACAATCAAGGGACAGAATAGCACATACTATATAAAAATATGATTTAAAATCTGACATTCTAAGCATTGCATCCCGAAACATTAAGTGTGTCATAACTACATGCAGGTAGCTGTGTCAGCATGTGTAGGCTGCAAAGCTATTACAAAGCTCTTACAAAGCTATTATAGCTGCTACATTAATACAGTATACACAGAGCCATGTCATTCCTGCATAAACACAACAAGAGTTTGCAATATATTCTGCAGCAGATATGGCACACACACTAATGAAGGCACAATCTAACACGACACAAAGTTCAAAATAAAGCAGAGACAAACTCCCCCGTGTTTAGGAGCTTGGCACTGAATTTCACCGGGGCCTGATGCAATTAATATCCTGCGGTAAACATGTGGTATTGGGGGTTGACAATCTGACTAATTCAGAGTCGGAGTTCTTAAAAGCCAGAAATGTCTCTGTAAAGCAATGTCTTCACTGAATACACATAAGTCTCAGTATCTCAGACTCTACAATATCCAGAGCTCAATAAACCCCACATCACATTTTACTTGATAGTTTTTTTTATGAAATAAGAATAACAAAATTATTTTTTGATGTACAATTTTTTTTTTTATAAAGAACAGCAGGAATATCAGGACAAGTGAATAATAAAGTGGCCATTTCAGTGTGAGCCATTCAGAACCACAGTTCTGGGCACCATGGCAACCTCAGCACACACAGTACATAAAACCACAGGAAGCAGACTTCTCAGCGCTGTATCAAGACAGAAATGCCGCTTTTTTCTCTGAAGTGGTGATAATTTGTCCCTTGAAAGGATTAAAATCTATTACAGAATCCTTTAACTGCAATTTAGGGGGCTTTCAAGCACCTTCGGGTTGTTTTTTAAGAAATTTGTTGTATTTCCTTTGGCATTTTACAGAAAATAAAATGGCTCAGTACTAAGTCTCCTGCTGGGCTTTTCTGTAAATAGATTCCTAGAACTGAGAGGAAACTTTGCGTACAGCACCTTGTAAAAGTATTGTCCCCCTTTCCGATGATGTCTCATTTTGTTGAATTAATAAGATATACACATTTGTATACATATTTCTAATTACATTGTGAAGTCTCTCAAATAGGCAAAAGAAGAAAAATTCCAGCAAAAGCAAAAAAAACTAAAATATGTTGATTTATAAGTATGAACATGAAACAAAAAAGAAAATTTCTATTTCCTTGTCAGCTGTTTTTTGAGAATTAAATTAGACTTATTTTTTAAAGTATTTGCTTCTGATAAATTTTAGCTTGTTGGTTAATTGAGCAAAACGTTTAGTCTCTTGACTAGAGGAAACTGGTCACCAACAACATCTAATGCCCATAAAAAGTGTTCAACCGGAACATCAAGTTTTGATTACAAATATCCAACTACAAAAATGTATACAGTATGTAATTTGTAATTCAACAAAATAGGAATTCATTGGAAAGGGGAAAATACATTTTTACAAGGCACTGCATCTATTGTTACTCTACATGCTTCTTTAATTTCACACAGATTCATTCATCATAGACAAGACTTCCATAACAACTTAGGATAAAGTAAAAAAAAATGGAACCTGAGGTGCAGTAACTTATGGGTGGTTTGCCAGCTGTCTTGTGACTGAGCAGCAGATGACACAATATCAGCCCTTGAGTTTAGAGAGCTCTGAATGACAGCTGCTGAGTAGATTTCACTTAGCTTCTCTGCTTGGTGGGCTGATCCTGTAAAGGACTATACCTCCAGCTGTACACGTTGCTCCAGGTTCTTGTAGGTCTTTTGAAGCAGCTCCTTGGTTCCCAGCACTCCGTACCACATCATGTTCTTCGTGCGACTGCTGTGAAGAACAGTAGAGCACAGCGCAGCTTGCTGAGAAACATCTCTTACTGAATTACAGCTTCTCAAAATGAGGCAACCAGCATGACAGGACATGACGTTGAAAAGCTGTCGTAAGTTCCCAGATGTAGCCAGCATTATTTTAACATACTTGTTCGCCTGCTGGTACATTGAGGCGGTGTGAATTAAAATTTTAAAACGATCCACACATGTGCCATGTTTCTGTCTGAACCAGAAATCGATTGGCAAATGACATGCCAATGTTGTATAAGAGTAGTAACACTGTGATATTTACATCAAGGCCAGCTGCATGTATATACACCATTATGGTGCCCAAGGAGCCCATCAGATATACTCTTACCTGCATTTTTTTGGATGCTCCTCCCTTTTGTTGTTGAATTCCAATGAAATTTTGGCATCCAGCCCAATTCCAAAGTAGTTGTTCATGACACATTTTTCAGTGCATTGCCTAGAACCAGAGATATGCCTGAATATACTGTGCTGTTCTGTGATGTCAAAGATGATACATACAAGATAGATGTTCTTAGTCTATAGTGTCATCAGAGCATTCTAATTATCGATAGAATATACACAGAAATGACTGATACTGTATATATACAATGGAATCAGAATAAACTCTATCTGTACATATTTTCTGAAACCTATTCAAATTGAATCAGAGCATTTACTTGCATAAATGAGTTTCTGATTTAGGGCTCCATAACTAGTTATTTCAGGCCTCTTCACTGCCTCATAATTATGACTTGATATAGTCGGTTTGCAATTTTGCTTTAGTTAAAGTCAAATGCATCAAATTCTATTACAAGTAGGAGCTCCAATTTCAGTTATAAAATGTAAATTGTTGCTTTTTGCCATGTACAGGATATCTACAGTACTCTTGTTAAAATACTGTATCTGAATATGGCTGGCTAGACAAGAAAAGCTTTCCTATATAGTGTAACCAGATGTTTTCAAAAGCTCTTCAAGCATAACTTTTTACCACACCTAGAATGTTTCAATTGTATTTATTTCTCAGGCAGAAAGCAAAGCAAGAATTTCCATTTGGTGTTGTGTTCCACTGTGTTCTGTTGTTTATTTATAACTGCCTGTGAACAAATGAAAGACCTAAACAGAATTCCGTTGTTCTGATGAAGGTTTGAAATCAATTAGGAACAATATATAAAATCTCCCACTGTGGTGAGAACTGTCTTTGGAACTTTTCCAGACCCGAGGATCACCTGCCTCCAGTGTCTAGCTGTTTCAGGTTAATACAGGTCTGTCTGAATGGGAGAATTCTGTTGCTTCACAGCTCCTATTCTTACATGGAGTTTGGGTCCTCAGTGAAATTATCACAGCTAAAGCTTTCTGACTTTTCCAGGAAGATGGAAGACGTGGTCGAAGACACCGTTCCCCGGCCTGTGGGAACAGAATAATAGAGTGTTTGCTCAGTGAAAGATGTAATGTTGAAGTTGTGCATGGACACAGAACCACTCACTGGAAACTCCATGAAGACTTCTCCCTATTAAACATTTTGAATAGTTTGGTTTGTTTGCTCTCTCAGGGTTCAGGTTCTGGATTATTTAAAAATGGCATTAAATAAGTGATAATTGCATTTATTCATGCTAAAGAAGCTCAAAGCTCTTTGCATAAATTCTACACATATACTGTAGGTGGGGCCCCACTTCACCCACCATCTGCAGATGCATCCACAGCATCCATTCTGCTTCAGCAGCCCCACTACACTGTAAATTACAAAGTGCATTAACAGCAGGAGGGCTGACGTAGCCCAGATTGTACAAACCCAAAGTGGAATTCAGAGGGGACAACAGTTTTATCACCCCTGCTCAATCCAAAACTACTTTGAAGTTTTCATGATCAACCACTTAGGGAGTCTATTTAATATCTCATCCAAAATAAGAGCTAAATGTTCTTAGTCAGCATACTGGAGCACTGCAAGTTTTGGTTGAGGGGGTAATGCAGATATTACTTCCCAGAGTGGCATTTAGACAGGACAGTGGGGTTTAATACCTCCACATTTACAAACGGCGCCATAGGATGTTTAATGACCAAGTGGTGTTGGCTCAGCCTTGGTTTCACGTTTCATTCCAAACAACATTACCTCCTAGACCACAGTGATCTTGGTCATCATACTATTGGATTGGATACAATTAGCTACGGGGAGGGACGCAACCTGCTGATTTATGAACATCACTTACAGCAGCTGCCTGGGTTTCTTGAGATGGTCTCCTATCCCAGCAAATGGCCAGGTCCAGCCTTGCTTATTTTCTGAGATCTGCAAGGACCAGGCTACAAGGTCCTAACATCACTTCCAGACTGGAAACCGCCATGCTTCCACTCAACAACATGAAGATAGTTTTTGGAGTACCTATAGCATACATACTACCCCATTGCACACTAAGTATACTGTAGATAATATCTTTGCTGGAGCAGGTAGAGACAGTATGTGAGGCTGTTCTTGGACTTGGGTTGAAGACAGATTGTTAGGATATGACAGAGGTTTCTGTTTGAAGCAATGCTGTATTTAAGAATTAGGATAGAAATAATGTTAGCATGAGCAATGTAAACTTTTACTGTATGCATATATGAAGCCACTTGAAATTAGTAAATGAAGTGAAGTACAAGCTATCCTTACGCTGCATATCAGTCTCTTTCAGATCCTCGCTATTCTCTCTCTTCATTGAGGAGGAGGAAGACATCCTGTAGACCTGAGTGTGCTTGTTCTGCTCATCCACCACTGAGGAAGAGAAGAGAGAAGAGCACAGAGATTCTGTAAAAGCACACACTGTATTCTTGCCAGGAGGGCTCTCCAGGACGAGAATGAGAAATAGCTTCTTCACCCTCTCAGGGACACTAATTGTCTTCATAAATACTGTAGCAGTAAGAACCACTTCAGAGATGAAACAGCCAGGATGGTACAACAGTTTATTTACTTTTATTTATTTCAGTTTAATGGTATCTCTTAGAAATTAAGCAGAAACTGCCTTTTCAAGAAAAAAAAACACACAGATATTTGTTGTTGTGTATTCAATCAACTGAGGACAAGCTCAACTCTTGTCTCGGATCACCTCATCATTAAGTGACTTCTGAGTCCCCAGGCAGCTGTACTCTACTGCACACCTACAGTAGGCAATACCTGCCAACTGCTATTACCTGAGCATGTCTGGCTCATTACCAAAGCTTAACCTTATTATTTTATTTTGCTTATGAAAAGATCAACACATGAAGCCAATTTCCTTGTGTCGGCTTATTCTTTTAGAGATTTTTACAACAGGACAGGTTGTGCTAAGACAGTAACTATGGAGCCAAAAGCAGCTAGGAGGCACTGTTAATCAAGGATGCTATTTCACTTAACATTGGTTGCTCTTGCCCATGCAACCACTAAGTATATATATATAAAACCCACTAGGTATATATTAACTATAACCTACTTATGTTCTGAACTGTGAGCTATAGCCTACTTGAAACCCCTTCATTGGTGAGTAATTTCAACCATATAAGATAAGATCACTTTATTAGCCATATACAATTTCTTGCATTAGGAATTGGTCTTTTTCTTGCTTGCTCTCCATGAGACACACAGACACACAGACAAGGAGAGAAGCTTGGGGTCAGAGCGCAGGGTCAGCCATTGTACAGAGCCCCTGGAGCAGTTGGGGTTAAGGGCCTTGCTAAGGAGCCCAACGGAGTAGGATTCTTCTGCGGCCACAGGATTTGAACTGGCAACCTTCCAGCCACAGGCACAGATCCTTAGGTGATAAGGTTATTATAATGTTTCTCTGAATGCTGTGCAAGTGTTTGTAAGTGAATGCTTATATATATTAATGGAAAATAGAATATACCCTTTTCTGCTTGTTCAATGATCTGCCGGAGTGCTTTCTTCAGGCTGTTGGCTCTCAACATCAGCTGGTCCTTGGACTTGAAAGCCCTAGGAATGGGCTCTTCTGTGTTACCACTTTCTCCTGGCAGGACCTGTGGGAGGGGCAGGAGGGATCCAGCGGGCACTATCTCTGCCTCGGACTCCTCACTCAGCGCTTTTACCAGTGAATCCAGCTTCTCATTCAACAGCGCACACTGCAGGGGAAACAGTAAACACATTTATTCTGACTCTGAGTGGAGAATTGATAAAAATCTTCTATCCCAATATTTTTACAGATTAATTAGTCAATTTTTTGTACTGAACTGTTCACTCAGAAGACCTTTTATCCTGGTATGGGTTTGTTAGATTTAGAGTGCTGAACTAGAAAGGAACAAGTAGAGTTTAATTGAACTCAATTAAAAAGAAGTAGTGAGATGCACAGTAATGAACAAGGCTTCAACTAGAAAGTATTGTCACACATGAGAAAAGATCCACAGCCAAAACACTTTGCAATTTATTAACAATGTTTCTTTTACAGTTCAGGGTGGAATTAACCTCTACTTTTTGTATGTCATTTATGGTGAACAAATCTTAAAGGAATTCTCCTCAGTGTTGTAATCTGTCAAGAGGTAGCTTTTTTCAAAATACTATTAACATAAGACATGTTACAAATCAGAATAAGTCTTTTGGCTTTTTCAGCTGGTTTGATAGACACAAGCTAACTGATCCAATAATCTAGCTGATCCAGGCATTCCTGAAGGAAGCCTGAGTATCAGCTTTAACAATATAGTTGAGTCGTTTGTTCCATACTCCCACAATCCTTTGGGTAAAAAAGTACTTCCTGTTCTCAGTTTTAAATGTATTCCATATAGATTTTACTTGTGTTCTTCGGTTCATTTTTCACTGTTCATTCTGAGGAAGTATTCTTGGTTGACTTTGTCAATGCTTGGATAGTTTTGAATAATTTTATTAGTATTTTTCAGTTTTATCAAGTCCCCTTTAAAGCCTTTTCTGTTCAGCAATACAAAGGTTCAGTTCTGTCAGTCTGTCAGTGGAGGACATTCTTAATGTATGTTTGTTCTCTTCTGGACTGATTCCAGTTCAGCTATGTATTTTCTACAATATAGTAATAAAAATTGATTATATAACTGTATAATTTTAACATAACATCTCTTGATTTCAATTCTACACATCTAACTACACATCTTATACAGTCCTCGCCTTTTTGTTTGTCTTTTTATTGCTTCTGCACAATGTCTAAAAGATGTAAACAATGTATAAATATAAATACCTTATTCTTTTTTAATAAACAGCCTCTTCCATCTCAGTAATTATGGGTTTTACAGTTCATATTTTTACTACCTGCATGCAAAAACCTGTGCTTGTCAACATCAAAAATTATCTTCCAAATGACGGCACAGTTTCTAAGTCTTTTAGAATTTCATTTGCTGCTTCTATAGTTTTTTTATCCTTCTAGTTGTGTATCATCTGTAAACTTGACTAGTGTACACATTTTAGCTGAATCTAGGTCATTGGCATGAATTCAGAAGAATGCTGGTCCTGGCAAATATGCTCCAATTTGAGCATTCATCCCGTATCTATTTTCTCTGGGTTTGACCTTGCAAACTCAATTCCCAAATGCATTTCCCTGTAATTCGAGAATGATTTTTTTATGTAAAACATAACTAAATTAACAATGCTAAATTTAATACACTGAATTAAACTAATTTTGTTGAATGTGTATCTTCATGGAGATGGCAACAAGACCAACAGAGAATACCATCTACACCCATGATAAGACCAAGACAATTATATAGAAATACAGTAATAATGTTCAATAGAAAATGATTCTAATTTCCAAGCTTGCCTCTGCATAAACTTATTTGAATCATGTACTAGTAGTATTGCTCTGTTATCCACAGTTCCATTGTCTTGTGCTTTAGCTCTTCCACAAGGTGGATATTTCAATACGCTTAGTTATTTCAAGTTGATGGTTTTTTCACAGCTGCTGCTGTTTCTCACCTTTTTTGCCATCGCATCGGCCTCTCCCTTGTTCTCTGTGGCTTTTTCATATGCCTTACCCACTTCGGACACAAAGTCGTTCACTGTGCCACACAAGAACCTGAAGAACGACACCCAGCACACACAAAGTGAATGTGCTGCTCTTTCTAATTGATATGCCAAAGAAAACAATCAAACAGTTCACAAGCGATTCTTTAAAATGCATCAGTCAAAAAAATCAGTAAAAAGAAAAATCTTTTGAAAAAGTAAGTTCTAAATAATGTACTTATAACCCACCAGCAGTCAATTGCCACTTCATGTGACCCAGTATAACATTTAGGAACAATTGGCTATTAATTATGTAATGGAATGAATTGTCATCTATGCAAGAAATAATGAATTGCTTGACCCATTCAATGGGACAGGCTAAAAGCCTGAGATTTGAGTGCCTGAGTTGCAAACATTTTATTGTTGATTTGTTCATACACGTAAAATTTAACTAAACAGTTGATATGTGTAAACATGATAAATGGCACTCAATGCACATCTCACGATCCCTGATCTGCAGAAAGAGGGAATTTAAAAGACTTACTTTGCTGAGGAAATGACGTCAGAGTGTTTGTCTGAGTCCAGGATCTTTGTCAGGTGGGTAGCCACAGAGTCAGCATAGTGAGTCATCTGCGCCTGAGTCAGAAACAGTTTGCATGTAATTCTCTCTGAACTCCAGCAGTTTATGTGCAGCATTCAAATACAGACACACAACAGTCCTGTCAGTGCTTGAGTGTGCACAGCGGCCCCGTATCTGGGTGTGCACAGCAGCCCTGTCACGGTCTCAGTGTGCTCACCAGTCCTGTCAGTGTCTAAGTGTGCACAGTGGTCCTGTCAGTGTCTGAGTATGCACTGAGTATAATTTAAATAATTATTTTTCCTTATTGTTACCAACGGTTGACTTATAGTCACCCTTCAGTCACAGTATTGTCACCCTTCAAATCCTACAACAGCATTTACTAGTTTATTAAGAGATATCAGATTTAACACTGATATCTAGTATATTCAGTTCTGATTCTGATATAAATTTATTGAAAGTCACATATCCTCTCATGGCAACTAGATTTTGAGCAGCATTACTTTTAAAATCAAACGCTAAAACAATGACTGTTCTGTGATACTTGGAGAAACATTGGTTACTGAGCCATCAGCAGGTGTATTTGCCACACTCTTTTTCACTAATTATATGACCTCCTGAGACCATTGCCTTTACTGCAGTATTACCCAGCACCTTTGGAGATTATGGTGTTTCTGCTGACTTTCTGACTCTGTGTTTCTACCTGAAGAGGCGAATCATAGTTCTCCTCTTTAATGGATGGAGAGGACTGTTTCATGGGAACTTCATATGTGAGGATGCTCCACCTGCAAGGAAACAGTTATTAAAACAATCAAAGGAAGCAGACTCTAACAGCAGCACTATTCCTAGAGTACAGTCTACAGTGGGTGATCCATGTTTAAGGCATCAGTCCTTACTTAGGATTCTATTCCAAAAACGTTCCGTAGACCAAATGCAGTTGCTATCCGTGAGTGTGTGATTGTTTTCTGGAAGCTTTGCAGAAATAATATTTTGTGGGTTACGTAAAGATAAAAAACCTGTTTTAAACCTTTTTTGATAACCCAGTCAGACATTTAATTGCATTGGATATTCTTCAGGTCATGAAGTTTAATTAAATTTTTTCTACAATTATTGAAGCTAAAATACATTCAGATTCTGGACTACACAAATGTCAAATTGTTGTGCACAAAACGTCAATTAGAACCACTGCAATTGGTATTGTAAAAGCACAAATCAGTATACCTAAAGTGAGGTAGCAGATAAAATGATACAACCGTTTAATTCAGATCACATGCATATCCCCAACATATATTCTTGAGGAACAATTTTACAGTTCGCTGCTAAGGGCTTTAGTATAAAAGGTGGAGAAGGTTCTGTTACAGATGAATAAACTACACTGGCCTGTTGGCTGAGATATAGTCAAAGATTCACTCCTGGTCTTGAAGCAACAGCGCTGTAGGTTTAGTAAGAAAGATCAGAGATTCAAATAGTTCAATATGATCAATTTACCAATATATCTATCTAAAAAATTGATAATTGATTCAGCACCTCTAGTTGTTATTTAATAGATACAGGACCCAAAGCCTTAGACTTCTGCAGCCTTTTTTACAGGTATGAACCTGTCTGTTTGCACAGGGCAATTCTTCAAAAAAGAAACCATCTCCCGATACCTGTCCAGCATTTTCGTAGTGGCTCGTTCCAGCTTCTCTAGAATCTGCAGGAGCTGGGCGTCATCGTCACACAGTCCCCCCCAGCCCAGGACGCGTGCCAGATCGTTGCCTGTACCCAGTGGCAGCACTCCCAGCTGGCACTTCAACACACAGACAAGAAAGAGAAAGCATGGTGGGCACCAGTCGCACTGTGGACGATATAACTCACTGATGTCCACAACCAACTGTGACCTTCACAGAGCCCTACAGTAATCTCCTTCTGGTACAAGTACCTTCTCTAGAACAGAAAAAAAAAATCTGTGGAATATTAAAGACTATGAAACACTGTCTCTCAAATCAATTTCTGGGCAAATCATTTTTATCTCAAATTGCTTTCTCTGTACTCTTTGTGACGAAGGGCTGTTGCAACCCAGTGTTTCATGAACGCTGGTGAAGTCTTTCATAAACGCTCATTGTTTGCTTTTCATTCCAGAAAAGATAAGGTCTTTTGTTTATGTATCTATCTTAAGATATTATGGTAAATAGGCATTGTTGATTTATGTATTAGCTATTGAATTTAGGCATAACATAAGCTCCAGCTGCCCCTCGACCCTGAATTGGAAGAAATGTTTACAAAATGGATGGATTTATGTACAGTATTACCGGTTGAAGACCCAGAGTGTTGTCCTTGTCTCCAGTCTGTTCCACCATTTTGTGTGGATTTTCAGCCCCTGCCTAAACTCTGGTTTAAATTCAGGCTAACCTGTCCATCAAGAGGATGCAGGTGCAGTTTGGGGTATTTAATCTAGTGTAGTAAATTAATACTAGTGGTGTAGCAACTTTCTTTAGTCCTGATTTTTATGGTGTAACCTTGTTTTTGTTGTCACAGAGCCAAACTATGGAACCATAGGTCTATTTTTGAAGAATACCAGTATGAAACTTCCTTAATGAAACTGCAGTTTGTTATTTTGTTGAATGTTTGTCGCTCTCTTTTGAACTTTGAACTACACAAGAACACTACCACTAAATGGACACTTTTTCATCTGGCCTATATTTTTATGACTTCTGTAGCCACCCCTGGACTTACTGCCAGGTAGTTTAGTCACATTTGCAGAGTATCAGGGATGGCAACTAAGCATGTTAATGGACGCAAATCCATTTTAGGTGAATGGAACTTTCTGCCTGACACAAAATTCAAGTACTGCATAATCTCATTCAGAAAAAAAACAGATTCATAATAAAAAGTTAAAGCTTTCAAACTAAGGCTTTTTCTTATCTGCAGGGACATTATTTTCAAGCTGTATTTGGGAACATGTTGTATCATAGCCTAAGATAAACTTCAGATAATCTGTTTGAACCGTCAGCAGGAACAGCTAACTGTTAGCTAACAGTGTTCTTAAGACACGTGAACAGGTCGCCTCTTGGAGAATCTTGTTGCCAATGAAAACAGTTACTAGTTGTGCGGTGGCCGGGAAAAGTATGATCAACACACACACAGAATTCTAGTTCCTCCCCTGCCTTACCTGCTTGTGCAGCCCCAGTTTGTCCAACTCTGAGAGCACCCAGCCCACACTGCCATCCCCCCCGCACACCAAGATACGGAAAGTAACAAACTTCTGAAAAAGGCGCAGCCTAGGAAAAAGAAATGAGAATAAAGTCAGGTGCATCTTAAACACAAGCTTACTTCTTCATGAAGACTTCTGCAATTCTACATTTGTTGGATCTTTGGTCACAGAAGCTTTCTTGGACGTGTTTGTGGTGCTTTAGAACGATGGTAGTTTTAGTGTCCAGGTGTAGAACATCTTCTCGGACAGCTTTTACAGCTTTGCACATCTCCACCACCTACCTTAAACACACACTACTAGATATTAAGCCCATCACAATGAAATACATGTTCTTGGTGCGCAGATAAGCTCAGTCTATAGCACATGCTATTCAATTAGCCTGCAACATTGATACACATGCTATTTTATTAGTATTATGTCTTTATTCACGTCATCAACACGGCTGGGTAGATTATTTCATATTCCCACTACCCTTTGTGTAAAGAAGTGCCTTCTGAAATTAAACTGAAAATCTGGACAGAATCAGGAATGCTGCCTGTGCCAAGTTGAACAACTGGTAATGCTAACTGATAACATGGCTCTGGGTATGATGAGTCAAAGACAGCTTCAGCTCTTCCAGGCATTGGAAATCCTCCCATGCTAAGGCCATCTGTGCAGATGTGATAAGACTACATCTGAAGGAGTGGAGAACCAATTGGCTTGGGGCACACATCTGCCAAGACATTCAGAAATTTAGAATGGAAAGGTGAAAAATTCAAAGAGAGATTGCGAGGGAGAGACATGGAATAATGTGTTTTTTCTGAGGGAAACATAAAAGGACCAGGTAATTAAAATAAATCTGAACTTTATACCAGACATGGAGCTCTTTTGTTTTAATGATAAAAGTTTTTTCCGTGTAGTTCAGGTTTTTTCACATAGCTTTTATAATAAACATGTATAGTAATTTCATCCTTGCATTTAAACTGGTGATAATAGCAAAGCATAGTCGTTTTACAGTAGTAAAAGTCGTATAAAAGCAAATAAACGGAAAATTAAAAATAAAATACTTTTACTATCTCTTTCTTCAGTTTCTTTTTTAGACTTGATTTTCTTTTTACGTTCACCACTTGCACCACTCCCGCTGATTGAATGAAATTAAGCAAGCCTAGACGCCAATCTAGGAGCCCCACTCACCCAAGCTGCGGACCCCCGTTCATGAGGTCAAAGACCTGCGCGGGATTCAGCAGCTGCTTGAACCTGCGCAGGAACTTAACGCCCTGGTTGTCTCCACTCTTGGAATTGACCAGCACCAGCAGAGGACTGGAGCACGAAGGTGAGGTGGCTTTCCAGAACCCTGCCAGCAAACCAGAACAGAACTACATTAACAACTGGGTTCTTATTCAATGCACATTTACGATTCACTATTACCCATTCTGTACATTCCTGGTTGGATTATTTTCTAACATGAAAGAAATGTGTAAGACAGGCAATTCGATTGATCCTTTGGATTTTTAATCATTAGCTTCGTCCTTTCCCCTGAGGGATCACATATTAAGATAAGATCACTTTATTAGCCATATACAATTTCTTACATTAGGAATTTGTCAATGGTTTGCCCCTGGATATATGGATGTCATTCTGAATGGAGTACCTGGAGCTCATGCCAACATATGGGTTACTGTTCATTTCCTAATGGAAGAGAATGACTGTTTTCCAAAAACATTTTAATTTGCAAGTATGCTTAAGAAGCAATGCAATTTGAGCAATATTGATTAATGTCACTGCTGGAACAGAGCCCCAGTTTCTGTCTCCAAATTAATGCGCTCAACCCATTTGTAATTAATTTTGCAAATTTATCACTGTACTAATCCTGAGATTTGTTTCCGCCTTTTTTCAAGTCAATTGCTTTTATGAAAATCCAATAGCATTTTTGAATCATAAATATTGCAGATGACAGATTTATTAGCACTGAACAGCCTTGACTCATAAAAGGCAGGGTATCTCCTTGTTCAACACACATCTTCCACCTTCCTCTTAGTTAAAGGTCTTTACGTTCATTTTTAGTTGTATGCTCACAAAATTGAGAAAATCTTGAAATCTAATAATGTTCATTGAGGAACTGTGAGCTAAACTGTTATTAAATCTTCAAGGACTAATCTACTATATCAGCATAACATGGTGGACTACAAGTTGGAAGGAGTAAAGGTCTTTGCAACTACTTCATAAAATTCATGGATGTAAAAATGAGTTAACCTGCTCAGAAGTGACAGTTCTAAACTTTCTAAATTCTCTCTCTCTGCATGCTGCTTTTCTACTCGAAAGCCAGAGCTGTACCAAACTGTGGCTTGCTGGAGAGTCAGAGAGAATGCATCTGGGAGATGACTCTGCAGTGCTGAGCTGGCAGAAGACGTTGCAGTGAAAACACAGCATATCAATTATTGACTGAAGCCTCCTCTGCTCTCTTCTCTGATTGAAAAAGGCAGGTTGCTGTGGCGACTTGTGAAATTTCCCATTACTCACCATCAGAGTCAATACTGTTGAGGGCTGTAGGAGGGATGATGGACACTTTGCACTGCCCTAGAGGGCACCTCTTTCCAATCTGCTCCTTACAGCTGTTATGGACCTGCGAAAATAACCCAGAAGAACACCTGTGATGAATTTAATTTGGAGGAAATGTAAATATAGCCCCTACCCTGAGCTGAGAAACAGACCATCCTATTGATTGTCGTCCCAATTTAAAAACATATTCACGAACAACAAATCTGGGCTCCAGATTGTCAAATTTATCTTTATGTATGTTTAGGATTATTTTTGGTGCCTATTACTTGCCCGAGACAGTCCGATTTAGAAAGACGTTGTCCATATGTTCAGGTTCTCCAGCATCTGAGAGGTCACTGCTGGTCTGCAGCTACAGCAGCAATTAACCAAGTGACAATTTGCAGTCTATTTAAGTAATTCTGGAGAGTCATAGTCTTTTTCCTTGGAGCGGAAATGGGAGATGTATCCTAATTCTTCCTAATTCTTCTCGCTGTGCCAGATCCACTGGAAATGAAAATCCAAAAAATCTTTAAGACTCAGCCCATGGCAGGAATCCCTTTGTCCTTATCGGGAGAAAGAAGAAGTGCAGACAACTTCCTTTGCCCAAACTGCCCATTGAGCCATTTGCCTTTCAATGTACCACACTGACATATGAGGAGATTCACTACCAGTTGGAAGAGCAATTTCCTTGCACTTGATGTCATGTGCACTGGAAAGTCACTGGAGATATTGCTCGAGACACTTTTTTACTTGGAGCTAAGAGAACCTTGAGCAATTAATTGCAGCCCTTGCCCTGCAGAAACAGAACTAACTTGAGAAATCCCATTCACAATCAGTCAGTCACATGACATCAACCTCAATTAATCAATCGTGAGCTTATGGGTACTTGCAGGCTTGTACTGACATCATCTTTACTGGATGAGCCACCCAGAGATCTAGGTCATCATTTTTTAACAACTAAGTATTTTTTTGCTTTTTAATTAATTCTAGAAAAGCAGTATATTTGAAGAAAAACATTATATCTGAGTAAAGTGGCAATTAAATATAAAACATCCAGAAGAAGCTACAGAAGAGTTTGTTTTGTGTTCTTGTTCATCAGTGGTGGAAGGTGAAGGTGACTCACAATAGCTTTGCACCACAGACACCTCCAGTCCTGCAGTCTGCGCACACTGCCACAGTTCCTGTCACACACCACACACTTGGCACTCACTGGCAGGTTTCCCTCTAGCCACTGGTGAGGCATTGCCACCTGAGAAAAAATGAGACACAACAGTTCATCGACACCTGGGTGTTTCCTTTCGTGTCAAGTTTTGAGAATACTCTTCTTGTGAAAGAGGAAACAGGACTAAAGAGCTGAGTGTGAGGCTCGGCATATACTGTAGGCCTACCTCTAAATTCTGCCTGGAGGGGTGCAACTGACTGTGCCCAGACTCCATATTCTGAAGTTATACCTTAGGCTACTCCGTTTGCAGTAGTTCTTTTACAATGTTGGTGTACGAACATGAGAAAAGAGGTTGAGAAATGAAAGAAACTACTCAGATCATCGAGTTCATTTAGCTGCTAGTACCTTATCGATCTGCAGAAATCAGATTAATTGTGTCTTGAAGGAGGCTGTTATATAAGCTTCAGCAATACGGTAGTGTAGCTTGCTCTAGATGACTGGAGTGTGCTGCTTATGTCCTTAAGGTTTTGTTACATGTTGACTCTTAATAGTTTGAATATGTGAGTCAGGTGCCCTCACAATCTTCTTCTTTGTTCCTGACTAAACAGGTTCATTTTCTTCAGCCTGTCAGATGTTTTAGATATTCTTTTAAGCCTAGACATGTGTCTGTTTACTATTCCTTGCACTGATTTCAGAGCAGCTCTATCTTATGTGTGGTGTGGGGATACATTCATTATACATTCATTCTTTCTTTTCATTCTATTTGTTTTTTTATTCATGCTCCCTAAAGGTGTCTAGAGAAGCAAAATGAATTTTCACCATAAGCCATAATTTTCATTCTTTTTCACAAGTGCCATCTTCAAGATCAGTTTTACCAATTTTTATGTAGTAATAGTTCATGTTTTTGCTACCTGCACATAATAACTATTGGCATGTCTACATTAATTGTATTTTCCTAGTCTTGCCTTTTGTCAAAAGGTTTTGAGCTTCTTTAGTGTCACTTTCTGGTACAGTATGAAACTTCCTGGTATGTTCATGTGTTGGAAGTTGGAAGGCATGGCGATAATAAAAAATCATATATATCATATACTGTTTTATAAGGTACAGAAGAATTTCTCTGAATCCTCTCTATAAACACAAGTGAAGAAACTGTATGCCTTCCAGGATCAGCGTGAATCTTCTTTTATTGGAAAGGAGAGCAAGACACTCACTTGTCTTACTTTTGTAGTGTTTGGAAATCACAGTCTGCCGTTTGCCCATTTCTCAATAGTTCTAGTCCTCTACAAAAATCACTGATAATCCTAAAACATCTAATTTATATACAGAAAGAACAGTATTCTTTAATGTGAAGTATGGAATGGCATGACATTAGATAAGATTATAAAATGGTTTTCTTCAAAGAAGCAATTTGCATTAATACAACACTTAGTCTATGTCATTATGGAATGCTGGGTGTCTGAATCACACTGTGAAATGAACATACTGTGGTCAGCCTGATTCATTTTGATACAAACTAAAATTTGTTCAGAAGAAGCTTGAAAAAGATCAAACATCAGTTCCCTTAAGCTGGATGCAAAGAAAGTTCTTCCTTACTGTCTGTAGATGTTTCAAATTTAGCTTTAACATGTGATAAGACATATATGTAACACTTTTTCTATTAAGTTAGTGCTCCAAGGATACAAATTGTTGTGAAAAGATTGTGTTTGTGTTACACCTGAGAAATTCGTAATTCAAAGCTGCTGGCCATTTTGAGATCTTGCATTGGTAATGTAATCTTGTAACTAAGTGAATTGTGCCTGTTGACAGACAAGTTCCTTCCCAAGTTTGGTATACCAAGCCTGCAAATTACATTTGCTTCATACCTTTACTGAAAGGCCTGTGTTTACTTACCCCATCCTCATCTTCAATAATATCATTGCCTATGGAGGCTAATGTGGTCCATTTACAGTTGTTCGTTGATCTAACTGCACAGCGTTTGTGGGCTTTGAATTTACACACTGGAGGCAAACAAAAAGAAGAAATTAGGCTAGTAACCATAGATGTTGCAAATTACACATTATAAAAAAACAAATAGACACTCAATCTTAGAAATTCTACTCAATTCTATTAAGAAAAGTCATAAAGTCAAGACAAATGTAAAATAGAAAGATGAAATATCTGATTTTCAATAGTTCTCCTAACAGTATTGTAATCTGCTGGTGGTTATGATTTAATGCAATGGCAATATTCTCATTCTCAAAAATAATCTCACCAATGCGTAAGTTAACACGTTTCCCCTCAGCATTATGAGTTCTGTAACTGAATACATTTCTGCTTGTGCTTTGCTTTGTTGACCTTTGTAGCCTTTCTGACCTATGGTATGCCAACATGATAATTGGAGAAACGGTGAGATATTGGAAACGAGCGCAGCAGTGTTTTATGTGTTTGAGTCAAATAGCTCACTACATGTTGTGATGTTGGATGCTGTGTCATCTGGTCCATGGAGGAGAGAATACCTTCACAGGACAGTCCATGTGAAGTGACCCCTGAGAGGGCATCCCGACACACGTTGCAGAAGGTGGGCCGGGCGTGGGAGCAGGCGTACCAGTTGTGCATCCCAGAGAAGTGCTCCATGTTGAACTGGCTGGCCTGTGGAGAAAACATGTCTGTGTTAGTTGAGTAAGATGGCTCCTTGCCCTAATGACGGTTGACTACAACCAGTCTGCACAGAATGTTCCCTCTATGGTTTATTATTGCACTTTATGATTCTTTACAGATTTTACCCAGCTATAACAGTCATTAATATGCACTTCACAGAAGTAAAAGTGATATGACAGTCTTGAAGGAGAAAACGATTCCTCTCTCCATCCGTTGTTTCTTTTCCAAATATTCAAGTCAAATATTCTGACTTTTCTTTAGTCAAATATCCCAGTGGTCCTTCAGTTTCTGTTTTAAAACTCGACAATTTTATAATTCAATACGATCCAAGGATGAGATTCACAATCAGTGCTTGTGTGCTGTTATTTACTGGACTTTTTAATGAAAAAAGACATAACAATAATACAAAGACAGATCTACAAAAGTATTGTAGATCATTATGTATCTTTATATGAAACAGTGTTTGACCTTCAAGTGAAAGTTCTTGGCAAGGGTCGTTCTCTTTCCTAATCCATTCTTCCTTTTCACTGAGACTCCTTCCCAGTTGAGTTCAGCCCTTAACATGTCCGATATCACAGAAATACAGTGATTTGTCTCACCTCGTAACTTTCCCACTTCTGCACAGATTTAAGAGCACCAATCCAGTCCTCCATTTCCTTCCTGTTTTCAGCACATAGGATCAGCTTTCGAAATGGGGTGATTACCTGTCAGAAGGATGAAGAGAAATAAATGAGAGACCTGAAGGCCTATAGACGCTCATTACTAAAATAGACTAGGATAGTGCTATTTCGAATCTATATTGTTTACGTACCGTGAAGCTGTTATTAATGTTCTTTGTACTTGTTTCTGCAACGCTGGCATCTGACAGGTCAACTTCATCAAATATTAGAGACTGAAATAAGAGCAAAATGATAAAGAAAGAGTGATTAATATAGTATCCATTTATCACAGGCCTGAGACAATAGGCAAGTGTAAATTATATTTCTCTAAGAAGATCATACACCATTTCATTGAGTCTAATGATGTCTGGGAATGTCTTCAATGAACCATTGCATTACAGTAGTTCATATATACAGGATCCCTCATAACTATTCTTCCATCAACATCCTTTTAGAAACAGGTGTAGATTTGGAGAACGTAGAATGAAAGAAGCATTAAAAAGTTTTGTTATATATACAAACACTAATAAACTAATAAAAGAAAGAGGATACACACTTAAAGGGTAAATCAAAGAGTAAAAAAGTAAAAAAATATATTATTGCTTCCAAAGGTTATTTATTCCCACAACTAAAATTTCAGAGAGTAGCCATTCAGGATATTTAATGTATTTGAATTGAGAACTGGTTAATTGATAGAAAAAGTACAGACAAGCTTCAATTGTTGTGACATAATTAGTGGAGTTCCATAGGGATCTGTATTAGGATTACTCGTTTGACTAAAAGTGAAGATCCAAATTGTGGTAGTTACTAAATTTTTCCCAACAAAATAAAATAAAGGCGTTGAATAACCTTCTCTTATTTATAAATCTTTTCATATTTTTACCATACTGTATATATCAGACTTTTTATAAATACAATGGCAAAAAATATTTTGTACATATAACAAAATTATATTTAATTAATCATTTCAGGAAATTAGAGAAATACTTAAATCAGTACCTTTGAATCTTTGGCATAATAGAGAGTTCTTCCTCTCAGTTTGAAATATCTCTTCTTCCATCTCTGGAAGGAACTGGTTTGTTTCAGCAGCAGTCCTTCTTTGACACTTTTCTGGAATGTGACAGAAGAGAGAGGGTTTTAGTTCTCATACAAATCAGCCCTATTGATATCTCATAACAAACAATATCTTCTTATACGCTATAGTGCTCTTCAGATTGTACTCTAAATACGCATTAAATACTTTAAAACATCACAGAACAGAAGACTTATAGATTTTTGGAAAAAAAATCATACTGTATTCTTAATAGATTTGCACAGCATAAAATTATATTTGTCATTTACAATAAATTTTAAGTCACATTATTTTACTGTATATGTTTTATAAAGGCTTCTCTGGCACGGATTACACTTGCTATCCTATGTGTTTCTGGCACATCTGAGGAATCTTTTCTTCAGGCTGTATTGCTCTAGGTCCTTCACACTCTTTGGTTTCTGTTTGTGAACAGCCTTCTTGAGTTTGAACCACAAATCTTGATTTGAACGAAGTCTGAAAAATGAAATGGCCAGTCAAAAATGTTTATTTTGTCTGCAGGTAACCATTCACTTGCTGGTTGGGATGTACGCTTTGGACCATTGTTATCCTGGAATGTCCATTTTCAGCACAGCTTGAGCTTCTTGGAAGAGGGAACCAGGTGTGTGGACCAGAATTAATGATTTCCCTTATCAAGTTCAAGTTCAAGTTTATTGTCATTATACTCATATACAGGTATATGGTATAATGAAATGCTATTTAGCTACTGTAGCTCTCAGCCGATAAGTAGTACAAAAAAACAACAATACAATTGTATATTAAAAGAAAGACAGAGACAACAGGACAGGTAATGTGCAAAACAACATCAGATGTGCAAAAACATGCATCAACAGAATGAAATAAAAGGATAGAAATTATGGGGAGTGAGCTTCTTGACATGTAAGGCAGAGGTACATTTCAATGTGTGTTTGAGTTTTTGGTAAGAAAGAAGGCACTATGAGGTTCAGATCATAGGTGAGAGGTGAGGTGAGAGTGAGAGAGGCTGGGAGTTTAATAGTTTGATAGTGTGGGGGTAAAAAAGCAAAACAACCCAAAACATAGACCTCTGCTTTATTTCACGGTGGTTTTCCAACATCAGCTTCACTTGTTTTATGTCAAATACTAATGAGCGTGACCAATAAGCTCAATATAATTTTATCTAACCATAAGACATGGTTCCCATTGGCATTCAGGTATATTTTAGTTTGGCAAAATTCGAGGCATCTGCTTATGAGATATTCACTGCCAGAAAAGATTTCTTCCTTGAAACCCAGCCACGACTTTGAATGGTAGTTTTTGACACTTTGATGCTGAAGATGTCAGTGTGTATTGGAGATCTCCAACTGTTGTCTTCGAATTTATGGCTGCCTCTCAAACACCTTGTCTCACAGCCTGTGCCCTTTTCCTTGCCAGGTAGTCACTGTACCAGCCACCTTACATGTATTTAAATTAATTAAAATAAATTTACCTTTAAGCTAAGTGCAAATGATTGGATTGAGAATTAGTTATTATGTAGAAAAAAGAAGATACAGAAAAACATTGAATTATTAATAATAATTGGGGTACTACCACAGGGTTCCGGGACTACTACTCTTTTTAATTAATATCAATGATCTAGATTCCAAAACAGTTGACTTGTCAAGTTTGCATATGCTACCAAATTAGGAGGATTAGCAAACACCATAGAAGTAGCAAATGAAATTAAAAAATTTTAGATAGAAATCACGATTGTGCAAACATCTGAGAGATGATGTTTAAAGTAGACAAGGACTGATTACTGGATGCAGGTAAAACAAACATTACAAATTCAAAGTGGTAAATACTGAAGAGGCCACTTACAAAAAAAGACTCGGCTGTTTATGTCGATGCATCATTTACATCTTCTAGACAATATGGGGAAGCAAATAAAAAGGCAACAAACCAAATGCTGGTATATATACTGTAGTTGGGACCGAATTTAAATCAATAGATGTAATATGAAAAATGTATGCACTAATAAGGTCTTGTCTAGAATATTGTGTACAAAGTTATAGAAAGGAAATTGCTACTCTGGAGTCTTCTGGATGGTAATTCATAGGTATTGTATGTGAACTGTAATTACTAGTAACAGTAAGTTTAATTGTGAAAAAAATACATATTACACCAAAATGAGATATGCATGGCATGAAGATGTTTCAATAGAATTCAGTATGAAAACAGACTGGATGGCACAGTGATATAGTAGTTAACATTGCTATCTCGTAGTGCTTGTAGTGACCCAGGGCTCAATTCCTGGGGTGCTATCTGCATGAAGTTTGTATGTTCTGCCTGTGTTCACGTGGGTTTTCACCAGGTATTCTGGTTTCCTCCCACAGTCCAAAGACATGCAGTACTGATAGGTAAACTGGCCTCTGGGAAAACTGGCCCTGGTGTGAGTGTGCATCTTTGTCTCTATGTGTGGCCTGTGATGAAATGGCTTCCTGTCCAGGGTGTATCCTGCCTCATGCCCGTTGATGGTCAGGATTGCTCCCCTGTGATCATGAATTGGAAGAAGTGGTTGAAAATGGATAGATGGATAAAATATGATGATGTCCCATTCTTAAAATGTGAAGGGAATGTTCATGGATCAAGGTTGCAGTCTATACTGTATATGCCTTTCTTGGTCAGTTAATTCTCACTCCACTTCTCACTTTCTGATGTTTAGGTAGCTTGCTTAAAAAATATTCAGCTGTTTGCTGAAAGAAGTAGTCATCAGAACACAGAGGGAAACATATCAGTTGTGTCATCCTGGGTTTTCCTAAAGCTCTCACTCTGGTGTAGCATGGGTAATATAAACAGTCAAGTGTCGGAGCACTGTGAAACCATTCGAATACAAATACAAAACAAAAACAGAGTGGAAAAGCAATGTCAATCGTGATACAGACTGTGGGAAACTAATAGCTCAGACACGCATGTTGAATCCATGGGAAAATTTCTAAAGCAACCCTCAGTGTTTAAAGCATTCACCTACAGTACATTCACCTACATGTGGGTGGCCATCTGATTGTGTGTCAGTAACGCTTTCGTGAGATATTGTTGGTTGTCAAAAAATGTCTTCTTCTTGACCGTCTATTCTGAGCACTGAGTTTCTTTACTCTCTCCAAGTACTGTAGGTAGGTCTATACGTGAGCAACACTGGCCCATATGTCCAGAACATAACTTAATTTCTGTGGGGTTAAGAGAACATGGTTCCCATGGCTCTGTCATGACCTGTCTCCATATGATTTATATCTTTACCACCAGGGTAGGTGACTGCCTAGGGCCCCGATGCTGCCAAGGAGCCCCCTCAACATTTTGTTTATCAGCACATTCAACTGTGAGCCAAAAATTCCTTCCATGGCTCTTTGTGTTGTTGTTGTACTATTCTCAGCTGTTAAAGTTTGTTGAAATGATATTAGTCGTGAATATAAGTGCAGCAGTTTATTTTACCGTCAATGTAGTAAATGACTTAGATGAGTACATTATTGTGATTTCAGTTGGTACTTCACTGAACGGTGTTTTTTTTTCAAATTGTGTAAAGTAGTATGTACATATTGCTTAATAGTTAAAAATTAAAATCCTGTAGTTGCACCTGGTAACCAAATGTTGCACACTGTCCTTCAAAGGGACTTACCCATTGAATGCTGAGAAGAGGACAGGCTTCGTTCATTAAAGCTTCAGAGTTACAGATTCATGTAACTAGTGAATAGTAGACAAGCCACATTTTCTAGCTAGCCATGTAGACTACTTTAGGTGTTTTACTAAAAGTTAACAGATTCACATTTCACATTGTTACTTTCAATGTAATAATACATGTTATCTTTGTCAAGTGTGTGCCTCCTGTTTGCAAGCTACTTATTACAATGTTCTGCAAATCTGGTTAATAAATGTTATATAAGTTATATAATTCATGTATTTAATTATTCTAAATAGTAAAATAAGTTAGGGGTGGGAGCTGATAAATCGTGATCTGGAGGGGCCCCCAAAAAGCTAGGGCCAGCCATCGACGATGAATACCATCGAGACTACAATCGATGATGGTGAGGGGAGGTGGTGTTTTCTTCATCTGTTCTTGTTTGGTTCTGTTTTTGAGGACTTTAATGGAAAAAGGCCTTTGCAAAACACACTGTGCTTACAGAGTGAAGAGTGGTGGGGTGATGGGTGAGGCCTACAGAGTCTGCTGTCCTTCAAACTGTTCTGCTTTTGGGGACTTCTAGCTCACAACTGATAAAACACTTTGGTTTTTGATTATTATGGCAAAATACAGGCGTTTTTGTTGTGCAAATCTCACTACATTCTTCAAGTCCTGTGTCAAAACGAAGTCTCTTTCATAACCATTGGTGAAGAAATAACATTTGGCATGGTGAAAGACACAAGCTTACAAAAAGCTTGAAAGACAAAGGTTACAAGCTCGTGTTGTGATTATGGTTTGTTGTGGGCAAATCTTAATGCTTAAAAGGTTTTCAGGACAGACTTTCTCTGTTTGCTCACAGCCTATAGATTTTACCGGCTATGATGAAAGCATTATGGTGGTGAACTGCCATTTTCAGCATGCACTTCTGCAAATGGATTATAACAGGCTGCAGGCAAAAACACAGGCTTGCTGTGGCTCATATTTTATAAAGCCGCATTTTATTTTTAGCTACATTTTTTTTCCCTTAAACAACAGGGCAATTTATTTTCACCAAGTCAAGAAAGATAACAAGAGAAGCACTTTAAGAGTGGAGACACAGACCCCATGCTGCCACAGTAATAGTGTGTTAGGTCCTGTCACGAGGAAGGCATTTCTCAATGCCAAGAAGGGAGAACAAGCTGTAAAACAAATTTAACAGTGTTTACCACCTGTGTTACTTTCCTATTTTTAAGTTAGAAACAGCTCAGCATAACTGTCTAGTTATAGCACATTCTTATTTCCATGTCTCCAGGCACTGTCATTAAACTGCAGAAAGGAGCTGGAAGCTCGTGGCAAGCCACACTTTGCAAACTCCAAAAATGGATTTCAATCATTTCAGGAAAAAGTTCCTGGAGGGGATTTAATCTGGCAGACATAAAGCCAAGAGAGAGGTTACAAAAAGGTTTAATTAAATTTAAATGTATGTACTTATAGAAATGTAACATGCTCATACAGTATACACTATTTATCCATCTGAGGGTTATGGGCAACACTTCCCTCACCCTCACATACAGTAAGCCAGTATAACACAGGACTACAAAGAAAGGGCCACTTTAGGACTGCCAATCAAACACTAAGGGACAATCCACTCAAACATGTGGAGAACATGCAAACTCCATAGAGACAAACACCCCAGTCTGCAATCAAACCCAGGGCCCAAGGGCTGAGAGACAGCAGCAACAATTCTCAAGTTAGCACTCTGTCCTGATTTATTTGTCCTGCTTTCAATGATGCTGCTAGCTTTCTCATAACGATTTCTAGATCTACAGTACACTTTTGTATTACCCTTTGTCAGTCTCACTGCTCAAAGTAAAAAAGCTCAAATAAATTACTCTGTGATAAAAAAATACTGTTTCTGTGCTGTACATTACTTCTGTCAGGAATGACATTCCCTCTTGTTTATCCAGTTTTAAAAAGAAATTCTGAGAACCATGGCATGACTTGTTAAAATACCAAAGGCACAGTGAAGGGAGACAAACTAAGGTCAGTTCTCAGAGTTATATAGAAGTGAGAAAAGCAAAACATGAAAAACCAGATGATGCATTTATCTTAAATATTTTAGGAAAGCTGAAAGATTTTACTTAGAATTTAAAATATATAGAATAAACTTTTTCTTCCACCAGAGTAATGTTCTTTCATCATGTTTTTCCATACCGTAAATGAGCAATAGGTATGCTTATTAAGCTCAAGTAATCTTAGGGCAGCACTGTGCTAGAAAACGCACTGCAGTACTCAGGGTGGCACAATGTGACGAATGAACCTCAAGCTGCTGTCACACTGAACACCTATAGGAGAAGCTGACCTGCATCCTGGCTTCTCGTCAAGGCTGTATTAACACTGTAAGACACTTCCTGATTCTGTGACTCATGCTATCCACCCTGCGGTGCTTTTTTTTGTGTGCTATTTTTATGAGGCACATGGAATACATTTGAAGGAACGCTCAGTGAATTTTAAACTGAGCCAAAGACAGGGTACCTTTTTATCCCTGATGGTCTGACACTGAGATAAACTGTTTTCTGTGCTCTAATTGCAGACCTTGACAGTCCTCACACAGAGCAAACAATGAAACCAAAGCCCAAGGAATTCTCCTTGATAATAGATTGCTGCCTCTGTCCCTGCAAAGGGTCTGTTGTGGTGGGCATTCAAAGAAACAGGGAAATTATAACAGAGATCTGGTAAAGCATATGTATCATACATATGCACTGAGCAACAGCCAGAAATTCTAGTCTGCTGAGCCAAATGTATTGGCATATACACAATACATCAGTGCTGGTTAGCTATATAAACATCACTTCTGGACTTTTTGGGCTTTCTGCTTCCTCTGCTTCTCTTAGGAGCAGTCATAGCTTTGTGTATCATCATTAGATTAGAGTGGGGTGTAGAGTATGATTTCATTTTAAGTGATAGCGATAGAATATGATTCTGTAAAAAACATATCAACATATACTGTATATTTATATAAATAATATGTAGGAGTATATAAATATATGGAGTATATAAATGCTTCAGTGCTAAAGAACCAAAACTAAACTACTAAATAGCACATTCACAATGAAAAAGTTAAGATCTCGGTGTAAGAAAAGAAATCTCACTAAAATCAGCTGTTATTCACAAGCTAGTTTGCTCAGGCTATAAATGATTTTACATCAGAGCAAAGACAACATCTCCTGTTATAATGCCACTACATAGTCTTTAATGAGGCTAGAAATTGCTGACAACCTGCTGCTGTACTGCAATTTAAATAATTGAAGAAATAACTAAACAACCACATTACAGGACAGAGGAGGAGGCAATTAAATGCTACAACAGTATGCAGTGTGCCCGAGCTTGGACCTAATTTTAAACCAGAATCTAATAACACAGGGCTCTATTCAGGCAGCTTTTAATACAATTATAACATAAACTGTAGTTATGTATCAGAAGTTACACTACAGGAATAACCAACAATATTGTTTGTTTTCCATTCCCACACAACCCCCAACTTGTGCTGTCAATTTACTGTTGGTTATTTAGTGTTATGAAGCCAATATATTGCAAGCCGTGCCATGTGTCAGGTGCATGGCTTGTTTTTCTATGAATTCTGTGGTTTCTATAAATAGAATGAGGTTTAATTGCAACAAAAATACAGCAATTGGTTTCTCTCAGAACTCAATTTAGGTCAGGGTCAAAACTGAGAACACAAGCACTTTTCAATGTACCTAAAGCTTTTGATGTCCCATTGATTCTGTTCACTGTTCCAAATTCCCATTTTATCCCAAGATTCCAATGTGTTTTGCATTCCGGAGGGACTCTTCATCCTCCAGTGAAGTACAGCTCTGCTTGGATGATGCTGCACCAGCACACAGACCCACTGCATAGCAGATCAGATGAAGAAGTGAGAAATGCACTACCAATGAACCAAATGTACCAATTCTGAAGATAAACTAGTAGTCTGTGTCCGATTGAATGTGAACAATAAATTATAGGATGATTTGGATCATGCCCAGAGACACATATAATAAATAAGACAATTGTAGGTGCTCACATTCTAAGATAACTATCCTAATAAAATAATTTTATAGGGGAAAAGAGAGAAAATGAAATACATAAATGCAAACGTAAATTGGAATATTAGATATTCCAGCTGTTCAATCTACAAAATAATAGCTCAGGCTAAAAATAACTCATCATACCATAAGTGCCAGTGTTTATTAAAAAAGACTGCAAATGGAAGCGATATAAGGGGAGCACAGTGAATAGTATTGCTGCCTCACAGCACCTGGGCCCTGGGTTCAATTCCTGACCAGGGGTGTTGTCTGCATGGAGTTTGCGTGTTCATTTCCTCTGGGTGCTTTGGTTGCCTCCCACTGACATACCGGTAGGTTAATTGGCTTCTGGGAAAACTGGCCCTGATGTGAGTGTGTGCATGATTATGTTCGCTCTCTGGTGGACCAGCATCCAGTCCAGGGTGCAGCAGTTAGAAAATGATGGATGGATGGAATTAAAAATGATTTATGAAAAACAACTCAAGATTGTAGATACTGAGATGGCTACCAGGTATATCATGTTATGTATGATGAAGACGTGTGTACGGTCCATCGCATATCCCTGGAACCCCAGACAGCATCACTTTGGCTGCTAACTGGAGGTAATGTCAAATACAGTACTATGCACAAACAAGCAGGAGCAACACAATTATCTCACAATGTCTTTTCTCTCAAGCATTCAGTAGCATTTTATATGAATCTTAGCGAGTTAGGTTAAATCACTTAACTTAAAGCAGACTTTGTGGGAATGAAACAGAGCCATGGTATGAGAGGATAATGAAGGGAAACAAATGCTTGAAACAGAACAGAAGTATCCCAAGATCAGGTCAACAAAAAACTATATATTCCAAATGGTTCCACAAATAAATTAGAAAAGGGGAACAAGGGAAAAGAAACAATTTCATTAAAAGGATTAAAAAAACAGGATCCTGTTAAGGGAACAGAGTACAATGAATCACAAGCACAAAAAATGATATTAGAAAAGCCAAAAGAGATAGGATGTAATATTGCCATGGAAGCTAAATAACAGTAATCTAATATGCATCCGAGACAATTCAGGGAAACATCTAGACAATGAAAGGCTAATGTACTAAAATAGCATTTCACTCAGGTTTCACTTAGGAAGAAATCATCAACATGCCTCAGGCAGCGGAAGGACGAAATTTTCTACTCAATGGTATTAGTGTAGAAGAGGCAGAAGTATATTGGGTCCTAGAAGCTTTCAAGATTAATAAATCTCTGGGGCCCAGTGACATTTTACCAGTTAAATGAAAGGAAACAAGAATTTATTCATAAGCTATTGACACAACTCTTCCAGCAGTTGCTCAAGACAGGAAAAAAACCCAGGCACTGGACTGGATGTAGTACCCATCCATAAAAAGAGTGACAACACGGAACCAATTAATTATAGCCTAAAAAGCCATTATTCTATTACATGTTAGAATTCAGACACAATTATTATGGATGAATCTAAAGTAAAGGAGGACCTATATGGTAATAGAATCCTAGGCAATAATCAACATAGAGGTCTTGCTTAACTAACTTGTTTGAACAAGCAACAATAGTAATGATCGCACAGAAAGCACATGATCCGGTCTATAAAGACTTTTGAAAGGCTTTTAATAATGTTCTCAAATTACAGGCAGTAGGCATTTTGGGAAATGTATGTTTGGATTGTTTAATAAATTGAAAATAAGGGATAAGGGATGAATGCTCAAATTAGGGTGATGTAATTAGCAAAATATCACAGGGATCTGCATTAGGACCTCATCATTTATACTATATCTAAGATTCAAGAACACCTGTTTCATGCAGAAAAGTATGACATTGAGGCTAAAAAAGCAAACTATAAATGCAAAATAAAGACCTTGGCATATTCTTCCAAAACAAAACAGAGTAAATTGCTTTTCCTGAATGCTTTAATTCAATTCACAGAACCAAGAATAAGGTATGACTATGTCTTGGTGGCTGTATGAGAATTTCGTTTTATTGAATATGCAATCTGTTCTGAAAACTCAACAGATGTTCTCAGAACTCCCCCTCTACAGCTTGTATTTACTATAGATGTTATCTTGTCATTGTTAAGGCTGCCTTAATATGAAGCTCAGATTCTAGTGCTTCAGGTGCAACCTTCTATGAATTACTGCAAAGAAATAGGTATCCAGAACTGTATAACCTTACTCCAGATAGTTAAAAAAGTGAATTTCCAAGCAATACTGTAAGTGAATTTCATCCAGGATTGTAAACGCTTGGCACAAAACACTGAGGTAGTTAAAAAATTTGGATTGGAAGAAAGGAGGTAATTGTTTTCATGAAAGCTGCTGTCTATCTTTCTTATTCTGTAATGTGTGTATTGTGTCTATCGGGTGAGTTGTGGCTCTGTGGCTAAGGATCTGCACCTGTGGCTTTAAAGTTGCAGGTTCAAATCCTGTGGCTGGCAGAAGAATCCTATTCTCCTGAGCCCCTGAGCAAGACCCTTAACCCCAGCTGCTCTGGGGGCGCTGTATAAATGGCTGACCCTGTGCTCTGACCCCAAGCTTCTCTCCCTGTCTGTGTGTCTCATGGAGAGCAAGCTGGGGTATGCGAAAAGATGAATTCTTAATGCAAGAGATTGTAAATGGCTAATAAAGTGATTTTATCTTATTGCACATTTTGTACACCAAATATAAGTAACTGTAAAGGATTTCTCTTGAATCTCAGCGTGAATTTTGTACTGCTGGGCAGTAAAACTCTTATTGTTCCTGTCAGCATTCTCTTAGATTCCTTGTAACTGTTTAAAACAATCTACTGTATGTCTGGACCTGAACAACGTATTTCAGTCAGTCAGGGCTCTGTTTCATTGATGATGTGCAAAGCAGAAAAGAGGGACAAGACAACATTGTACTGCAGTAAGTATGACATGGTAGAGGAGAGTGATGAGAATCATGTTACAGGTACAGTATAATCAAGACATCAGGCTTTCAGTGCTCCTGGTAGGCACTGTGGCCAGGCAACACCTCAAACTTTGCTCTGGGCAGTGATATATTGGATGTCGAATTGCACAGTGTACTATACTGCACCGCAATATACAGTTCAGTGCAGTAGGTCTGTCCTGTCACACTTCCAAGCTTAGAGGCTTCTATTTAAAACCAGCAGAGTACAAAGTGTATGAGTAATGTAGGACTAAATGCACTAAACTAAGATGAAGATAGCCACTACTGTGCACCACCAGTACTGCTTTACAGTCTATCTACTCATAAAATAATAAAACATTCAAACAACTGTCTTTCCTGATTATAGGTGCAAACTCTAACCAGAGAGGCTCAACAGCCTGCAAGAAAAGGAAGACTGTAAAGAAAATTCAAGAAGTGTCAGCTAATCCTGAGGCTTACTGGCCCACATAAATTCTCAGTCCTGAGAGCTCCAGAAATGTAGTCTCTTTCAAAAATATGAAAGCCGGTTTCTGGAAAACGTCAATGCCTAGAAAGCCTCTCAGTCCCCAACTGATTTAGGTCCTATAACGTTTAAACTGTCTGATGCAATGTTCCATTTTAATGGACAGATGTGAGAGTTCAGGCTTCCAAAGATGCTGTCTTGTCATGTTCCTCCTGTCAAGAGCTGTGACATGGCTGAGCCACAGATAAGATTACCTGAGCAAATACTGAGATAATTTAAATAATTAAGAGCTTTCGAGAAACTGAAATCAGAAAAGCTTACAGCTGAAGCAGGAGGCATCTGCTCTGAAAACGTTCCCTTTCATTAAAGGTAAATAAATCAGTGGCAGTTAGCACATTAATCTGTCCCATCCCCACAGGAGCCACCACTGCAAACAGTTCAATCTCAAGACCAGAGATATCAGCAGAGTAAAAATAAAGAGCCAAAGGGTGTCCAAACCTGTCTGTTTCTGAGTGGATCCTGTTTGCTCATTTTCCTCTGTCTCATTTTGCCCCCCTCTGTCACTGATTGTGAAAGGGAAGGGGGGAGAGGGAAGCTGCTGGGTGTAAAGTTCAGAGGCATGATAGAGCTGTGAATAAGACCTGGGATGCTCTAACTTACTGCACAGGGGAGCCCGCAGGTGTGTGGGACACACCCACCTGAGAATCCCCCAGCCAATTGGGTGAAATATGCAAATTAGCTGCTTTCTCCAGGATCAAGAGCCACTCCCACCAGTCCCACCCAATACAGCCACCCAGGTAAGGAGCTGAGAGACTGTACAGAGCAGGTCAGTGTTAAAAATAGAATTACATTATGGTGTTGGGTAACCTGCTGAGCAAGATGATAACTGAAACAGGAACAAACACTTAACCTGGTCGAATTACGTGACAGGCTTTAACAATAGAGAGTTTTTGCCGCATGGTTTTTGTAAGAATAAATGCAGGGCTATTTTTGGAATGGTCCTAAAGCTACAGATGACAGGCTTGTATTTTCTGGAAAATGTAGGCGTCAGCTTGAGGAAGCAGGATGGTGCATGTTCATTTATTTATTTAAACAAAGGCACGGCCAGCTCTCACTCCCAGTGATACCAGCCAGGATTTGGCCTTCTGTGCAGGGTCAAAGAAACCATCCCAAATACATCAAATCTGTAAACCAGGCACTTTTTAAGGTACAAGTAATAGGTTTATTCCATGCTGAAAAAAAGAAGAAAGAAAACACAACGTTTCAGCCGTGGAGCCTACTTCAGGTGTGAGGTGTGAGGTGCTCACACCTGAAGAAGGCTCTACGGCCGAAACGTGTTTTCTTTCTTCTTTTTTTCAGCATGGAATAAACCTATTACTTGTTCCTTTGCAGCCTATGCATGCTGACGCAGCTACCCACCTGAACTACTTTTTAAGGTAGATTGCAGGCTGCATATCCAAAGGATTTTCCATCTCACTCTTTTTTTAAAAGAAATCTCAAGAACTAACTCTTCTAATTCCACAAAATCAATATACCATTTGGACGAACTAGGAGGCGATTAAATTAACATACTGAAAGATGAATTTGACACTTTACATCTGCTTTTCTAATTGGGAAAGACAGATGCCAATATATTGACACATGCGTTTGGAAACCAGCATCTTGAGCACTGGTCTGGGAAGAGAAAGTGAAACAGTTCAGGCTGTGATGTGGAAGGAGTGACCTGCCCAAATGCAATAGATACAGTAAGTCATTTTGTTTTCTCAAACATACAGCTCAAAGTCCAGTTCATGAAATCAGGTCTATGCACTGCATCCATAAATATTCCTCATGTAAGACATTTTGCTTATCAGATGGAAAGAGGTGTCGATAAAATCATACTGTCACATTGGATTCTTGTCTTCCTGTCCCCTGTTTGCAAATTCCATCATCATTCTAATAATTGCTTGGCTACCAGGCACCTTTTTAGTCCAAAACTGAGTCCCTGACCACGTGCCTTGAACACATACACCTTATTATGTACCATCGAACATACCCATCACTGCTAAAGAAAAAATGTGTCATTCAGGAACACAATCATCTTTTACGCCATGCTTGGTATGTGGGAGGTAAATGAAGTTCATCTGTGAAAAGGAAACAACTTGTATTTACGCCTCTTCGTGACCATCGGTGACAAAGACGTGCTGGGCTGTAAGAATTTTAAATTCTGTCCTTGATGTGAATTCTCATTTCTCTTAGGATTGTGCTTGGAGAGTCCAGAGAGAAAGGTGACTATTTTCTGTTTGCAGATAATGAGCCACAAGGGATAGATAAGCCCACAGCTCATCAGAGGATTAATCCTGTCCCAGAGATGACAGGAGCTCTATCAATCAATCAATCAATTAAAGTTTGCTGCAGCAGTAGTTGCTGGCAATGAAATGTCTTTTCTACAGGCTCACGGGGGGGGATACAAATCACAAAATTAAAGTTACAAAATAAGGTTACATACAGTACTGCAAGAATAGATAATAGTGCAAGAGAAATGAATAAAATAGACTCAGAGAAAACTCAATATAAATAGAGCTGCTATGTGTCCAGGGTGTATGCAATACATTATGTCCAAGTAGTGCAGTGTGTCGAATACAATGAAAACTGTATGTCCATGTAGCCATTACGGATGATTTGCTGAAGGAACTGCTGCTTGGCTGTCTAGCTAGCTAATCTTCGTAGAACTCAAAAGATAAGACGTGCCAGGGTGGTATGGTGAAAAACAGCTAGAGAAATCAATATGTTATTTACAGCTGGGCTCAGTCCACAAATTTGCACAACTCTTAGAGGTAAAATCCAAATGGATTTAGCTGACGAGAGAGTTGGGTTCTGCTCTGTTTGGATTCAGTTTTGTCAATGCTTCAAGTCTAACCAGAAAGCTCCTAAATGAGGCTGACCGTACCAACTCAACTGTTGGAGAATGTTAGGATAATATATACAAAAGAAGATAAAAGTAATTTTTCTTACAATGGATTTAAGGTTTATTTTCTTGCATTATATTGCATTTTCATGCCTTGTCATATATCCATCACTTCACTATGTCAATAACAAAGAAATTATTTTTTAAAGGCAAGGGTTTTCCATATGAAGTCAGCCATGCACTGGAAGACAATTCTGAAAATAGACAACATTGCCTAAATAAGCATATTCTACTGTTGTTGCATTCATGACATGTTGTTACATTAATGACTTCTTCACAAATCTTCAAAAAGGTTCAATTTGACAAACATTAGATGGCCCTCACTTGAACAAAAAGCCATTAGAAAGATACAAGGTTAAGGGATGGGTTTGGTGGCTCTGGCCACTGATGAGGAAATTTAAATAAAAGCTTAAGTGGGAACACAGTACCGAATATGCCCACTAGAGGGAAGCACTTGAGGCCAGCTGGTCCTGTGAATGGGTGCTGCAGTCATTTGTATTTGTCAGCTCTCTTGGAGCCAGCTCTCTGCCCTCTGATCCCTCTGTTCAAGTATGACTCTTCCAAAGCAGACACACGTGCTTCTCTGCAGCAGAGTGATCAGCTCAGACCCAGAACTCTACTGCTGCTTCACTGGATCTGCATATCTGGACAGCTACATTTACACAGTTTGAATTACTACAGGATATCAAACAAGATACAGTAAGATCACTTTATTAGCCATATACAATTTGGTATTTTCGCATACCCCGGCTTGCTCTCCATGAGACACACAGACACTCAGGGGCATTTATATGGCCGCCACTGGAGCAGCTGGGGTTAAGGGCCTTGCTCAGGGGCCCAACAGAGTAGGATCCCTCTGCCGGCCGGCGGCACAGATCCATAGCCACAGTGCCACCACTCCTGCTCCACTCCAGACTGACCTTTTGATTGAAATAAGCTGCATTTAAGAATCGGATTTACGTATTGGGTACTGCTTGTTTCTCTTTGTGTATCAGTTTAACACAATCTTTAAAAAAGAAAAGATACAGCAGCTGCCCTTCAGATTCATTCAGTCCAGTTGACCATTTGTGGTTTGAACTAAATAACATGGTCATGAGGACATAGAGCAATTCGGCCTGGAGGAATGGTCAAAAAAATTCCCCCTCAGAACAGCCAATGTTGAAAATATAATACCTTTGTTACATTGCACTATTGTTGACTAGTATTACTGTTACTAATATAATATAATTCAAGGTATTCATTTCTTCTTATGTAAAACCACTTTCGATTTATAAAGGACTCCCATTTATCAGAAGGCAGCACTTCACTCTTCAGTCTCGAGTATTAGAAATATTTGTTGGAATATTCTTAAGATAGCCACACAGGTGTTCCAGACATGTTTAGATGGGATTTGGGCTACTTGAGAATCATTGGTGCCAATAGCAAAGCAAAGCGAGACTACTAGATGTTTTCAGGTAAAGAACCACCAGAAGCAGTCAGCAGTGCACCTTTTTCAGAGATTTCTCCAGGGCTTCTGTGAACAGGAGATATAGCCACTATTGTAGTTTGCCATAAGTCTGTGTGGGTTGCTATGGCAACAGCCAAAGTTGCAGTTCAGGAGTCCAACTGGGCTGAAGGCTGATACTCAGAGGTCGTGTCTGAGTGCATCAGCTATGGCTCTTGCAAAGGTGCTTCGTGCTGCACTAAGAAAGCCAGTGCCCTTCAGAACAAAAACTGTTGTCCAGCAGACCTCAGACAGGACTATGATGCAGAGAGGCGCATTGTGACCAGTCTGCTATTGGTCTGTGTACCAGTACACCAGTACTCCACTACTGTACCTTATCCAAGGGGCTTTCCTAAATTCTGACTTCAGGCCACAATCTTTTAAATGTCATTTTCTGTGGGTTATATGTTTGTGTGTGTATTACTTCCCGAAAAAAGCATTGTCACTGCTGTTTTTCAGTCTGTGAAGCAGACATGACATTTAATATACTGTATATAAGAGCAAGTACAGCTTCAAGGACAGTCAATACCTCCACTTTTTTAATGCGTTTGTTTCTTGCAAAACTGTGGGCACTTGTTATAAATGGTGAGGCTATTCAAAATATTCATGCTATCTACATACAGTACTTCCCACTATTTGTAGTTCGTTGTTACTAATAGTACTGTAGTTTTCATATAGGATAAGTTAAGAATTTGTGTCAGTGACAATCTGTTTTCTCATTTGTAATTTTTGCAGCTCACTCCCTAGTCTGCCCTGTAACAAGGCTGTTACAACAAAGCAGCTTTTTAAACCAGACTACAGGGATTCTTCTGTTTTTTTATTTAAACTAACCATATTTTGAAATGCGGGGGTGGGCGACACCCAGAAAACCACTTCCTTTCCAAAATAGCTCTGCAATGTATTAATAGAAATTAAAAAAGAAAAAAAAAGCAACAGCTTTCTTGCTAGAAAAAAAACCCCGATGATAGAGATGATGTGACAGATTAATTACTGTTTTTTATCAGTCCTTTACGAAGGGTTTAGCCATGGAAATATGCTGCTGTCGTTATCAGCTCAATCAAAGAGCTAAAATAAGCAGTAAGGTTATATGCATAGGCTATATGAATGAAAATACAGCCCAGGCATATTGAAGTACATTTATGGTTCTTCTTTTAAACCTTCAGTAAGATACAGTAGCTTGCATTGGCCAGCTGATTGCTTTCATCATACTGTTCCAATCTGTCTTTTGTAATCGTCTGTGATTAAAGCATGTCCTACAGTACCTTCAGCCTCCAGTGCAGGTTTCATCGCTGACTTCACTATGCAGTTTAATGCAGTTAGCGATCAAGGTTTTCTTGTATTTTCACTTGATTGTCCCCTTTGTATTTCTCTCATACCGAAAGAAACTACTGTAGAACAGCTCATTTCAGCACATTCTCAATGCTATGCACTTCCTGTGATGTTCTTCAGATGAATATGTGTACTGTTCCCTGGGCACCTGCTGTACTTTTTCTTTATTATGAAGTGTGGGGGTCTGGGCTTTTCGAGGCCACTTCTAAACAAATGACCTGAGCTGAAAGAGACTGATTTTTCATAACTGGAAAACTGACAAAATATTTTGACCCTAAACCTACGAACTTAATCATAGTGTACTTAGGTTATGACTGTGCTAAAATGCATAAGCTTCGCTTATTCCACAAACAAGAAAAGCATAGACAAACCATTCTTCCTCAAAATTAAAACAGGCACTGTCTTTGTGCATGCCCTTTGAGTTGTAATAAATATTCCCCAAAACAGCATAAAAACTAAATTTCAGGTATTATGAAAACATTGACAGCCCGGCACAAACAGCAGCAGAGTACAGAAACTACAGCGACTCATGACATTAAAAGAATATGATGGAAAAACACTTTAGTCTAGAAAGTGATTGGGATGAAATCTTTCAATTATAAAACCAGCACTAGATAAACATTCAGCTTACACAAGGATCTGTCTGAGTTCTTGTAGCTTTGAGCTAGATTTTATCTAGCCTTCTTTATATGCTTTCTGTTTGGTGTTTCATTCTATTATATTAATAAACACTAAAACAATTTAGAAGCAGTCAGCAGGGGTCATGAACATTTAACTGTAGCTCAGACACTGCTGTATCCCTGCAGTTGTGATTGAAAGTGACAGATTTTATATCTTCCCACAGATTAAGGCTGCTTCTGCAAAAAAAAATATTTCCATGTGATTACATGCTGGTAACCTCATTTTTACAGCCACTACCTGTCAGTGGGGACCGTGGAGCTATCTTGGTTTCAGTGCCCCCCCTCTGAAAAAGGAATAATTAATAAGCAGGGAAAAATAATGCTCTTGAACAAAAATCTGTGTAAATAAGAAAAGAATAGGTCTTTCGTTTAGTACTGTAGCTCAACAATGCATTCATCCCCCATGATCTCTGATACTGCATCAACAGAATAACAAAAGGTACAGTACAGCAAATTAGATGAGATCAGGAATGCTATTGCACCTGGTCATCAATAGCTTGAACAGGAGTTAATTTAATTTCTCTGGTTGGAGACACGTTTTCAGAGAATACCCATCAGAGACATCCAGAGAGCAGAGACCGTATATATGAAACATAATCGCTACAGCTTTTTTTTTTCTTTCCTTACCAAGGCTGCAACCCTGAATCATCACGATCTCTAGAGATTAAAGAGCTGAAGTCATGTCTTTACAGCTCATCGGCAAAAGACAATTCCCATTGAATGCCCCACTACAATATTGGACAACAGATACCAATGTCATCTGATACTATTCAATCCATTTTATTTATGGAGTGTACAGTGTGTGCTAATGCTGAAAACTCTCCTCTATCTTTGAGGAGAACAGAACTTTCATTTTTAAATTTCATTTAAGAAGCAAAACCCCTGAAACAAATATATTGAATTAGACAGAAAAAAACAGGCTTAAAATGATTTAAAATTAGCCAACATGACACAATCAAAACCCAGAGAAATCACAGAGCTTTGAGAAGTTAAAGAGACCGAACAGACATTTTATGTCTCTAAAGCAGGGTTTGTCTTAGAAAAGCAATAAATAAAAGGATGGGGGCACACAACTCCTGAGCTGGATCTGGGGGAATTCCTTGCACTTCCTTAAGAAACAGACGGGATTCTTGCTGCGTTGTTTTATTTTTGTTTCTATGGTGACATTTATGGCGGAACGGTAGTGCAGTAGTTCGCATCGCTGCCTCGCAGCACTAGGGCCCCGTGTTTAGTGCCTGGAGTGCTATCAGCCTGGGGATTGTATGTCCTCCCTGTGTTCACCTGGGTTTCCTCCCACAGGCCAAAGACATGCTGTCAGGTTAAGTGGTGTCTGAAAAAAAATGGCCCTGGTGTGAGTGTGTGCATGTTGGTATCTGTGTCAGTCTGCCCTGCGAGGGACTGGTGTTATGTTCAGGGTATTTTGCCACATTGGGCTCTTGGCTTTGCTAGAAAAGGCTCCTGCTTTCCTGTGACCCTGTCTTGAATAAAGTGATGAGAAAAAGGATGGATGGAGATAATAAATAATTGCTTCCAACGGAAAAGGAAATCACGAGCCAAGGGTAATGTTCACTAATCCAGAGAAGAAACCTAAGGTCGAAGCTGCTTTCTAGTTTTGCAAACCATCCCATTGAATATCTTAGGATGCTCAATGCTTTACAGTTCTCTGTTTTTGAGTGGTTTGTGAGAAACACTGTTGTAAATAGTACATCACCTATTGCTTCCACAGCCATTAACCTCTTATACAAGATTGATTTGTCAAACAAGCAGCAGAATCAATAGTACCAGTAGACTAGCCACAAAATTCAAAATACATGTATCATTCAAGGCAACATGGAAAATGTCCCTTTCAATGCAAGCATCCAGACCCTGCATAAAAGATTTGCATTAAGATGCTCATGCTGCTATTAATATAGTTAGCATTGTTCCTGAAATTCACAAAATGCTTAAACCATACTAACAGGTTTATATTTGTAAACGTATCAAACAAATCAACATTCTCTCTTGCAGATATGCTATGCTTTTTATCTTGCAGAGCAAGGAGTTTTACTCATAAATAAATCTGTGATAATCAATGTCATAGCTTCCCAAAAAGATGTTCTAAGCTACAGTACATGCTTCTGTATAAAACAACAGTGACTGGTGTCAAGTACATTTTAAATTGAGAGAAAAGTATATAAAGTAAAATATTCAGATAGTCAGGTCTAAGTATTCACTTATACAATCACCAGATGTCTGGTTGTTCCTAAATCAGAGCCAGGACCTAATGAACATATACAATACTATATTTTTAAAGTGGAAACTGGAAAATGGCAGCAACTACCAAATTTACTAGATTTTTAACGAGGGAAAGTTCTGTGATCTTATTCAAGGGAGTCAAAAGTGTTTTCCAGAGGGCTGTCCTATTGCCTCCCATCAATCACCTGATCAAAAGAATTACTGTATTCAATAGAAGACTTTAACAGTACCTTTCCAAATCTTAGGACATTCCTAAGGGAGCTGTAACCTTAGCTGAGCTGACTTACAGTATAATCAGCTGTAAAAGATAAGAAATTCTAAAATCTCCCCACTTCATATAGTTCCTGAAAGTTGTTGTGGTTCATTCCACATTAAGCTTAATTAACCTAATAACATGCTCAATTGCAAACACATTGCAGGTTTTCACAGCCAACAAATTGAGTACTGTGCTCGATTCCAGTTATGGCATATCTAAATTATTTGGAGTCTCCAGTTAATTTAACAGTTGGACCAATTAAAAACTTAAAAGCTTAGGGGAAACAAAAGCCAAAAGACACTCTAGCACTCTAGTGTGAACCCTCCATGATTTAGAGCAAACATTAATTGCTCACCTCCTTAATAGACTTGTATAGGAGCTCCCTCATGCATTCCAAAATCTGCTTACTAGTCTCTTAACACCTTTGACAGCGAGACTAACAGTGCCATCAGAGCACAGTCTGATTAATAATCCTCTTTGCCTCCATCTGTGAGCAGCCTCTCTGTCCTGGCTGGAGTGCAGCAGCATGTGTATCTCACAAGCCAGTGATTCACAGCCGCGTGCCCAGAATTTTGACAAGGCCTCTCCTTGGCTGAGAAGGACAGGGTGTGACAGCTTCAGCAGTGTAACTTGAAAGGAACTCTTCCGTGAAGTGTGTTACTTGAAGCAAATGCCGTGTTTACTAGTTTAACATTTAAGGAGGAGGCCATTTCCTCCATCACGGGCACACGGTCTTCTCTTTTACAGTATAGTTCTACAGTACTTACTATTTTCTACTTCATGAAGTGGGGATTTTCAACATGTGTATGTTGGCTCAGATGCATCACTCATTTGGTGAGGTGCTTGGAACCGGATAAAAATGTGCTGACAGTGATCTTTCTTGCAAAAGCCAACCTGCAATGCAGAAATTGTGCTAAACTGCTTCGGTGCATGAAAAAGATCCATGCAAAGTCATGGCCATCAGTGTAGTCCTTCGGTCCCAATATACTGGCAATTATTTGAAGTTGTTATTCTGTACTTTTTTTCAAATTGTACGCACTTCTCAGGATTACATTTCAAACAAACATGTTGCTTTTTTGATGTGGTAACCAGAATTGAGCTTGATGAAGTGGTGGCTTGTCTTTAGCTTTGGTTTTGCTTGCAAGCTTCTTGCTAAAATAACTGTTGGTAATACTTTGCATTTTAACTTAGAGCTATGGCTGACAGCGTTAATAGAACTCTGATAGGGACCAATGTGACCAGCACACTGTTACTTAATTTATAGTAAGAGACACAATTGTTAAACGTCACAAATTGAACAGTCAGGGACTCCTTTATTTGCATTTCCTGGATAATTAGAAGCAATTGCCTCTTGCTGGTCTTAAATAACAGCCTTGTAAAGATGTTTTAATGAAACCATCAATTGTGATTCAGGACAGAGTTGCTTACAGGAGAAACTGAACCTGTTTCTTGTCTTTGTATTAGATTGCCACAACTGGTAGCTTCATCAGGCAATGTGATCAAGGTGCCAGCTTCTGATGAACACTATTTCATCCAAATTCTGTGACCAGTTTTGATAATTATAAAAAGGGGTGCAGTACTTTCTTAACTTTCTAAAACACTGATCATTGCAGAACTGAGAGAGGTGATAAACAATAGGTACTTCCCTTGCTAAATGGATAACCACACTTTACGACTTTCTCATGGACATTTACGAATGTGTATTTCACATAATCTGATTTGCACACTTTATGAACAGATTATAGAATGCAGAGATTTTACAGAGTACTGTAGCACTTTCTTTATGTTGATCCATTGCTGCAGATTTAAAACTGTTTGGTCTTAAATTATCTTTAATAGACATTTTAATTTCTAAATATGATTGAAACTGATGGCAGGTATTTTATATTCAGTACAAGTATTGTTTGCCTGTTTAACTCACAAATCCCCATATTGTTATAAAGTATTTAATTTAAATGAAACAAAAGGAAAATGTTAGTAATCTCTTTTGCTTAATGTTAATAAACAAAACACACATTTTTATTATTGTATTTGGTGGTAAATAATATATATATACAGTATACTATGATATACAATGGATTAAAATGATATTCTGAAACAAAAGATTTGTTCAAGAACATTACAGCATTAAAAAAGTAATGAACTTTTTAAAATGTAATTCTGGAAAATCAAATAAAAATAGCTGAGTTTTTGTTTTCAACAACAACAAAAAACTTTCTTTTCTTCAGCATTTAGACTTTCATTTTGTCTTTGAGCAGCAGACTCCAAACACTGAAGTCAAAGTCAGACTGGTAGATGTTCACAGAACCTTTAGCTGTCTAATTAACAAGAGATACCGGTCATCCAAGTATCACAATACTTCAAAATAAAGAGATTCATTTGACCCAAGAGGGTAGAACAGACTTTATTAAAAATAAAATTCTTTAAGTTTATTCCTATCTGTCATGTTTCTCTAAGAAAAGTTTATTATTGGAGTTCATAATGCAAATCCCAGTCAAGACTTGACCCAATAAACTTGAAGATCACTTGATTTTTTCAATTTTTTATACCACTATAAGAACTTAAACCACTGACCCAGTTCTTATCACTACATATTCAGTTAGTCCATTCAGACAAAATACATGAATAAGCACAGAGCTTTCTTATTCTTTTGAGTACTGCACAAAAGTAGACACTGAACATGAAAAGTGGACAGACTTGTGCCACAGAGTTTGTTTGATTTGTGCCTGATTAGAAGATGAAAGAAAAGAGAGTGAAAAGAAGGACAGGATAACTACGCTCAAGTGGGTCAGATACAGTAATAAGAAACCTTGTAAATCACATAATGGAAATTTGAGCTGTTTGTTCATATTCACAGAAACCACAGTGACATCACCCAGGTCAGATGCTCCCTTATCTGACAGAAACAGCTAAAGTATAAAACGCAAACAAAAATTAAAATAGAACTTCTATACTCCAAAAGCACGATCTGTTTTAAAAAGATATGTTAGTTCTGCTCTCTTTGATGTTCATGGCCTGATTATAATTAGTGAAGTACTAAAATCAGTAGCTTTGAGGAACTTTGCATTTCTTTTTATGTTTCAGAATCTAGTTGTGACAGACTACACTATTTTACAGCAAGGAGCACTTTCCATGCTTTTTTTATCTAAATACAATCCTAAAGTGAGCAAAAACTGTGCTGCTTTAGATCTTCAGTACGCTGATGTGCATCTTCATTTTTCCATTACTTCATTTCCAAATTAATAAAAATAAGTAATTATTTACCATTACTTTTGTCTAAAGAGTTCTTTCTTGGGCAGCACAGTGGCACAGTGGTGAGCATGGCTACCTCACAACACCGTATATAGTTTGTATTTTCTACTTGTGTTCATGTGGTTTTGCTGCAGTTTCCTCCCACAATCCAAAGGCTTTGCGCCCATCGCTTGCCAGGATAGGTTCTGGCTCCTCCATGACGCAGAATTGGAAGAAGAGGTGAGAAAATGGATGGAGATTCCCCGAACCTAATCTGAAGTTGCAGCAACAAATGCCGAGGCTGCACACAGGGGAGAACGAGGAAGTGTGGGCAGACTCCTCCAACGTGCCCAGCTTCCAGTCTTTTGCCCTTTAACACGTCACAGCCTCGTAATGGAGGATCAGTGTCGACTGCAGGCTCGTCCCTCACTGACAGCACCGCAAGCCTGCAGGCACCTGGGAGGCTGCAAAGGGGTGCCATGTCTTTGTGAGCCCTAACCAATTAATCCCACTTTCCTCTAGGTGGTGTTAAAATGATTTACTGCTAGGAGAATCCCAGCAACTGTCAACCAGTGACATGACCTGGGAGACTTGAGCAGCTGAGCCACTTGACAGGCCCCCCCAATTGCATGGTGAGTGTTACAGTAAAAGCCATTCAAAACAGCAGCAGTTACTGTACATGGTCAGTTACACAGCTGTGTGTGGTCAGCTGCTTATATGAACTGTTTCACATACCGGGGGCATAGATATGAGCTGCTGTGTTCCAGTACAAGATCCTGCCATTATGGCAAAACTAAAACCAAGAACAATTGTATTTTTTAGGTAAAGTTTTATCTTAATTTAACTAGAAAAGAAAACCTGCTTGGGATTTTGGTTCTGTTTACAGTCTTTTCTGAGCTGATGCTACAATGGTTACGGAGCTGTGGCTCCTTGATTTAATCAGACACCCTTAATCCAGTTCACCTGGTAATAATTGCTCTATTTGCATTTCAATGCCTGCCTAAAAATAGCCCAATTGATATGACTTTGAATATAAAAGAAATTCAGTCTGCTGCCGGCGAAATTTTTGTCGTGTTGTAAACGGCTGCTGCTGATTCTATTAATTGATGCCTGTTAGGGACGTTAGCCATTTTCTGCTGTAATCCTGGCGGGCACATGGGCATGACAGTTCGCATCGCGCTCATCACACAACGCTGAGCCAGGGTTTGCTAGCTCAGTATGAGTGGTTGATGGTAGAGCGGGCTCTGAGACTGAAACGCCGCTGCTTTATCAGCAAGCAAAAAAAAGGCAATGTGCAGCCAAAAAAAAACAGACACAGTGCAATTCTCCACTTCAGCTGAAGGCAAATTGAGATGTGCCAAATTTCTAATTTCATGCAACACTTGCATTTTTCTTGACGAAGAAATTATTTCATATTTCTTCAAAAAAACAAGAAAGCTTCTTCAAATCTACAAGTTAAATTCAGTGTTTCATTAAGTGTGCTTTCCCCCAGTCCCTCCCATCGAAGAGCTGTATGAATGACAAAGGTTTCTCAGAGTCCATATACTGTACAGGTGTTTTTCTAAATTAGGTTTGCTATCAGTGTGAGTTCTCCCCTTGTACAAACATTGGATGTGTTCAAGCTTGGATTCCTCAAAATTGGCGCCTGACCACCACCTAGAAATTATGCAGACTTTATTATTAAAAAAGGAGTTGTCAGACTTAAATTCTGAATTTAAAAAGCTAATTTAATGAAAGATTCAATACTTTTTATGCAACATTTGGAGCAGCATATCTATTCTGGACAGATAATTATAGTAGTTGATTGATTGGTCTATTAGGGATACCACAGCAAAAACCTGTCAAGTATTAATCATGCTCTTGTGTCATTGTCTGGAGATGTCACACTACCCCCTTGAAACTGACCTTGACAATGCTATGTGATGCACTCTTTTTAGTAGACTATCTTAGGTATCCTGGACCTCAGGCTCTGTACTTGCAAAAGTACAGTATAGACCTCTGGGACATAAAATTGTTCATATCAAGACAGTTTCCATGGTCTTCAGCATTATGAAGAAGAAAGGAGCCAAGCTATGTCTTAAACTCATGCTTAGTAATTTGCAGGAGCAATTCAACCTGCAGTTTTCAATTCTTCAGGGCTGCTTAAATGTTATCACAAGAAAACAGAACACTGGAGAAATTTAAATGGACACAGTTGCTCTTTTAGACAATCAGACAATTCAAATGCAGCCGTCGCAGACAACAAAAAGGACTCTATTTGTGAAGTAGCTCACTTCCGCCACAGGTTTGATCGTCACATGGTAGAGAAGCTCTCTGGCATTCGACCTCACTGTCCTGCAGGAGGAAGTCTAAGTGGCAAAAGAGAAGAATAACAGTAAACCACAACACTGTGTTACTGCTTTGTTTCTTCCTTCTGTCTCCATCCTGCTTCTGCATGATCAGATCTGTGCTGCTGTCTTGCATGCTGCCTATGCTGCCTCTGTCGATGATACTGTAACCTTAATTAAGCACTGTTTTTTAACACCATGTCCTTCAGAGGATGAAACTATGCAGACTATTTTTTCCTGTATTAAAATGGTTTCTCAATGCCTTTGCACTAAAATCATGCTGGGTTAGGCTCAGGCGAGGTTGCCATGGCACACTGACGCAACTGTTCTCAGAAAGTTGTTTTGTAAAAGAAGCTCCTAGCTGAAAAAAAGCACCACAAAAGTCTAAGAATAAGAAACTAAGAAAAGGGAGACTGCTGGGAAACGTAAAATCACTTACATTTTGTGTCCATGTTAGGTGAGGAGTTTGTGTCTTATTTTTATAGAAAAGAAAAGGCTCAAGTAATATCCTGCCCCATAATAAAACAGAATAAATACACACACACCAATCAGAAAATTAAGCTGGATATTATACTGTAGGTTAATATCATTTTGGAGCCAAAAGGCTTCTAATTATTGAATTGTAGATCATGCATATTGTACAATGGTTAAAGTGTAAAAGACACTGTATGTCTGCATTATGTGAATACCGAAATAAACTTTAGATACCTCAGAATAGTTCTTATGATCCCTTATTTAAACAAACTATCACAGAAACCACATGTCACAACGTTACTGTAATCATAGAGTTATCAGAGGCCTTATCCTTGTGAAAAGAGATAATATTCTATTGACTCTACAAACATTCAAGTGTTGTGTCCCATCTTGACTGGTTGGATGAGTGACAACTGGCAGACCTTCATGTGGTGTTATGATACGGCTGAGAGGTTTTTCTTCACCCCGTCAATGCAAAACACACCCACAAGACTTTGCAAGTCAAATTGGAGGAACACTTTCATTTTGTCCTCCATTGAGGACTATTAACATTTTCTGCATTGGCCTGCTGGCAGGTACTGATGTACCATTTCAATGAAGGCTTGCTGGCTCAATGCTGACATGAGAAACAGCTTTTCACTTTTTTATTTTCTATACCTGATTTAATCAGGCTTACTTCTTGAAAGAAAGGCTTGCAAAAATGTAGGAAAACATACCGTATCAAGTGGCAAATCAGTACATTTAAAGAGATAGGTAAATCAAGTCAATCAGTAGAACAGTACTTTGCTTGCATTTGGAGCAGGTAATTACAGTGCTAGTGCAATCCTCATATGACATCTGCTGTCAGCAAGAACTACTATGATTATATATCACATGGTTATCACATAGTTTACAGCTGTAACATCTATATATGGGACTAATCTGTGAGGAAATAAATGTATAGTAGGTGTGTTACTGTTATTTAAAGATTGTCTTCATATCTGGCCACACTTGAATAACTGTAGGAAGCAATATGCCCAATGAAAAATACCCTCAACCACAAATTCATGAGTTGTGAAACAAAAGAATTTGTGTTCCCACACTTTCACTTCAGGCATTCTCCATTTTGGAGAAATGAGACAAAAATGTTGAATCATTTTGTTGTCATTTTTGTTCCTGCTACTCCTGAAAATTTGCATGACTGCAGATTTAAACTACCAACTGCCAGTGTTACTAATCACAAGGAAGTGATGCCATAAAGAGACATTCCAGGGAGGTGGAGCTCAGCTGGAGCTGCATTAGGATCTAGTTAATGACAATACATTGTGAAATGGGAAGACGCACTGCTCTGGGAACTAGCTGCACATCTGAGGGCTGTATGCCTGCTTTGTAGTATTACACAGTGGGCACCCGCGTCCCTTGCACTAGAATGCCACAGTCCTTCTAATTAAGTGAATGGTGCATTTATATCAGTGACACATGCCATTACAGAACAGAAGTGTCAAAATCTAATCCCTGAGTTCATTGGTGCTCGCCAGATTTCAGCTCCTTTAAATGCACAGTTCAATGACCAGATTATTAGATTATTCGTGCAAGTGCAACTCTTCTCTTCAGGCCTTAGAGACATTTATTGGTACCTCCAATAAATCTTCAGGCCTTAGAGACCTTGTAAACTAGGCGTAATCAAATAACAGACCATGCAATAACTTCCACTGCAGGAATGTGTTAAAGCCAACTTGTGAACATTTTAACGGATAATTATTGGGCTCACATTTTAATCTGTCAGTGGAAATGGCCGCACTTTTGAATAGTCCTGTTTTTACACAGTTTGCCCACAATCCAACATAACCAAGGTCACCTCCTAGACATACACCTGTTCTTTTGTATCTTTCCGGAGTTTCCTATCAGTTTTTAATAATTTTAGGCCTCTACTTTCCGCAAGTGTTCACAAATGCCAAGCAGTCTACCATTGTTTAGTTTTTGCTCTTTCTTTACTTTCTTTCTATCTTCCCTCCGAAATACTGGAAGATCGGGTGAAGCTGTAATAGCTCCCTAAAACACTTGATTCCTTGCCCCCAGAACTCATCCTGTCTGCTGCACTCATGTGCCCAGTGGTACACAAGCTAACCACACTTTATGAAGGCAGCCTTGAGTCTTCAGTCATTAAGATGAATAAAGGGAAACTGTAACAAGTGCTAGCTGTTTCTTTCTATGATTATATCTTATTACTGAGATAATAATAAATCTTAAACATGCATTTTCACACCATTAACTACTGCTTGCTAAAACCTAACAACCCAATCACATCACCTGAGTCATCTCATTAATGTAAAACTAATAACAATTTTACACAGTTAAGCTTTGTAACACCCAGTATAATATTCTCACCTCATCTCATGCCTCTACAGTACTGCCTCTTTTTTTTCCATCCTCGTTATTCTCTTTCAATTCAGAAAAATCACTCCTGCGTGCCTTACTAGTATCACATATCAGACCCACATCCTGTTTGTGATCCCCATTCCCTTGTCTTATTTAGCTCCTGTTCCTCTGGCCTTTGCCCTTTGGTGCTGAACATAATAAATGACTCACCTGGCTTAGCGCCGCCAGTTTTACAAAAACGCTGCAATTCCACCAAGTGCCAAAAAACTAACTAATAAGGCTTTGAATAACCTGTATAATTTTTGGCCCATATTTATCTTGCCTTTCCTTGGGATTATATTATACTAAAATGTTGCACCTGAACAGTCATGTCAATCTGACAAATACAAAGCATTGAAATTTCTCTTATTCTAGTTGAGAATAAATGATATGGAAGCTCCTGACAAATGATTTGTGTATGTCAACTATTTACATTCTCTTGGATTTTAGATGGGTCTGCACAGTGGCGCAATGGTTATAGCGTCACAGCAATGGGTTGTGGGTTCAATTCCTGGGGTGATATTTGTGTAAAGTTTGCATGTTCACCCTGTGTTCAAGTGGGTTTCCTCTGGATTCTCCAGGTCCTTCCAGAGTCCAAAGATATATTGGTAGGTTAATTGGCTTATGGGAAAATTGTCCCTGGTGTAAGTGTGTGCTCATACCATTCATCCAGGAGAACCGAGTAATTTAAATCAAAAGGCTTGGAATTAGGATTATTTCTTCAGGGGATCCAAGCGAACATTAACATCCCTTAAAACCTCTGAAGCATTAAGATTTTCCCCCAGCAAATCGGAATCAAAACATGAGAGAATAACCACATCTTTCACCATGCTAAATGGTATTACTTCACCAATGATTATGAAAGAGACTTGTTTTGACACAGGGGCTTTGGAATTGAGATTTGCAGAAAACTGCCTGGTTTTTGCCAGAATAGTAAAAAAACAAAGTGTTTTGTCAGTCGTGAGGACAAAACCAGCAGTCTTCACCAGCAGAATCCAGACAGCAGACTCTGCAGGTTTCAGCCACTGCCCCCACCTGCCTCCACCACTCCTCACTCTGTAAGCAGGGTATGTTTTGCTACAGAATGAAACTAGAACAGAAGAAGACAACACTGCCTCCCTCATTGGTGGTATTCTCCCCAAGATTCCATCTACAAGAAATCTGGAAGACAACTGATCTGATTTGCTCTGCGTTCTGATGACTACTTCTTTCAGCAAAAAGCTTATTGTTCTTTCTAATTATTCTACCTAAACAATAGGATAAACACAAAGAATTGGAGGCAGAAACTAACTGACAAATAGGCATACAGTATATAGACTGTTTCCAACATTGATCCATGAACCTTCCCTTCACGTTTCCAGGACGGGACATTTTATCCATCTATCCATTTATTTTCTAACTGATTCTTCCAATTCAGAGCCTATCCCAGCGATCAATGGGCACAAGGAAGAATACACCTTGGACGGGACAATATTCCACTGTAGGGAAGACACAAACACAAACACTCACACCCAGGGAAGAAATTGGAGAAGCCAGAGGAGACCCATGCAAACATGAGGAGAACTTACAAACTCCCCACAGACAGAACCCCAAGTCCAGAATTGAACCAACAGCCCCAGCACTAAGAGACAGTAATGCTAACCACTGAGCCACAGTCCTCCCCTTACACTTCATCCAGGACCTGAAATAATGGACATAAATACTTTTGCTATAATCCATGATAAATTTAACTCCATATTATTGAATACAGTATTCCAATCTCAGATAATTAATGCATTAGATTCTGTCTTGTTTTTGCACCATGTATCACATTACAGTGGAATGAAAGCCAAGCTACTTCTTATCATTTATAGCAGCATCAGGCTTTAATGCAATTTTTTTTTTAAAAGCCATTAGTAAAAATCTCCATAACATGCCTGACAGGTCTGTTAACCTACAACTGCATCCAAATCACCCATGTTCTAGTTTGTGAAGTAGCAACAGCACAAAAAGCTTTACAAAGCTTTATGGCAAAGAAGGCCTCTTTATTTACAGGGTATGTCTTGCCGTCCAAGAGAATATTTTATAAACTCAGAGCTTACACCTAATCCAAGTCTGTGTGTAGGCAGAAGAGCAGGAGTGATTTCTCTCAATTGAAATTACATACAAAATGACTGCAGCTCCATGTCTGCATCTGACTGAAACTGTCAGAAACAAACCACATGAGGATGCGGCACAAAGCTCAGTTAAAATAACGAATAAAAGCTGTGGCTCTCTGTTCATCTAGAATTGTGAAAACAAAACAGAAGCCTTCAGCAGTAGGCCTGCATTGTTCACAAGATTTCGTGAAGGGGAATTTGTTGTCACAGTCTCTTCAGCATATTGACATCATCTCAGAGTTTCACATTCCAGATCCTCGCATTGCTATATCCACTAATTTTAAACACATTTACTGTTACTGTAAACTCTGCCGTGGGATTTCAACATGTTTCTCTTGTTTTGCCAGCAGTAAAGATGTAAGAGAACCTTATTTTGCTGTGTTGCCTCATCTTTACTTGGTTTTCATCAAAAGTGTGTTTATGGGTACAGTAGTTGCTAATGCCTCTTCTTTGAGAGCTGACTGGCTGAAGGACACATCTCAAAATGCCTCAGAATTTCTTCATTACTTGATGTTTGATTGTCTGCGCTGAAGCAGCTACATTGCATAGTATCCCTTGGTACCTCCAATAAATCTTGCTGGTGAAATCGCCCTTGTGCAACAGGTCTGCAATAACATTTTAACAGTTTCCCCCAAAAGAAATTTAACTGAGATAGGCACGTCTTCCCTTTTCTGTTGCAAGCACCTATGAATATTGCAGAAAATAATTCATATTTTTCAGCTGACAATCATTTGGTGGTTTGACTGAAACTGCACCAGGGATTAAAATGGTAGTCGAAGTCAATCCAGGATCTCCCTTCCACTGAAATAGGTGGATTTGTACAAATTTAACTGTATCCCTCCTCCTCCACAGGGAATTTGCTTTTCATGTTTCTTGTACCATTTATTTCAGAAGACTTTATTGTTAGATTCAATCATATTGGCGGCTAGTTGGCTACAAAATAAATCTTGCACAAGCAGATACTCAGCAGAAATAACAGAAAGCAATCTTTCTTCCATATTATGAAAGAGGCACTACAGCGAATGGTCTTTTTGTGCATTCAAAGCTTTGCTATAGTACCTCCAGAGCAACGGGTACAATGTTATCTCCTCCATCTCTGGGTTTCCTCTTTGCATTGTTGTGCTCGAATGAGCTCGTTTTGTCATCTTCACATCGTTCCCCCACCCCAGCAGCCTCCTCCAGAGGGCTTTCATTGCATTTCAATGTTAGGTATTCTCTCGCAGATCACCTACAGATTGTGGTACATGTGGCTTTAAAGAGGAGCACAGCACTGTCATGGAACCCTGGCAGAAACCTCCCAATGTTGCACACCTTACTTCCCCTGCCACAGCATTTCACAAACTGCTCCGAGAATGTCAATCTGAGCTGAAGCTTTGTGTTGGGTTTCCTTTGTAGGCCATAGTAAGGATTACTCAGCTCAGTTTATTCAAAAATGTGATTTCAAAAATCCTCTTTCGATACAGTGCAAACATCCTACACTTTTCTCTGCTAGAGCTGTATGTTTTTTCAATTATGCCCAATCTGTCTGTAAGCTTACAGGTATATAGGCGCAATTCCAGTAAAGAGTTAAACCTCTACACAAAGGGAGCTTGAAGACGACCATGCCCAGTCTGAATCGTATTCCATCCTTCTGTTCAGTCATCTTATGTTATAATTAATGAAAACATGTTTGAAGTGAAAGCATTTGGGCTGTGAATACAAAGCCTATAGGGGAATACCGAGATGTACCCAGCAAGGCTTACACACAAGCGCAAAGCCTATCAAGCTTAAAATATCATGATATCTTTTGAATTCGGTTCCATATGCTTTGAGGGGTTTTATTAGTCTATAGGGAACGTTTGAAAATTACAGGCCTGTGCTTCAGCTGAATGGATTTCAATTTTCACACAGTGTAGTAGCATCTCATAAACATTGCAGTTTATGCAGTCCTCTTTCAGTGCTGGAGATCACGTACAGTACAATCGACTACATGTTACAGCAGTTGAGATGGCTTTTGAAAGAGGATGTGACTGTTAAAAAAACAATAACAATAATAAAAATGGTTAAATTTATGTTAGGGAAGAAACGGCTTTTATAGTACATAAGAGTTCAGGTGGTTCTTACTTTTACAAATAATGGAACACAGAGTATCTGCAAGAAGATAACAAAAATAGCTCAGGAAATGGCATCGTTTGAAAGCTAATTCAAGTAGAATATTGTTTACAATTTTGGTGAACGTGATACAAAAAAGATATTGATGCCCTTTATAGAGAAGGGCAACTAGACATTCTCAGGCTTAAAAGACACTGACAGGCTATTACAGGTGTTTTTAGTGTTGAATGGAGAGGACTGTGACAGGACCCAATTCAAGTACTCAGGATCATGAAAGGAACTAACAAAAGCAACCCAACAGACCTCTTCAGAATCAACAGTGAAACATTTACAGGAGGATACAGGTCAAAACAAAGGGGAAGCACATATAAAACTAAAAACACAATAACTCTTTACACAAAGGGTTGTGGGGGCCTGGGACAAGCTCAGCTACTGTTGTTACTGATTCCCTGGTTTCTATCAAGAAGAAAGCTGAAATCCTTGGATCATAAAGCAGTCACACAAGCCACAGTGGCCAAATACTCTTCGGTGCTCTGTAACTTCTATATGTTCTTATGGCTGATAAAATTCATATATTCTTTGGGCTCCCCGAGACAACCTCTAGAAGTACTTTTGTTCTAAAATATCTGTGGCTTTTTAAAAAAAACGTTCAATGCAAAACAAACAAAATACCAATGTAAGACAACCACGGAAGGGGGTTATTAATCAGTAACCAAGCTTCTGTGTTCTTTTTCATCTGTGTGCAAAGGAGCTGAATACCCAAGATCATTCTCAGGCTGCTTAGTTTTCTGTGTTCCCATCTACCTCAGCCTCTGCATTAATTACCATATGTCATACAAGATAGTACTGATGTCATGCAACACAACAGCATAGATGAATGAGTCAGGGATATACAGTACACTATGCCTTACTGCTACCGTTCCTGCTCAATGTTCAGTCTGAGAAGACAGTAAAATTGCAGTTCTATCTAGTTCGATAAATTACACTAATGAAGCATCACAAGCAACCATGCCAGTTTGATGCATTTTAAAGACTTGATAACATTATATATTAATAATACAAACAGGTCTTTTAAAAAACATTTTCACACTTCTGGGAAATCTCAGGTGTTTCTGTAGCTGTAACCCAGGTTTGCAAGTTAGGTTAAAGGCTTCAATATTTGATTATGAAATAGCTTAAGTGAAATGAAATAAAAAGAAGCATTTAAAGTGATCATAGTCTGATATGAAACATTTCATATAAATAAATTCTTTGTTCAAGAATAATTATAGGCACAATCAGGTCAGACATCTGTACCAGTGAACACACAGGACTTTGAGAGTAGGAAGAATAAGATAGTTTGCACTTGAAAATAACAGAGTGTGGCTTTTTATAAAATGAATCATAACAGAGTGCAATTGGGATACAAATGTACGCATTGATAGGAATGGAAAGCTTTTCTTGGTGTTCTTCATTCATTGAGCTCCAGAAAAGCAAAATTCCCATAACTTTATAATTCAATCTGTAAAACCTGTACTGATGGCCAACCTACTAAGCTTAATGGCTTTGCTGGCACCACTGTGAGTGCTTGTTAGAAAAATGAAGGTAAAATTAGAAGCTTCTTGCTTTTAACATGTTTCTTAATGTCACAGAGCATGTCTGCCATTATAGAAATATGGCTAATGGCCCATGCCTTCCTTTTTATAATTGCTGCATTAGCAAAAAGAATTGATTGAGTATCTTTGGAGGACTCTATGCTAAAAACTGAAAGTATATGGATGCAACTATCTTTTGCTGTATCCAAGGGCTGAACAGGAAAAAATCTTATAAATAATAAAAAATCTATTTTAAAATGACACACTTAACCTTATCTAACCAAATTCTGACCTGTGGTTTCCCAGTGTTACTATAAGAACAGTTAAGTACACCTTTCACTTTAGCACAAAGGACCTGGCTGGACAGACTCTGGCCACATGCAGAGAAACAGAGGAAAATTCTCCAAAATAATATAGTAGCTTCAGTTTGCTTTTGAATGTTTGTGGCAGATTCCACTTCAGCACACAGGGTTAATGAGAATAAGGAGATGCAGCAGTTGTATGAGTTTTGTTCTGACTTGCAAGAATTTAGCAATTCTCTCTGTGTACAGGGGCCCTGCTGACAGCTGTTAGCAGGGAGAAGAAAGTGGTCAGTGCCAGGTGGGGAGGAAATATTACACTTATCACATGCCAAGCTGAGGGGCAAGACCAGGCATTATTGCTGTTTTCCATGCCAGCTTTCAGCCTAACTTTCTGCCCTACATTTATGAAATTACAGACAGCCAAAATGATTTCTGTGTGCAACCATCTCAAGATCACACAAGAGGGCAAGAGGTCCAAAGCTCAACCTTCTCTGCCTATACGAACTGCTCTGGTCATGTACAGTACAGTAGTTTGCAGTGTTTTTTCACTAGACTGTAGCTGTGATGTAGCTATAACTCAAGGCAATTTATTGACTAGACAAACCAGCCACCTGGCCACTCAACAGAACAGGTTTTGTTCTGGTAAGCTTTGAATGCTTTTGATTCTGTTTTGACTGGAAAATACCATATACTGTGCAATTCATGCAGTTGAGCTTTAAACTCAGCACAAAGGTGGCCAATAGTAATCACAGGTGCTTTTTGCTCTCACAAAATACATATGTTTTACTCAGGAGGAGAAAAAAATTAAACCAACACATAAGGAATTCAATGCACTGCTCCTATTACCATTCTTAACCTAGATCTTAATGCCCTGCTAAAAATAAACCACCTGGCCTAAAAATTGACAACAGCTACACATGAGGGAACCAAGCTCTGCAAAAACCACTTCCTTTAGTTCTAATTCAGCATTGTTTGTAACCCAGTTACGGCTGTACTCTCAATTCTAGCATGCAGACGTGAAAAAAATACTGCAGTCTTACTTCCAGCAAGCCTAAAAATAGAAACGGTAGGGTTCATGCCTTCCCCATTAACCTCAACAAAGGTACACGTATGCTGTGAAAAACAACAAAAAGAGACTTAGCTCTTGTAACGACAGATTCTGCTACATATTTATTTTAAATTTAAATTTAAATATTCACATATTTATCACATATTTAGGTAGTTAATCATTTCACAATTGAAACGTTTAACTACCTAAGGTCTCAACACCATCCATGTGCTTGCAATAACACACAATTTATTTTTGCCCTGCTGTTTAGGAGAGATCACCTGCCTAGGCAAGTGAATGTAAACTCAGCACCAAAACATCAAAGTGAACATGTACTTAATGACGATACAAGTGTTAGGACCTTGCAGCCTGATATGATCATATTTCATAAGATAATCAAAGCTGGGCCTGGTCAGCAGGTGGATGCGACACCTCTTAAGACAACAGTTTTGTTGCTGCAAATGGTATTAGGGGACCAATAGACTCTTCTCTTTGTACCAGTATGTCTGAACTAATGCCACCATATGGTGATGGTGGAAGGACACTGCCATAGGAATGAGATGTGATGAGATGTTAAAGAGGGGTCCTGACTACATGGTCATGAAAGATCCCATGGCACTTTTAATAAGAGTAGCGGTGTTAACAACTGCCTGAATTCCATTCGATTCCTGCACAATCTGGCATCCCAAAGATTCCCTCATAATTCAATTAGTGAAGTAATTTCTCACGTTTCCACCTGATCTATTTCTAGTAGCAGTGTATCTGCTGCCGCAGGATGGCTGCTGTGTGTCGCCTAGGTAGGTGCTGTAGTTTGGCCATGAATGAACTGGCTCCCCTCCTTATACTGTATAAAGCACTTTAAAATAAAAAAACACTGTAAAATGCAGGGATTTAATATTATTAGGTTTAGGATTAGTACAGACAATAACAAAGTTTAAGGACCATATTCATACATGTTTTTCACGAGGCTTTTAGCAAGGCAAATATATACTTTATATATTAAAGTAAAAATGAAAATACAATATTCTCAGGTTTCCTGTCAGCTCCCAGAGACACACTGACACACTGATGTGACTAGAGTGTCCTAATTGCCCGTCTACTAGAGCAGGGGTTCCCAACCTTGTTTGTCAGCTGAACCCCTTCAACCAAAAATATTTGCCTCAAGTTCCCCCTTGAGAATTTAACTAAATCAAACCTTTCGATAAATGCTACAGCAACCCTCTTAACATGCTTCTTTTGAAAAAATATGAATATTACTACTGTTGTTTTTTTATATTCTTATTATTACATTGTTATTTATTAATAGTACTATTTAACAACTCAAAACAATATATATATATATATTTTAAAATTTAATTTAATTTGACATTGATGTTTCCATCACAATATCACGAACCTCCTGAAGTACTGTACAGTCATAACCCCTAGGGGTGTGCAACTCCCGGTTGGGAACCCCTGTACTAGAGCATTGTGTCATTTTCATATGAAGACAGTGATAGGTGTTCATTTTAAACATTGAAAAATGTTTTATCAATCAAATATATTGGTTCACCTCTAATAAATGTCTGGCTAAATAAGTATTCTTGCTGTTTGTTCTTAAGTGGAAATTGCTCCTTTCACACAAATTAATGGACTTGTTTTTACCAGAATCCCACCACAATCACCTCATGGGAAGTCTGGGGAATTTGCACTGTGGGTTAACAGACTCCTACAATAGCTGTTACTGTAATACTGATTACAGTAACAGAGCGGAGCGTTGGCACTGCAGCTAAGGATCTGTGCCTGTGGCTGGAAGGTTGCCAGATCAAATCCCACGGCTGGCAGAGGAATCCTACTCTGTTGGGCCCCTGAGCAAGGCCCTCAATCCCAGCTGCTCCAGGAGCACTGTATAAATGGCTGACCTTGTGCTCTGACCCCAAGCTTTTGTCCCATGGAGAGTTGGGGTATGTGAAAAGACAACTTCCTAATGCAAGAAATTGTAAATGGCTAATAAAGTGATCTCTCTCTCTCTGATGTGTTGAGCACATGAATAATTATACTTATGAAATCAGCATGTTTTTGAGAAACAATAGGCTTTGATTGCCCAGTAGGAACCTATATTCAAAGAATTTCTTCAGCTGTTATAAACTGGAAAGATTCAGCAAAAACCCGCTATACAAGATAAGAGCTTGTCTTGCTTGTCTCATTTTCTTAATCCATTAGATGCTATTAGATGTTTATGAAAAATGTAATTATTTGACATGGCTGCACTGATGCTGAGCTGTATCTGAACACTTACAGTATGCATCAAACATTTAGATTGTCTTTGTACAGTAGTCTATACAAGTCCTGTGCTCAGTATTAGTTTCAATATCATGCAGGTACTGCTTTTCTTTTTGGCTTGTGCTATTGTTTTACATTGATGGGTTCTGTCATCACATAGGTGTTGATTTAAAAAAGTAATGCCGCTAAAATATGCATGTCTGCGACAGATTTGTCATTACTACAATAGGAATTTGTACTGATGGGGGAACAATTCAAATTTTTGATGATGTATGTTTTGTGTGAAATGAATCTCTTTAAACAATCAAAACTGGGATGCACTAAAGTGAATCTATCACCAAACCTTTATCTTTGATGTTTTGACTCATGGATCGCCATTTGCAAAATGCAATAATGAAATCTGAATTTGTAAAACGATCAGTGTTTCTTGTATAATGAACTTTTAGAACCTGTATACAGTAGTTCTCGCACAAACACAAGAACTAACTATAAAAGAGAAAGGAGTTGCCTGGGATTCATTATTTTGAGAAATATCTGGATGAGATCTTTAGTTACTAAATACCAAATGAGGTGATGAACTAAACAGCCTCCTTTAGTTGTTAACCTTTCTTATGTTCTCATAATGCAGTGAATCTTCTTATGTTCTTAAATCTCTCATGGTACAGAGGTCTTTTTTTGGTCTTATTTTCTTGTGGTACAGGGAATCTTGCTCCTCTTGCTACATTAAAGCAACAGTGCTCACGCAAACCTAGACTAAGAGCTACTGATTGCCTGTGCCGATTGCTCCTGATGTACAGTACTCTCTTTGTGATAATTCCTGTTTTGCTCCAGTTGTTTTAATTTCTTTTGACCTTTAATTTTGCAACAAGACAGGGTAACAGGGGTGTCCCAGGCAGGGTGGTAAACCAATACAGCTCTCTTATGCACGAAGAATAGTGTATTTCCTGGAAAAAAAAACGAATTATATTCTCCAATGTGCAAATAATCAGTGCAGCATAGTAAACCCATATTCTGATTACATATCTATTTATATAGAAAGTTTGTACTATTTAACATTTTACTACAATTATAGCTACATTTACCATACTGTATCTGTTACCACATTGCTTACACTGTTTCGGTTCATACTGTGCTGCAAAATAATTCCATGATTAACATGTTTTTCTAATATCATGCTTTCCGCTCTTTAGTGAGAGGTCTGTTAGTGAGCACATGCTTGCTTCATGTGCCATGGCTACTCTTCATACACACCAATTCCGGTTTCTACAGCATCCTGTTTGGGGTTTTTAGTGTACTGTAGAACATTCTGGGTGTTATTCTTGGTGTTTCAAAAAAAAGAGAGGAAATGTCAAAATAGTGTTCCTTCCTGTTTTTGTTGTTTTTTTCCCCTTTAATAAAAGCAAATAGAGAACAGGGGTTATAAATATTGAAAGACACCTCTCTCTACTCAAAACTGAGACGGTTTCTTTGTAATGGCCAGCACCCCTGAAAAGTTCATCTGGCAATGCCTCACTCGACCTACAGGACAGTCTATTCACTATCATCACTATTATCTATTATCTAATATTCTAATATGTAATATAACTAATATTCACCATTGACTTTTATCCATTACTCAGAGGCATCTCTGCCAGAGCACATAAGGCTATATAAGAAAAGATACAAATCAATATTCTGAAAAACAGCTTTATAAACACCACTTGGAAATTACCTAATGTAACATGTTATTTTAAATTTACGGCTCCTTTAAAACACTTCCCAAATTACTTTTGGTGAAAAACCTGCTGGCTAAATCCATGTCTGTTTGACAGTTAAGAGATGCCTCACGAGTCTGGATGAAACATGATAATGCATTATCTTTTGAAGAAGTTTGGTTGACGCATATATTTACTGAGGAACTGGGAGGCTTGTATCACAAATGCATAATGAAAAGACACTGTATTCTTCTGGCTAATTTCATAAAAGCATGCTGTAAAAAGCAGTAGCACCTATTACTAAATGCCAAACCCAGAACAAAATGCCCACTCTGCAGCCACAGATGGCCTCTCTGGCCATAAAGTGTCCAGAAAGAGAATCAATTCCACTGCTTATCAGGGTCCCTGGCAGAGACAGGGGCTTGAAGGCTGCAGTAAATAGGATCACCACGTTCTGAATCTTGAGGGTCAGTTTGAAACAGAAGAATGCGGTTAATAGTTCAGGTTCTGTACAATCTTATGTCCTATGAAATGTATCCCCTCTGCTTTCTATATTCTGATGGATTGGCATTCAGGGTCTGAGACAGCAAGCAGCAGTTATTTGCAAGAGCTTTATTGTGGTGCTATACTTCTCTCTAGACCAGTATAAGTGAAAGGATCTTGAAACTGCATTTCATCCTACAGTATATAATGTCTAGGTACTTCACAAAAACCACTGGCTTATAGCAGAGAGTGTGTGCTTACTTTACAGTCTATAGGCATTATTCTGGGGGCTAGAGCTGACAGACATATTCACTATCTGCCCACTTTCACTTGATTGATTGTCCTTCATTAAGTGACCTTCAACTGAAAAATGAAGATAATCTATCCTCCACCCATGACAACCTGCAACTCTGTAAGCACACGTGTGAGTAACAGCTAATGTGGTTTCTATATACTAGTTTAGCATGAGCCTACAGTTAAAATGAGAAACTACAGATTCAAGCCAATGAAAAGAGAACAGGTAAGCTTATATTATGTCCATTAGTCCAAAAAGTAGTAACATCAAATGCAGGATTTTCTTAGAATATCAGTTCATATATAATACATAATTTAAACAAATGCAGGCAGTTCTTAAAATAAAGAAACCTGTCTTATGAGGGTCCAGTAGTATACAATATTATACTAATATTTAAAAACATCTAGAGTAACAAATATAAGTCATTCTTGGAGCTCAATATTTTCAATAGGGATTCTGTTTTTCTGTTTATAGAAAACTGATTGTGCCAGGGAACCAGGTAATTGTGACGCTCCTTGCATCATAATTTATGCAGCTCTGTTTAAGTAATCCATCTTCATTACTGATGAGATATGTTTCAAATTGACCCTCCAGCCACAGCCATCCATTTCATTGTATCTCAGGTGTTCTGAAAGTTGTTTTATGAGTGTCCTGCCAATGTATGAGTACACTATGAATTTATGATTACACAACCTCATTAAAACTGGGTTAAAACTTATTTTTCTTGAAAACATAGGCACAGAAACAAGTAGATTGAAATGTTTTTCTTTATATACTGTATGTACCGTGTTGTTCCCATAGACAGTGGTGACTGAAAGTTGTTTCTTTTCAATTATCGCATGCCAATCTCTGAATGAAATAAGAGTTTGTGCCTCATCTACTATCTAAGTACTGGACAATCTTTGTTTTTCCCGAATTTTGGTATTTTACAAACTTTGTTTTCCCCAAATATTGGAATCTAGGGAATGGACCTTAATCAATGCAATTCTTTATGGAATAAAACAGATAATACGTTTTATAGATTTTTTTTTTAAATACGGAATTAGAAGAAAATAATTTTTTAAGGACAATTTGCATATACGTTTTTTTTTATGTTATCACTGGCCTAGGCAGATTGAGACAGAGGAAGGAAGAGGAACAGTGAAATCAGAAGGGGAGCCAACATACAGTAAACCAAATCAGCCCTCAGTTCTGTAGCTGCACATTTGATAAATAGCATCACATTCAGCCACTGGGGTCTCAAAAAGACTTTGGTGCTAGTGGCCTCTGGCTCAATTGAAACACGTCTGGCGAAATCATTTCTAAGCTGTAGAAAGATCCAGAAAGCCTCTTATTGGTGTGGTGCTTGCTGCTCGGCTAGTGCTGCCTGATACAGCTGAATGACTTGGGGAGGAAGCCAGGGGAAGCAGAAGAGAAATGGCCAATCAGAGAGCCACAAGCTTAAAGGGCAAGTACACCTGTTACTCTGCCATGTGTCTATGGTGCAGGAGTATCTTCTAATGTGTCAGATAAGAGACACTTAATTTCTTTTGCCTCGGTCAAGAAGGAAAACCCCAAAGAAGACGGCTGATACCAACGGTCTGTCCTGGAGCAATAATTCACGAGCAGGTAGTGTTTTTGAATAAAGAAAATGCATTCAGACTATTAGTGTAGAATTTGTTTGAACCTTAATGCTACACTTGGAAGCATAAATTCATGAACCACTATGTTTAGGAAAAATCTTAGAATTTGGTCAATTCTAATTCAAAATAAAAAACATACACATGAACATATCGTGAATGACATAAAATGTTGAGTATGTAATACAATTGCTTTTAATTGGAACTACAGTACACAGCATCAGTGTGAACCCTTGCCTAAATGATGTCAGGGTAAATTCAAAAGGCTGTACCTTTCTGTGGCCGAACACTGGAAGTTGCAGGTGATTCTCAAATAAAGTGTGCCCTGTTCCAACCACGCATCATGTTCATTAATTCATTGCAATACAGCTCCTGTAAAACAATCTCACACTTTCGTATGTCTTCTTTTACCAGCAAATGGCTATTTTCTTAATTGGTTGTGAAATAGATAAGAGTCTGTTCTTTGCTAATTGAGTTTCTAAATAGCCTGTGAAGCTCAGTGCAGTATAGAGACTTAGCACACTGCCTGGAGCTGAATCCAGAATTGTATTATTTATAATACGCAACAACTAGCCAAATAAAGTTGTGTGTTCTAGCCATATAAAAAATAATGTTGCTTTTCTATTGCAAAATTGTGCTTAATTTTTTGTAATCATGTTAAAGAAAATATACTACAAAGAAGAGCAAGCCGGTACAAATTATTAAGGAATGTGCTACATTAACAGGCTTAAAAAAAATCTTAACCATTTTAGTCTCAGGCACTGAAGTATTCAAAACCTTTCAAGGAACTGGCAAAGTCAGCTCAATGCACTTCTTCAGAGTGAACAGTGAAACACAAAGCAGAGAACACAAATGGAAACTATGTGGAACTCTGTATTTAAAACTAAGAACAGGAGGCAAAGGGGGGCATTTCTTTACTCAAAGGCTTGTGGGAGTATGAAACAGTATGAAACGGACTAAACGGCCAAGATGTTGAAACCAAAACCTTGAATCCATTAGCTACCAACTACCAAATGATTTAGACGGGCCTTCTCTCAACGTTCTTACATTCCTACAGTATGTCAAATGAATGCTTCTCTACACTGCAGAAACTTGCAGAAGCCTGGTCAGTGCCACTAGTTCTCTAGAGAGCTGAAAGTTTAATTTTACTGTTTGTCTTCTAAGGAAAAATGGAGGATGTAATCTAAGATAAACATACATAGATATATAAAGACATAGATAATGAACGATCATGTCTGGAAAAGAGATATGTTTGTTTTGCAACAGTAAAATATAAAGTAGTGTTAATACTGTGTGGTGTCATATGTTGCCTTAAAGCAGCAACACCCTAACAAATTACACAGCACTATTGATAGGAACATGCAACCATTTGCAAACATGGACTTAGTGTGAAGAAGTCGACAGAAAAGAGTTTACTGGGATGCTTTTGATCAGTCAAGAAGCTGAAGGCTCATGCCCAGTGATGAGCCAGACTCTCTGACTCAGTTAAATGTATCATGGACTATATATAGCTGAAACTCCAATGTTTTCACTCAAATTAGGCTCAAAAGTGTACTTATCAGATTATATAAAACAGAGGCTTGATTTGTTGTGTTGAAGATATAGACTGTTTTGGTTCTCTTCAAATCTCTGCACAATTATTCTTTTGTGTTGCATGGTCTGTCAGTTTTGGAACTCCTCTCTGCAACGGAGATCAGTGAGTGAACTGGGAACTCATCTGTTTATCTATCTATCTATTTCATGGGAGACAGCAAGTCTCCCCAGTTTCGTCTTCCGGATATTGAACCATGTCATCTGAGTTGTCTATACACCTTCACTTATCATGGCCGGCCCGATTCGTGCCTTCTCAATTACAAAGGCGCAACAAGCAGCATCACAATCTCCAGCACCCAGCAAGATATCAGCTCTCAGAACAAAGCATTCTGTATCAGCAAATGTATCTGTAAATGTATCTCAACCCCAAATCATAATAATAGGTAAATGCAATTTATTCTTTACTTCTCTGTCACAAAACATGTATATATTGTTCTTTTTTTCCAGAATTGGACCTACAGTATATATTTAAAATGAATGTTGCTGCACTACACAACAAAATTATGCATCTAGACAACATTGAATGGGCCCTCAATACAGCAATACAAAACATATTTTCTTCAAAATATAAGTCCGTTGTAACATTCATGGAGATCGAATAGCACCATATTTTAACCCACTATTTAAAAGTGGTGATGTGGTTTGAACCTCTTATAATTATTATTTTTCCTTCCTCTTCCAATTAATAGAGTAGATACAGTACATGAATGAATGGAAGGATGGATTTCCTATCAAGATGCTATTGTTTTCTGCCTCTTACCTAAACTATAGGCCTTACCTGGGAGAAGGGAGTGTGATTAAGCCCACGAACCCTTCCAAAATGCTAAAAGTCTTGATTTGTTCATAAAGATCCACTAGGTATCGCTCACTGTTTTTAAAGCATCCATTCTCTCTTCATTTTTTCCAGTTACTTGCTATTTCCTTTGTCAGTCACTCTTCTCTACCTTGGTCCTTTCTCTTGGACATGTTCATCCCAAACAGGACAAAAAAATCAAATGACCAAAAGGGGTTATTTATCAAACAAAATAAAAAAAATGCAATTGCAATTTTTCAAATAATAGTGTATTTCTGTACTGTGTATTTACTGGCAGAATTTTTTAATACTGTAATGACTTACTTAGGTATATGTCCTACTTACTGTATGATTCCCTTTGTTTTTAAAAATATTGATCTCTGTTTACTTCTTTTTACTTTTGCATGAGTCCAGCACAATGATGGCTCTGAAAACTTGAAAATTCACTGAGCATGTAGACTGGAGCACATCAGGGAAGACTGTAGTAGAGTCAATGGGACTTTGTCTCAAACTGAAATCAAGTTCTCTATTTTATTCCAAATAAAAGCTGCCTGGCCATTGTTGTATGAGACTCAGTCCCTGAGAAGAGTAACAGGTTAAACCTGGCACTGGGGAGGCTGTCACATGAGGAGAGGTAAACAGAGTTTAATCTCTTTAGGACTGCATAACAGAAGCCTTTGAGGAGATTTGATTGATGTTCCAAATCCTGAAGGGGATTGTGAAAGTCATCTCCTGATTCTACTTAAGGGCCTGAAGAGATACCTTGACCACAGGGTGAGTCTGGAAATTTACTGAAGTTAGATTTAGGACAAAACATATAACACAGATTCAAACAGCTTTTTTAAAACCAGAACCCCCCAAAACAGCCACGAAAGATTAACTGACATGAGCTGTGAGTTAAAAGCATAATGTTTCTACTCGAAGGTGACTGCTGCACTTATTAGGTTTACTAGAGATGTGTTCTAAACAACTCGGGCACAGAGACACCACAACATCTGTGATTCTTTCGTTATCTTTAAGATGCCACAAAAAAGCTAGATTTCTTTGTGATATATCCTTCTTGGGTTGAAGAAGGAGAGCCAAGATTGTTTCGTACTCCTTAACACAGGGAACATAGAGAAATGACTACCTAAAATCAAAATGTTTTTCATAGAAAGGGCAATCATTAATCAATGCTGTTAAAGCCCTTCTGATATTCTCCTGGCTGCAAATCTAACAACACCCTGGAGTTGAAAAACATAAAGAAATATTCGTTTTGAAGGTTTAGTCATTCAAAGAAAAAACAAATATATATATATACACTGTATGTATGCATTTTATCACAGGTAAAATGCTGTTATGTTCTTTACCAAGTCAGCTAAGGAAAATAGAATACAATCTTTCTTTCATCTGACATAAGAGCAATTTATTATACATATTTATGGAAACATTTAGCAGATTATCATTAAATAATAAAAGCTGTGACTATAGACAGGGTGGGAATTAAATTATTATAATAAAACAAAAATTAAACACAATAATCTTAAAAGAACAATACACTTACAGCATATCTCTAAACATAATAAGTTTACAATACAATACTGTATGTCAGTGTGCAGAATTGGATATAGGGATGCAGTTTAAAAATACAGATCAGTTCTTAACGGAGAATTAACCCTACTGTACAGTATATGTAAAAATCATTCATTATTGATTTATTGTGGACTGGATAGTTTTCACAATATTTTGTCCACAGGGAAAATAATGACTTACAGTAGGTCTCTAATGGCCTTTGGCTGGACACTCTGTATTCTTAGTGCATTACAGAGGAATACCCTATCACTCTATGAACTCAGTCTTGATTTGGAAATGTGTATCAGTACAGTTGCAGTAAATAATATAAACAGAATTAAAGGGGTCACATTGGTTACAGATTCTTGCATGTAACCTTCATATCTCCTAGCAAAATGCAAAAAGATCCTGCAGGATGCATTACACACAGAAAAAAAGAATGCAAGGATACCTGAATAGAGGGTATCTGAGCTGTAGAAGAAAGGCTAGGAGAGTAACAAATACAAAATTATGTGATGAGGATAACCAATCATGGTTTGGAGATCAAACCATCTGCTCAAACTCCAGACTTGCAAAGCCTCCAGGTCCTTACCTTGGCCCGTATCTGCCCGGAAGTGGACACCTTCCTAATGAGCTTGTGGGAGGTCTCCTCCTGGTCCCCGTCACTGTCAGATGACTCTTCTCCGGCTTCTTGCTGGGCCAGCCTGTCCGAGTCGTGAGGAGACAGAGACTCCTGGGGCTCTCGCACGTACAGAACATTGGGGCTCAGCTTCTTGGCCATGGTCGGGTCAGGTTGGGGTGGACCAAGGACAGATCCACTCCTCTTACCAGTCCAATATTCTGCAGAGATGAGTTTGCACAGTTAGCTTTTTATACCACATTTTCCCTATTTCTAGATTTCTTCAAAGAGGCTTTTCCTTTATTCCTCATTGACAACTCCCTGATACTGTTATCTACTGCTTCTTTTTTGTCTGTTAATGTCTTTAATGTGACTTAGTGCTTCATTGTTCATCTTCATTTAACGGAGCAATTCTCCCGTGTTGCTAACCTAGTTAAGAGGCTGCTTCCTTTCACTCTCTTCTTGCTTAATTGATGATTCTTGTCTAGTTGGCTAGAAAAGAAAGGGAAAGTGCCAGCATTTATCAGTGCCCAAACAGCTGGTATGAGAAAACAGTTTTGCTTCGCTCATTTGCTTTGTCCTGTCTGGACAAGACTGAAGCCTGTTTGAAGGACTGAGAGAACATTTTCTTTTCCTTTAAGAGAAAATTGAAGGATGCTGGCAGCGTGAGACTGGCTCAGAAACGATACGACAAAAAAGTCACAGCAAACTTAACCCAAATACTGTTTCATGTAACGAACAGAAATAATGATGATCTTAGTGCATAAAATATCAATTGCATATCCCCTTATATTAAAGGCATGTACAGTAAACGAAAGTAAGACAGACTGTACATACAGTATGAGTATATTTACTTAAAAACTCTACTAAACCTATTAAAGCACCACCATAACTTTGGACCCTGCTAGTTTTAATAGTTAAGTTGTTGCTGTTATGATCATCATCATCACCTTCGTCATTATTAGTATTAGAAGCAGTATTCCGTTGCATTCCATGTTTATAATGCAGATCATCTGTATTTCAAAATACAAATCCAAATACAATTTTTTTCACCTGTTATGATACAACTAATCTCCGTTCCCTTAGAGTCTCTTATTTCTCCTCAATGAAATAACACATTCCATCGATTTCTGGGCCCTTCATCTTTCAACAAAGGAGTTGCGGTTTCATAATTTAGCTGCATCATAACATTGGATAGCATGAATAAAATTCTTACATGAATCATCATAATGATGTAGGACCCTTTAGGTCTATATATGTTCAATCTGCCTTTCTTTCACGGAATGTAGCCCTCTAAACACTGTCCCGAGGCAACAGGCAGGCGAGAGTGCTTTGCCCTTGGCGACACGTACCCTACCGAGTAGCGCAAGGAATGTGTAGCTCCTTCATTCATTCATCGCTTCGCGTATCCATTCAGAATTATAAGACTTCCCTTCACTCTGCAATGGCAATATCTGCCTAAAATTCCACCTCCCCGATTTCTCTGCCTTCAGACCCGAGCGCTTAAAAGGATATACACGCTGTTCTGTTTACCTCTGCAGCGGCGCTTCTCCTTTGTAACGTATTGAGCTGTCACTGTCGGTTTCGGGTCCTTCTCTTCACACACACTCTTCTTATCAGTCTCCCTCTCTCGCACACACACACATGCAGGCATGCAGATGCATGGGCTCGGAGCTCGGGGAAAGGCTGGAAGAATGCACACAGACGCATCTAATCGTCCTTGAGTCCATGGTTAACTGGCTGAACAGAGAAAACACGTCCTATACGCGGATGAACATGAACGGAAAGTTCATGATTTATTATTTAGGACTAACACAAAGCATTACACTGACTGCTTACACAGAGTGGCAGTAAAATATCGTCGCCTCACCTGTTCTGTGACAGCACCCACGACAGGTGGTTACATCATTCAAACGCGATAACCTCTAAGCTCTCCCAGAGAACAGCATGAGGTTTGGCTCGCAATTAAACCTTCACTGCCCTGTTGTGTTCGAATAACTCTTTCTAGCTACCGTATCTCCTAATTTCTGTACCTTTTAGAACAAGTCATTCAGCAGGTCTTGGACTAAAGACCTGCTTATTGGTTACCTAGACAAGTTCGGCTTTTGAACTAAGTCTCCTTCTCGTGCGTGCGTCTGCGTCCGCGTTATTAATACATTTCTGCAGATTACTCATTTTGAAATATTTTGGTCCACTTCCTTCTTGAGACACACCAGACGTTTTGAACAACGCGCTGACGCGCTATGCTACCCTGAATATTAACAAAAAGCTATAAAATGCGGTTTCACTTTCATCATTTACAATTTCGCCACCCTTTGTGAAATAGGGAAAAAGCAACTAAGGATTCGTCAGCATGTGCAATCCTCTCTGTTGATTTTCACGGTGGGATTCATTGACATCAGAATCCTCCCGAACATTCAAAGGTTGTAAAACTCCGATCCAGGATTAAAAGAAAATTGTGATTCTTGATCTAAATCTAGAACGTCTTCGCCATGTGCTTGTAAGACTGTTCGCAGGAAAGCCTTCTGCCCGCATAGTTAACCGGAACCGGTTTTAAAGAGACCGGGCTGAGCAGCGGGTATGAGCTGTGGCAGCACCTTCGTTACTTATTTGCTAAGGTACTGTACCTTATCTTTCCGTTTTTGCTCTAAAAAACTTAAGAAAATTACAAACCCTAAAAATAAAACAAACTAGATCTCTAGTGGTATACAGGAAATTGCAGATTATCTGTTTTTATTAACAGATGACTGCACCAATTAATCCCGTCTTTTAATTCCATAAAAGACGTGAGGCACCTGTAAAAGACGGGCATGTTCTTTCTGTTAATTACAGGCCAGGCACTGTCGGAGTATTCTGATACTGTCTCTATAGAAGGGTTACAGTATATGCCATACAATTCCCAATGGGAGCTAAAAAACAACTTGGAGCTGACTTTAAATCAGATAAACCACAATATAGTATGTTTTCAAGGGTTTGAAGGGTAATCATTTCACATAGTCTTGCCAAATTCTAAATGGGGATTGAATGTTTGCCTTAAGAACACAGATTCACTCAAAAGTCTGATTTTGTTTCTTGTGCAGAAAAGTGAGATTTTGTTTCTTGATTTTCTTTTTTTTGTACACCGCTTTTATTAATAAGAACACAGATACAGATTATTTTCATTTTAGTTACACCTGGGCCTACAACTGTATGTGCCTGTCATCAAAGCAGTGAAAATCTGTTTTTAATCAAAATTTGTTGAATTTGCAAAAAGCTTCAGCACTAGTTCATGAGTTCATGGCCACCATGGGCGGATTTTTCTTTCTGAGGTCTGTGAACTACTGAAATACTGCTTATTATGATCCCTGGAAAAGCCCCCACCTGCTCCTGGAACTGCTGGTGTGGTTCATCCCTAATGAATGACACTTTATCAACCAGGATTCAGGTCAGATCATTGTCCAAGCAACAGTAGCAATGCAGGATGCAGCCTCAAAGGGACGACAGACAGTCACAGGGTAGACAGACACAGACACACACACTCACACCATGGCTAGTTTTCCCAGAAGCCAAATAATTTAGCACAACAGTATGTCTCATTTACCGTGAGGAAACTGGACACCTGGACACACTGAACACAGGGACAACATACAAACCATGCAGAGAGCAGCCCAGGTCCAGAATTGAATCCATGGTTCCAGCAATGCTAACCCCTGCGCCACCGTGCCTCCATAATTAGTTCAAACCTCATTTGATTCTTTACAGGATCACTGTCCAGCCCACATGTCCAGGGTGACTTGACAGGTGTGATTTCCATTCCTTCTTAACTATGACAGACCAATTTAGGGATATGCACTTTGGAATATGCCTGGTGCTCCATGAAAACCAAATGGCTACCACGTAAAAGCTTTCGAGATTTTGTTACAGAATTTGATATGGTGTTTGTGTTCAATCCTAGATGCCGTGATACCAGGCTTTCCCCAAGTTTTTCAATTAAATCATCCACTTAGGAATTAGTGTGGATAGCAAATCTGAGCACTTTAAGCTTTTGAAATTTCTCAAAGAATTGCCCAGGCCAATCTGCTGTTGGAACTAAGAACTAAGAATATTGGATTTGACCATAGGTTGTCAGTCTCTTCATCCATCCACCCATCCTTTTTCGAACTGCTTCATCCAATTCAGGGTCACAGTGGAGCCTCTTGGCAAGCAAAGGGTTCAAAACAGAATACAGCCTGGATGGGATGTCAGTCCATTAGACACACACATAGACACACCAGAGCTAAGTTTCCCAGTAACCAATTAACTTACCAGTATGTTCTTGGACAGTGGGAGAAAGTCAGAGTGCCCACAGGGGACCCACACAACCACTGGGAGAACACATAAGTAGATAGCACCCTAGGTACTCCAAGCAGATAGCACAGCAAATCCAGACTTGAACCCAGGGCCCCAGCACAGTCACGCAACAATGCTAACCACTGAGCAACCATGTTTCCCTTCAGTATCTTCAGTTGACCTCTTTTGCATTTCTTTTTACTTCAGGAATCCTTTAGGGAGAAATATGCACCATCAATCTCTGTAGTTTCTCGGTTGCAGGCTTCAGCATGTGAATTATCCCCGGCAGAAAAAGACACACCTTTGTTTTCATGCAAAAACAATTTAGGAAGCTAATTCTCCACTCGCCTGTGAGCTCCAGAGTGATTTGAATGGTCTCAGCATAGATCACTGTCACATAGTAGTGAACAATTCAGTTAGATGTACTTTGTGTTTGAGAAAGCAGGCAGTACACCTGTTGTGCAATTCTGACAGGAATGGATCTTTATTTAATATAAACTAGGAATGTTTGACAGCAGAAAGTCTGCAATGTTCAAAGTCATATCAATCCAAATATGGCTGTCTCCTAAAATGAGATTTATAGTAGTATAAAGGAGGCTGTTGAAGCTGTGTTTTTGGTATAAAAAGCTCCTGGAAATGCCTGGTCACTATTGTTGAGGAATGAGAAGATGATGTGTCTCTCTGGAGTCCACCCTAAAGAGGACCTTTCATAATAATCTAATTTCATAATAACAGCCAACTGAAAAGAGGTGTTCTTGGGCTTTCCAGGCTTTAAACTTATTTGTTCTTTTTGTTGTCTGTCTACAAAAACAACAACATGCAACTGTTACTGTCACTGTTTTAGCTGACCTCTGGAAAAAAAATTCTGGACTGAATTTGAAGAAGAGAGACAGAGGACTCCCCAGGTACACAGAATCAATACAACGGGTATCATTTGACACTTGTCTCCACATCTGAGTAGTCCCTCATGTCTGAGAGGTGTGTTCTGAAGGTTTTTTTACTCAAGATTACATCACTTTAATCTTGCAGGACACATGAATCTGATGTTTAAGAAATAAGAAATGGAAAAATCAGAAGTAAGAGCAAATGTGATACCCCACTGGTATGTGGTTTATATTTTATATATATAACATCCTCACAGTCATAGTGAAAAAAAAAACTGCAAAATGCTTTGTCCCCACCAAAAGTTAACAGAACTGAAACCGCTACATTTATATTTTCCACTTGACAAACCTTGTCAAATGTAAGTAGACTGAAAACAAAATAACCCAGAGATGTGAACACAGTGGATATAGCAGTTGCACTGTAATTTAGGAACTTTCACACTTCCTGTGTTCTGTTCTAGGTATTATTCAATATGTTAGTATTCACTTCCTTAGCAGTGTTGGGGTTGGCAGACATTGGTGGTGTGCTGGCACAAACGTGCTGAGAAGACTACTTTTAGCTTCCACAGAACCTTTTAGGAAGGAATACGAGCAAGTCAGCTCAGAAAAACGAACTGCCAAGCAGATGAATCAGCAGTGACACCATTGTCTTGACTTTGTGCATAGTGAACTGTATGGATAACAAAGTGTTAGAAACATTGTACATATTTCTTGAGCAGATCAACCCTCTTGACACAAGAATACGTGCAACTCTTCAAGATATACGCGAGGATCACGTAGGTATTTATAGTATTTTAGGAGATGAAAAGAACGTTGGGAGCGATTGCTGATTACTAATTCTTGCTAATTACTGATGCCTGAGTCTGATTGAATTTGGTTGTCATCCCTCCCAAACTTTCGTTATACACCCCATGAAAAGCCCAGCTCATTTCACTGGAAAGATCTTGACACCTTCTGGCTTTAGGAATTCAGCATGCAATTGTGTTGGTGCATCTTCTGAAATATAAAAAGAAAATCGATAAAACATTCTTTAGGATGTTCTAATAGACAAAAAATTGCAAATTGTTTTATACTGTTTTTCTCTACGATCAAACTGTGCACCCTGACTGAAAAATTGATAGGTAGATTCTTAATTGACTCTTGGAAAGGGATATTTTCCACACCAAACCTGCACAAGAAACTGTATTTTAATTTGTATTATTGTTCTAGCTAATTTAAATACATTTATAAGGCAGTATTAAGCATCTATATATTGTAAAAACTGTATGAGGGTTTATACAGTCTGTGCCATTAGAATTCTTTGAACAGTTTCATAGATATTTTCTGTGGTGTCATTATTCTGCGAACTTCAGATAGAACCGTGATAATTACATTTCCTACAAATTTAAACTGAAACATTACAAATAAAACAGCACAGGACTAGTTTTTGTTTTCTTCGATTATTGTAAACTATTCTTTTGCAATGCGGAGGCTTTGGTAACAAAAAGACAAGAAACAAATCAGAGTATGCTTTCTGATTAGACCAAATATGCTGTTGAAAATCTTTTCAGACTCTGCATCTAACCAGATTTATAACAGGAATATAAATGTTGTGATTAGAGAGTGTCTTTTAATTGCCCATGTTTGTTCCCTGCTATAAACTGACATCACATTTAGGAACTAGTCCCAACTTGCTCACTATACCTTCAGATTCCAGATTTCTGTGACCCTAAACTGGAATGAAATGTTTTCTGATAATCATTGCATGGTTAGGGCTGAGAGCCATCTAGTGGACTTCTGTGTTGTGCTTCATGATTTAGTGTACTGTATTCCATACCTCCAATTGTTTTTCAGCAGTGGTACTGTTAAGAAAAACACACATCATTTCCTATGGTGAACTGCTCTGGGATTCAGTGCCACTATGCTAAGCAAATACTCTAAGTAAATGGTAAATTGCACAGAACAGTATTTCAGATACCAGTATTTGCTGTAATGCATTACATGATTATTCCAATTTGCAATAACCAGTTACTGACTCCAGGGGCGAAAAGAAGAAAATGAATATTAAAATGAATGAATGTATTATAAATTTGATATTCAGTCCAGCATTTACACATACTGCACATATTTCACAGTCATACTGGAAGTAGAGTTCATTGTAATCATTATTACTTGTTAAGCAACACCTATTGGGCACTGATCTAAACATTTTTATATTTAATCAAAATGGATTCATCCTAGCAAATAATTTATCCGATTTTTAATGCTTTACATAATATAAAACACTTCACAGAAGCCTTTGGACTAAAGAGCAATACTCCATGAGTGCTCAATGCCACACCCAGTTTGTGATCTATTACTTTACATGTGAGCTTGCTGGGCTGTATTCACCTGCATTTCTATGGGTTTTTCTTTAGTTAAATTAAGGCACACTCCTTTCACGTACACAAATTTGAGAATGATGCCAGAACAAAAAGAAATCGTGAAGAATCATGTCTCTCCGTTGTGTTTTAATAAATGGTTAGTAATGAAAGTGCAGGAGGAATAACCATTTATAACATCATTATAGAGATGAGTATAACTTTCCTCTCCTGTGCTGCTCAGCAAAGCTGGTAGTCAGCTGTCTGTACAGTACCTTTTAGGATCTCTCTGACCCTGAAACAAATGCCCACTGTTTACTGTTCCTTGATTGGTGCTCCATATTGCCTGTTTATCCAAACACCTTAAGCCAAATCTCTTTTGCTCATGGACATCTCTGACTTCAGATCCTAAGGGACAAGTGAAGCATGCTGTTTTCCTGAGGCTGGTGTGTTTGTGCCTAGTGAGACTCAGACAGGTGTTGCACTGAGAAGATGTATTGTAAAATAATAGTTTAATGTGGTCTTCTGAACATGCAAAGAAAAGAACTTGAATGTGTGGTCATCCCTGGGGGCTGAGATGGAATTTTTCCCAGTTTTCTATACTGGGTCTCCTTTCTCCTGGTTGTTGAACAGCTGTGTCTGCTGTGTTCCATGCTCTATCAACATGCTTTTTGCCTGCTATTTTTTGTCCTGCCCTGCCAAATGCCAACATCCCCATCCCAACACGACCTTCTCACCATGTGCTTCATCATCCCTGACTGTTTGACGTCTTTGGTCAATTAACAAATGCAAATGTCCGCACTCTGTCTTCCTGTCAGGTCCTTGTATGTCTGCAGCCAGCATGAGGTTTCACACTCATCCAGTCTTTCCCCTTCAGCCATCCTGTTGCATCACCTGTCTACTTTTGCCATTATTATAGGCTTGGCTGCTCTCTGCGCTGCATTCTGCTAGGTATGATCCCCTCTCTGCTGTATTCCTTCTGTTTATAAAACAAAATGTCTGGGCTGGTGGATTCAACGTCTTCTTGTATTTTGCTAGTATTTTTCTAGTGTTGTGCACTAACTTAACAACAGTTACCTCGTTCGCCTCCTTCCATTCTTCGTTTTTCACTCTCCTAGGCTGATGCTATGTATCCCTCCCACAAACAAAATTCAAATCAACCAGCCTCGTTTCTCCAGTACTTAAATACTTTAACATCAATCCCTACAAATGATGGCATAATTACAAAATTTACAATATTATAATTATTGTAATTGCAATTACCAACACACTAATCGTGACCATTAATGTAATTACTACTAAGTCTGTTACTACGATACCTATTAAATTTAACTCTTTAACATATTTCTCTACTCTAGGTACCCAGGGGTTCTAGCTGGCTCTTTGATAGGAACAAGTAATAGGTTTATTCCATGCTGAACAGAGAAGAGAGAAAACACAACGTGTCGCCTGTGAAGCCTTCTGACACGGCTACCCACTAAAACTGCCTCCCTGATAGTCCTACTATCCCCCTTACCTGCTTGCTCACCCCTTCAGCAATGCTGTTTGCAAAGAAAATGGGCACAGAAAAAAAGGTGAATTCACTTTTCATTTCGCCATTTGTCATTACTCCATGTTCACTTATGTGAATAGTCATCGCTTTGCACTTTCGATTGTAGTTTTGCATCTGACCTGTATTTTCATAACACCTGTGACCACTCCCAGACTTACAGTCAGGTGGTTTAGGTCATGTGGTGTTACAGCTGGGATCATGAGGGACAACAAAAGGGGATGGATGGATGTCAGTGCGGATCGTAAACAGCCTCTGGTATCTGAAGCTCAGAAGAAAAAGTGTACATATTCATACTTGGGATATTCTATTCCTTTAATACGGCATTTAGGTAAGGTAAAATATATAATATACTTTGGAGAACTTTTATCCCAGTGGCAGGGGCCTTGTGAAGTTCACATTAAGACAGGGCCATTGAACTATGAACTGTACCTGCCAGGGAAAAGACAGAGAAGCTAATTTTTCATACGATATAAATTTGTTTAAACTCTGGGGAGCCCCCGCAGTAGTCAAGTCATTTTTCACATCACACCCAAACATTGGTAATAATACAAAAATTCTCATTAAATACAGCTAAAAACAACAATAATTAATACTTCTAGATTCCACCAGGGGGAGATACAAAACTTGAAAATTGTGAGCCTTGATTACAGTTAAATAAACAGTGAAAACAGTTGGCATTTCTGGGGTCTAGTGTTCATGCATCCGAGTTATTTGCTGTGAGCAGTTTTTTCTCCACAATTTTATAAAACATATTTTAGAAGAGAACTCCTAGCATCTGATGACATGAAGTAAAACATTTTTAAGGGACAAGCTACAGGTGCTCATATAAGGTATGACATGATTATCTGTTTTTGTTCGTTTTAAACACATTCCAAGTTTCCCTTGACAGCTTGTGAAGCAATAAAACGTATTTTGTTCTTAAAAAGTCATATGACCCTTTTCTGTATTAGGTCCTTCTTGTTTATTTGATTTAATTGTAGGAGCTACTGTGGCTTGTTTTATATTCCTAATGACCCAAATGTTTCAGACGAGGTGTGCAAAACAGCTTCAAATGCTTCTTTTTTTTTTTCGCTCTCTTTGTCAGCGCTCAAGCAAGAGCTTAGACCTTTACCTAGCCCCCCACGTGCCAGTTTTATTCTGATCTGTCCTTGGAACAGGGCTCAAACCAGTCGGACTACAGCATAAACAGAGAATGTGAGAATTCACATTTACACAGCGCAGTGCTTTCAGTATCTCACTCGCCCAACAATGAATTCCCATTACACCTTCATAACAAATTACCGCAGGCAATAATTACAGCTGCAAAGAACAGAAGGAGCCATAATGCGTTTGATGGCTATTGGACCCAGTAAATATGCTTTTGATACAAATAAGCCAGATCTTTTTGTGACCTTTCCAGAGGAACTACAGACCTCTAGGGCCTTCTTAGCACAATACTATTTGAGGAAGGAGATTCTGAATGGAGATGCAGTTTTTATATGGAACAATTCTGCAGGGTGCACATTCACTTCTGCATGTACTGTACTGTATGTCTTCAGACAAGCAATTGCATATACAGTATATCACAGTTTTTTAGTGGAAAGGAAATTACACATTTCTGTGAAAGGAAATCAGCTATTGTTATCTAATGATGAAGCATGGAAAAGAGGATGTCATGGCTGGCAACTTCCGTGGGTTTTGTTTCTGATAATCTGTAATTTGTACAGTATCTTTCACTCTCAATGAAGTTGACACCGAGTCTTTCGGTATACAGTTTTTGACGTTTAAAAAACAAAAAAATTGTTTCCATCTGTCAGCCCGGTTGATTTTATTCTCACCAAGCTTAGGAAACTCAGCACATGTGGGATTGAATCTGCACCCTAAATGAAAGACTCAACAGAAGTGTCCATTGGAAGTTTCCATAGGTCTTTTGGCTCTTAAGTGGACCATTAGCCCAGATATGATCAGGAAAAGTCAAAGTTCACCTGAACTACATGAACCCTATAAGGCACAGTAGAGGGAGACTGGCAAGAAAATAGGGATCTAGAGACTTACTGCACGTTTTGATGTGAAAGATAAATAGACTGTATCAATACTGTTTTGTGATTTGTGGGAAAAACAGCAATTTAACCTGACCCATAGTATGCAGGTTGCACTAGGATAAAATAGAGGAATGTCCCCAAAGAGAGATAGGATTTGATTGGATTTGTTGGTTTCCTTTTAAGTTTCAAGTGTGCAACCTTGTGAAAATAAAAAAGGATTTCAAAAATTGAAACACAGCTTATATTGCAGTAAAGGGTCTGTCTTTGCACTGCCATGAAACGCCCATATGACAACGTACAATGACTACTTCACAAGGCGTACCTTAATGGTTGCTTTTCCTGTCCTCTGCTGTATCTCGTATTACTTGAGAAAGGTGAAGAAGTCATACCCATCTTCCCAGAAAACTGCAATATTAAATACACTCAGTCTTCCAATATTAATATCTGCCATTTTCTGTTTCACGTCTCACTGGTTTTCTGTTGTGGGAAATAAAAATTATTCTCCCGCTCTCTCCCACAGACAAGGAAAGACTTTTTTCACATTCAGTAAGAGACACAGCCAGCCATGCAGAATCTCAAAATAGAATTGTATTGGTGCGTACATACGCTTCATATCATTAGTAGTTATTAATGCACTGCAGAGACTCAGTATTGATTCGTTAAGATCCAGACTGGAGCACATCTGCTTTTGTCTGCGCAGTGTCTTACAGTACATATACAAATTTGTGATTGTATTGAAGAATAATCTACTGTGGATGTGATTATAAAATGAGACTGCAGATTCTGTGTACGTATTGCTCTCAGGATTTCCACAGTGATCTGAATTTCAGTGAAGAGTGGGGAAATATTAAGGATGCTGCTTGGATAAGCATGCTGCATTTTGAACACCAATATAATATAATAGGGAAATTACATACTATAGAATCCCACAATAGCATCCCAACATCAGGTACGTGATTAGAAAATAACAGGGGATTTTAGACATAGATCTAAAAACATCTAGAAAACATTGCAGGTTTTGAGAAATCAAAATGTACGGACATACACAAATGATACCATGTAAGCACATCATTTTAGTAACCGACCAACCCTCACTGATAAGAATGAATGGGGCACACCAGACATTTTTCTCTCAATCTTTGCACTGGTAAACGGCAGCTCTAAATAAGCAAATGCAAATGAGAGGCACACATTTTGAGACTCACATTCTTCAGGCTAAAATAAACTGGGACAGGTTATTGCAAGATCACATTCTTCAGAATCAAAGAGGGGAATTTCCTCAGGCATCCCATTTAGTTCCGAAGCCAGTTTTATGACACACTTCACTTTTGGGTAGTTGGTTCTCATTTGGGGTCCTTGAGAAATAACACCTCCCTGATGGTACTGTTAGCAATTTTCTATATCTTTTCTATATATGTTTGCTACTGTATGTCACTTATCCAAACAAGGGAGCAGCCCTTTCCTGTCTACTGTTTATTCTCTTCGCCAGCAGAACATTAAGTCATTATAAGATGAAAGCTGTTCTTTGTCACCCTGTGATGAGCAGCTCTATATAGGGCCTGGACTGTGGGTGTGAGTGTTTATCTGGCAAGTTGAGCATCTTAGACAAGGATAAGACAAATAGGCAAAAACTAGTCCATTTTCAGTTCACACCTTTTGTCTTCTTCTGATAAAATAAAGGGTCTTAACGTACAGTAGATGCTCTTAGGTTAGGTTCTTCTAGGCTGTAAAAGAACTCACTTAACCATTTAAAATCTCTTTCCATGGATTCACAGAGAAGCCTGTTTCATTGCGTATGTTCTTGTTAAAAGCTCACTTACACAAATATAAAACCTTAAATACTACAGAACATATACAACCTTCTCAGAAAACCAAAAATACAGCATACTGTTAAGCAAGTTAACAGCCACAGGCTATATTGTAGCTCACAGACCAGCCTCAGTTTCAGAGCAAGGAATTCAACATGAGAAGCTGGGTCACTAACAAAGCTGCCTGTGAAACTGCAGTCCTCTTCTTTTGGTGATAAGAGCCATGAGGCCTGACACACTATCTTTTGATTTTTAAATTGTTTTAGCACTTCAGTCTCTTTTCAATAAAGGCATCTTCATTGTGTCCTACTATAAATGGAGCTACAGAAAATGCAGAGTCTGGGGGCAATTGTTTTTCTGATATTAATGAAGCTTTGGGGATTTAACAGATGCCCTGTGTGTCATATTCAATTCTAAACTCACTGAAATGTACAATGCATGAAGTCACTTTTGTATACAGCGTCAGCACTACTTTTTGTGTGGCTTCAAACTTCATAGCACAGAGTAGTGAAAACAGAAAGATGAAAAAAATCAAGATCTTCCTATTTAAATTCAATTTTTTGTGCATTTATACTGCTTGCATTTATATATTTATACTGCTTGACTTAACCACTTGACTTATCATTCTTCTTATTATTATTATTCAGTGCTGCTTAGGACAAGAACACTTGAAATCAGTGTTTTGTTTCTAAATATTTAAAATATCCTTACTGAAAGGAGGGATATTGCTTTTCAGAAAACAATTCTGGAATTTTGTTTTTTAAAAAAAGCATCAATTTTGGCTTTTGCAGTGACAGTAATGTTTTATTTAATTCAGTCGCATTTCAAAGTCATGAACTGATTTCTTTGTATATTTGCTGTGGCTGTTACTATCTATAATAATCACAGTAATCAGTGTCTTAATTAGATGTTAAGCGCAAAGTGCGAAAATACTCAAATTCACACTCCTAATGACACCTTAGAGTCATCTTTTTTTTTGACATCACAAGCAAAACATCTTTAACCAGGAACTACCAAGGATCACTTTATGCCAGGACAAGCCACCTGTTCAGAGTATTTGTTTTTACAAAGGGTTGTGGGAATCTAGAGTGAGCAGATGCTTTCAATTAAGATCTTCAGATCAATTGTCTATGAATCTCATCAAGAACTAGATGTGCTGAGTGGACCCTCTCCTGTGCAGCCTTTCTTCTGAAAGTAAGGCTGGAACCCAAGGCAAATTATGTAATGTCAAATATAAGAAACGTCTGTCTGTAAATTGTGACTGAACAGTGCCTTAGTGAGGAGAACTTGTATGAACTGGTGTTTATTTAATATTGGATTCTTACATTGCATTGGAAGTCTATGGTGTTGGTGGACATTTAAAAAACAATAGTTCAGGTGGGTAGCTGAGTCAGCATGCATAGGCTGCAAAGGAGCAAGTAATAGGTTTATTCCATGCTGAAAAAAAAGAAAATAGAAAACACAACGTTTCAGCCATGGAGCCTTCTTCAGGTGTGAGAGAGACAGGGCAGTAGGTAAAGGTAAAGTAGCGGGAGAACAAAGGCTGGGAGAGAGGAGGAGCGAGATGCGGGAGCATGGGACAGAAAGAGAGGCCAAATCAAGAGGTGTGAAGTCAGAATAGGTGTAGAGAGGTGTGACATGAAACGTCCAATGAATGGAGAAAATTTAGAAGAAAAGTAGTTTGTCATTAAGAAAAGGGGGAAGGTGTGATTCTAGCTGCAGGATAATTTGGTTTCAGTAGTCTTTCTGATGTATGAGTTCGGAAAACCATCTTTGAGAACACAGATGGAGAGAATAGAGTGGTCATGGCTGTCAGAGGTGAAATGGGAAACAATGGGCTTGGAGAGATCTTTAATCTTCACAGCCCTGTTCTCTGAAGCGGTCTCCGAGTCTCCTTCCTGTTTCTCCAATGTAGATGGCTGGGCATTTACTGCAAGAGATACAGTAAATAAGGTTGCTGGAGGTACAAGATGCCATCTGGGTCATCCGGAATTGTCCTGAGGGGCCTTGAATGAGTGTGGTGTTAGATGTGTACTTGCAGGTGATACAGCGAGCTCTGTTGCAAGGGAAAGTGCCTGGTGTGGAAGGTTGCTGAGGGCAGTTTAAAAACCAATGGCAAACAAGTCACAGAAAGCATAATACTCAGAATATACCAGTCACAAAACTGGTGGCTCTTTGTCAGTTGTGCTCTGGTACTTGTGGAAATACTCACAGTCAGCTAGTACCCAGGCACATGTGCCTTCACCATGGTCAAGCAGCCAGAACAAATGAACAAAAAAATGAATAAACTAAAAAACGTATAAACGAACTGGCAAACAAATGAACAAATGAACAAATCAATCAATCAACCAACCAGTCAATCATCTCAGTATAAAAAGCTCGCATGTAGAAAAGAACTCTGCTATTGTGGGTGAAGAGTTCAAGAGCAGCTGCAAAAAAGAGACTTGAGATCGTTTATAGATGAGGAGCCTCTCAAAGGACTTTGAAAGAGGTTAATATTACAACACGAGACAGCACACATATGTTAAAATGCATAAAGTAAAACAGGTTAACAGTAAATCAGGTTAGCAAAGCACAGATAAAGGATTCCTTTGAAAGTGATTTCAATTTTTAACAATTAAAGGAAGCTTCTCTAATAAAAAATAAACATTTATAAGCAACACTGACAAGTGTGGAAGGTGATATGCAAGGAGAGAAATAAACACTAATGATATACAGTTATGAGGACAGCCATTAATGATTGTGTAACCAGTATTTACTAGGTATGAGAAGCAAAACAGATTTAAGGAAGGGTAAACACAGCAGACATGTCTTTATTACATCCCTGATCAAAAAGAAGGTAGGGATCTACCTAACTGTGACTTGTAGAGAGCAAAGGTGCGAAGCAGCTTATTAGATGCTCACCACATGTCCTCTCTTGGGCACAGCAGATGTTGGAATCAAATGGTGGAAGAGGCTATACAGGAAAACAACTGAGTGTTAATCATTAGACATAGATGGAGAGCTTGAATACGTCAGAGCAGAGCCTTGCATAAGATTTGAAATCCTGATGGGCAGCCATGGCAGACAAAGCAAAAATGTGTGCACTGTTAGGCAGAGCCAAGCCAGGACTGAATAATCAGTCAAATTGCTTCATCTAAAAAAAAAGAATAAATTAAATGCATAACTGAAGAAGCATGAAAGAAAACATCTGTCTCATTATTGCAAATATAAACTGAGATAATGACACAAGCAGTTATAAAAATCCCACCTTTTTGTTAAACTTATTATTTACTGTTCTTCTCAATTTGCAGTCCCATTACTTTATTCTGCCTTGTACAAATGGCAATCAGAACTTGTCAATGATAAAAATTGAGAGCATTAGCATTTGCTGATTACTACAGAACAAAATGTCAGTTCTCTATTCCTTTTAGTTCTTGTGAAAGCTAAAAGCCTAAACTTTTAAAATAACCTTTCATGCTTGAAGTCACAGGACATGTAATCATCCTTTAATAATGCAATAATAGAGCACTATTATGCACGCATTTTGGTTATGCATTACGGACAAAACATTGTGTGGTACAATTAAAATGAGCCATTTAAACCAGATCTGCAATGATTGCCATACTGTCCAGATGTCCAGATACTGTCAGTCATCTGAAATGCTTTATACACGTACTTAAATTGAACATTTGCTTTAACAGTCTGATGATTTAATCTACGCTGTAGTTGAAATGAATTATTCATTAAGAGAGATGGCTTACTCCTTAAGAGACAGTTTTGAGGACCATGTGAGGCACTCCTCTCTTTGAATTCTCTGGTTAATTAAAACTACCTGTATTGTCTAGCATCCAGTTAGGTGATCCCCATTGTAAAGTGGTGAGGCCAAATACAATATAGCCACATCAAAGTGAATATTTCACATCAAAATGGATATATTGTTTCTTTTTTCTTCCATAGATTACAGAATGGTCTCCCACCTTCCATCAAGGTACGGAGAAAAAGCTAAAAGCTAGACCATTACATATTCCTGTCAAATAGCAGTTTATAAATAAGAGTCCCTGCATCAGGGAATATTAACTCACTGAAAGAAAATCTCTTTGAACTGTTCTTGCAATCGAAATCTGGAGAGCTTTTGTCAAGAAAACAGTAGAACTCCACAGTCCTTCTTTGATCTGTTGTGTACCTGCCTTGAAACATTTTTGAAAGATTATTTTCCTAGAACAAAAAAGTCCACTGGCAAAACGTCATGCCACTTTCACGAGTATCCTTAACAGTAACAGGCCAGCTTGGAAGCGAACACACACAGCCATGCCCATATGAATTTGTATCCTGTCAGTACTTGAAATTAAACAATCGATTGAGCAGCTGTCAGGAAAAGCTAATTACAACCTGAACAACAGGGAAAAGGCAATAACTCAGATGTACAAAAATAATATTGTTGTATTATATTTTTCTGTGCTCATAATAGCCAGATAAATTCTTTAAAATGTCACAACTGTACACAGTCTGCAAAAGAATAAATATAATAATAGAATTTGTCACTTACCGTGCTTGGCACGCCAAAAAGGTTTAGTACAGAAATGATTTATTTGGACTGGCATTTTGTTCAGTATGCATGGTGCCCAGTCTGCTGAGTTAGGCTCCAGATCACTCTCACCCTGTACTGGACTAAGAAGTTACTGAAATTGGATAGATTATATATTAGCTTTCACAAACTGCTTTTACACAACGGTAAATTAAAAAAAAACATTTAAAATTTCAAAGAAAAGTGTTGGGGAAGCATGATCTTTTGGAAACTTGAAACTTCTCCAGAAAGGAACTGTACAATGGGCTTGATTGCTCGAGTCTATTGCCCCCTAATTACATCAGTTTGCAGAGTGGAATACGCTGTCATCTACATGTAATTCCTTCTGGGGTTAACTGTGTCTTCACCTCCCTTTCTCTCCTCTTTAGAATTATTTGCATGTGTGGTTTAATCTTTAAGATTAAGGTTTAAGATTTCTAGGAATGTTACTGAATGTTTCTGTTACAATGACTTAGTTTGACACAGTATGTTCCAAAACTCAAACCTACAGGCGTTGCTTCCTGAATGATTCAGGCTGTAAGACTCTGACCTGAGTTCAGGCTGAGCACTCTGATAATGGGCTTGAGCCTGGGCAATGTGACCAGGTTTTGCAAAGTGGAAATGCACAATTGAATGAATGCAGAGATGTAAAAAAACATAATAAGGAGTTCCCAGTTGGGTGGGAACTCTTAATTTCTATAAATTGAAAGAGCAATGATGTATCCAACTGAAGGTTCACACAGTAAATATAATGTATTTATGTGCTTTTCTTCTTCTCTTACAGAAAAACAGAATAAGGTTATTGTTAACAGAACTGAAACACTTACTGTAAATTAACATTGAATGAAAAAAGGTGCATAGCCTTTTATATTTAGATTACTATATAAGAAGAAAGAAACTCAATCACTTTTCAAACACCTTCTCTCTCTTGAGAAATGGAAAAAGTGCTATATTTCACAGTGTTGGCACAGTAATTTCCTGAATCATTGATTGCAAAAGGTCATTTCAAGCACAGCTGGGTGGTTAGACGGACTAGAGAGCAGTGTTGAGGTTTCCTTGGGACCTTGTTTTTTTATTAAAATATGTTATATAAAAGTCTGGCCAGAAAAAAAATACTGTAATGTATTAACACATCACTGACTTTTCTGCCATCCTAAGCCTCTGGAAATGAGAAAGCAATCTCTTTATAATTCATGAGGCGATGTACAGTACTAACAGTGTGTAGTAAGTGTGAGCTGCAATTCATGAGACATTCTTCTGCATACAACTCTGCATTGCGTGAAAAACCTTCTTTGGGAGTGAGCAAAAGGAAAATGGATTGTCCAGTGATTTTTCCTTCAATATTTTCTTTCAAAGCTGAAGTCAGAAAAATAATGAGTTGTACTTACGCCAGAAAACCACAACATGTATGCACCTAATGAGTGGAACAGGGACTGTAAACAGCACAAGCCTTTTGGAAATGTTACCTTTGTCCTTATGGGGGAATAGGTGAACACTAGATTGCTGAGCACACAGACAAACTCCAGTTTCATTTGGTCTTAGAAAAATATGTGGATTACCAAAGGCATGTACAGTACCATGACAAAGCAAAGTGCTTTTTAAAGCAACCAATGTCACAAGTCTCATGAGAAAAGAATCAGCATTTTATCAAGTTTTCTTTCTAAAAAATATAAACAAATAAATTCTTAACCCTACTGTACCTACAGTATGCTGGTCTACAATAAATGGTCATATCTTAAGTGACAATAGCCTGCACTCATTTCAGGACTTGATGGAGACTTTCCACATTTCTTTTTTATATATCTCAGACTCCAATCAGCCTTTCAAGTACAGCTTTTGTCATGTCCTTTAAAAATGCAAGAATGCTTTTTTTTAAAACTCAAAATGATAAATAATTTATTTTATTTAAAGTGAGAAATCCTTACACACACAACAAAATTTTCATTTATTGATAACTGAATGGTCATTTTTTCTTTATATAATCATACTATTCACTGTTGTTGTAATTTGTAGACTACTGTATTTAAAAAATAAAAGTTCTACTGTACCTAGTTCTATTGGGGTTTTTCCCCACTTACTGCAAGATTTTATAGAGCTGCTTGTCATCCCTTATTGTAAATATGTTATGAATTCTTATCATACAACAAACATGTGATAATGCTCATGTGAATATTGGACAGCAATGTGTATCTCCAGGAAACCAGCACTCTTATTTACTAGTCAGGATTCCATACTCCTCACAGTGCAATTCTAATCAATCTGTCAATTAAAACTCTAGGACACTCCAGGAAGAATGAGTTAAATCCTTCCTGGCTGTGATTAATTCTCAATTCCCATTGTGGCAGCTTTCTCTTGATGTGTCTGCCATGTGGTTTGATAATTAGATTTTGCCTTCCAAACAGGGCTCTTACTTTGCAGTACATTTCTTTGGACCTTGAGATGATAAACAAAAACACCAGATATGACAAGGAATTGTATCAATAAATTTAATCACTTTTTTTCTCACAGCATTCTCTGAATGTCCTTTCGAGCTCCTTCTCCGAAGTTGTGTCAAATTAAGCAAGGATGCACCGGACTGTCTGGTTCCTGTCTGTCCTGTTCTTGACACTGGTCCTGGAGTAGCGAGTTGTCATCTGGTTTTTGCTCCAGCTCCAGAGTTCTAATTAAAAAGGCTGAATTTCTCAATTTTCTATACGGGATATATTTGGATGTATGTAATATTACTAAATAAAATTCTTGGTTGGCAAAGTGGTGCCACAAAGCACTGGAGCACTGCTATCTGGGCTATCTGTGTGGAGGTTGTATGTTCTCCCTGTGTTCTGGTGGGTTTTCACTGGATGCTCAGATTTCCTCCAGTAGTTCAAGGACATGCTGGAAGGTTAACTGGCTTTTAGGAAAACTGGCCCTGGTGTGAATGTGTGCGTGTCTGTGGTATCTCCCCTGCGATGGACTGGAGTTCCATCCTGGGTGTATCTTGCCTTATGCCTGTTGCTTGCTCTGGCTCCTCCTCATGGTTTAATTGAAAGAAGCAGTTATAGAAAATGGAAGAATGGAAATACCATTAATTTTTAATTTATTTCATATATTAAATGCAGTCATTTAAATGAGTTAAAATGTAACAGGGTGTGGTTTGGAAAGATTCACTGCAGCATGTTTTAGTGCATTAACAATTCTAAAACACTTCGAAAAAAATGTTATGCATGAAAAAGTCATGCAACAACACTGTATCAAATAGAAGTACTGTAGCTTATAAACCTGTCACCCTTATATCACCTTGAAATACAGTATGTGAGAGGCTCAGAGGAAATATTTTGAACATGTATTTGAAAGCTGTAGTTTGAGGTGCAAAAATAATAGATGTATGTATTCAGAATCGACGAATATCCAGATATATTGTGAAAAGGTGAAAAAAAAGATTACTAAGCCTACTGTGTAATACTAAGCAAATGAGGAGAGAAACATAACACTTTGTGAACGTACGGCTCATTACCTCCTACTGGTGTGAAAAGCATTTTTTTTCATCAGCAAGGCAGTACAGTGAACTCCATTTTACACCCAGAAAACACTTCAGACATATTCTTGACATATTAGAGTTCAGCTTAGTGCTTTTTTCATTAGCTGGAGCTCCTAATATCCCATTTAATAATCAATAGCAAAATCTAATGATTAAATTACTAGTGAATGAATAGTGAATAATGTGAATGAATGAATAGTGAATGATGAATAGTTCTACACTATTTATAATTACTTTTAAACAGCATAATGTGTTTTATCTTTCCCTTTCTCAGCCTTCACCTGCTTTTATGGCTTCATCTAATGGGGAAGTAAGGACTCAATTGCATTCCCTATTCAGGACTCAGAGGCAAGCGATCAAAGTATTGATGAGTTACTTGGTAGACAGAGGCACCTTAAAGTGTGATGCTGAAGCCTACAGTACATCACAGGCTTTAAAAACGATTTAAGCCCAGCTATTATAGACTGATGTCAGCTGACAGCTGCAAAATTAAAATTGGGTTCCATGTTGTCTCAATAGTCTGCGATGAGAGATTCCACTATGTTTGTCTATTTGTACTTCAAGGTTATGTTCCATATGTTCCAGTACTCATGAAGAAAGCTAGAATTTCAGCTTTGACAGTGTGGCTGGGTAGGTTGTTTCATGTACACAAAACCCTTTGTTCTCAGTTTAAATACCTTCCTATTTGACCATTTGACCTTCTGTTATCTTAAAATCCATTGTTTTTGAAGTAGTGTGTTGGATTGATTTTGTGGCTTTTGGGATTTTTCATTGAGGCCACTTTTAGTCTTTGATCAAGTCTGAAGAGATTAAGTTTCTCTAAACAAGCCTGGGTATGGTATCCCTTTAAGGGCAGGAGTTATCTTTGTTGCCCTACTACGGGCTGATTGTAGAGCAGTGAAATGTGGTAAACCAAGTTTGAAGTAGTTTACCTTAATTAAGACTATTCCAGACAGTCACTGTTTGATTTTGGTTCTAACTGGTTCAAAAGCATAGATTTCATGTTCTCTGTCATCTTCAGCTATTTTGCCAGATAGTTCTGTCTTTTGCCCCATGATCCTTGGTGAACTGCGAAGTTACATAAAGCAGGCAGCAGTCTGGTTGACTGATCTTGTACTGCTTGGAAGCCAGCAGAACCTCAGAGTTAGCAACAAAAACAATGAATATGGGTCAATTGCATCATAATATGAAATAATCTGTAATCTTTAATACCCTAGGTTTACTCTGTCAGTTTTGTACTCATCATACGGTATGTTTCACAGCCCGGTTAAACTTCAACTAAGATTCTTTTGCAGTGGTTAGAATTGCTGCCTTGCTGTGCTGGGGCCCTGGGTTCAGTTACTGGATGCTACAGTATCTGGATGGAGTTGGAATATTCTCCACATGTTTGCTGGTAGGTTATTAGGGTCTGGAAAAATGCTGGCCCTAGTGAGAGTGTTTGTGTCTGTGTCTATGACAGACTAGCATCCTATTTAGGATGCTTTGAGGTCATTGCTTGCGGTGATAAGGATAGGCTCTGGGTTTCCCTCAACCCTGTGGCAGATAAAGTGCTTAGATAATGGATGTATTCTTTTTTAAAAGGAAAGAAGCTTTACTTGAAATAAAGTACAACGGTGAATTTTATTAAATTAAGTTTTTCCTTCTCATTTTAAAATAATTTTGACCTAACCACAGAAGAATCAGAGTGAACAAGTATAGAGCACAGATGAGTTAATGAGCCAAAACGACTAAATAATAGTGTATTTAATAACAAGAGTTGCCCTGTTGTTGAAGCCATACTTCTTTTAATAAACGGCTAGATGAAAATTTCAGATCAATGAGCTACTAACTACAAAATGGGCTAGATGGGCCAAATGGCCTACTCCTGTTTGCAAAGGTTCTTGCATTTTTATATAAAGATGAATGACCCTGCTGAAGTATCCATGAGGATTGTGATCAGAACTTCAATGCAGACAGTGACATTAAAATGAGCTCAATTACTGTCTGAGTCATCAGCAACACAGTAGATTAATCAAGGTCAGGTATCAAAATAAACACATGGGAGACAGGATAATTCAAAACTCTTGTCATCTGTTAACACTCGTTGAATATTTTATTGTTGGGCATAGTGGTATTTGATCTTTTGATATTCCTCTTCATCTCTCCTCGATTGATTTATTTTATTGCTTTCATGAATGCATTAATGAAACGGAAGCTCATCTGACACAATATGAATTGTGATTGAAAGAGTTAGTTTCTTTGGTTTTGGGAAGCTTCCAAATGCTTGTCCTCCAGGAGCATGACGTATATAGAGTTGCAGCATGTGTCCTTCTCAATATTCTTTGCAAGTTTTGGAAACAAATATGAAATAATGTTGCTGAATTTTTTTTTGGGGGGAGGCTGTGGAATTGAGACTATAAATTAGACACAAGGGTATAGGAAGGAGAGCAGACATTGCAGGATGCCTGCTTACCTAACCAAGTCACCGACCAGACCAGCCAAACAAGTCTAGAGCTAAAGAGGCATCATGAAGGGCTGAAAGAGTTTAAAGCTCTTCTTCCATCAAGAGCCCTGCTACTCCTAATGGAAAGAGGGGCTAAAGGCAAAGAACATGCTGGATCAAAGCCAGATAGTATTGTAGGGACTATAGTAAGCAGAGGAGAGAGCAGAATATACAATATATAAACAAGGACAGATCAGATATACCTGATACCTGAATCCAGAGGGGTGGGAGGTTACAGGGTTTGGAAGCCTTGAGGTTTTGAGCAGGAAACTGCAAGACTTGTGGATGTGGTGTACGTAGCTACCACTCATGACTCCAACGAGCATTGAAGAAAGAGAAGGTCATAGAACACCTGCTGGCTGAGGTGAGGATATGATGCTGGACAGACAGAGAGTTAAGGAGTCTGCATCAGAAGCAGCAGTAGGCAAGGCAGTGAAAGTGCCAGTGACAGAAGCACTAACCTAGAGTGAGAGGGCAGACTAATGTGTCTAATGGCTTAAAAAGCTGGTTTTAAGCCTGTCGAATAATAAAATGTTCAACACAATCCATGTCGCCTCACGTTTGTGTGAGTGTATAGCAGGAGAGGGTCAGAATGGAGCCCCACAAAGAGCTGATCTCAACTTTGGCAAACGGTAGATTCTTCTTTACATGACACTGCTGTTTACCTGTCTCTTTCTTTCCCTGAGTTCCTCACAGCTGACAATGACGTCAACCTACAGGCTTGGCAGTAGAGCATCTTGCTGCCATGCATCACAAGCTGCCACTGTGGGATTTATGGAGTTTTGTTTTTCTGCTGTAAAGAACGGGGGATGAGCAGTTTGGGTTAAAGGGTAAATCTCTAAAAGCCCATAACAGCTGGCATACGTGTGTGAAGAGCTGTCAGCTGAGAGAGGACTGAAAGCCATTCCAATAAATGGCAGGTTCTAGTTAGGACTGCATAGTAATATCAGACTTTTGTGTTAAACTTGGGAGTGCCAAAGATTTTGCTTAGGCTGCGTTTTTAGAATACAATAGTTCCTGAGCATAGCACACTTCTTGTTCTTACTCTTTACTCTTAGTCCTCACTCCTTACTCATACTCATCCCTTTTTTAACCTTTTTATGGAATTTAGTCATGGAGGAGCCAGACTCTATCCCAACCAGCAAAGGGCATAATATGGCATACATGTTGGATGGGACAACTGTCCATCACAGGGCAGACACACAGACAGAATGCACACACTCACACCCAGGACAGTTATCCCAGAAGCCAATTTACCTACCAGTATGTCTTTGGAGTGTGGGTGGAAGGAAACAGGAGCACTTGGAGGAAACCCACATGAACATAGGGAGAGCATACAAACTCCACACAGACGGCACCCAATGTATGTAATTAAACTCAGGAATGCAACGCTGAGAGGCAGCAATGTTTCTGCTTTTGGTACTGCAGTACTTTCTGTACTCACGAACACAGTACTTATAGACCAATATGGTGTATTTAGGCCCCCTTTGATTGCATTATAGCAGCTTTTCATATGTGTCGGCTTCTCAATTTACCAGGAATTGTAGTGATTCAAAACATTTTTTTTTGCTAAAAACATAATATTATGTTTTACATCAGGATTCTGTTGCATCTTCTTACTGCTTCAATTTGCTATAAAACATTTATTGGGGCACTTGAGTCCTTACAAGCTGTCCTGAACAGTAATGTAATGTTAAATGCGCCTCCTGGCAATGCTGTTCAGTTCTGATATACTGGAGTGTAAAAGTTCATATGCAGTTCTGAAGAGGACAATGAAAGTGCCAATCACTGAGGAGCACAAATACCTATAGGCTTTCATCTGTCAGGAACAACAAAACAATTCTAGCTACATCAATCACTACTATAATGTTCTGAATGTGATCATTGCAAACAAAGATACTAAATTCAAAGCAAAAAAGATCTATTCATCTGAAAGTGTCATAGCATAGACAATTGTTTCTCTATTTCCATTGATAGTGTAGTGATTCAAATGTAGACAGAAGAATAGGTACTCTAACTGAAGAGCTGCAGTATGAAAAAGGCAATGTAAGCCTTCAGTAAAGCTTCACCATCCATACACATGGCTAGTGTTCTCTTTTTACACTTGAGCAATTCGGTGCAAGCAGCTTCAGCTCATGCAGAGCCTTGATGTTTGGAACATAGCTGAAAGTGGAAAGTCTGCGTGCTATTAGCCAACTGTTAAACCAAACCCATCAAGAGAAAACAACAAAGACCAGAATCTTCCAACTGTGATCATTTCTAATTTGCATTGAAGGATGTGGAAAACTATTCTTTATGCACATTTTATTCAGTTTTGCACTTCATACCAAAAAGGGGAACCTGTTTGAAAAAAAGTTTGTGATTAATTGACAAATAACATGCTGTTCTCTGAATGTAGTGAAACATGGGATCACAATTGAAAAACATTTCTTTTTGGATTTGTGGAAAACTGGAATAAGCCAGTAGTTGCGGTCCATATTCTGGGCACTGTTATAACAAATGGACACAATCTTAAGATTCAATTAACTACTAAACTACCAAATGAGCAAGACTGACCAAATAGCCCCCTGTTATTTGTAGGCCTTTCTTATATTGTAAGATCAACAAACATCTTTTATCTACAAGAAGGTCTGGCTTTGGAAAGGCTGGCAAAGTAAACATCGCAAGATTACATATGACAAGGCCCAAACATCTGACTTAAAAATTGTTGTCAAAATGACTCCAAGAATCAAATAAAAACACATTGAAAACAACATTGTTGATTTCTATTTATACCTCAGAACATTTTTTTCCCAGCTTGTCTGTACAGTATTTTTGGAGCCTGATAGCTCATTCAGTCAGTAATGATGCAATGACCCTTAATGACTGTCCAGGCATATCCACACAGGCTGTATATAGACTTATTTTTGGCAGGCAGTGCAGTAACAACACAAAGCTAGTTGCACCTGCAAATAACCCAACCCTCCTATCCCTCAACAGATATTTTTAAGACGCTGTAGACAACTGGAGTTCTGCGAAAAGGAAGTTATACAACTCTCAGAACAGTTTTCCCTTATTTTCCCTTTTATTGACTACTTACACACTGATGTTTATGGGGCTGTGTGTGTTGTCACATACAGGTGTCTGACACTTAAACAGATTAAACTGGTATGGTAGCAGATATTTTTGTATTATTGTATTGCTACAAACTGTCAAATTGACACAAAACCTCTGTACAACTGGGGCAGAGTCCTTCAGAATTAGTAAGATGCCCTACTCGGCATCTTTGATTATGAGATGGAAGGGGAAGGGTGTTAGCATAAACAGAGAAATAAAAAAAGGAAATGAAATATGATTCTATCACTCTGGTGATTGAGCTCATTATTTAAAACTGCCTTGTAGACCTTCCTGCCTTTCAGACGTGATAAATCTTCCTTCTCTCTCCTTTGACTGCAAGGAAGGATTTCAACAACATGACCCTCCTCTCACCTCCTCCAGCCTCTCTGTTCTTATCTTTTGCCATTTCACACAGCAAAATGAAATCACGCCCAGGTCCTTAAAGTTTACGTTGACTGCAGGGGAGTGTTTCCCTGCCTCACGAGGCTGTGGAAATGGAGAATATCAATTCTGCAGCCCTAATCAGATTCATCAATGTTTCTAGCCATCTGTGGGTGACAAGCACAGCAGATGTGTTTTACAGAAATGCCCTTTGCTAAATTTTAATGTGCCACATAACTCATGCTGCTGCAAAGCTTATCAGTTCATGCAAATTGTTATTATACTGAATTTGGTAGTGAAGTAGCTGCAGCAGGCTCTCATACATAAACTCTGTGAAACTGAGTTGCAGCAGATTAGAACAGAGAAGATTTCACAAAAAGATATTACTATTAGGTATTTTTAAAGATTGAACCACATTCCAAGGGAAATGAGGAATGTAAAGTCTCATGCCTCACACAAGAACTGTGTTCAGTCAGTACATTTAAGCATAATTCACCAGTAAGGACTAAGGCAGTAACCAGTGAGGCATTTTGAGATATACTGTATTTTCTGCATGTTCAGGACCTCATAAAGGGTGTACAGTATTGAATGTTTATAATATATTAATATATTTGGGTATGAGCGGAATAAATGCATGATGGTTAGCACAACTGCCTCATCTTCAGGACCATGGATTCAAGTCTGAACCTCAAGATCCTGTCTGTTTAGATTTTGCTCACTGTGTTTGCATGGATTATATCAGGGTGCTTCAGTATGTTTTTAATCTCACCTACCAAAGACATGCCAACTAGGTTTGATTCGCAATTCAGCATTGCCCCCTTCACCCTTATTAATATTAATAAAAATTAATACGATGCACTGTCATCCTTTCCAAAGTGATGACAGCCCGTACTGTACCAATGTGCATCTGGGATAGGCTAAAAGCTTGTTGTGACCCTTCATCAAGATAAGCAGCTCACTGATAATGAATTGATAGATAAGTGTAATTCATATGTATGAGACGTAGAAGCCTGGAACTAAAAGACACTGCTGACCGGGTTATTATCCTGCCATCAATCCATTTTCAGGATAATTCCTTTATCCTTAGAAGGTCACAGTGAGACAGGCCATAAAACCAGCAGGCACTGGGTGCAAGGTGAGACCCTGGATGAAACGCTCATCCAGCACAGGATGAACACACACATATATTTTAATAAATGGTGGGGAGGGGTAATTTACAGGCACCTATTAATGTCGTGGATAGCATGCCTTTCGACCACCGGAGGATACTGGGGCACCGAGGAAGAACTCTTAGAAACACAAGGAAAACATTCAAACTCCATACAGAAGACACCCCAACTCAAAATTGAACTCAGGACCCCAAAACCGCTGTCATGCTACACTGGATGGTGAATTATTAGTCTGAGTGATGTGGTTGGTTTTGTATCGAAGATGAAAACTTTAGATTTACCTTTTTTACCTATGTGAAAGCGTAAGATTTTAATACAACAGAACTTTGTGTTAAAGCTTAACTGGTCATGTTTTTTTTGTTTATTTACAGAACAATCTGAAGAAGACAACTTTGGAAATCATGTAGAACCATCCCTGATACATTTATTTGCATGAGTTTCATACAATAAAAGCCTTTTTTCATATTCTGAACCGTTATGTTAGTTGCAGGATCTCACTGCTGAACATGAAAACCGAAAGCAAGCTCATGTCTCACACTGAAACTATTGTTTCCTGAAGATGGACAATGCACAATCCATTTTAATTCAGCAATGCTCTAGTTGTTGCAACATGCTAACAGCAATGCCAAAGAAATGACACGCTGTGATCAGCCATCAGACTGGTGACATCACTTTAAAACAAAAAGCTGCTTACACATGAGGAATAACTGGGCGACTGCAGACTAAGAAGGGACTCCAGCACTTAAAATCCTCAAAGGTAATGACAGTGTCAACCTGGTCGCATACCTCACACATACTTCAGAATCAGCAGTGAAATCTGAATCAGAGAACACAAGTCCCAGATATCCCTGGAGTAGGGGAACTGTCACACCCTGTACATCTAGAGGGCACTCTACTTCTGTCCTTTTCCTAGTTCCCTAGTTCCTAGTTCAGCTTCTTAAGAACAAGGAAAAGCTTCAGCTTGTCTAATTAAGCAGATATGTAGTTCAGCTTGGTAATTAAGGGCTCAGGTGGAAAGAAATCCCCAAATCGTCTGGACCCCAGGACTGAAATTGTGTCCCCTGCCCCAGACATCTACTTCACAGACACAGTGGAATTGGCCAGCCAAGACCTCCAAAAGTCCAACAAGCTGCAGGGTGAAAGTGAGATAAGGAAAGGATTAAAGTAACAGTTATATTTCTCACCATGAATACCACCTGCAGTCCTTTATGACTAATTAAGCACACAAATGGGGGGGCTTCATTTTAAAGTCTTTCTTTCAGCTGAAACTGTAAGATGGAACTTTTCTGGCTGACCCAGTTTTGATGTTTTTGTGCTGTTTACTTGATTATTTTTGCTGTGTGTGAAAGAGTGGCCTGAGGATGTTATGCTTTTGTTTACAGAACAAAGCTCACTGGTTTTCCTACAAGGCAGTGCAGCACATTTACCCAAAATACAAGCAGCAAATTAATTAAAAAGAAGGACGAAATGTGTTTCATTTCAGAGAATTAAAAAAATGGTCTCTTCCTGGTTTTTGTATATTTGATTACCTCTCTACATGCACAGAAATGCATTTAAAACCTAAAAGAAAAGGCACATATTTACATAAAAGGTGATGGGATTATGGAATTTACCCAGCAATGTTATTAAAGATGATATCTTAGTTTCTTTTAAGAAAAAAAATGTGAATGAGATAATGGGATCAATTAACTATTAATGAACAAATGGATTACATGAACAGCCTCCTATCATTTATAATCTTTTTATAAAGATTATAAAAAGGTTTATTATCTTTTTATAATAAGAAAACAATAAAGTGTTTGCTTAGATCATAAAGCAAACAAAAGTCGTACCAAATGTAAGGTTTTAAAACATTTTTTTATACTTTACTAGTATCACGCCCAGTACACCTAGAGGGCGCTCTACTTCCCTCCTGTTCCTAGTACCCTGTGATTATTCATGTCTTTCTGGTGTGTCTTGTTGTGTAGCCTATTTACTTCTTGCTTTTGCTCTGCTCCTCGTTTAGTATTGAGGTTCGGATGTCCTGAGATTCGCCTAGCACCAGGTCACTCCTGTCCATGGCCTGAGGGCATAGGTTTCTATACGGCATTTCCTGAACAGATAACCCATGTCTCGCCGCTACGCATAGGGTCTATTTTCGTTTCCGACATCCGTGACAGCTAGTCTTTCAAAGAAAACACTTAATTACTTGTCATGGTACTGTGTTTTAATGTGTCAGGCTATGTACTGTAAGCCTCTGGTATTTCCTCACAGTAGTTTAGTCTTGTAGGACTCAAAGAAGCCCCGTGATTGCAGCATTAATGGTTAATAAATATTAATATCTTAGTAATAATGGACGCATGAGATAAAAATACAATTTTATTAAAATATGATCATATTATTTCTGGACATAGGTAAATGCCTTTATTGGTATTGCATTTAACTAGCAAAATATGAGAAGAATTTTAAAAAATAGTTTCAGTCATGTTCTAGCAGATTTTTCAAATTATTCTTTAGAATGATGGGTTACAATGGCAAAACGTTTATGACACACTGTATTATTTTTCCTAAACTTATAAGAACAAAAAATCAATGAAAGAAAAGGATAGTCCCAGCCTGTAAATGACTAAAGTCTAAGCCCCAGCATTGAACCGCAGGCATGAACCTGATAATAAAAGACGCACTTGGAGAATTAGTAACCTCCTCTAGAGCGGGATAAAGTGAGCCAGACTTAAGCAGGCTCATGGTAAATGCAAAAGATTCCCTGAGCGAGGAACATTGTGCAAAAGTCAAAAGAATGACTCTGAAAATGAGAATACAGTGCAAATAAGAAAAGAAGTGTAATAGTGACCCAATCCTTTTGGTAAAAAAAAAAACTTGGGGAAATGTCCTATAAAGCCTACTTAATTCTAGACCCACTGACTTCCCCAGTACTTAAAACTTATTTTGGTCACAAGGAGATACTATTTGGTTATTCTAAGGTTAGATAAGTATAAGTAGAAAATGGAACTAAGTATTTAGAACCAATTATTCTTCCAGAACATAATTGCTCTTGATCTGTTAGGACACCCTGTAGTGTTCCTTTCCTATGGAGCTCCTTGATTGCCAAGTGCCTAGAGTCATCTGACTTGCTTGACTGGCCTTCCTGCAGCTCTGCATTTTTGCAGTTTGAATATTGTTCAGGTAAACTGAATGTAGTTCTACAAAATTCCAAAGGCACTGTATGAAGCTGTTGTAGCCCCTCTCCAAGGTACTGAAATCTGAGCTAAAAAAATACAAGGCAAGCTGCTTTTCTCCCAGTAGTAAAAATCAATTCAGAAGAATACAAGCTTTTGTATTTTAAGGATAATAAAATCTAACATCAGAGAGTATACTGTACTTACTTTAATTAGAACATGTCTCAGAGTCACAGAGTTATAATTTACTTGTGGCACCATGTAGTCTCTTAACCCAAGATTTATCTATTTCTAATTTCCAGGCAAATCACAAGGCTAAAAAAAAAGGTTAAAAAAGACAAGAATTGTTTCACCTTGGAGCTCCAGTGTGTCTGTCCTTTATTTTAAACCGTATATTACACTCAAGGTCAAAATTAGTGCTTATGTCTTATTCCAAAGTACTGGACAAACCTTTCTTTCTCAAGAAGCCAAACTTGACAATCTTAGGTTTACAAAAAATTGCCTATACCCAGATATTCTTGGCTCCAAGATTAAAGTTTGTCCATTTCTGGTACATAAACTCAGAAGTATCTCCTTCATGATCCACTTCAATCCAATTACACTGCAAACATGTTTTCCTAAAGAATTCTTTCCAAACATCTGTTAGGGCTACAATGCTGTGCCAGTCTGTGCTTACACAGGAATTATTTGATTAAGTCTCTGGTTTGCTCTATAATAAGCTTGATCAACAGGCAGCTTGTAGCATCCAAAACAAACATTCCAATTTACTGCTAACTATAAACAATCGTTTCCTTTGTTTTAAAATGCCCTGGCAGATTCATGGACACGTAGAGTTCCACTACCCTCCAATCTCTCTCTAATGAAGAGGATATTAAAGACTGACAAGTAATTGAAGCCTTGTGTTCCTGAGGAATAAGTGATTTTATCTTTATTTACTGTATTTGGACACTCACCGTTGGATGCATGCCCCTTAACGATATGCTTTTCTTTGCAACCATACCTTATATTTACTTCTGATGCTCAGAAAGCTTAAGAGTCCTGACAGCATTATTAGTCGTAACTAATAAGTCGTAACCACTCATCATTTGGATGAAGATCAGGCAATGACAGCTGCAGGTCAGAGATGGGAGGAAGGGTAAAGCTGTCAGGCATTCCATGTGTTGAATTTATTTTATACAGGTACTGTATCAGTGATATACTGTATGGCCTTCTTCCTTGACTACTGTACATATTACAATTTGAAATTTTCTCAATGACCCTTAGAGACTGTCCTTCAAAACATAATTTTTCAATGGTAATTGACTTAACTGGTTAAATAAAGGACAAAAAGCAGGAACCCACAGATGTGTATTGTATGCAGCAGCAGGAGTTGTTAGTGTGGCACGTCTCCACCAACCAGTTTGTGAAAACTGAGATGATCACAAGACGGCTGCCAATAAGAAAATGCTGATCTCATTGGATATACAGCACATATATATGTGTTTATATTGTGGTAAAGTAAGAGCTTGGAACACTGCATGCGAAAAATCTCTTATAGTAGAAATGTATCCAGTAGAGTGGGGAGACAGGAGTGCCCAGAGCACAGGCAATCCGAAGGAACAGATGAAGGTCAGTGCTTAACACAAGGAGCCATAACGGGAGCTCCAAGAGGGAGTAGCAGAAACAAAGTAAATTTGTATTTGTTAAAACAAGCACAACCTAAACTGAAACATCAGAACAGAGTCATTTCAGAATTTGAAGAAGCCTCAAAAGCATCTGCTACCGTGCTCAGCATGGATTAGCATGAAACATAAAGCACTTTGCAGTTGAAATACAGTACATACAGTTAGCACACAGAAGGAAGCCATTCAGCTACACCTCAACCCCTGATCGTGTCAAGATTTATAGAACTCAGTCATCATCCATCATCAGATTTGATGGCTTCTTCCCTACACAGTCCTTTATTTTTTCACTGTAGGCAAGCATCCCACTACAGACAAATTGGACTAGATGGGTAAGTGGCCTATTGTATGTAGCTGTCCAACATACAGAATTAGCAGTAATGTACTTTGTGTTGTAAAAAGGTTGCTGTGATATGCATTGTGATGGAAGTGATTTTGCTCAATAACCCAATCAGTCAATCAGAGACTCTTGCAGTTTGTTGAGCTTATTCCAAGATAAGAAACTCAAGTTTTTATATCAAGAGGGATTGGCAGTTCCAGTCCATCAGGGCTCTACAGGTTTTAACAACTGAAAACTAAAATAAACACAAGGCCCTTAAGGTCCTGAGGGATTGGAGTTGGCCACCTGTCACGATATTATTTCCCCCTCCTTAAGGGTGCTCCAGCCCTATCACTCAAGACTTTATTCCATGCACCTGCTCCCTATTCCCTGCCCACCTTAAAAGCCAGGCGCTGACGCTCTTCCGGGCTCTGCATCTGATTTCCATATCATGCGAGTCCGGGACCAGGAAGCGCCTGGTCCCGTTAAGGTTTTAACCCCCTGTTCCTTGTCCCTGTCCGCCGGTTCCGACCCGGTCTTCGTGGTTTTAATTCCGAGTTCTGATGGATCTCCTGGTTTTGGACTTACCTTCGTGTTTTGGATACTCTATGGATTATTCTTTGGGATTGTTCGCCTCGGCCACACCTCCCCCGTGCACCAGCGCACCTTGGACACGCCCCCCTGTCTTCAGCCCCGTTTTCCTGCATGACGTTTCCCAGTGTTCCCCCACTTCGTCGGATTGTGTCGTCCGCATAGGGTCCGGAAAGAACTGTTCGTTACACCACCTCTGTTATACGTATGCATTTCAGACTTGAAATTCTTCTGAATTAATTCCAGAACAGCAGGGTACTGTGTATGTTTTGTAATCTGGTGATCAGAAGCAGAACTTCCACTCATCACAAGGTAGGGTGAATACAAGGGTAGTTGAAGGAGAACATGCAACTTGTTTTCCTTTTTTTACCATCAGAGAGCTTTTCAAATGATTTTATATTTTTGTGAAAGGAGTCTGATTTAATATTGAATCCCTGCAATTACTCAGTGAGCTGTACTGCTAAAACTAGTGGACAGGTAGCATATGTCCAGGCCTGGTGAACAATGACAGCTGATACTGACCTCTTCGCATTTTGTACCAAAGCAGAACATTAATAACACCATTTCAAACACAAGAAAATAGCCTTGCAGTCTAGAGGACTCAATAATTAAAAAAATATTATCATGTTATTGACGGAGTTGTTAAAAGATGATGTCTTGCTTTGCATTTTGACAGTCAAGGCTTTGTGCTTTTGAGAGTAAAATTTCCCACTTGGTGTAATGTTGAACCCTATCACCTGGGTAAGCACTGTCTGCATTTCATCTTAATCTGCCATGCACTTAAGAGCATTAAAGATAAAATCAAAGGATCACTACAGTGAATCACTCAGCTGGTAACACAATTATATGGCATGTATTAATCTTTTAGATTTACATCCAAACAGATTGCAAGCAGAACAGGTGTGTATTCCAATATTGTCATTTGGAGAAAATCATTTTTTGTTTGCTGGCATCACCAAATTGCTATGCAATCTGTGCTGTACTTAAGAAAACCATACACTCTCTAGAACTGATTAGGACCCTTCAGTCAAACTAGCTATCCTAGAGAGGCAGGCAACATACTGTTATTGGATTAAGAGGCAGGAGACAGACTTCCATCTCTTTTCCAGGACAAAAGAAAATCCCCTGATCTGAATTGTATTGGAACGAGTAGGACATAGCATTTAAAGCCTGCACATATTCCCCTTAACGCAATGTTAGCTGAAAGCCATCCTGCTGGGAGAAAGGGTTGCAAATATTTTGGAAAACATGCCACATCCAGTTACTGGGGGGCAGTGAGTGCAAAATCCTAAGGAAACCAATGTTTTTTTAAATTTATTTTTGGATAAGATAGTATTCTTTTAGTATCATTTTAGTCCAAGACCTACTAAAACATTATTCTCTCTTCTTAAAAGGTATGTCTGTAATTATCCACTTAAAAGTGAATTTAAAAACTGCTGCAGGGCAACAGAAATATTGAAGTTGATATTCATTAATAGTCCCAGAGTAGTGTTGTCAGATTGCCCAGTCATCTCTTTTACCTCTGATTATTACTGCAGTGGCACAAACTGTTATGATTGACTCATTGCGCTTATTAAATTATAATTTAACATGAAATGTTCAGTGTCACTGCCATTTTTAATTCACCTCCCAACACATGGAAGAGTTTGTGTACATAAGACTTCAACACTAAGATCAATCAATATCAAGTGCACGCAGGAATTACTTCATCATTGCCATTGTGTTTTCTGTCACTCAGATTCTGCCATTCGTGATACCAAGGAGTTTCTATGTTTCGTTACTGAGATTTTACTGCTATCCTTTCCCATCACTTTCTTGATATTATAACACACCTCTCCTCTTCAGCTGTCTTGATTGGCCTACTGGGATCAGCACCTACAGCAGTTAAATTTCAGAATATACATACAGTACAAGCTCCAAGTTATTTACAAATAGACTCAGACATAATGCTGTTACTGCAAAACCCTGGACTGGCACTCCTTGAATTCAGTTTGCCCATTAATCTTTACTATTAATAAATAAATCAGTGCTTCATAAACCCACAAGTTTATTTATTAGTGTCACACACTGATTCCTCTCACTACCCCATGTGCACACAGACACACTATTTCCCTCTGCTATTGGGGTGTGGTGCTGGCCTGATCATTGTGTCTTTTGGGATACTTTGCATTCTGGTTCATTGCAATCATCTCAATGATGACAAATAGCTCACTAAAAAATACAGTAAATGAACGGATGGACATTTTGGTGAAAGAGTGGGCTGTGTATGGATGTTCAATAAAAAGGTGAGATCAGAGAGATAATTCTGCAGGAGATGGAACGTCAATATCTATATCCTGTGTCATGCTATATCCTGATGTGATCCTCAGTTACCGCTGTTCAGCAATTCCCCCAGTCTTTCAGATTTTCTTCCTACTATGCTAAGATAATAGAATGCCCACGGCAGAGTCTTGCACTACACACAGAGTCTGAAGTACACAGTGCCCTGTCTGAACTGAATCTGCACATTGTTTTAAAAAGTTACCATAAGCATAGTGAATTTTAAATACAACTATAAGAGACAAAGTCCAAACCAAAGCACAGTAGCCCATTAGACAGAATTCCTGTGATCAGAAGTAAACTGAGATCACATGATCCCCAGGAAATAAAAGAGTATTGTGTAGTAAAAACAAACAAGAAAGAGTAATTTATTAAGTACAGAATAACATGGGGTACAGCAAACAGGAATTAATTATTTAAGGAACTGAATACAGTTCTCAAAGATGCTTTCTCTCAGTAGTTCTCTCAATATACTGTACCATTCTGACTGAGGGCTTTGTACATGTCACATCACAGAGCCAGAACCATATCCAGAACCAGTCTGGATGATATTTTGTCAAAATTAACCAGTGTTTAATCTGGATTGAACAATCCATTTCTTCTTCAGAGTCTAAGAGATACCAGGGTGAAATTTTGCACATTCACACAGTTATTTCATCAGAAATGTTGTGCTGTACTCAGCATCTTAGAAAAGTACAAAGTAAATAAGATGATTATTATAAAGTTAACCCTTTAACTACTAAAACTCTACCTCAGCAATACAGATCCCTATTTTCAAGGCACAACAGCAGTCTCTGTACTTGGTACTTGAAATCACAGACTGTCAATTTTGAGTCCAGAGGCTCACTACTCTACAATATCAATCAGTCTTATCTTCAAACACAGCTGTTGAACTGATATAAGATTCTTCTTAAAAGAGGAGCAATTGCTTGCTAATATACAACTATTGCAATTCCCTTCTTCACAACAGAAGCTGAATCCTAACATCTGAAATTCAGAACAAGTTGAGAAAAAAATAGTGTCCTTCATTATAGAGGCAGATCCTTGCATTAAAATTAATAACACATGTTCAAAGAATGACAATTCAAGGCATCAGAAATAAGACCCTGTACATGTTTTTCCCTGCAGCGCTTATCGCCCCAAACCAGATCAGCTTCACAGTACAAGAGGCCATTTTTCTCAATTTGTTGCTGCTTTTAATTTGATTGAGGGATGTAATGACAAACATCATACACAGAAACGTTTTGCTTATTCCTTGGGCTTTCCTTTGACATTATGACATGTTAAGACGTCTATATGAGGGCATGAAAATTTCTTTCTCTATACCGATGGATGAATATTTGAAAAATCTTCTATGTGAAAATGGGTATTTTTTCATTTCCAGTGGCTTTGACCTACCTGAGGAAAACCAGCCATTGAGTATTGAGTTTCATTATGAAAGTTTACAAATGAAAGGGGGCTAATTAATAATAATAATAATAATAATAATAACCACAACATCACTTTATTGGCCCTATACTATTTCTTGCATTAGGAATTTGTCTTTTCGCATACCCCAGCTTGTTCTCCATTAGCCCACTTTGCTTGGTTGCTAGTACCTCAGTAATCCATTCATCTTACCCAGATGTGTCCTAAAACCTCCCAGGATAACATCTTTTCCAACATGCTCCTTTGCATTTATCCATATTCCTTTCGAACCAGAACTGCCTCATGATCTCAATCTTTCCCATCTGTGAAAGGGAGGTGAGAGTAAGTTTTGATTGAAGTCCTCTCTTAGATGCTATAATTGCCATCATGTTTGTAATCTAAAATAAGATATAAGAAGGAGAATCACTGAATTTGTTCATTTGTTTATTGATTAAATTTAGAAATGTCAGACATCATGCAACAGTGAAATGTGTTGAACGTTTGAGATCTTGCGTACTGTGTATTCATGGTCTTTATAACAACAATAACATGTAGTCGATGGAAAGTTTTAGGCTTACGTGAAGTAAATGTTTTAATCAGTTTTTCTCATTGCCCTTGATTACTTCATTACTAGAAACCAATCAAATGCAAATGGAGATGGTCTTGCTTGGATGGGGTTATTTGAAGTTGCATTTCTCTTGTTTCTTTGTAGTCCATTAAGCAGTTAGTGGAGTCCTTTGCAAGCTTTATACAAATAGATATTGAAATTAAGTCACTGTACAATGAAAACCGGGGAACAGATAAACAGGAGACCCTCAGACATGTTTTCTTTCTTTTTTTTTAGGTTGTTTTAACAACTTTGTATTACCGAGCCTCCCTTTTCTCCTTAGCCAGTAATGACTTATTGATCAGTATGCTTTACAGGGCAATTGTGGCTGGCAGCCTATGTTAGTGTCATTATAGCCTTCTAATTATCTAGATTTTTTAAAACATTTTACTTTAGGCCTCTCAGGACATGCTTTACCTGTTCTCAGTCTCAAAGGGCTTAGGCCATGCAGAGAGGAAAGTAATTAGAAGGGCCTATTATAAACATATCAATTGTTTTCAGTTGCTGGACATAACCTTTTTCTTAAGGTATAACGGGCTGGCTCTGGTATGCCAAAGCCGAACTAAATAGTAAACAATAGAAACATGAACATATCTACAGCAATATACATTCTGGAAATAAGCCAGCCACCAGGAGAGTAAGGTGACATTGTAAAAGATCATAAAACAGAGCCCTTATAGAGGCTCCCTGCTTTTGACAGGTGGCAAGGACACTAATAATGGGAGCTAAACAGAATTCAGTTGGTTCCATTTATTATACACACATCTTTCTTCATGAGAGATATTTCACATTGAAATGGGATTCTCGTCATTTACTGTACCTCCTTCCAACTCCGGGACAAAAATCTCTACACCTATAGCAGGCTGTGCCACCTACAGCAGTTACAGTGTTACTGTACATCTGCAACATATTGCAGGATTGATATCCATGGAAATATAGGCCCACTCAGTAGCTTTCTCACAAGATGTTTGCCAACTATTTATACATCTGCCAGCAGCCATGTCACCCCACAACTCACAAGTGGCAACCCACTGAAGCTCAGCAGGTGTGAGCCTGGTCAGTACCTGGATGAGAGACCTCCTGGGTAAAAGCAAGGTTGCCACTGGAAGTGGTGTTAGTGAGAACAGTAGGGGGCGCTCACCCTCCAGTCTGTGTGGGTCCTAATGCTCCAGTATAGTGAAGGAGACACTATACTGTAAAAAAGGCAATGTCCTCCAGATGACTGACTCTGTGGTCATTAAAAATCCCTTGGCATTTCTCAACAAGAGTAAGGGTGTTACCCTGGTGTCCTGGCCAAATTTCCCATTAGTCTTTATGAATCATGGCCTCCTTCCTCATCTATGAATTGGCTTCATCACTCTTTTCTCTTCCCCATTGATAGCAGAATGTGTAGTGAGCGTACTGGTGCGCTATGGCTGCCGTTGCATCATCCAGGTGGGTGCTGCACATTGGTGGTGGTGGACAGGAGTCCCCATTACCTGTAAAGCGCTTTGAGTGGAATGTCCAGAAAAGTACTATATAAGTGTAAGGAATTATTATTATTATCGTTGTTGTTATTATTTTTAGCTTCTTGTGGCCTGAATTCCTGTTGGTGGTTTTATTTACAGTGTCTGTCTGTAAATCCTGAGGTTGTTTGAATTTATATATTAGTCGTGATATTGCCTTGAATAATGCAGATCTCACTTCTTTCATGTAACATATCACAGTGAGGAAAGAGACTGGTCTGTTATAAATCATGTTCAAGTTCAAGTTTATTGTAATTATACTCATACACAGGAATATGGTATAACGAAAAGCTATTTATCTAGCTCTCAGATGGGAAGTAGTACAAAAAAAACACAACAATACAATTGTATAAGAAAAGAAAGACAGGGACAACAGGACAGAAAATTATGGGGAGTGAACTCATTGATATGTGAGGTAGAGGTAGTTTTCAATGTGTGTTTGAGTTTTGATAAAGAGAGAAGGCACTGTGAGGGTTCAGATCGTGGATGAGAGAGGCTGGGAGTTTAATAGTTTGATTGTGCGGGGGTAAAAACTGTCTCTGAGTCTGGTTGTCCGGGCCCAGATGCTCTGGTACCGTTTTCCAGATGTTGGAACTTAGTACATGCTGGGCCATTTCCAATATGGACAGAAGAGAGCGCTATGATGGAATATACCTTTTAAAAGACCTGTAATCATCAGAGGGGTAAAATAATTGTTTGACATTTAAATTTATGATGCCACACAATCATTGAATCAATTTCCATTTTTATTGTATACTGCATGTGTACTGCAGGTTACTTATACCTTTGCTCAATAGTGGAGATTGTCTATTTTTGTATATTTGTAATGATATGGCTGCAAATCAAAGTAAATATTTTTAGGACACCTTAATTACAATCATTTTTTTTAATATTTTATAAGAACTGGCATCTTCTGTAATTACTGCCTGTAATTACTGTGTCTATTTAAAGATACATGCTACAGTACCCCTCTCCTGGGTGTACCACAATATAAATTTTAATTTATTGTTAACATCACGAGTACATGCATGATTTAGAAATTTCACCTCACTGCTTCACACACGTTCAAGTTTGATCACCAATCGAATTGAAAGTAAAACTGAAGTGAACTAAGATCTACAGTAATAATACTGTAAATAATAGCCAACCATCCAAACAGATGAAATTTCATTCAGGTGATATGTTTGAAAATGCAGCTGTATAGAAAACGTTAATAATGAAATGGAATGCATTTTATAATGAATTAACAAACAAAGACGTCTGCATTATATTGCCACAAATCATCATGTTAAATTAAATTACTGAATTTTATGCATTCCATATTAGTGATACCTCTGCCTCATTTAAAACCTGGATTTATTTTCCTTCTCTAGGTCTGTATCATCAGTGGTTCTAAATTATTAAACCCTTTTTTTCCCATCTCAATTAGAATCCCTGGAAACAGCGGGGGCATTCCAATTAGAAATGTCCGATTTCTGCTTTTCTTCAATCACTCTCCTTACTTTTTAAACTACGTAAGAAAGAGTACATTCCTGGAGCCTTGAGCTTCTCTTTTTTCCCTGAGAAAATGTCAAGCCCCTAGATGGGCACATTAATCATTTTAATAAGTATGAATGATTTCAAGGAAAGATTATATTTTACTAATAACCAAGCAGAACTACTTGCCTTCCAACAAATATTTACATAACTTGAGACAGGGGAGTAAGAATGTTCTTAACTCCTGAAGATTCTCATTTTGTGCAGATCTGGACATAAATTCCCCAAGTGACAACATAATGATTTACTGAATGCATCTGGGACTTGTAGGGCTTGCTAACAAAGGTATCCTCTACCCACTTGGTATAGTCTGCTGAGTCTTATCACATATTTTCATGCTCACAGCATTGTCAGTGAGATATCTCCCCCTCTGAGTGCAACCTCCCCGTGGGCACTGGAGGTATCCACATATACAGTACATCAGCAAACAGTGTGAAGAAGTGATTTGTTGGAGCCATTTGAAAGTTCATGTGCTTCTACAGCTGTGAGAATGAGGAGGATTAACATATAACAATAGCAGGTAGGGGACATACTGTGTATTAGGAAATCAACAAGTATTTTGAATTTATATTTAATTCAACAGAGATTAAATTGTTTTTTAGAAGATTTAAAAATCTGAGGAAAAGAACAGTACTGAAAGAGAAAAGGGTGCAGTGGTTGGCATTGAGGCCTCTCAGGGTCCTGGGTTCAACTCTGGACCAGGGATGCTATCTGATTTTATATGTTTTCTCCATGTTTTTGTGGATTTCCTCTGGGTGCTCCTGTTTCCCACCATAATCCAAAAACATACTAGTAGGTTAATTGGTATCTGGGAAACTTGGCTCTGGTGTGAGTCTGTGTGTTTGGGTCTGTGTGTGCCCTGCAATGACCTAGCATGCAGTACAGCATGTATTCCACTGTATGCCTGTTTCTTGCCAGGATAGGCTCTGGCTTCTCCACAACCCAGTATTGGATGAAGCTGTTAGAAAATGGATGGATGGAAAGAGAAAAAAATAAATCTGCAGGATCATCATATTGTTGAGAATATTTCAAACTCACAGGCCACTGTTGTCCTGGAAAACAGCATTCTCAAAGTGGTCGCAATCGTGCAGGAGTCCTCAGAACACTCTTGTGTCACCTCTCAGTATGCCCATCTGCTGTTAATCAGGCACCCGCTTATTTACTTAATCATTCACTTTGTTTCTCTCATATAATTTATGAACCTCCACTGGAAAGGTGCTCTGACATTGTGCTACATGTGTCAGTGCTACATTCAGTTCTGCTCTGTCACCCTGAACACCCCAAAAGCCCTAGAATGTAAGACCCTAGACCTGAAACCTGAAACCGAGAACCTGCCTGTATCCTGTCTCCTCTGGCGTCTTTCCCTACCTGCTTCCCTGTCTGCACCTCCATCTGCTTTCCTCCCAGTAGGCCATTACACTCCTCACTCCCCACATCACCCTGGCTGTCTCCAGAGAGCTAACCTTTCGCACTTTCTGGATAGTGACGAAACTCACACAGCTGAGAGCTGCATTCAGCCACGTTTCCACAAAATCAGAATGTTGTTAAATCTTGATATCTTATCAAGGGTTTCCTCTAACACCATGCACAACCATAAACAATTCTTAGTATAAAAAATCTCTTGTATAATGCTAAATGGCTTCCATTCTTAAACCATTCACTGACAGACAGTCCAGAGTAACCAATCCTTTTTCTTACTTTCTACATTTACAGTCTTTCCATACCACAGGGAGTACAGTACAGTACTCCACTTACAGTACAGAGAACACTGGCACTGCTTGTGAAACTGTTGGCTGTGAGAATGCGTATAAATGAAAGGCTAAATGTTCAAATTGATAGTTAATAAAAGTTAAAGATAGACCTTACCCTGTCAAATATTCTAAAGCTTTTATGCATACACAAATACATGGGAAGCTAACTAGCTAATATCCAATTATAAGATGAAGTAGTAGAGGCAGGCAACTGAAATAGCACCAGTGTTCTGCATTCCAATGTGAGTTATGAGTTCTGCTGGCAACAGTTGAGAACAGTCATTGGGGGAGATGTGATTTAAGAACACTGCATCCAGACTTCTACAATTCAGATCTGGGCTGGCCAGGCCCCTTTCTGTGTTTCAGATGATGTCTTAGTGGATTGTGTATTCATAATAACCTTCCCCAGGTTAGGGATCACATACAGTAAACAGACTTCTGCCCTGGGATAAGACTAGCCTTCTGTGGAAGATTAAAACCACACTTGCTATAGTACCTATCCCATATTTTCCCCATGACATTTAATTAAATTCTTTTTTAATATGCTGATATTTCATTTCAGTGACAAGCTTTCATAGCTGATTCTATTAGGTCTTATTATGAAAGTTTATTTTTTTGCTTTATAGAAATTGTATTTGCTGATTCTAAAATAAAAACTGGCATCACGAAAAAATACATCTTTTGATAACAGCCAACATTCAGGATAAAAGGGTTATAACCTCTTGCTACACAATATCCCAGAACCCTCACCACTGCTCCTCCATACCTAATAACACAACAGCAAAATCAAGGAGCTGCCTCAAATAACTACCAAGACAATTTCTAGCCTCCTCCACCATCGACATGCTGCCAAATTAAGAATGTTATAAAGATATAAAAGCAATATATCTGCCTAAAATTGCCATGACACGAATTCCAAAAATAAAATGGAGAAAATGTTTAAAATAAAAAAGTAATCACTGAAAAACAACAGTCATATCATGAACCTAAGTTATGAAAATACACTATACTGTAAATAGACTCATGTTCATGTTTGGGGTACTTCACTGTTACCTGGATTCCTTAATTGCAAAATTGTCCAGTACTCATTCTCTCCACAACTCTAATGCTGGTGACCACCAGCATGATTTTGTTTTTAATGTGACATCCCGTTTATCAATGATAATAGTGTGTTTTTGATTTACCAGATGGAGACGAAAGGAAGAAAGCACTGCAGAAATCCATATTCAACTAGCAACACTGTTTTTCCCAAGGAGCCCAGTGCAAATGTAGAGAAACAGAAGGATAGCTTTAATGGCAAAGGAAAAAGTATCCTACTCTTCCACAGAAAGACTGACAGTCACACACTGAGACCTCTGAAGCAGGCATGTGTTAAGGCACATTGGGTAATTCCTGCACTCGCTCACTTTCTAAAAATTACTCGAGTGTGGCAGATGCTTCTTTCTTTGATCAAGCTGAGGTGCTGCCACTTGCTGCTTTAAGGCTCCAGACTGAAAGAACATAAAATATTTCAAAGGATTTGCATAGTAGACAGTAAACACCCACCTGTACAGCCTAGAAGGATAAATCATAATCCTTTGAATTTCATACTAAGAAAGAACAGCTTAATGATAAGTCTAAACTGCATTCTGACTGGATTTAGGGTAATTTATTTTAAATGCTCCCATAATTCTCATGTTTAGCCATTTTGGACCAGCAAGATGAATGTTAATTTGGAAGTGTATGTACAGTATATGCCATTCAATGCTTTATTACAGTCACTACACAGAGTAGCTGTTTTTTTCTTAATTTGATATTTAATTGAATGTCTCTGTTATTATTTCTAATGCAGTGCACATGCAGATAGCCTCAACCCTTTTCTGCAAATAAAGTAATCAGAGGAGTGGTGCATGTCTCGCTGAAATCACTGTAAGCTGGCCCAAGTAGCCAATGCTGTGCTCAAAATCTAGAGTATCCTGGCAAAATCGTCATGCATATCCCAGTATAACTCAACTAGTTGTGTACCACTGCTTTGGGAATCCAGGCCAAATTACATAATCCAGGCTAGATCATTGATTCTTAAAGGCATGCTCCACTGGGAGTGTAAAATTTATTTCTTTGGTAGGGGTCTTCTCTACCCAAGTAAATAAATTAAACATCTGTCGATTTCAAGTACATCTTTTATTGTCTTTTCCATATCTCTGGAAAGACAGGTACACTACAAGTATCCAAAATCAGGATCTTTCCTAACAAGCATCATCACAAACCTTATTTGCTACTGCAGGTTAGTTAAGGTTCCGATCTTGGTGAATGTTTCCCTGCTTGTGAACTTGGCTTTTGAATTCGGCTTATTCTGCCAGTCACCCAAACAAACAGGACTAATATACAGCCTTGCCACTGAAAGGGTGCTGGTGCTACTATTGTTTCATCCTTGGCACTATTAAAGTGCAGTCATCCTACTATCAGTTGAGTGATGAGTCTGCTCTGCATAACCCTTTATATAAACCTGTCTCCTGTTACTGCTACTACTAGAATGTTTCCTCATTAGTGTGACAACTCAGAATAAATCTGGAGCAAAAAGCTATTCATTAGTGGGCATCACGTTTTAATCCAGTGCTTCCTGCGTGAAAATTTTGGATTTATTATTTTTACATATTGCAATAACAATGCGTACCTGGATATTTTAACAACTTTTCATGTCCGACACACTTTAGCCTAAATTGAGAGATTATGATATTTTCAACAGTTTCATGAGCAATGGAGCTGTTTTCAGGGACGATAAAACAAAAATTCCCGAGGATCTGAATTTGTAAACCTGTAAGGTAGATTGAGCCCTATAGGCCAGGCACCAGCAGTCTGTATCAATCGACTGAGACTGGAATTTTCTCCAAGCAGGGACAAACAGTTATTAAATTGCTGTTCAACCAGGGTTCAGCATGCAACAGTATTTCCTGCCATCTACCAGCAATCCAGGGGCTTTTAAGGGGGTTACTCTTTATGGCATTGTTAGTGACAGCCATTTCTCCTCAAACACATTCCATCTCTTCTATACAGGTCCTGTGGGGTTCCCAGTGTGCAGAATGTTGTATGATTCTGAGGTGTGCAGACTTGAGAGGAAAGCATGTGTAGTCTTCACTCTACCAGGATCATACTATAGTCATAATAGTGAGACTTATTTTTCAGAAATTGGTCCTTCCAAGCGGGTAGTTGAACAAAGAATTCCATCCATCCACTTTCTAACCACTTTATCCAGCACAGGGTCACAGGAGCTGGAACCCACAGTATCCTCACAAGCTACCGGCGATAAACCCTGGAGAGGACATCAGTGGATCACAGGGCACACACAGACACAGCACGCCACTTTTCCCGGAAGCCCATCAACCTATCAGTATACATATCTTGGGATTGTGTGAGGAAATGGTAGTACCTGCTGGAAACCCAAGTGAACATGTGTAGTACACATTCCACACAGATAATACCCAAAGAATTGAACACAAAGCCCCTGCACTGAAAGGCAGCAATGCTAGCCACTGTGCCACCATACCTACCTTAAAAATAACCGATTAGCTAATTATCTAATTCTCCTCTAGTGAGCCTGTTTATTAGTGGAAGCTCAACTAAGATATAAGTCTTTTCAGGAGCTTGCCTGCCACACCCTGACTGAATAAAGCTAAGAACTGCCATTCAAACTCAACCAAAACTAATTATTTTCTAACTGGGATTAGTGACAATCGAAACATTGACAGTATTGCATGAGCTCCCTTAAGAGGATATCCTTGTGTTATTATTGCCTCTCAGTGTGCTGAGTCTAGGACAAATTTAGCCAAATCTCATTTCATTGTCTAAAAGGTAAAACAGCTGCGAGGACAGATTATAGTCACCCCCTCTCTGGGAAAATGTGATAAGACATAAAGTCTTGAATTTAAGATCACATGAGTGTGTCCAGGCAGTCAAAGTTTCTGAAACCATACCTCCAGATATTCTGATGGATGACCAATCGGCACAAGCTTGCTTTAACTCTCTAAAAGCAGAAATCGATGCCTTGCCTTTAAAAGGCTGTTTTTAAGATGGGTAGCACATCAAATCCTATTCATCATTATAATGGCTTTCCTTGAAGCCAAAGTCCTCATCCTCTGGGAGTCCCTGCTCACAAGATAGAGTGTAAGATTGACGTGAATTATGGACATTATTAGTCACAGGGTATCCCACTCCAAAATCAATGCCTTGTTTTAGCCCAGTACTTTTGCCTTGTAACCTACCAATCATTATGTACCTGTACCATTAATTTATTTTTAAAAGAAGACGCTTGACACACACACACAGATGCCCCGACAAAACAAGTAAAGACAGATATAATAATCTCTACTGCAATTTCCTAATACTGTGATGAAACACTATAAACTATTAAAACCTTGATATAATTTTGTAGTATTTGAGATTTCCCAGCTGGATTTCTTGCTCCAATGAAACAATGTTAGGTTTATATACTACTTTTTTCTAACTTCATTACTCAAGCCATACTTTATGTTACAGAATGACTTACTTTGCTTTTTGATAGTCTTGTTCTGTTAATATGTTGCAGATCTAATACCTGGAGAAAGAGATGAGCAATTTTTGCTCTGAAAAGTCCTTTTTTGTGATTTGGTTGCTGCACTTCACTAAGACTATAAGAATGAGCCAGTCATAAATATCTGTATAGACTGAAAGATTCTAACACAACACTGTTCTAAACAAACACAAAAGATTTTAATGTTAATGTAGAAACGAAACTGGTTGTTAGTGCATGTGCTTCGGCACACAGATTTTAATTTATTGCGGCTATTTAATTTGGAAGTTATTATCGATATAATTATAATAAAGGGCTGAATAGTGGCTGCCCTATTACTGTTGCTAATTCTCAGTTCCAGGGTTCTAGATTCAGTTCTAATCTCGAACATCCATCCCTGTGGAACTTGCGTGTTCTGCACATTTAGCTTGGGTTTTCACCAGGTACCGTAGTTTTCATTGCATCTCCCAAGCATATACTGACTGCTTTCGTTAGGTGCGTAATATTTTTCCATGTCCCCAGAAAACCTAGTCACTTCCAGGGGGAGAGACGAAATGCACTCTCGTGTTATTTTGTGCAGTGTGCTTCTAGAATACAGTAGGTTCCAGCTTGCTGTTACCCTCAGTGAGATAAGTAGCTTTCTGTTGATGGATCATTATAAAAGCACTTGTCTGTGAACGTGCCATGTACCGCTTCTAATTATTCAGTGACTGACTTATTGATTAGATAACCAATAGAGATCTTTCCGTAGAAATGACACAAATTAAAATATGGATCATTCTTTAGCATTTGCAAGGTTAAAATGAATATATTTAGCTCCCTGTGATGGTTTACTATTCTGTTTATTATTATTAACACTAAGGACAATAAAGGAAACAGTATATTCAGGAGCTTTGCTGTCAAAGTCCTCAGGGATTAATCAAATCAGGTGTCAGCTATGTCTTTGCAGAGGCAGAGTGTGAATCTTTTCAAATCATCTACTGTAGTTGCTGATGCCAGGACCAATTTAGTCAAGGAGACGAATACAGAAGTCAGTGAAGTCCAAGCTTGTAGCTGTGAAGCACTTTGATCAGCTGAGGAAAGCAGCCCCCTATTAAACCTCCAAGAACACAAAGAATGTATATTTTAACGATACCAGGCTTCTTCTGTGTTTTTCATCAAGGGTGATGAAAGGAGAAGAGAGCACAAGAGCTAAACTCTTAATTGACCTATCACTGGCCATGAGTGACTGAAAGACAAACACATCCCCAAAATGGATGATCTTTACATTGTATCTCAATTTACACTTCAGGGGAGACCTCTTGTTAACGGCAGGTGCCCCATTACGTGAATTCTGAGCTTGTTACTGACTGTCCTACATATTTCAATTTCAATTTCATATACACATAGACATGGCATAGCACATACAAAAATGCCTTAAAGGAATATCAATCTAGACAGTCTGTTGGCTGACCTGTCTTTTAACATGGGGATAATAACAAATTCTTTTTACTGTTCTTACAGTAGATAATTCTTTATTATTGGATCTGACAAAGACAATGAAGCAAATTTAATTTATTCCTCAATAGAATACCATTACCAAATACAGTAGAAACTCTACTAACAATAAAAATAATGTTTCTTCATTGTGTATGACTATTATTAATAGGAGGATTATTTCCAATGTTTTATAATGTAGCAAATTAATTCTTCTCTTTTGAGTCCTGATGCCATCTGTAATAGTGAAAATTACATGTGGTCGTGTTTCAGGCGCACAAAGCTAAAGCATAAACCCCGCCCCCTTCTTCAAGACCATAATGCAATGTGTAGACAGGAGTCGTTTATCGCCTGGTTAACGATTTTAATTTAGAAGAAGGATTAAAAGGAAATTGGGCCATGACTGTACTCTAAACAATAGCAATAGCAGGGCATTACCGCACTGTTAATATTCCACTAATGTCTGATGCTTTCTACCTTCTGATCACACTGAACTAAATGTTGTTTAATGCAGTTGAATCATGAATTAGACATATACACACGCTCTGAATCACATTAAAGCTATTCATTAGTTTGCCTGCGGGTAGATGAAGAAAATTGTGTTTTTAGTTTATCCATAAACCTAGAAGAGAGCTGAAGGAAATTATGCAGCAGGATTTAAACTGCATGCTCAAATCCATCATGATAAGCTGTGAACTGAAGGGGCTTAGGCATTCTGCATGTAAATTATTAGCAACGCACTGCTATCTTCCCTGGAAGCTCCAGTTCTGTTTACAGAAGCTGTTGAACGCAGTGCAGAAAACACAGGGATTTTTTAACAGTTTTTACAATGGCTTTTAAAGAACATACAATGCTCTTTTTGAAAGAATGTGTGGCCTAAACATTTTAGGTGGTTTTAAGAGGGATGACCAAGGATTTTGGCCAACATTTTCTTGGTGATAAAAGGAGAAAAGTAAAGTGTAGAGCACTGCAGACAAGTCCTGATAAGATCAAATAGATCTATTAACAGTTATTTAGTAGAAATGTGTGTTTCTTTGCATAATCCAATCCATGTTTTCATGACAGATCAAAAGCATCAGACAAGCTTTAAAATGCTACCATGAACAGGGTTTGGAATTTGTAATTTAAGACTGGTGAACAGTTCTTGTGTTGGTTTACATTCTTTGTATACTATGAAGGGGCCTGTTTTTTCAGCAGAATTTCTGTCATATACAAGGTGTGCTGAAATTACCTCTTAGGAAAAGAGAATAACTACTCAAAGAGTGACATGAGACAATTTAACATACAGTAATGGTAGTTTTCATTCGCACTGTATGAAATGCAAGTACATGAAATAACAAAACAGGAGGGCTTGTAACTGAAATGACAGAAATGACAAATGTAATTCAGATATTTCAATGATGTGTTTTAATTTGAATGAAAACAACCAAAATACCATGACAAGAATAATGTACACATTTACAGCACACCTATCATAGAGAGTGATAAAATGACTTAGAATTAAAGTGTTCTGCACTGCAAAATATAGGAAAGTGTCTAAAGATGTTTTATTGATACTACTTAAAATAAAACAAAAGGGTGAAAATCCCATTAGAAAAACAATTTGAAATGATGTTTGATCAAGGTTGTAGCAGTCTGCAGTTTAACGCTATTTGCCCTTTATTACCAGTAATTCTTACCTCCAGCAGCCCCTAACAATTCATTACCAGCCATTCTTCAAATGTGCACTCGTCAATTGATTGCTTTCCATATACCTGGCAATTCTAAGACAATCAATGCAACTGTGTCCTGAAAAGGAGTGGATTTGCTGATGTTTGCACTTGGCCTTCAGTGATTCATATGAGGAGAGTGATGAGGTTTCTGTAGTGATTACAGCAGAATCTGAATGAAGGGAGTCCCTCTGTCATACTGTAAGCAATCATACAGATAGTAGTGTGTTAGGCCATCTCATGGGTAACCATGAGAAAGACAAAGCAGGACTATTTACAATGAAAATTATAAATAATAAATGGAACATGTAATCATGTCAATGTGGTAATGTGGCAGTTTGGATCCTGCATTTATTCTGGTGCTGAGATCCTTCTGTGTGAAGTTTGCATGGTCTCCCACTCTTCAGGTATTTTCTAAGTGTTCTGGTTTATTTCCACCTCCCAAAGACATGCTGGTTAGGTGTTGCTAATTTCTCTGTGTGTATCTCCATATGTGTTTGTGTGTCCCATGTGAGGGGCTGTTGATCTGTACCAGGTGTACTCCCACATTGTGTCTTATTGATTCTGGGATAGTTACAGTGAATGATACTAGGAATATGAGTTCTACTTATAAAAATGGATGTGCATATAAGCACACAAGGATATATGGTCACCAAGCAGAAGAAGTGTATAAAGGATTCCCAAGAGTGGCTGCCCATGGCAACAGCAACTTAAGTCTGTTAGACAGGAAATTCATTCACTCTGCGAGATCAATGTCAGATTGAACAGTCCAGGCATCACAAATCTGTAAATCCTACTTTAAATACGCATTTCAGTGCAGAGGTGCTCAAGGTCGCACAGAAAGGGTTCAAGGTTCTCCCCAGTGAGAGGATTAATTAGTCAGTTTTCACATTCGCTGAACATGGTGCTAATTTGGAGACACACACTACTCACAAACTGTCTAATAAGCTTCATCCTGAAGAGATGTGTTAATCTCTCTGCCCCAGAGACATTCCCACTGTGAAGGTGCTTGGAACCTTGAGCAAGCCAGAGAGAAATGATAGGAACTGACAGAGGCCTGTGTTTAATGTTTTATTTACCGCATGAAATGGCCCTGCAAGGCAGCCTGCCAACCTTCAGTGAATTTCAGGATAATGTAATCTGTGTGGCAAGATCTTGGTTTCGGAAACAGTAAGATACAGAGATGGAAAGAACAAGCTGGAGCCGTCACGCGTGCATGAGCCTCACTAATGAGCTAAATTCTGCTTCTCAGTCAGAATTCTTTACCTACAGGTTTGAAGATTATAAAGTGAGTTTCCAAGACATATGGCATTATGTGTTGTGTACTGTATATGGGTAAAGGTTTTGAAATAATGGACTTGCATTTCATCATTCTGTGAGGGCTGTGAAGATTGAAGATCTCTCCAAGCCCATTGTTTCTCATTTCACCTCTGACAGCCACGACCACTCTAATCTCTCTGTGTTCTCAAAGACGGTTTTCCGAACTCATACATCAGAAAGACTACTGAAACCAAACTTTTCCTGCAGCTAGGATCACACATTCCCCCTTCTCTTAACGAAAGACTACTCTTCTTTTAAATTTTCTCCATTCATTGGAAGTTTCATTTCACACCTCTCTACACCTATTCTGACTTCACACCTCTTGATTGGCCTCTCTTTCTGTCCCCTATTCCTGCCTCTCACTCCTCCTCCCTCCCAGCCTTTGTTCTGCTGCTACATTACCTTTGCCTACTGCCTTGTCTCTCTCACACCCGAAGAAGGCTCCACGGCCGAAACGTTGTGTTTTCTTTCTTCTTCTTTTTTCAGCATAGATAAAACCTATTACTTGTTCCTTTGCAGTATACGCATGCTGACGCAGCTACCCACCTGAACCATTATTGACAATAGATACATATGCATCAATGAATACAAACTAAATTCGTTTTTTCACCTGATAAGTTTTATGAGGCATTGCATGATGTCATGTTGCATTTTAAAATGAAGTGAAGGAAACTCTTAGCAGCTCTGACTGTCCGATGATTTTAAAAAAAAAATGATCCCCAATTCACTGATAGAAATTTGAATAATTCAAGCTCTAGTTAAAGAGGAAATGGTCCCTCACTGAGAACCATACCATAAAATGTTTTTTAAAACCTGCAGTTGACTTTTTCAACACAAAACCTGTGCCCACCTGTCATGTTCAGACTTTAAGAAAAGAAGGGGGTGTTATCTTGCAGGTACAGTAGCTGTTGAAATGCGCAGCGTACAGTGTCGTGTTGTTGCATATTCGGTTTCTATAACCCTGGTTGTATCACGAGAAGCTTATAAATGAAGCCAATTTTGAAATATACGATTTAGGGAAGTCAGGCTTTGAATAAAAATGGCACATTTGCCATCAAAGACACTGCTAGGATTACACTGTCTTTGGGAATGAGAATGATGAGGCCAGGGTGAGACGAGTATCTTATGTTATGGAAAGGGGGCATACATGTAATGAATATTAAATAAGCATTGCTTTCTTCTTTGTGGCCTTTTGTTATGCATTAACATTCTGGTGTGCAGCCTTCCTTACATCCTCTACATTGTGACTCAATTACACTTTTGATATCTGCACAACTAGGTTCCAAAGCATAATTGAACCTCCGAGCTTGAATATTTCTAATTATATTTATCTGCTTGAAAAATAAATGTAACATTTTTTGCCATGGCCATGTTGTCAAACCCAATGCTTCGGCTTCTTTCAAAAAGCTGGGTAAGATACTGTACTTGGATCAAATAGCAGCTAATTGAGCTAGATGGGCGTAATATTTTCTCCTTTATAACTTCTCTTAAATCTTTATGCTACTGCCAAATTCTTTACAAAATGCTTTACAAGGTTTCCATCAAGGTCAGAAAGGTAAGCAGTCTGCTGGATTTTTAACACCAACAACAAGAAAATCAGTAATTTTACATGAAAAAAATTAAAAGGCATGCATACAGTATGTGTATTATCCTGTAACTTGTGTTAATCTGTGAAAGGCTTACAGCCCAGTAGTATGTGGTTAAGCAGTGTTTGGATAATGAAGTGACTTCATTTTATTCACTCCTTCAAAAGTAAAAGTTATTTTGTAATTTTGAAGAAAACAGATTATGTCCACTCATCCCTGAGGGATTCCCGAAGCATAGCACCTCAATCTCATATCTGAGGAGAGACCTTAATGGGATTGGCCAAGTGGGACACACAATTCCTTTTATTCCGTTTTCTGAATCTAAAACAGAGGTAATAGTGCAGTTTCTACTTTCATTAGGTCCATAAATCTAGACAAGAGGATTTGTGGAACTATAGTTTTGTGAATCAACATTGTAGGTCAGTAACTCTGAAGTGAACTACAGTATAATCAAACACTTTAAATGACTGATAGACCTCTTCAGTGGGCAGAACTCCTGATATATTGGACTAGAGCTATGGACAACCAAAAACAAAGTAGAATTGATTTTCAATCTTTTGCCTTGTCCTTTGAAAGAACTGATGTTCTTTGCCAATAAATTAACTTCATGTTTGCTGGCATGTGTGATTGGTGGCAAACCACTTGGACTGGAGGCAGTATAGCTCAAGACATTCCAGAAAATTTAGCAGAAGACCAAGGCAAGAGAGGTTCAGCTGAAACACACAACAATTTCACACTGGTAAGAAGTCATTTTGTGGCTGTGAAGGTCCGTCAGTATTAGCTTCTTGTCTAGATTCCTTGGCTTGTCAGGCTCATGTAACATGTCTAGAGGGTTTAAAAGATAAACCTTAATTTACATACTGGGAAAATACATGTAATTCAAACTTTTACACGGCTATTTGTGAGACTGGAGAAGTAAACTGTACACAGTACCTCAACATCCCTTGAAGCAATACAATCTGTCTTTCACATAACATTACGTGCAATCTGGAAAGATGGATTTAAAGGGGAATATTATATAAACAAAAGATAGATCATTTTGCAGGGAATTCTGAGCCTGTACTGGCAAGCAATAAATTCAACTCACAATACACTCTGGACATGACACCTGTCACACCCTCTGCAGCCAGAGGGCGCTCCTTCTCTGTCCTGTCTCATATTTCTGGTTCTCTGCTGTCCTTCCGGTTTTTTTCTCTCTCTGGGGCTATATATTTCCAGGTCTTTCACTCTGCCTTGGCTCAGCATTGACGTTCGGATGTCCTGAAACACTAGCACCAGGTCGCCATTCCACGGTTCGTCCCTCCCGACATCCGTGACAACGCCAGTCCATTACAGGGCATACACTGATAGTAACACATACACAACACCAGGGTAAATTTTCCCAGGAGACATCAACCTACCAGTATGTTTTTGGATTGTGGGAGGAAAGCAGATCCTCCATCGTAAACTAGAGAACATACAAACTCCCTGCAGATAGCACTCCGGGTCCAAAATTGAACCCGGAGTGGCTTTTAGGAATATGTTCATAAAAATATGATACTATGATACTAAATCTGACATGGTAATTACTCAAAATATGTAAATGATTCTGCCACCAGCAGTGTTAATGAAAAACAATCAAATACTCCAATAATCTCCAGCTGTTATGCACCTGTTATAGCTAGGGTAGAAACACTGTGATGGCGTAGATACAGTAGATGCTGCTTTTTCATCTTAAGGATTTAGTCTCTTTTTTTCCTTTTTCTCTTTAATATGTAAGCTACATATTAACATTCATTGTTTGTATCTTTTTAAAATGTATTTTGTTGTTTCGTAAACAGAGAAAAAGTTTGTTTAAAATAAGGTTATGTACCTTAATTATGCGCCCCAGTGTTTCAGTTGCAATAAAGGCTAAAATCCATTTTACTTCCTTTTCAACAGATGTCCTGTCATGCATCAATGTTTTGCATTTCTGGTTCCTTCTTTGTTGCCAGTTTGGAATAAAAAAACTGGGAATGACAATAAGACAAATAAGGGCCTTAAGTAAACGTTTTTTATAATGTCTAGTGGTTAACATTGCAGCCTTGAAGTGCTGGAGCCCTGGATTATATTTCTGCAGCTCGATCTGTATGGAGTTTACAAGTTCTCCCTGTGTTTCCTCCTGGTGCTCCAATTTCCTCCCAGCGTCCAAAGACATACTGGTAGATTAATTGGCATCTTTCCTATGATGGGTTGGATGTTTTTTATTTAAAAAATTTCACATTAAATGGATGGTTCTATTTCCCAGGATACTTTTACTATCATAAATACAAAAAAACATAAGAAAATATCTCATATTATAAGATATGGGGAAAAAACTGGAAAGTTACTTATACAGTTCTATCAACACAGGAGAAATAAGAAAGCTTTAATTCTAGATGCTATAGTTTTCAGATAGTGCACTTGAAATGCAACATCTCAATTAGCAGTTAATTGAAAGACTTGTTCTCTCTTCCATTTTACTTCTGCTCTTAACCTTTATTCTCCTTTCTGCAACACTGACCTTTCCGCTTGCAGTGAAGTTGCCTCTGACAGCTGCTGGGATTCTTGATTTTAAGATAAGGGCTTGTTTCAGCTATCTGCAGGCTGCCAGATGAAAAGAGATAAAGACACTAAACACAGAAGAGGGATTACCATCATTGGCTTGGTTGCAGGCAGCCACACACCTCTTGCTAATGAGCATGTGGCAGGGCTCAGTACTTCCTGTTAGTTGGGTCTTATTTGGACAGGCTTTTTACAGTCTGTGCTCACTTTGACTGCTCTGTCCCAAGGAGCAAGTAGTTAACAGGAAAGCCATTACTCTTTATCTGAATCCGATTTCATTTTGGATGTGAAATCTCCATCTCCAACTTACCCTTTCTCTCTAAAATTCTAGAACGTGCTGTCACACTTCAGTTACATAACCACCTCATGACAAACAACCTTTTCGAACCCCTCCAATCTGGCTTCCGTCAACTTCACAGCACAGAAACCGCCCTAGTCAAAGTCACCAACGATCTCCTAATAGCTTCTGATTCTGGTTCTCTTTCCATACTCATCCTTCTTGATCTCAGTGCTGCCTTTGACACTGTTGACCATAACATCTTGCTTTCTCATCTCGAGACTGTGTTTGGAGTCTCTGACACTGCCCTCAAATGGTTTAAGTCTTACCTCACTGATCGCTGTCACTTTGTCTCTCTCAATGGGTACAGGTCTGAAATTGGTCTTGTCAAGTCTGGTGTCCCTCAGGGCTCAATACTGGGCCCCTTGCTCTTCAGCATTTACATGTTCCCACTTGGTCAGCTTTTAAGATCACATGGCCTCAGCTTTCATTTTTACGCTGACGATACTCAAATATACATCCATACCAAACCCGACACTGATGTGGCTGTCTCTATTCTATCTAATTGCATCTCTGACATAAAAATTTGGATGACTCAAAACTTCCTTCATCTTAACTGTGACAAGACTGAAGTCATGCTTATTGGTACCCCCATCAACTTCGCAAAGCCAGTCCTGTAACCCTGTCTGTAGATGGCTCTGTACTTGAGCTCCAATCAAAATTGAAAAACCTTGGGGTTATATTCGACTCTGGCTTAACATTCGACCCACATGTACAGCATACTGTCAAAACATCTTTTTTTCACCTTAGAAATATCGCAAGACTACGCCCTATGCTATCATTAACTGTGGCTGAAAAGCTGATCAACATATTTGTATTCTCTCGAATTGACTACTGCAATGCTCTGCTCCCTGGGGTATCTAAATCTACTCTGAACAAGCTGCAGTATGTCCAAAATTCAGCAGCCAGAATCCTGACCAGATCTAGTGCAAGTGTTCACATTACTCCTATCCTGGAGTCCTTGCACTGGCTTCCGGTCAAATTCCGCGTAGACTTTAAAATCCTCATGCTCACCTACAAGGCTTTACATGGCTTGGCACCTCAATACCTGTCTGAACTTTTATCGCCCTACTCCCCACCTCGCAACCTCCGCTCTTCAAATTCTGCCCTCCTTACTGTCCCCCAAGCCCGTCTACATTGTATGGGCGACAGGGCCTTCTCCTGCTATGCCCCCAAGCTCTGGAACTCCTTGCCCAAGGATATTAGAGAGTCACCTTCTCTAAACTCCTTCAAATCCAGACTCAAAACCCTCCTTTTCAGAAAAGCCTTTACTTAACTGGTTCCATTCTTCACCCCTCTGCTCTTCTTAATACCATCTTCCACGGTCTCCTCTATTGTTATTGTTGTATTGCTGTAATTATAATTGTGTCCTGTCTTGTGAAATTTTTCTTATTTATTGTTGTAGTCTTCTTATTTATTGTTATTGTCATCCTGTAAAGCGCTTTGAGAAGCCACCTTTAAAGGCGCTATATAAAATAAAGTTTATTATATATTATTATTATCTACAACCACCAATCTACTAATTTACTACAAATTAATTTCACCGTCGGTCCAGTGTTTTGCCTTACAGATTTTCCGGAAGTGCACTGATATGGTATACTGTATTGCCAAGTCACATAAGAATTTATAAAGTCATACCCAAAACTAAGGGAGGCACGGTGGTGCAGTGGTGAGTATTATTGCCTTGCTGTGCCGGGTTCAGTTCCATACCTGGGAGTACTATCTGTGTGGAGTTTGTATTTTCTTCCCATGTTTACATAAGGTTTCCTCCAGGTGCTCTGGTTTCCTCCCACAGTCCGACATGCCGGTGCTGTAGGTTAATTGGCTTCTGGAAAAAATGACTCTCTTGTGAGTCCGTCTGTGTTTGTGTTTGTGTGTGTCTGCCCCGTGATGGACTGGCATCCCATCCAGGTTGTTTCTTTCCTTGCACCCGTTGCTTGCTGGGAAGGACTGTGGCTCAACTGCAACCATGAATTGAATGAAGCAGTTGGAAAATAGATACCGTAGATATCCAAGACTTCTGAAAGTGTAATAAAGAAACATTTTAGGGTCAAAAATCAAATACACCTGATGAATGTCATAATAGGATACTTAAAGTCACTGTACCTCTCACAATTAGTCTTGCTATCAGACACAACAGCTATGTAGCCTCCTCCTATCTTTTTTTGACTCTGTGCAACAGGTGAGGTGAGAGTGTCAGCACTCTGTTCCCTTGCTCAGGAACTGCTGCTGGTCAGGCAAGCTGAGGGGAACCACAAAGACCAGGACCAAACGCAAGTAAGCAAAATCAAATTGCTTTTTTTTTCTTGACAGAATTGGAACTATGGGGGGTGCAAAGGGAGAAAATCTTTACATTTTAGTATAAAACCCAACCTGTCAGGAAAACAGTAGTGTCAGAGCTTGGTTCTTATCTAGCGAAATCTAAGTATAATTTTAACTTTAACAGGGTCACAGAAATATTGATTTTGGTGGCCTTTTTTGCTAAAAATATAATTTCTGATGATAGCTTTGGACTTTTTAACCTGTGCACTTGTTTTTAGAAAATGGGAAGCAAAATATGCTATGAAGCACTATGATAAAAAGGTGCTATCTCAATAACACTGATATTACCAGCAGGCATATACAGTATGTCATATTCTTTGTGCACTGGGACATTTTCAGAATTTATCAAGTGATTGTCACAGAATCTCTTCACCAAGCACATACTCATTCTCAAGATAGGCAGAGGATTCTGAAACTGTGCCAACAGCCCACACAGAGTCTGTCCACCAGCCTCAGCAACATGTTGAAATCTGTGGTTTCAGGAGCATTATTCAGTCCTGAAAAATAAAGCTACAGACAGGCATAAACTATAGAGAACTTTCTGTGAGCCACAAAAACTTAGTGTCAGAGCTTTGCTTTTATTGCTGCTGTGTTGTTTACTCCCAAATCATAACAAAATGTAGTGGAGTAGATGAAATCCGACAGCTCAAAAGTCTCTCTACCTTAATCCAGGGGGATATTTGTTCCCAATGTCCACATTGTGCAGGATCTTTCCTGTATAACAGGAGATTTATTGGAAACCTTTGGGAGGTTTTATTGTAATTCACTAGGAATAACAACACTAAAGAATAAAGTGTCCTAAAAGGCATATGGAGTGTTTAGTTACAATTTTGCTTAACCTGCAGCAGAGGTAGAGGTGGGATGTACAGTAAAAGACATATGTGAGGGAGACAAGGGGGTCACATAAAGTACTTAGTGTTTTAGGAGAAAAAATGACGTCAGGATTGATTGTGAATTACTAACAGCCGAGTCTGATTTAACTTGGTTGTTGACATCCCCCCCGAACTTTAATTCCAAACTCCATTAAATGGAGCTACAGGTATATAAATTTAAGCTGTTAAATGTTATCAAAGCTGTAGGCAATGCCAAACAGAGGAATTCTTAGGTAAACAATATTCCTAATATCTGTGGTGCTTTTCCATTAAATCTTTCTAAATGATCTGTGTTGCCCTATAGTTGATGTTATGAACTGGTTGAATCATGATTGACCATGATTGAATCATGTCATGATTTTGCTTTAAAAGTAATATTGATATTGGGCCTTCCTTATGCAAAATCATGGATTAACCTCAGGTTTCTTTAAACATTCTCCTTGATGGTACAGTATATAAAAATTCTGGTGAGCATAAAACACAGGCTTCAGTACGAGTCTGGTTTAGTGCAGCTACGCAGCCTGTCTTTCCAGCCTCCCAGCTCAGCTCACAGTAATGAGTCAATGATTACATTTCATAGCAGGGCAGAGCAACACTGACAGATGAGAACACAGCCACGTTATTGAATAACCACATAAAGATTCCCCAGACAAGGGCAATACCAATCAGCTTTAGATTTTAAGCAATAATTTTATGGTCCCAACCTATCCAATTCACAGTCGATCCATAGGACAGAGCTTCTCAAAACATTAAGTACGAATAAGTCATTTCATTCCAACACGCCTGAACATTAAACTCTACAATCACAAAACACATTATTCCACCGGCATAGAGTGCAGTGCAGTTATTCTTTCATTGTCTTTTGTCATCATGTGATTACTGTTCTTAGAAGTATAGGTGGGAAGTTCTGTAGGCCTAACACATCACAGTGGATCATTTCTGGGTCTAGATGGTGTGCTAAAGCAGTGGCCAGTTTATAGTGCTTTATACAATGTTTTACTCCATAATGATCATCTAGAACATTACATTACTGTGAGACACAAAACGTAGTGTCGGAGCTTTGATTTTGTTGTTGCTACATAATTACAGCAAGAAAACAGTAAATACTTGTTTCTTCATCACATTTTTTTAGACTGAGAGAGAGTTGCAGTCTGCAAAGCACACTGCTACCGTGCTCGTTGTGGTTAGTATGTTTACAGAGATCAGCAGCAGTATCAGAGCTGAGTGTGGTCCTGCGATACAAAGCAAAGAAATAAATAGTTTGTGTCAAAGAAAAAGAAACCTCAATGGCATTTAAGTACATATATTTGTGTATATTTACACTCTTACTGAAAAAAAAATTGATGTTCAGAACCCGTAATCATCTGCACCATAGTTGTACAGTATAAGAGCTAATATGTACAGTATGGGTGTATTGTAAAACTGTGGGTATATGGGAATTTAACTGCAAACTGAGTCACCTTGTTGTCAAACGATTTGTACTCACTGGCAAGGTGAAATCTCACTCCATTAACTCTCATTGCACTTAGTGGTGTGTCTGTTATAGTACTAATATTCCACACAGGTTTTATAAACCCACCAAGTACCTTCATAGTCTCGTGGAAGTTATGAGAATCAGACTATTAAAGAAAACAGATTAACTCATGTAACTTGTGCTGAGTACTGATAGTTGCAAAAAATATAACTGAAACAGCAATATTATAATTACTGTTTTCTTTAGGTTCTGTTGGCCTGATAGCTGGGCACGTTCAATGGCTGATTGGTAGTGTTGTTGGATCTGTCTAAATTGTGACAGCCATTGAGAGTATATGGCAATAAACTCCTCTACTACTGTTACACTACTACTGGGTGACACATGGCAGCCATTCTATACCTGCAGCCCTTCACAGCAGATAAGGGGGAGGAGTGAGAATTTACTTCACCATTTGAAATAAAGGGCAGTGTAATGAACTGCACAAGCCCAAATACTAATTCATGAGGGCAACTGAAGATCGAGTGAAAGGAGAAGCGTTTATTGAGCTTGTTAAAACCTGGCTTAGCCCTTTTGGTTGAAGGCCACAGGACGGGAAGAGACCCCCATGCCTGGTGAAATAGTAGCCAAGGGGCAGCTCCAAAGGTGGAGATGGAATGGAGGAGGGATGTAAAATGAACAAGGGAGAGGAGAGAGTGACATGTAGTATACTGTACAGTATATGGGAATCTGAGAAATTATGTCAGGATTAGTTGTGGGTTGCGGCAGCTGAGCTTAATTAGTCCTGCCTGCCCTCATCCCTCCCAAGCATTCCTTAGAACCCCATTGAAACAGGAAATCTCTCTATATTAAGAATATAATAAAAAAAGAGATATTCAATGACATAGATGTCAGGATTTACATTATGTTTAATGCTTAAGCTGAAGGACAGTGCCGCCTAGAGCACAATCACTATTCTGGGGTACACAATTAGAAATTCTGATCCAGTAGGAAGAGCTCCATCTGCAGGTCCACCAACACAACAGTAGCAACCTGTTTTTGTTGGAAGTCTCCAGTCCCTGTACTGACCAGGCCCAAACTTTCTCAGCTTCTGAAATCTGATGAGATGTATAAAGTAGTAACACTGCAGTTCAGTCCTTCAGAATAAGAGTCAGAAAGTCTATGTGAGAGAATTGCAGACTTGTAGAAAAACACATACAGTACAAAGAAAGGCATGCTTAAACTCAGTCGGACTGTCTTTGTGAGTTTGATCAGATTCAGCAGCTGTGTGCAAGAATACCAAATGCAGATAAGGCACAGAACAGCTAAAATGCAGAGACATACAGTACATAAGTGAGTGGCAGATATACCTTAAGCGCAGTACATACAGTAACTCAATGGTGACCACCAGTCTCTCATGCAACAGATATAAAAGCTAGGCCCATCATGTGACCACAAGTTTAATCCAATTCAAATAACTAATAGCTGCTCAAAATCTCAAGTACACGAAACTCTACTGATATTTTGAGCCATTTGTCTCTCAATGAAATGTGACCTGATTCATTCAGCTGGTTTCTAATTCTCAGAAGAATTACTGTTCATACAGCTTTAGTTGCACTTTAGCAAAATTCTACAATTCACTTTCTTTTTAATAAGTAATATTTCACCTTTATGAATTAATTCATTTTTGTTGGAGATTGTATTAAAGGGGAACTCCAACACTACTTTGTATATTTCAGGGCTAGAAAGAATCAGCACTGATAAGTGCATTTCAAACCACAATAAAAGTAAAATGTACACAGTAACTTGGAAATTTCCAGGTACGAGTAATACCATATTCTGTGATTCAGAATGAGGCAATAAAACTTCCAATGTCATGAAGTGGGCTTATATTATAAACAAGCAGGCTTGGCATACTGTACATTTCTTTTAATCCAATTGAAATATTGCTCTTAATTTTGTGATGGTTTTCATGTTGACTCAGTTTATGTTGGAACATTTCTGCGACATAAGCTGCACTTATTCGCTCACACATCTCATTATAATTAATCATTGCAGTGACTAGTGAGCAGGAAGGGCTGCAGTAAGTCACAATTCATGGGAACTTTTGCCCTTGTCAGTGGCAAGACCAGGAGTTTGCAACAACATGGTGATTTGCAGTATGTTCACAAAGTTCACAGTTTTGTTCTTAATTCCAAAATTGTAAAAATGTTCTGTTCTTATTTAATTAATTAATTTTGGTCATTACCGGTCTGAAAAAAGTGGGATAGCAGTTCCCATTTAAGACAGGGAAAATGGATAAACGGAAAAATACTTTATTATAAGCAAAAAAGTTAATACAAAAGTAAATAATCATAGTAAAGGCAACAATGACTAATTGAGAATATACAGTGCCAACAAAAAGAGTAGCTTCACATTATGTTGTGATAGTGCCTCTTATCTACACTCCATACTGCATTGCAATATTGTTTTACATTTAAATTCCAAAACTCAGATATCATTATTGGGTAACTGAGTTAATACTTAGCCCCTGAGTTAATACGCACACCTGGAAGCACCTTTGGAAGCAAGTACAACTGTAAATCTGTTGGAAAAGGCCTCTGTCAAATTTATGTACCAAACTTTGGCGATATCTCCAATAAAAATGATTTCCATATACACCTAACAACCAGTACATCCCATAAACTGACAGTCAGTGCACAGTGTTACCAGTTTAACCAGAACCTAGCTGGGCTGTATGACATTGTCTCATTCAAGAAAAAGTGAAGATGTGACTAAACATTTAGTTCATTTTTAAAACTTTGTGAATAATGTTAAAAAACCTTTTCTGGACAATTATTTTAATGGTAAAGTACACCCTAAACAAAGAGGGATTCAAATATTATTTCCAGTTTAGGGTGTGTATTTTGATTAGGAAAATAATTACTGGTAGGATAGCTATGACACAATACTAAAAGTATCTGGAAAATCAGTCTAAGAACAATAAAATACAATTAAGTAAGAATTAGATCCCTTTTGAAAGCACTTGAACTTTGTGATATATCTGGTGTTGGATTATACAAGAGAAAAATCTATAACAGAGGGCACATTGGTTTGTATAGCTACCTCCCAACACATGGCCCAATCCCTAGGGGTCTATCTGTGTGGAGTGTTTATGTTCTACGCACATGGGTTTCCTCCCATAGTCCAAAAACGTACTGTTCTGGTAGGTTAATTGGCTTCTAAAAAAAACTGGCTCTGGTGTGAGTGTGTGCGTTAGTGTCTGTGTGCCCTGTGATGGACTGGCATCCTGTCCAGGCTATATCCTGCCATGTGCCTGTTGCTCTGTTGCTTGCCACAATAGGCTCCGACTCCCCTGCAACCCTGTATTGGATAAAACAGAAAATGGATCAATGGATGGATTAGGATCAGTGTATAATAACTATGAAAACTGAACTTTGCGGTATTGTAGTTGATGTGTTTATTGGGTTTTGTTAAGTGTTATTTTCCTTAAGTTCTTTCAATGAGGTTAAGTTTGAAGTTCAGTTTGAAACTTCTGATATACTATACTATGAAGTAATACCTATAAATTAATGGACATATATAAGACTAATATGTGATTGTTACGACCCCAAGTGTCTAGGGGTCAAGGTGTGTAACATTTAGGATAATTCTTTTGGAAGCAGGGGGGTTTTGGTGAGGGACTAGGAAGCGTGATAACAAGGGTAAGGAACTAGAGTGGTGCCATAGGAAAGAAAATAACAAACAAAATGGAGCTGGCTAGGACAGTGAGGGAAAGCTAATCTGACTACAAAAGAAAACCCGAAACACAAGGTCTTCGGCGTCTTCAACACCCTAGCTAACCTGCACTGACTACCCAAAACCATACAAGACAAACGGCACTCACCCGTACTAAACTAGTGTACTAATACAAAATCAACTAAGTGTGTAAGTGCACACAACAACCTAAACTAACCTTATATACAAAAGTTCACACAAAAACACAAGTGAACCAGGAATACAAATAAGGGAAAACAAGAGTAATCAAAAGGAGCAGGGTACAAAAGAACATGTAACACTTTAGGACAAGGTAATGGCAAAACAAGGATGAACACACAAACAAACAAAAGTACAAAGAAATTAACAAAAAAAACAACAAAACAACAAAGCTGAAGCTATACGAAAATACACACACACAAAGCAAAACAAACCAACAAACGAAGCCGAAGCGATAACCAAAACCAAACGGGACCAAAGTCAAACAAAAGGCCTCTCCTTGCTGAAAACCTCCATGTTATATAGTGAAGAAAATGTGTTCCGATTGGCTGAGAACTAATTGATGATGACATCATACAGTGTGGTGTAATGGTGGGCCAATGGGGAAGGGAGAACAATCAAGGGTCAGCAGTGTGGACATAACAGAAAAAAACACACACAGAACACACACTGGGACGTAACAATGATATAGGAATATTGTTAATGTTAATTAATGTTTCTTTATTAGCCCTATACAATTTCTTGCATTAGGAATGCGTCTTTTCGCATACCCCAGCTTTTCTCCATGGAGACACAGACACAGAGACAGGGAGAGAAGCTTGGGGTCAGAGCGCAGGGTCTGCCATTGTACGGCGCCCCTGGAGCAGTTAGGGTAAGGGCCTTGCTCAGGGGCCCAACGGAGTAGGATTCCTCTGCCGGCCACGGGATTTGAACCGGCAACCTTCCAGTCACAGGCGCAGATCCCTAGTCACAGAGCATTGGTCTACTAAAATAATTGATATGATTAAATAAGCATAAAATCGCATGTGAAAGCTCATGAGCTGTGTGAAAAACTTAAATTATGACTCTGTATGCATTTAGTCCATTAAAAAAATAATTTAAAAAAATGAATAGCATGGCAAACCTTTTGAAGAGCTCTAAAACACATTATACTTAAATTTTAAAAACACACACCCCTTTTATTAAACAATAGATTCATTTTGCAGTTTGAAAGTGGCTATTGAGAGATTAAAGAAAAAAAAAATATTAAGGAAATTAATTTTGCCAGGGGCTGTAGGAACCCGTCTAACTTAAAATGAAGCTGATGCTTCAAATGATGTCCTGCTGATGGATTTAACTACTTAGGAAAGGCAACCAAGATAGAACAGTCCACAATAAAGTTATGAAACCAAAACGAAGAAACACTCCAGAATCGGTATGATTCACAGTTGTAGAAATTGATTACCTTCCTGAAATGACAACTTTGATGGAAAATTGATGTAGTATTTATTGTTGATTAATTAGGTAAAACTGTTACCTCAGAAAAACAAAGTAAAAAGCAAAGACATCTGGATCCAAGGAAGTTCCAGATCAACTCAATGAATATTGACCAGAGTCTATTCAAGTTGACTAGAAGTGAAAAATGCTGCTGCGTATAATAACATTTACGGCTAATCAATATAATTAAATTACTTGGCCTTCCAGACTGATAGACGCTTCCTCTCAGGGGTAGAATAAAGAATGAATTGCCCAGTGGAAAAAATACTTTCATGAGCAAAAACTGACACAGTGCAATAAGAAAAAAAATACCATTTGCTGATTGCTACGGACATAGGAATACTTCAACCAGCACAGCTCAAGCCCTGTAAGAATTTAGAAGGCATTGCAATGCCCCATCACTATAGTTCCAGAGGCAGACTTATTCTGATGAATGCTGAGTTTTGGTCATTTTCAGCAGCAAGTTGAGAGGCATCTGAGTAAAAAAAAAGACATGAAGATGTTCAGGCTAGGTTGCTGTAAGAAATGAAAAAAAGCCTTCAGTGTCCCACATTTACTAAATCGATGTATGGAAGATTTTTTTTACAAAACGGGCTGTTGCAGCTTCTGCAGCCTAAACATTGCTGGTTCTGAAAAGCTCAATCAAAGAGATTTCATCCAAACTCAGGCTGAGCCCTACAGTTCAGATATTTGATGTTTGGATTGACAAAGCAGAGCAAGACCCTTGTGAACTGGTAGTCTCCTTGAATTACAGAGCTCCTCCAGTCAACGTAACATGGGTATGAGAAAGAATGTTTTTGTGATTGTGCCTACAGTATGACTGTTAACAGCTTGAGGTCTAAGGCAGAAAACACATCCATTAACAACCATAGATTCAGAATATCGGTTATAGAAATTTTAAATCAGCTATCAGAGATTTAACAGATCTAAATAAGATACGAGTCCAAAATTCGATTATATAAACATTTTTAAACTGTTTTTGTTTTCCATGTATTGTATACTGAAAGACATAAAAAAAATCAATTTTCGTTTATTGCACTTTCAATATTCATTTGTTGCACTTGTAATGCCTCTCAAGATACAGTACTGTATATTCTGAGCTGTCATAATTTATTTTTCCCTACCTACTCTACAGTATACATCAAACACAGCTGACAAAACAATTCTGTTCTGTAATAGCATTCCCTAAGAGAAAAGAGTGCAGGACTATTTTGCTATCATGAAACATCACAGCAGCTACTGTAGGTCAACGTCTCTCAATATCAGCAGGAATCAAACAGGTAAATGCACAACTAAAACTAAACTTTCATCCCTGCAAAGCCTATTGACATGAATTACATTCATCATCTACTTAGTCAGTAATACATTTACATTTATGCATTTGGCAGATCCTTTAATACACAGCAATTTACAGTCACATTTGGTTAAGATGTAAAAGATGCAGATAACAGTAGCCGAACACAGCAATAAAATCACAAACACCAGTAATTAAAAGACACATTGTGTTGGTCCATGTTTCATAATTCCTATAAGACATTCCGCATTATCGTGAAAGGTGGTTTGGGGGATTTATTTATGTATTAGGGGCCATGAATTAGAGAGAAAGATTCTGCCAAATCACCATGGAACTGGGGTCAACCGAGTGTAGGAGACATTAGGAGATATGAAGGGTTTTGGGTTCAGATCCAAGCTTAGTGTTCCTGGTGCATCTTTGAAAAAGCAATTTCATTCAGATGAAATTCTTTTCAAAGTAAGCCAAACAGTACATACTGTAAGAAGCCATTATGAAGTGTTGCAGAAGCTAATACATCTTATTTAGCAATAGAACGCAGGTCTTCTTAATTTTATTTAGGAACTTCCTTTACTTGGGAGATATGGTGGCATCGTGGTTAGCATTGTTGCCTTGCTGTGTTGGGGTCCTGGGTTACATTCCAGACCTGGGGTGGTCTTTATGTGGTGTTTGTACTGTATGTTCTCCCCTAAAATGACTGGTTTCAGCCCTGGTGATAGTGTTTGAATCTCTGGTGTACCCTGCCTTGTCCCTTTGCTTGCTGAGATAGGCTTTAGCTTGCCAACAACCCTGAATTGGAAGAAGTGGTTAGAAAATGGATGGATGGAACTTCCTTTACTCCTTCACAAATGCTTCACCTCATTAACATCACTTGCTCTTCTGCACATTCATGAAACAAATAGGCCAAAGACAGAAAGATGTGAGAGAAATGAGATGTGAATAGAACAATATGAAATGCTTAAGACCTTTGCACGCTAGTGTACATAAAGACATTAGTTGAAATTAGACACATTCTCCTTTCGGAATCTTGTGAAAATTACACTTATTTGTATTTAATCAGTACATACATTTATCACCGGTGTAAAGTGTGTTTTAACCTTAATGTGGTATAAACATACATTTCTCCAGTATCACTATCTATAGTACTTGTGGTCCACTTCTCTAAACCTTAAATTTTATTAAGAATATCAAAATGTAATTCTGCTAAACTTTAGATTAGGCACTGTCTTTAATATTTTAAATTCCATATATAGAAAAACAGACATGTTAAGAAATTGCCAACTTGAATCCAGAATGGGGAAGAATTACTCAGGTGACAAACATCTAAAAACAAAGGAAGCCCAGATGTAACAGAGGATATTTATATTTTTTGAGTGGCAACAGTTTAGGTTAGGGGCTGCAAATTCAATTTTTAATTCTTCTTACACATAGATAAAAATGATAAAAAGGACCTAATGTATAAATATAAATGTATTTATATTTCGGGACCTTGTTCTCAAGTGAAAAGAGAGTGAGAGTGAAAAACTGTTTTAAATCTACAGAGGATGATTTGTAACCTTGAAATGTTAGCTTTTTGTTCATTTATGGGAAATTTTCTTTTTAGGAAATCCACATTAGACTAATGATTAAAGTATTTTATAATTTTCTAGGTCATCCGGTCTCTGTTGTTTATTCATTGTTAAATCTATTTTATTTTGTTTGTTTTACTTGGGAATGGTGAAGAGATTCAAAATATTATACATTTGAAATCTAGCTACACTGACCAGATGTAATTACAGCTAAATTCTAATATTGTTTTAAATAGTTATTTCATATCTATATTAAATAAATGCTATTCTGTGTGTATCATTAATGCTAATAAAACAATGGCAATCATAATAAGAAACCTGTTTTAAAACAATTGTTGTGTATGTGTTCACTGTATTGTACACTTTAAAAAATGCAATTACTTACTCTGGCTTTTGTAAAGTTGTGTTCTGTAGATTCTAGTGAAATTCAAAACACAGATGAGGAAAATAAAGGAAGCAAGTGTAGGAATCCTTAATATTAATGACAAATTAACCTTATTTGAACATCCACATAAACTTTAGCTATGAAAGCAGATGTTTAATTAAAACCCAGACAATTCTTCTGAGAAAAGGGGAAAGAACACATCAACAAATCTAACAACTTTTAAAAGAACTTGAAATGTATATAGAATCTCTGTGTATTATATTGTCTTGATTAATTTTAATAGCAAAGAACAAGCTTTAGCAAACAAACTGTTAAAAATAGCAAAAGGAGTCTTTTGTAATAATAGTAATTGGTCACATTGTAGGAAAGATAGAAATGCAAATACTATAGTAAGTAGTAATGTAAAAAATATGTTAATTTAAATTTAAAAAGCCTAATAAAAGAAATAAAATGAATACCACAACTGCAATGGAATATAAATCCAACTAATGAAAGTAAATGGATTTTGTAACGAAACATTCAGGAGGGATGACAACAACCATGTTAGACAGTTCTGATGTAATTTCTTCCCCTAAAACAATATAAATACCTACAGTATGTGATCCCCGTCTTACCCTTGCATATGTTTTTCGCATCCCACCTCCACCCCATCTTCACCTCTGCGGCTCCCCCTAGGTCACTCCTTATTCTGTATGGGGGTCCCAGCCCCCTCGTCCTATAGCCATGAGGTTAGTTCCCAAGTGGGTTAAGGCACATTTTCACATTTTCAAGTCCTCCATAATCCTCTCAGGACACTTTATTCTTGAGTGTTGTTATTCCTAGTGAACAACAGTGTTTAATAAGTGAACAACATTAATCAATTCAATTATGATTTGGAGCTGTCCTTTCCACCTCTACAAGTCGGACTGTGCAGACAATCATACTGAAGGGAACATTGACTTTCGGCCCAGAATGGACAGTTTTTCAGCAGTTTATATAAGCAGCTGCATCAGCATACTGTATGTAGACTGTAAAGGAACAAGTAAAGGCTTATTCCATGCTGAAAAGAGAAGGTGTGACACACGAAGAAGGCTCCACTGCCAAAACATTGTGTTTCTTTTCTTTTCAGCATGGAATAAACCTTTACTTATTCCATTTACTCACCAGATTGATTTAATGGACTCGTGTTGATTAGGTTTTTTCTCGCGTGCAGGTAAATTAGAACAACCGCAGTTAAAATACAGTGAAATTATGCCTAATTTCATAGTACATTTTACACTGTAAGACTGTGCTTCCCTTGCCTGTAAAACTCTACCATGGAATACTGTATAATACTGTATATTAGATCACGCAATGTCCTTTGTGTCTCTTCAGTGTATTAGCAAGCAGTTCCCACAGTAGGTTAAATAAATTCATGACCTCCCTGTTGCCTTCCCGAGCATAGTTGTCCCTGTTTTTGTTCATTGTATCACTGTTGATATACTAACATTTCAGGGAACCAAACAAGTTCATTTTGAATCCTTTTTCACTTAGAAACCTTAACACAAGCATAAACTGAACATCCATCTAGCACTCCTGACTACTGCATAAAAAATTGATAGTCACATATTTACTGCTCAAGGTTTCTTTGCATTTTAGATAGATTTGCATGTCAAATAAAATTTGTGTTCAATGCACATTGTAGGACATTTACTGTACATTCTGTAAATTATTCAAAAATAGTTTTTGTTTTACAACAGGCTACGAAAAAATATTTACCTTGTTGAATTAATATTTCCTTTTCACACAACCTCACCTTTTATCTGTATGCTGTAGCAAATTTTAGATGTAAACTGGATCTTGCCTCTATTACTCCAGCAATTAAAATTCCATAGAGAATAAAAGTACTGTTTGCTTTGTTTAAGGAAATGATTCTTACATCACCCACATGAGAAATAAAAAAAAGCACAATAAAATGAGCTCTTAATGAGCACGTACAGTAGGTTAATTGGGGTGGAACCTTCAAGAACGATTGTCAGGAAGCAAGCAGGCAGACTCAAGCGCAAAACAGAGGTTTTAGGGACTGGAAAAAAAACACAAATTCCCAAATGACGAGGAGAGAAAAGAAGCATGTGGAGAAGAATGGGCTGCACGCTAGTGACTGAAGCCGAGAGCCCATTGTGGGGAAGGCAGGAGAGAGAGGCTGATCACTTGGAGGTGATGTCGCTACAGGGACTTACTGCTCCATCAAAAACCATGACAACTGCAACCAGTGCTCTGGACCTACACCAGGGCTCCTGAAAGGAAGCAGAATAAGCTGCTCTCAGGCATAGAAAGGGAAAGAAAAACACAGGAGGACTGGAAGCTTGGTGTTGTCTCTCTAGAATTCACCACAAAGCAGAGATTTGTCTGGCTTGAGAAGAAAGCCTTGTTCCCCTCTTTTTGCTTTTTAATATTTTGAAGCGGTCTTTGGGGCTTGGAGGGGAGAGGGGGAAGAAAAGTACAGATCTCTGAAGCATCAGGTCCTTTTTTGTTTTCTTGCAGGAGAGAAAAAAAAATGGTTTTGCCATCACCTTGGTTTTCACCAACAATCCAGAGTGGATGATAGTGTGTGTGCAGTATGTGCGAATGCTCCTTCAACATGGGGAAGAAATTTAACATCATCTTAAGGATCTGCAATGGCTTTGCCTTCTCTCACACAATGAGGATCTCTTGAGCTCCACTGAGGAACAACATCATTTGCATTCAAAGTGCAGTGGAAAAAAATATATATTTAAAGGATATAGAATGTAAAGCAATCAGGTAAGACCTTTCTGTCTTATCTGTCCAAACAAAATCTATCATGTGCTGTTCTTTCACCAGCACTGTATAGTGACAGTTAATATTCCATTTGGCTGCATGGATCTATAGCATGGTACTTAGCAGATTAATAATTCAGCTTTCACGTACAAAAAATGTTTTTTTTTAAATATTTACAGCAATTACGGTGAAGAATGTGACATTTGCAAAGAAAGGGCTACTAATCATTCAAACTATTAAATGTGACGTTACATAACTGTCTATACAGGAAATTATCAAGATGTTTTCTGTAAGCGCCATTTCTAAAGTTTCAATCATTTAACCCAACAGGTTTAAGTCTTCTGGCGGAGAAAAAATAACCGCTGTCATTTTTCTGATTTAAAAATACTGCGAACTACGTATACGACTGTTGTCATAGCACACAAACGGTGAGATACTGATTAGATTACCCTCAGGAGGCTGTACAGCACTTTGGCGTCGTTTGTCCTCCACAAAAGAACAAAAAATACAATAAAATATATTGATACTTCAAAGTATATGGCGTAGGGTTATAAATCCAATGACTTTAAACTGTATACAATTCACAGAAAAAAACAAATGGCTACGAAATATAAAATACACTCTACTGGTGCAACTAAAACAATGCATGTAAATTGTAACATATAAAAGCCACATCTGGTTTTAATTACATAATAGCGGATTGAGATTGTTTTTTCCTTGTGCATAAGTCGGAATAAATGTGTTATATTAAAAAGCAACTTCGTTAACTCAATAACAGGTTTCCAAACCGCGAGCACATTCTCTTCGGCCGTGCATTTTATTATTCTGGTGGTTGTATAATACGCTGGAAAGAGATGTTGCACTAGAAGATACGCCTGTTGAAGGTTAGAGTCTTCGCGTGTGTGCCTTTGTTTTCAGAACATCACTCCTGGTCTTTCGTCTTCCCACCTCTGCCCGAAGCTCTGTGCCACGCTGCTCTATGTAATGAAATACGATTAGGCACGGGTGAAATTCTGTATTCATTGCAGTGAACGCTACAGCTTTCCGCGGACGTTTTCTCAGTAATTACAAATGTCTTCTAAGGCATTAACTGGATTGTATGTTTCCGCACATGGTACTGTCATTGTAAGAGCTTGAAAACGCTTGGCTTCCATTCCATTTTAATTTTAGGTGCGTTGTGCGGAGAATGCTTTTTGTGTTCGTTTAGACCGATGAGACCAAAGCTTCCTTGGTATGGAAGTTCAATACATCAATCGCGCAAAGATTTAACTACAGTATATGCTGCATTGACACAGAGCTGTACAGATGTTGGGATAAAAAGAACACTTGACCACAAAACATTTATTGAAAATCGAATGCCACTGAAGGTATATACTATCGAAAATTGCGTAAACATTCGTTGTTCGGGACATTCCGGACTAAAATCGTGTTTCTTGCGCTTTAGTAGGATATACAGTACTGTTTTACAATATAGTAATGAGCGCCGGACAATAACACAGCAAGTTTGTCTGCAAGCTTATGGAAAAGTTTTTTTATTTATTGTTACTATTTTACTCATGTTGAATTGTTTCATTAACAATGACATTTGCATTTAGGTTTGGTTTTATTCCTTGACAAAATATTGTCACAAACAATTCTCTCTTTTTCTATCAGAACTATCCTTACCTGTATGTATCTCAACCGAAAGGTACAGTAGAATGAATTTGGTACGGGATTTATTTTTCATTAACTTCATTAGAAACTTACAGTAAAAGGACTGGGATTTTTTTTTCCAACAACCAAATTTTACTTACATTACTCACTTTTTGTTCGTTTTGTACACCGACTGTTCTACTTAGGTACAGTATATGTATTAGGTACAGATGGCATACATATTTTAAATGCATTTTAATTGAATTTTCCTTCAATACATTTTCTTTTTTTTTTAATAAAGACCTTCCAACATCTGTAATTGTTTTTTTAATTAATTTTAGCACAAGCTAAAATGCAGCTACTGTATATTACCAGTTCTAAAGTATGACTCTTCACATACTGTACTATGCATTTTAGTGCAGTAGAAAAATGGAGTTCAAAAGAGAAACTGACTTGAGAAACTTGACCTTGCCTGAAAACCCTTTAAGAGTATCATTAGGATGATACTATACAGAATAATTCAAACTAGAATTAAGAATATATTTCTACATATTTTTCCCTCTTCATAAATCATAAAAACGTATGTATCTGACTTATTTTGATTGTATATAATTTGGTTAGAAGTAAAAGAATTGTAAAATATTAAGGGAAAATAAGAACAGTCTAAATTTTCATGTGTGATGGATATCGGTAAATTTATATTATAAGAGAATTGTTGTGTCATGTCATCTGCATTTAAAATGATTTTATCTACAGTATTCTCAAAAATAAATTAAAAATTAAATGGGATGATAGTGTTTTGAACTGCAATCAGTTCTGAGACATCTAGTAAATACAAGGTTACACAATGCTGTATTATTTTGTTTTGGTTGATGTACAGTTGGAAGGACTTATACAGAATCATTTATGCTATTGGTCATAGAAAATATACATGTTCGTTCATCAATTGATGTAATGAAGGAACCTTTCAAATTAATTAATGAATTCACTCATTCATTCATGAAACTAAACTGAATCATATAAACATACTGTATGTTGAAAAAAATCTAACAAACCAACTAAAAAGCTGCCAAAGTCTTTGGTTGGAGGTGTTGCTCATATGCTATAAAGCTCATCGTATCTTATGTGTTCAACTGCAACTACCTACTGATAGCAGGGGAGAATACATTGTTCAAATGTTGGTTATTCTTGTTGGTATCAGTGTAAATACTGTGCCTTAATGTACTGGTATTGGGGAAAGTGAAACTCTCAATGAAAACTGTTCACCCTACAACTTAAATAAGTAAACAATTTAATAATTACGTTTTAAACAAATCTGTACTTTCCTCTCTCCTAATTTTTAGTAGCACAACTCCATGCTCTCCTAATTAGTTTAGATGTTCTAGGTTTAATGAAAACTTCAGAATCGTTTTTGGTGTAGCCTTTGGCAATGTTTGTAACTGTTCTTTGATAGTGGGAGGTAGCGAGCAGAACCACGCGTCCTACTCTTAAAAGTCAATGTACTGTACAAAGGTACAGAGATAGAAGTATTTTTAATAGTAGGCACCCTGAGGGCTCTGAGACATACACTGAGTCTCATTGTAACCTCTTTGTGACCCTTTCAGTGTTCCCTGAAGGCCTGAGCCTCCTTTAGTAATGTTCAAGCTGTATGCCACTGAACTGAGCTCCTTTTGGGGTCATTCTTATATACATTTACTACAGTATGTACGGTGTAATACAAAACAGACATGAAACTAGGAAAAGGATTAAATACGGAGAACAGTATTGATAAAGTCTTTCAGAGCAAACCTAAATACAATGTTTATATTGCATTCATGTAACGTACAGTAGGTTAACATAACAGAAATAATAACAACAATAATAAAGGATTCAGACATCTGTCCCTGGTTTCTGTTCTGTCAGTGCTGTTCTAAATAAGACCGCCTCCTCCTTTTGTTCCTGTATTACAGTGTGTGAGATATGGTACATTATGCCATTACTTAATTAGGCATGGCAGTGTTCGTAGCCTACTGCTTAATTTTGTATAGACATTATGCAATGTTTCATATTTCTGAAAGCTATTTACAGTACTTACTGTACGTCTGTACCTTTTAATGACACCTCTAGCACATCTTTCTTAAAATCGTGTCAAGAACTTATTCAGTTTTGCAAATGCCATAGCACATGGAAGGCTTGAAATCGTAAGGTGTTCTGTCCAGATTCTGCAGGGTTATAACATTCATCCAATGTCAATTATTGGTACCACATGTACTACATATTACCTTTGCAGGCATCACTGTTTTCTGTTTTTGTGCCCGCCGTTAAATCATTGCAGTTCACTTTTGCTGTTCTGTTTGATTAGTAGTCTGGAAATTCACTCCATCACCATGAAAAACAACAAATCAAGTGTTGAAGAGACTGAAGGATTCGCAAAGAATTGTACAATATTGTATTGTTGTCTGAGGTTAATAACTAATAGGTTATTGAGTGAAAAAAAAAACTTTCATAGTGAAGTCTTATGGTAACAGGTCTCTGCTGTTCTTCATTGGTGAGCCTTAAGACTGCACACCTCAGTTCAACTTTGATGTTTTTAGGAGATATTAAGTATAGTGTATAGTAGTATAGTATAGTATAGTGATAAATTAACCACTTCTGTCTAATAACACAGACCTGAAAATGCTAAAAACATGATCAAATTGACACTCCTTAGCTTTTAGCTGGGTTGGGCAGATCAGCAGGGTGATCTGAGTTTTAGCACCTCTAATCTTAATTATATAGTTGAAGAAGATTTATTTAGACAATTTGGAATTAAACATCAGGCATTCGTCAACTATGACCAAGACTTCCATGGTGGCAGTGTACAGATGTCTGAACCAGAGGATTGTGGGAGTATGGAAAAAGCTACCCATCCATGCTGTTGAAGCCAATACCCTGGCTCTGATCAGCTACTACTACAGTAGATGGGATATGTAGGCTGAGCAGCATCCTCTCGTTCATAAGTACTTTTATGTGCTTATGAATAGTGCTGGGCAGGGTGAGGATTAATCAGCCAGAGGCATGCTGTGATGTCAGTGAGAGATGTGCATCCCTTCCAATCACAGCCATCTCTCCTGTCAGGCGCAATGGAGGTTAACAACTGACAAATGGCTCTGCAGGTGGCAGTATAGGGGAAACATGTCTTTGTGCCTGTCTTATTCTCTGTAGATTGGTTACAAAAATTTAAAACAAATGGAAATTCCAGAATGTGGTTCATACATAATGAAAAAATAATTGACAGTTCCAAATTAAAAAAAAGAGTTGAATTAACTATAGGCTTTGATTTAGGGAGTTGCCCATCTCCAGCTGACAGTGCCCAGAAGCATAGTACTGTACAGTATATTCACTCTCTGTTGTTCACTGGTACCTTCAATGTTGTTCTTTACATTTACTGAATCTTTGGAATCCAGTCAAGGAAAGCCCCTGTCTTGTCATTATTTTGGTGAAAAACAAACAGCCAAGCAGCTAATCAGCACGAAAACATTTTTACGGTCATTAGCCCTGTTTACAAGATGAAATATCCTGGTTCTCAAAACATAAGGCATTGAGTTTTTTTTCAATTTTTGTATAACAGCTGTTGTGTAACGATAGTGATTCAGTCATCTCAGTCAGAGGTTCTCAACATATCTTCCATCCTTCCTTAGACTGCCTGAATTATTTATTTGACATTACTATTCAATTTCAGCTCTTGAGGAGAAAAAAATTAAAACAAAGCAGTTTAAAATATGTATGGCCCTGCATATCATTGTTATTCTAAGTCCAACAGACTGGTGTGTGCCTCTATTATTACAGTATACTTACTGTATATACAGTACATAGCTAAAATAATCAGACAATCTAAGAATACACACATTCTCTGTTTGGTTACTTGTATATTCATGATCCAAGGACATACATTATCAGTGTGCCTCTTGATTAATCCCAGGAAATGATCTTCCTCAATATTCAATCATAACTATAACTCTGTATTGTCCTGCTTATTATCTGGGATTCCAAATTAAAATATTTGATCTTAATGTTATAAGTGAAATATTGGTGTTTATTAATGTAAAGCTCCTGCAAGTTACATTTCAGTGAACCTAGGGTAGGGCTTTCCAACTCACTGAACCTTGTGTTTTCTTGTTTTTCTTAAAACACGCCAGATGTCAAGTTACTTAGTTTTAAATGTTAGAGTAGGACTTAGTGGTCTTAATAGCAATTTATTAGTTTTTTATTAGTGCTTTGAATAAGAAGTTTAAACCTCAGCTGTTTCTTAGAGGCATTAGGTATTTAAAGTTACTCACTAATTTAGTTGGGTTCTTGCTTTACAGGATATCTTTAGCACTTGTTTTTACTTCTCTAGTCCCTCTCTGCCCTGTCAGGATATTGGGGGGGTGTACATGGTATCCATTTCTTTTATAATGGCCTTTCCTAATATTGGAAATGTATCCCTACAGTATCTGCTTGGCCACAGGGTGGACTTAGCACGACTCTTCACATGTTTTAGGTATGATGCCTCTTCTTTTATGCCCACTGTTCTAGACAGAAACAGTCCTTGTTCTCATTCCAAGCACATGCTAAATGTTAACTTCACTCTCACCTTCCAAGAGCAGGAGAAACACCTCTGGCTGGATGGCTACGACTTCTCTGGGAGTCTCTACATTCAGTTCCCTGGCCGAATCTTTACAATAGTTATTGAGTATGGAGCTTTCTACTGCTTGGGATCATGGGGGCCATTTCAAACTTAAAACTCTGCTGAGCATTGTCATTTATATAAGACAAGTCTGTCAACATGTCCTTGCTTTAGCCCTGGATGTCTTCAGTGGGCCAACTATATATGCCCCGGCAGTACTATTGACAGGGGATGGTGGAGCTTCACCGAAGAGCTGTAAAGTAAGATGGTTTTCAGTGAGGCTATTTCCTCCTTGCAAAGAGGTTTGGAAGCACAATGTATAGAGAACTGATGGCCAGGTCCTGTCATTTACCAACTGATTAAGATGTATAAAATGGGTAACTTCTTGATTGTTCCATTAAACAATTAAAATGAGTTGTGAAACAAAACCAGAGGACTGTTCAGCCTTTAAGGACAGTATTTGCTCACTTCCGACATCATTATGAAATTAAAGATACAGCTGTAGTCACTGTAAAGTTCCGTGAATGATATACATGTACTGTACATTACTTTCTTATTTCACAATCAGGGTTTAGCCCGAGGTGGTGGTATTTATACTTTGTGGGTCTTTCATAATTTCAAAATAAAATAGGACGCATACAACATTTTAAATTAAATTTAAAGGACACAGAAATTAAGGTCATAGTACTTCTTCAGCCTCCTGCAAAGACCAATGTCATTGTTTTGCAATGAAACACCAGTTCTATTCAGGTACAGTGTGAATAAACCCAGCTCTGCTCTGGTTGTCTGTTGTGTTTAATTCAAGGTGCTCTTGTGGTGACGTGCCCACAACAGGAAAAGTTTTACCACAGCTGTGTAGGATCATAGATTTGAAACTTCACTTCTTTGTGCTTGCTGAAATGTTTTTCAGTAGCTTATATAACTGTTCCATTAATGTCTATACAACTTAAAGGGAGCAGGTAGGAAATATAAATTAAATATAAGCAATGCAGAGCTCTCTTTTCAGCTGACTGCCATGTCAATGTCATACCTGACAGTCTGTATTTGGCTGGGAGGGTAAAGAATTAAAATTGTTCCTCACTACTGGGCTTGCGCTGTGCTGTGTTCAACTGCATAAGCAAAAGAAAAGTGAATCCCGGGCGTACTTCAAAAACTGAATGACATTGCATCTTATTGTGTGATTTATTTCTGTTTTTTTCCCCAGAAATATATAGTCTGACACTTTGAGAAATCAGCACAACTTGCTTTCTAAAATTAGTAGCTTGAAATCTGATCTCATCAGATCTTGGAAAGTAAGAGTTCCTGTACGTAATCATTACTACAGTATGACGGGACAGCTCCAAATAAACTAGGCAGCTGCTGTTAGTGGTTCTTGTGTGCCAGTTGGTGGCTCTCTTTCCTCTAGCCCAGAATACCCAGATCAATGCCATTCAATCTGGTAAGCCCTTGGTCAGTATGTTGGTGTCCCAATTTCCAAGTCTGGGCATTTGATCACTATAATATATACAGTATAATTTAATATGATAATATGTACATGCAAGTAATACTGTATATACAGTATATAAACCGATTTCCATCAGGTTGTTTCCAGGTTTTGAGAAAATAACTCCAAACAGCACTTAAAACTGACATTTAATGGAGGAAGACTATTATACTGATTTTACTGAATTATATTTCAATTCATAAGTTGAATTCTTTGTACTTGTCACCATTAATGACACTTAAATTCACCTTCACCTTCGATTCACCTTCTGTGTACATTTGTTGAAATTCACTGCATTGTATGGAAACAAGAACGCCATTACAAGATTTTGATGCAATTCAGGCTTTTTTTGCGAGCTGTGGGCTCTGTTCACAGGTGCCATTCGTAAAATAGCCTGCAGCTCACAAGAAAGGCCATACTGTATAAACAGCATCTCCCTTCACTGTAAGAACAAGTGTACGTCTTTTCAGAGGACAACTGTTATCTTGTTTTTCAGCATACTGCAAAAGCCATTTTGTAAAGAAGACTTTGTCAGAGAAAGATTGCTGGAGGTATTTGTGTCAGTTGTGAGGGATGCCACTTTGACAGGGCCCATAGACTTTGTCAGTGAACAGAGTTTCATTGCTGGATATAAAACCCCTCTAGGAAAGTAACAAAAGAAAGAAGTTTACTCTAGGGACTTAACAGGCTGTGAGGGACCTGGAATATAATTCTATGAAGAAATATGGACTTGTGTCTTTCTGAAACCCAACTTTTTGGGGAAACAGTTTCATCTTTTTCGTGTATACAAGGTTCTCTCTGCTTGAGTTTCTGTGAGTGGAGTCATATCTCTTTCTTCACAGCCTTGACATATACAGTACTGGAGGTCACTAAGATTTTTAGACATGGTCTAAAGAAGAACAGGTGTAAATGTGGCTCTTCTAGCCAAATCCTAGTTTAATAGACAGTCATTCTAGTTGTTCTAACACACTGCAAGAGAATGGGTTTGAAAGATCCAGACATTAACTGTCCTAAGGAGCTAGATTTCCACATCTCTTCCATTTTGGATCTCAGTTTAAATTGGATATTTTTACAGTCTACAGCATGTTGCAAAGCTTCCACTGTTAAATTTCTATACAGATTCTTATTTTCACTATGTAACTGGCCCTATTCATACATTTCTGCTTGTCTGCTACTTTAAGTTAATCTGAAAAATCTGTCTCCAATGCTTTCTCCACACTAAAAATTTGTGGAGAACAGAGATACAATATGTTCTCAATGGATGCAGGGCACAATTTGGAATACAGGTCACTGTACATTAGGCAGTCTGCTAGAATACTATGTCTTCTGTGCTGTACTGTAGTTCATGCTTTAAAATGTATGCTGTGAATAAGAACATGCTTTCTAAACCCTTGTTTGCAATGTTTAGACTATTCACTGTATGGAAACATAATGGATTCAGTTTTAAACTAGACCCTGGATCCAAATGCCTTGATTTAGTTAAACCAGAACCACTCTTATATGACACATTAATTAATTTGACTGATTTAGTTACTTCCTTCTCCTTTCATTGGACCAGTAATCCAGGGCTTTTTTTATTCTTTCTTTCTCTGTTTGTATTTACACCCTGAAATTAACCCCAGCTGTTCCCCAAACTGCTTTCATATGATGGAATTCTGTGGAAACTATTATATATACTGTACAGTACACAAATTAAACTTCTTGAAATCTGTTTATTTCATTTTCTTTTCAAAAAATGCTCCAGTATATATCAAATAACACTGCTACTATAAGATATCTGCAGCAGCATTCTTCATTGCTGCTCTGTGTCAGCATACAGTACATGAATGTAGTGTATCTTATGCTAATTTTTATCCTCCTCAGTATCAGCAATACAGAAAAACAGCAGAACTCAACAACCTAAGTCAGTATCCACACCAATTATTAACAACTGAGCTTAGTTTTAAAACTAAACTACACAATAAACACTATTTATCAATTTATCTTAGACAATCTGAGACACACAGATCAGAGTGCACCCAAATATTTTCTTAAGAAGCCATTTGCAGTAACAGTTGAAAAAAGGTTATGTTTTACAAAGAAGCTGGTTCAGACTCATTTCAGTTTGAGTTTAATTTTCCACTCATTTATTTTGTCTGCTCCAGGCAATAGTACAATAATATATTGCTGGGCAAATTATTCTGTGCTTTAAGTATTTTTTTTAGAAATGTCTCCCACTAATTTAAATTTTGCTGCAGCTCAGAGGAATCACATTTTCTTTTCTCAGATTTTAGACTTTTAGTATAAACCTTAGATTTACAGTCTTGGTGATTTTTTGTAGAATAATTACTTACCTTTAAAGAACAGACCAGAAAACTAGAAGGGAGAAACCACATCCTTTCTCTTGTGGTTGTACAGTAGTTTTAACTGTGTCTTAAACGTTCTTTCAAAAATGTCCACTCTACATTGCATAAATCGTGAAGCCCCTGTCTTACATTCAAATTTAAAACAGTTTTCACAGGCTTGATATAGTCCTCAACAGCTTTATTTTACTTATTTTACCTAGAAAAGTATTGCTACAAACAGCTATGCAAATCAAAGTAAGATTATACAGTAGATAAAATATTTATGTATTGCCTTCTTAACTTGTATAGATACTAAGTGTAAAAGAGTAAAATGTGTCTTTTGCAAGATAAATGTTTCTCACATACCAATTAGTCTTTCAGAAGGAGGAGGCAAATATTTGAGGTGCTCCAAAGCCTTTCCTGTCATCCATTCATCCTTCCTACAATTTTCTAACCTCGTCATCCAATACAGGACCACAAGACCACCAGAACCTATACCAACAAACAACAACCACAGTGCAGGACACATTATTGGCAAGACATCAGGGCACACACACACAGCAGGGTCAATCTTCCCAGAAGTAAATTAACCTACCAAAATGTCTTTGGACAGTGGGTGGAAACCAGACCACCTGGAGGAAACCCACACAAACACAGAGAGAAGTCATAAACTCCAGGCAGATAGCACCTCAGGTTTGGAAGCCACCCCAGTGCTCCAGTGCTGCAAGGCAGCAATATTTACCACTGCACTACCATGCTACCCACATTCTTGTCATTCCAGTCCAAATGAAATGTGCGAAAGACAAAAAGTAACTGCAGGGCAGACAGAGGTAGAGGATGAAAACAGAACAAGCCACAGTCAGGGGAGTTGTACATTTTGTTTAAGCGTAAAAAATAAGGATCTGAAGCTTGAGCTTGAGGGACATACAGTTGTACATAAAAAACAAGCTCGGATTCCAAAGAACAATGGTTTAGCAACTAACAGTAACATTTTACAAATCAGCAGTGCCTGAAGGGCTGAATGTCTCTACAATGAGTTGGGGTTATCTAATACCTTTTGTTCTGAGTTCTAAATTGCTTAATTGAATTTGTGACTGAATTATTTAAATGATATTTTCCAGTTCATTTACAAAGGTCAGTTTAATCAGTCCTATGAATTAAAATTAGGATGGTAGATACTGCAGTTCTGAATTCCATTGCTCTGTGTCCTTTCCTTGCCTTGTGGATATGGCCTCTGTGGCTGTAGCAAAAACATCAGTTGGAGGTAACAAATACAGTGTGACTGAATGACCAGATAGACCTGCCTTCTCTACATTTAAAAGCCTCTTCTCGCCTGTGGGTCCTGTCAATGAATTTCAATGACACAATTGAGATGTATATGAAAAACATCTGTTAGGTCTTTCCTACTGAAAAACATGTTACTAATATTTGTTGTGACTACTAAAACATACATTAGACATTGATTACTTAGCTTGGCAATAAGTTATGACTAATTTTGCTACCCATTTGCTACATTACATTTGGTATCCATGATACAGTACAGTATGTTAAATATTAGGACTGTATATTATATTTTTGAAAAAGTCATACATGCTTTATACCATTCACCCAAGAATCATTATAAAAATCTGTTTTAACGTATATTTGGCTATTTTACAGTGGAAGGTTACAGCAATGGTTGATCAGTCCAGACCTCCACTCAATGTATTTTCTTGTATATTTCCCAGGATAAAAAATGTGGTCACAACTCCAGAATTCTAAACATACTGTATACAGAAAATGTCATGCCCTCTGTAGCCAGAGGGCCCTCCTTCTCTGTCCTGTCCCTAGTTTCTGGTCTGCTGTCCTTCCAGTCCCTCTCTTTCCCTTGGGCTATATATTTCCGGGTCTTGCACTCTGCCAGTGCTCAGCATTGACGTTCGGATGTCCTGAGACCCACCTAGCACCAGGTCGCTCCACGTCCGCTACCTGAGGGCATAGGTTTCTATACGGCATTCCTGAACTCTTTGCACTACTAGCCCGGGCCTTTTTCCCGTGTCGCTGCTACACATATGGGTCTTTTTCCGCTCTCCTGCTGCCCTCGGGTAGTCCCTTTGGACGTCCGTGACAGAAAACATACTGTATACATCCTTTAAATGATTCCATCACTAAGTCAGCATTTACTTTTTACAAGACATATAGCAAGGATGCTTTGGAACAAGCAGAAGTCAGTTCCATATTGACAAGTAATGTGACAGAATAAAGCATAAAGACCGTGGAGCCTTCTTCTGGCATGAGGGACAGAACAGAGATAAGGGAAACTGGTGTGATGGATAAAAGTAAAGAAAAAAGATGAGAGAATGGCTAGGAAGCAGATGAAAAGGGGGATAAAGAAATGGGAATCTGGAAATTAAATTCCAGGGGGAGGTGTACTGTAGAAGGCATGTATAATTCCAGTTGATTCCTCTGGAAATGACTACAGATTTAAAAAAAAAAGACCAAATGATCTTTGAGTGGTGTATGTTAAGGATGTGAGTCTAAGGATGATTTTGGCTTCTAAAGGCTTTTTAGAATAAGAGATTTTGAACCACTGTGAAAGGACACAGACAGAAAGATCTGTGTAAATCATTGTGAAGAGAGGTGAAGTGAGGGATTATCAACCAAGAGAGATCTCTGATCCTCATTGCTCTGACATGTTCTCTGAGATGAAAGGCCAGGCTTCTTCTTGTTTCACCAATATAAACTGAAATAGTCAATGCGATAGATGACTTGCAGATAGCCAGAGTTGCTATGGAAAAGTCTACATAGATTCAGTGGTATGAGATGATTACTGGTTCTGTTTGTTCTCCATGATTGCACAGATCATTTTGTGTGTCTGTGTAGAGTTTGCTTCATTCTGTTCAAACATACAGTACATTGTGTCCTTGTCCAAAATGTGTCAGTTATGGGAACACAGAAGGGTGCTCAAGGCTGTTTCCAGTGTATGAAATACCCTGGGAAGAAGGTCTCAGAAAGGAATGGGAGAACGTGTGCATATTTCCCTCTCTCTACTCTACAAGGGCCTTGGTAAAATAGTTTACATGTATAGTATGCGCTGACCTGCACTGTGACATCTTGCATCTCTAAAGAGTAGCTACTCTAAATTGTCCCCATGGGGTTTATCCCTATTAGAAAGGTGAAGAGACTCCTTCTTTCATTACCTCTCCATGAATGGAATGACTTTGGAGCTTCATTTTCTGAATCAGATCAGGTTATTTGACAAAACCAAACAACAACAAGCACAAGAAAACCATGAAAATATATAATGAAAGTAAGAAAACATTATAATTCCGGCAGAAGTAAAATCTGCTACATGGTCATTTAGTTCTTTCAGTGTGCAGCCTTTAAAATCTGTCCTAGACCAAAATATACACAGATGGGACACCTTATATTTCGCTATCCTATGACATCTTCAAAATGACAGGTATATGTCTACATTTTTTTATCATTTCAAAATGCCTTCCAGCACGCATGGTTTAGGAAAATGAATCAAATTAAATCAGCATGGAAAATCAAACAGATTAAAATATCCTTTAAAATACCATGCAACCATTCCTTGTAGAATGCTCACTAATCAATATTATCCGCAGGCACAATGTTCAAAAGTCACTACTAGAAAAAATAACAGAATGTGATTTTTATAATAAAAATATCAGAGCACAGGTTAACTCAAGGCAGGCATAGTGTTGCAGTTTATCTTCTTTTATCCTGACAAATACAAAAGTCTTCATCAGAGCACTGACCAAAATTATTGCAAGAGATGGACCAGGGATGCCCTACAGATGGTAGAGGAGGGAATCAGGCAAGAACCCAAACTTATCAAAGGCCTGATCTGTCCAAATAGATCAATACAAACAGGTACAGTATTCATATCCAGACAAGGTCAAAACTGGAAAACGTATCAGAAACTTTTATTTTCCGAATGAAGGACATTTGATCTCATTACTAGATTTCCAGAGGAATGCGTTTTACAGGTCCAATCATTCATTAGAAAATTGGTACTTCTGTACATTCAATGCAAAACAGCCATATGACATTTTATTGTAGGGTATGCAATAATAATCTTTCACAGTGTTTCAGAGTTCAAATTGAGTAATCTATTCCCAGGTTAATCACTTGTTGTCTATATTATTACATTCTCTATTCCAGGTTGTGCTGAAGCTCCAGTGCCTTGTTCTGTATCTTCTGAGCTATAGTAATTCACTGACACATATTTGTAACAGGGTTCCAGTCTTCAGGACTTGAGATGACAAATCACCCCTGACTGTAACATAACACAGAGAGTAGTTCTGACTGGTAGTTTGAATTGTGCTGTTTTATGGGTTCTATTGTGTCTGGTTTTGATTCATGTTAAAACTCTCACATTTTAACAAGAAAGCTAATGTTCTTGAGATAAGGTAATTTATTTGTGAATGATCCACTGACCGTTTATGAATTTCGAAGACGCACACATTTACCCCTTCCATATTTTAAGTAGTCTCAGTCAATGACTTTCAACATTTTTTTCGGTACATTTTTTAACCTTTTCTGACTGTGGGATTTGTATTTACTACATGTATTGCATTTTACAATATCCCACCAGTACGGTTGGTAAGATAATTATAATTGGGTAACTTTATCCAATTCAGGTTTGCAGTGGAGCCAGAGCCCGTCACAGCAAGCAACGGGTGCAAGGAGGGGTACACCCTGGATGAGATACCAGTCCATTGCAGGGCACACACAGATGCAAACACAGATGCAAACACGACCACACTCACACCAAGGCCAATTTTCACAGAAGACCTACTGTACAAGTATGGCCTGGAGGAAAACCATACAAGCTTCACACATATAGCACCCCAGGTGTAGAAATGAACCCAAAACCCCAATGTTCTGAGAGACAGCAATGCTAACCTATATGCCAGTGTGCCACACTGATAAAACAATGTGAGTAGTAAAATCTATCATATAATATAGGAGTAGACTCTCATTGTTTTACAGAGAGTAACCCTTTTTAAAAAACTGAGGCTATGAGATGTTAGAAAGGTTTTCTCTGGGAAGAGGTCTTATCCTTGACGAGGCTCTGCACACATTCCCTCCATTACAATAGACTTGGACTTTTGTTTGTTTCCAGCTGTTGGCTGTAATTACCAATCAATTACCATAGATCACGCTTCGCACTCATCTTGAAAAAGCCTCCTCTGTTTCACCTTTCCTCCCTCTGCACTGCACGTACAGTAAAGGCTGTTTACTAATGTGGTAACCATGCCAATTCCATCTCCCCCCAGGATACCAAACAGAGTGGCTGTATTTCATGATTATTAATGTTGTTCATTTTGCTTTGAGCTCCTAATGTCAGCGTACTAAAGCACGAGGATGTCTGAATCCATCACCTCTGAGAGATGTTGCTGAGATTAGGGAGCAGGACGGAGAGCTAAATAAGGCAAACATATGGAAAGGGGAAATCATTTGAATGAAATGTTCACCTTCAAGGGAATAGCACCAGCCACCTCAGCTGGAACTACCCACATTGATCAAAAGAACTTCATTAAAGGTGCATATTTTGTACTGAAGCATCTTTTGAGACATGAAGTTGCACATTGGAACATACATTATTGTGCTTTTTAGAATTGTTTGAGGACATTACTGTGCAAACATCTCCATTGAAACAGCATATTGTGAAGCTTTCAATCCATTCTGTTCTAAGGCTTTAGTGCAATATACAGTAATGACATTCTTCCCCTTTCAGAGGCTCCAGGAACACAATAATTTAAATTCTCATTAACATTCTTAACTACTTTGTGAGATTTTAATACTTGGTTTTTCTATCATATTTTAGTGTTTGCTTTAGGATGCTTTAAATATGAATCTTTAAGGTTGCTGCAGCAAAATGACGCACACAAAGTCATGCCCCAGACCGTAGCCATAGTAGTTGTTTTTGTTTTAACTCCTGACTACGACTTGTATACATCACAGAAAAAACAAAGACTTGAAGACAAGCTCCTCTGACTCACCCTCCAGAGAGACATCAATTAGAGAATTAGCCCCACTTGGAGGAGTAGTAAATCTTTCACTGACATTACTGACCAATCACAGGAGGCATTAGTTCATCAAAAACCAAAAGACCCATCCTGCACTGGTGGCACTCTGCTATTTGTGCACTGCTGCCAGCTAATGAGTGCTAGCCAGCTAATGATGTGACCTGGGTTAAAACCAGCAATATCTGGGCCATAGGACACAATTGTTTATAGAGGTACTGTAATGGATAAGTTACAATTGATTTGTATAGATCCATTTTTGTGTCATGTGATATGTGAGTCTTAAATGCATGCCCTAGATGACTTTATACCATACTGTACATCACAGACAGCTTGTAGCCTGACCCACATTAACAGCTAAAACCTAACCCACCAAATTAATATTGAAGACATGTAATCCATTTTAGCCAAGAGCTAAAAACACCAAATTAATGGGAATCATAGAAGATTTTGGGGATGCTCAAACAATTGGGTGTCATGGGTAGATCTGTGGCTGTGGTTTAAGCATAGTCCCACTGTGAACAATAAAGGGAAGGAAATGAGCCTTAAAACAGAGGGGCACTGGTTTCTTTGACTACCTGATTGACGATTTGACAAAATAGTGCTAAACTATAATTCACATAATTCCTAATGATGCCTGAACTGGGATATTTAGAACCATGCCACCAGGGAGGAAGGCTGTGACTAAAGCTAATCTTGTTAATGCAGCATTGATTTGCCAGGATAAAGTAACTCATTAGTCTGCTCATGTAATTTCAGTTAAATGTTCATGTAAAACACAGACACATGCCAGATCAATGAGAACTAGGCCTTATGTGTGCACGGACCTCAGTTCATTAACCATTGCCATTTAAGAATAATTGTGCTGATTAGTGAATTTAAACCCAAGAACTAGAGGCATTTCTTTACCCAGAAGGTTGTGGCAGTATGAAATAAGCTACCTACTGTGGACATGGTGTTAAAGCTAATACTGTTTTTTTCCAAGAAATAACTCGATGATATCCTTGGAGCTACTAACCATAAAATTGGCTAAATGAGTCAAATGGCCTGTTCTCGTTTGTAACCTTTATTATATTCTGTCATCAGCAGTATGACATCTAAACAATGCCGTAATTTCTACTTGCCTTTATTGAGTTTGCACAGGGATTCAGACAGTAACAAAACTTCCACTTGATGAAATACTACCACTGATCAATGATGTATCAGTTGATCTTAGTCAAAGACATTGACAGAGAGTTCTGCGGCAGAAGAACTTGCAATATGTCTGAAGAATACAGTTCAAGAAGGCTGTAAAACTGCAATTTATTAAATGATAGAGCAAAGGTTAGAGCCATGAAGAGATTGGTATTGCCTAAATTGCTGGACACCCTAGACACATCAGATACTACTTGTCTGTTATCAGGGAGAGCTAACCAGAGCAGAAACATTTCTCTTAAAAGTACCTCTTAGGTTCTTGGACCAGTTAGTTGAGGTCTAATCAATGGAATAGTCTTTTCTCAATGGGACAATTGCATAGTTGAGTTGAGAGCACCAAGGATCTGACAAACCAAATCAAACTGAACTTCTTTCTCCCTAAAGCAATTTAATATCTCTCGCCAGTCTTCAACAAAACTGAAAATGTGTGTCATAAAGGCAAAGGAGGAAGAGTAAATTAGCTTTATAGGTAGTATTACACTGCTTATAAGGCAAATTATATGGTCTTAAAAAACAAAACGATGATACAAAAACTAAGACAAGTGAACTGAGAAGACTTTATATAAAGGTCTTGGGTATCTGTCTCACAAAAGCACTTTCAGGTTAAATTACACCACCGAATGGCTTCAAGGAAATGTGGGAGATTTGTTCAAATTTGATGTGAATGCTTATCTATCTAGCATAACTTCACTTTGACTTCTAATTGAAATTTTAATAGATGAAAAGAAATATTTTACATGCCACATGTACTTACAGTAGATGCTGAAAGCAACGAAGAGCTGTAGAAAAAGAAGTCCCCTTTGACATTTAACTGCAGTAACAGCAAACAGCAAAAGCTACAGCATCTTGAATATCACAGTGTGCTGAGCAGCCTTGCAATGGCTAATGTATGGAGTTTCCCCATTGGTTAGAAATACGCACTGCAGAATAAGCAACATTGGCTGTTATGAAGAAAGCATTCTATCTCCACTGCAACCACTCTGACAACTGGCTTGGCTGCACAGATAACTCCTGTCACCTTCAGAAATACAGATGCCATTTTTAAAATGGGCGATATTGATTCAGAGTGTTTTCTTAACTCCCTGTTCTTAAAGACACTCAGTGTGATTGAGTGCTCTGGAAATAATTCTACACCCAACAAAATGACACATGACATGGCAGCTCCTCCACTGAGGCACATGTTTAGTCATAATACATAATGTTATTTCACAATTCATTGTCAATCTTTCAAATCAAACATTGATCTGGGTTTTCCACATTTCTACATTTCTACAAAACAATATTTGTATCAGATATGGGCAAATTTCAAGTTGGCATTAAAACACAGCCAAATTATTGGTATGCGTTAAAACAGACATCTTGATGCTTTGAAAAACATCAAGTATCTGGACAAAAGTATCTGGTTCAGGAAGATGTGGATGATTCCTTTGAGAGTTAAAATTTGAAAAATGTCACAGTAGATGGCCTTGTGATACAGAACTAAATTAGATGGGTTCAAACTGTGAGGACCAGACCAGGGCTCCTAATTTAAAAATAATCTTTAGTAGTGCACTTACTTATGTTATCCTTTTAATAGCTTAGTCTGAATACTCTTTCATTTATGACATTGTTTATATATCTATCACTAATATTAAGTGTTAGTTAGTTGCTGGGGAGAGTAAAATCTTTCCCACTCCTTTGAAGTGAAAGATATTATGTGTCGGACCGAACAGCTACAGTTAACTCAGAGCGCTACTGTGGTGACATGGCCACATACATTTTCATGTACTGTACTTTGAAAGGACAACAGGACAGCAATATCACAAATATCTTTTAATTTACAGTATTTAAGCGAGCATATTAATTGTAATTAAAATCCAGAAATAACGAGGGCATGACTGAAGCCTCATCCTGTATCTTGCATTGTTAAATTTGTCTCTGATCAGATACTGTAAATGAATGCAAAACATTGATCAGATACTGTAAATGAATGCAAAAAAGAAGAAAATCTAAATGAATAAGACAATTACTAGAAGAATGGAAATGGTGAGGTGTGCAAAATCCAATTTTTCAAGACCCCCAATTGTTAGCTAGTCACTAAGACAGCATATTCAAAACTCTGGCAATTTGTTTTCTCTAAATTCACATCTGTAGATATGACACTGCACTAACTCTGGTATACAATACGTGCCCAGGCTTATTTCAAGTTTAAAAACATTTATTTCTAGCTATTCATTTATTTTTAACTAAACTATTCATTTTCTTCCATTTTTTGTTAAACATTAGCTCACATCTCCTCACACCTGCAAAGGTGAATGATGTATGGACAATATCTGTATTTAGATATTTTATTAATACAGATACAGATTCTGCACTTGCAAGCGAAGCACATTCCCACTGGCTGTGCCCTTTTGATGAATCATAGTGACTAATGACTTTTTATACAGAACAGTCTTCTTAAAATACTTTGTTTCGTCATGAACAGCATCAGAAAAGAAAGGGCACAACTTTATAATGACTTTAACACCCTCTGACGTCCACACCATTCAAAGAATAACTTCTAGCATTCCTTTGGGATTAATATAAAAAGAATACAGTTTAGCTTTCGGGACAAGGAGACACTGTGGGTTACATGTACTGTATTATTAAAGGTCAGTAACAGTGCAAACATACCACATTGTACAGATGCACAATAACATTGGGAAAAGTCAATGCGTCTGATTTGTGCTAAGTGCACTCATGTAATAGGGCTTCTTCTGAGGAATGTGCACATTTCCATCAATGAGGCTCAGTAAACAAAAAACAAATATTCCTGCTCGCAAAGTAATTTCATTAACAACGAACTGTTGTAGTGTGGGGAGAACCATGTCTTTACAAATAATCCAGGTCTGTCCGGGACAACTGTGAGAGCAAAACATCCCTTGCAGGTCAGATAACCACAAAAAAAAACCATGTAGTTTTTGGGGGGGTGAAGACACATGGTACTAACCCATAGAGCAGAAGCAAAGAGTATCAGCCTTGTGAGGGTGGCATGAGGTTGAATCCCTAGACCAGATAGGAATGAATTCGTAACCTCTCAATGCTTAATGAGTTCATTGTTTCTGTCAGCCATTTCCATGTAGTCTCTTGAGGGAGCTAACGTACCAGAAGCTCCTAGGGCAGTTCAGTGAGTTGCGTTCATAGAGGTAAAAGGGAACTCCAGTATACTAGTCATGCAGCCTTCTCTAAATTTAGAACATGAGCACTGGAGATCTCTGCTTGCCACAATGGTCTGTGGCATGTTGGACAATTACAGGCAAACCTACAACCCTCAAGTCTTCTTTGTAGAATTGCAGCTTGTGTCATTTACAAAGAGGAGACAATGAGACTATGAGTCACCAGCAAAGCCAACTCCACAGAAAGGGGAAAAACGATTAAAAAAAACATGGGGAAAGACTACAAAATAAAAATGAAATGTGGTATGGAGGGTTGAATATGCGGTAAAAAAAATACAAAGCAGAAAAGAAAAGGCATGCCTTCACCAGATAGTGAAGTTGTCATCTGTGACAGCTCCAATGTGGCTCTGGTGGTCTGTCTGACTTCATCTTTTTGCTATCCATTCAGTTTGAGCATATTTTCACATGTGCCTCTAGTCACTTAAATCAGGTGTCAATTGTTAAATCCATCACAATGCATGCATTGTCTGCACTCCTGACAAAGTGACATTTGTAGGAACAATAGTACATAAACCAGGTTGTAGTTAGAGCCTAACAAGACCACGTATTGTAGAGGTACAGTACTATTAATTATTAATAAGGTGATCAAGTATTGTGCTTTTTGGAAATTTAAGAAATACCTATGGAACTTTGGCACTACCATATCTGCACAATGTATGGACAATTCATAGTGACTGGCAAAGATGATAGTATCTGGAAAGGATTTGTACTGTTTGTCATCACAAAAGAAGCGATTACAGAATCCTAACAAAGGTCCCAGACAAAACTCTGGCTATGCTTTGATGTGATTGCTGTTCTTATCACATATTAAAAGCAGCTTCATCCTTCTTTTATTGTCCACTGTCATTTTCTCACAGTGTGGTTTTACCTTACTTTTGATGTGATATCACATGATGTGCTTTACTGTACTGGGCCATGTGATATGTTGTAACATACTGTAATAAACAGTTAATAAAAAACTTTTATTCGTATGAAAGATTTATTTAAGACTTGGCAGACACCTGGCAAATTTAAATTTAATGTATTCAAGTGCAAAGCAATACATTCAGATAATAAATTGCTCTATAAATATAATTGATTTGCACTGAAATAGAGAAAGCAACCCACTTAAGGGACTTAAGATGTGTATATTGACTTATTATTTTCATCTTCCAGACAATGCAGAGAAACAAATGAAATTCCAAGGTATATAGTGAAAAAAGTTGAATTTAAATAAAAGGTTATGCAACTACTGACACCTCACTGAAAATACTGTATACATTTCTGGTCACCATGTTACGATAAAGAATTCAGAGTAACAATCTGAACAAATGAAGGACAAAAGATCTACCTTTCTTTAGGGTTGATCATAGAGGATTACAAGAGAATTTGATATAAGTATTCAAATGATTTAATACTTTATACGCAAAAAGAAGGAATGAATATGTTCTGTCACCTGTGTTTGGAAGAAGAGTTAATTAATACATATACCCTTAATTCAGTGCAACAGCTGATCATACCTCTCTACCGAGCTTGTAAGGGCACTCCTTCATCACAACTAATTGGATAAGTGCTTAAATTACATTTTTGGTATTAGTTTTAAGCTGGGCCTGTGTGCAGTAGACAGACAATCCCCAGTAAAAAGAATATACTGTATCTACAGGTATAGCAAAGGCTGAGCAATGATGAAGGTTTCTGGCCGGTGCTTTTTTTCATTTCACGATCTTTAGGCACACGAAATTGGTACAGACCTTTCCTTTCATCCTGTCTCTACAGTCACGGGGGGGGGGCGGTGTGCCATAATTTGAACAGTGCTGGATCTCCGACATGTGGAGTACATCAGCTCTTCTCACACAATCCCTGCTTTAGCAGTTTATACCATGTGTCCTAATTGTACAGTATCTCTCCAGCTCAGAATGTGCATTTGCCCCAGCGTAATGGCAGAAACAGTTGCTTTTAATATTCAAAAGCCTGACAGATAAATACACATCCACAATGGTACTACTGTATGTTGCTGTTTTCAAAACATTTAATCCATTCTTAAATTCGGGTCAAGGTGGGCTTGTTGTGCTGAGTTGTTTTTGATTTTTTGGTTTCATCCTTGATAGTTAATTAGCATTCTTGATTTCTTACAAGGTGAGCTCTTTTATGCAAGCAACATCAAAAACAGACTGGTTTGCTGTAATTGAAAGTCAGTTCTCTGTACTCATTCTGTAGAAGTCTAAAGATAGTTAAATGGTGGTGCAGGGCATTATTCCTGTTTTTTTTTCCAGACTGCAGGTGAACATTTGTTAAATAACATCACGCCTATAGCTGCATACATTTTTTTCTTCCAATGTATCAATTATACAATGTCTGTCATATAACAATATAACTCTGGGTGGAACGGTGACGTACAGTAGTTTTTAGCATTGCTGCCTCACAGTGCTAGAGCTCTGGATTCAATTCTATACCTATGGTGCAATCTGTGAGGAGTTTGTGGTCTCCACTCGTTCTCTTAAGGTTTCCTCTGGATGCTTTGATTTCCCGAACAGTCCAAAAACACACTGTAAGTTATTTGGCTTCTTGAGTCTGTGTCTCCCTTGCATTGGACCCATCCAGGGTGTGTCATGAGCCCATTAATAGCTGAGATAGGCTCCAGTCCCCCCTGACCTTGAATTGGAGTAAGTGGTTAGAAAATGGAGGGATGGATGTCTTAGTAAGTGGTAGTTTAATAACAAAGGATCAGGTACATTTTTATTCCATGCTGAAAAGAAAAGAGAGATGACATTTCAGCTGTGAAGCCTTCTTCAGGTGTGATACCCTTTACCTGTTCCTCGTGGTTTAATAACTATATCTATGGCCAAATGGGTACAGTACCTCAGGACTGGGGTTGGTATCAAATTGTTGACTAGCCAAGTCATTCTTTGCCAGTCATTGTCAGGAGCCATTTATCCATGAAGCATGAATCATATGCTTCAATGTAGGGCTGAGAACACAGACAGTAACATAGCCCAACACACAGACAAAGTACAATTTAGTCAATCCAACCCAGCCAACATGTTTTGGGGTGGTGGGAGGAAACTGGAGCACCCGCCACAGGACATGTGCAACAAACAGACTCCGCAAAGAAAGACTCCTGAGGTCAGAATGGAAGCTAACTGCCCAACTGCACTGATATCCACATTCTTAATTCACCTCTGGCATCTTCTGAGCTCTGTCAATGACAGATTGCTCAAATTAGAAAAAGCCTATTTAAAAAAAAACCCTAAAAACTATTCCCTTTTAAAGCTCTAAAACCGACTCTTATTCAAATTGATAACATTTAAATGCTTTGCTACAGTTTCCTGTGTGTATCGCAATGCCAAGCGTTGTGTGTGAATGTCCCTGGCCAGGCAGCAGAAGAAACATCAGGGGCTTCTGCAGTTCAGCTGTTGCCATGGAGACTACTATGCCTTCAGCCATGACTAAGCTTCACTGGTTGGATCGTTCTTTTTTTTAAGCAACAGAATTGCATCATTATATTGTACCTTTTAACAACCATGTCACTCGTGGAAAATGTGATTTTGGCTGTTAAAACAGTTGCAAAAACAAGACTAAAAGTGTGGTCATTTGAGACCGTGGACAGTACTTGTTCGCATTTGTTGGTTCCATTTTGTTTTTGCAATGTTTTTTTTTGCACAAAACAGCATTTCACACCATATTTTGATTTCATTTCGTTAATCTTTCTGATTAATCTGCATAACCTTATTACAGATATTTCCATCCTGGAATTATTAGATAATTAAGATAATAACTATGTAAAAGTGATTTTAAAACTTAGAACAGGAGGCACTTTTTACGCAACACCTGGAATGAGCTACCCAGCCATGTTGTTGACACCTGACTTCTTTCAAGAAAAAACGAGATGAGATCATTGAATCAATAAGCTACTCACTACTGATTTGGTTATACTGGCCGAATGGCCACCTCTTGTTTGTATCTTATGTTCCTTGATAACAAAAAATGAGTAAAGTTCATTATTGGTTTTGGATAACCACCGTGGTTTGTATACCAGCTCGGCTCTTAATAGCTAAATGGAATTAATTATTGTCTTAACTCATCTGCCAAATGTTGACTCAGAGACTTCGAGTTAAGTGATTTTTTCTTGGGGGAATTTATTTGTAAAAGCTTATACAGAAGATTGTGAACTTTGGGTACCAATTCAGTTTGCTATGAGTATGAGTATCACATTGTATTTGGTTATGTCTACGTACTAGCACTCTTTTAGAGAATTTGAAGCAACTTAGAAAACCAACACTTCCAACACATGTAAAGAATCTAGGCTTTCATGTAATATGAGACAGGTCATTCACCTGAATTTGTGAGATATTTATTTTTCATAGGATTCCCTGCTTCTGGTCCGTGTTTAATCGATTATCTCTGATTTTATACCCAAGATAAGTAAATGAAAAGACATTCCTAGGAAAATAATTCTCAATTGAAGCAGAAAGAATCTTTCCTGGTGAAGAATTAAATCAAAAATTTAATTGAAGACAAAATTAAATTATGCTCATCATAAAAAAAACACAAAACAAATTGCTTCGCTTTCAAAAGGAACACACAATGCCGCAGGTAATCAAATGTACCTATTTGATATTAAGGAGTCACAGTACTCTTAAAAGGCAAAGATTCATTTTCATCCAGTCTCTGTTTGCACATTCCAAAGCAAAACCAAAGTAATTAGGTGGATTGTGTTATGCAACAAATTCAATTAATGTTCATTTAGCAAAATTATGTATGCTTTAATTAAGAATGAATGCCGGTTTAGGACAAGATGAGCATATCTTAACAGAGAACCAAAATAACAGCTAAGCAGTGAAAAATAAAAGCCCTTTGTGGAACGATGTGTTGCTGCAAACAAGCAAGTGAGGAATTAAAGCATTTGCATTTTTTTTCAAAAGTATATTATGTTTCTATTTTAAAGTAATATTAGCCAGTACAACTGCAGGAGTAAACAGCTCTAATTGTAAAATTAGCCTGTAGGAACATTTTGCACCACTGCAAAAACATTATCAGATTCTGTCTCAACCTTTCATTTCAGCTTGATTGTGGAGACTTAATGAATACAAATAATATAAATAACAGTGCACTGGGACCATGCAATATGGACTAATAAAACGTTTTGAGACATGGAGGTTTAACACGACACATTATAAGAGCTTTTTATCCTCGGTGAAAAACCTATTGCTCCTATTTGTCCATGAATGAAGTCTGGAAAATAAGCATAAATTAAATAAAAAAAATGTTTTTGGTAGTTCATGTGCTTTTACATTGCACTTTATTGATTCTAGGTTTGTAGGTCTGGCTTACCTGAAACTGCGGGGGAAGGCTTTCTTCTAGAGTAGTAACCCTGTCTGTCCTTGAGAAGAAACTGCATTTAACTTCAGTTCCTCTTTCTTTTCCCTCCATTCAGCTTCCCTCCTTGCAACGTGAATTATGGCGCAGCTCTACTACAAAAAGGTGAACTACTCCCCCTACAGGGACCGCATCCCTCTGCAGATAGTGCGTGCCGAGGCCGAGCTCTCCTTGGAGGAGAAGGCTTACCTGACGGCGGTAGAGAAGGGCGACTATGCCAGTGTGAAGCATGCCCTGGAAGAGGCCGAGATCTACTACAACATCAACATCAACTGCATGGACCCGCTGGGCCGCAGTGCTTTGCTCATCGCCATCGAGAATGAGAACCTGGAGATCATGGAGCTCCTGCTGTGCCACAACGTGTACGTGGGTGACGCGCTGCTGTATGCCATCCGCAAAGAGGTGGTGGGAGCCGTGGAGCTACTGCTCAACTACAGAAAGCCCAGTGGAGAGAAACAGGTAGAAACCTACATTTACCTAACATTGTTCACTGCAAAGTAGCCCCAGTTTCTTTCTGGGTCAGCCACAGCATCTCAAAAGTGTCTACAAATGATCAGATCAGATCACCTTATTGGTCATATACAATTTCTTGCATTAGGAATTTGTCTTTTCGCATACCCCAGCTTGCTCTCCATGAGACACAGGCACACAGACAGGGAGAGAAACCTGGGGTCAGAGCACAGGGTCAGCCATTTATACGGTGCCCCTGGAGCAGCTGTGGGTTAAGGACCTTGCTCAGGGGCCCAACGGAGTAGGATTCCTCTGCCAGCCACAGGATTTAAACCGGCAACCTTCCAGCCACAGGCGCAGATCCTTAGCCACAGAGCCACCACTCTGCCCTGTTTTTTTTAAGGCGAGTGCCCTAATACCTGTGCTCAGAAGAAAAAGTCCACAGGATTTTAGGTCTGCTTCATCAAAAGCACAAGAGCTCAGGAAAGAACGTTAAACTAGATCAATTAAGTAACAGCGGGAGGTCTATTACTGATGTTTTAAAGAGTCCTACAAAACCTGACGTGAGTAACACTGGTCTATTGAATGCTACAGAACCCCTTAGCCAAGAGAATGAGTCAGTTTAGGTTTGGTGCACACAAAATCAGTGATGTTAGAAGTGATATACAGGACGTTACAGAAATAGCCTAAGTACAGGGTCATTTTTTCTGTGTCCAGGAAGCAGTGAGCTGTGAGCCACAATGTCATTCCTGAGAACATCTAAAAAGGTACAGAATTCATCATTTGCACCATGAAATCCTCTGAAATGCAAAGCCCACTGCCCCTTCCTTGTTCTCTAGGTCTATAACAATTTGGAGCCTTCCAAAAAATGAGAAAAAAATCATTATCATTATAATGAATCATTATAAGGGGACTGCCCCTTAATACTGCCTAAAAGCTTAAAAACTCTGTTACTTATTAACTGATTTGAGAGCCTTTTGGGAGAGACACTATTATCCAAAGTAAATTATATTTGCACTCACTTTTACAGCTGGGGATTCTACTGAAGACATCTAAATGAAGTATTATGACAAAGCACTGTTGCACACCCTTGTCACACAACCTCTGATGAGGTCTCTAAAATCTGTCAGGTTCCATAATCACTTGCAATACCTATTCCACCCTTGTCATCAGTCCAGAAAATTTGTAACGGAAGGACAATATCTTTAGTTTTAGGTTTACTTTTTTAATTTCATTTGTGTAATGAATGTAGTGGTTATTTGTATGTGTCTTACTTGGATCCACAGTAATGTATTTGGCTACAGCCTGTTATGCTATGTTACTGTATGTCAGGCTACAGACCCTGACTCTGGTTTAAATACATGTCCATCTACAGTATAGGAGCCACTGCCAGAGCTTAGGGTATTTAACTTGTACTCGTACTTAGTGTACAGCAGTCTTTGTGTCTTTGTCCTTGTATGCGGTGGGTAATCTGGTCCACTTTTTGTTTCATAGCTGGATGTGTAGTACAGTAGTTCAGGTGGGTAGCTGGGTCAGCATGCGTAGGCTGCAAAGGAACAAGTAATAGGTTTATTCCATGCTGAAAAAAAGAAGAAAGAGACACAACGTTTCGGCCGTGGAGCCTTCTTCAAACTGTTTGTTAGAAATCCCCTAGAGAAACTGCGGTTTATTATTTTTGCTGTATGTGAGGTTTTTCCTCTTTTGCATTTTTTTGCTCCAGAGCACTTCAGTAAATAGACACTGTTTTGGCACTTTATTTTTGTATCCAGCCAATTTTTAATAAATTCTCTGACCACTCACCCTTAGACTTTCAACCAGACTGCACAGTCACAGTTATCTTGGTAAAGATACTATAGCAGAGTCTCCAACTGGTATTTGCATCCATGACCTATTAGCCATTTGTCCCAAGCTTAACTCAGTATTCCACTGCCTCTGTAACCAATGCAGATTTAATTTATTTCATGATACTCATGCTTGTAAAACATTCGTTTATTCTCATAACCAATGAGATCTTACTGCAGGTGTATTCACTAGTAGCTTAGGACTTAGGTCTGGAGTCTGGAGTGTGTCACCCCTACTGCACCCTTTCTCCTGATGGAATGTAGGAGTCTTCCACACCTTGAACTTATTCTTTGGATGACAAACATTGCATAGGGCGTTTGACCTAAGGAGTTTGGTGCCTATTCTAATATTTCAGGGAACCAGGGTTATAGAACTATGTACTGTACAAGGAAAGGGGATGGATAACCACAGACAGATTTCAGCAAAACTACATTTTTAGAGATAGAACCCAACATTCTTATGTCTGAAGCAGCTCTGACAAATCCTGAGTAGGGGTATTTAGCACAACAACAAGGAGCCTTTTAGAAAGAATGTGTATTCTTGGAGGCTTGAAGACACCTTCCACGTTTAAAGAGCTGAGAAGTCAAGAAATGGGCCCCTTCAATTCTAGTATGGCATGAAAAAATAATAACCAGGTACACCTTCAAGATAGATTGTAACAGCAATCTCATTCAAAGGAGACTAAAGTAAAAAAAAAAGGATCAGTAAACAAATTTCAGGAGTTAAACCAACAACTGACACACATCAATGTTATCGTATCAAAAGGAGGGTTTGTGGCTTCAGCTGCTTTCTGTTCTCAATGAGGAATTGGTGTGCAATTAAGTTATTGTGAAACTGGTTTAATTAATGGGCTTCTCAAACTAAATTGCCTTTCACAAGTAAAAAAAGGTAGACAGCTGTTAATCAACACAAATATTGTGAATTTAGCCAGTTTCACTAGAAGTACAAGTGATACACATCTTAAAATCTGCAAAAGTCAAGGCAAAATACAATACCTTAAATCAGGTCTAACTGTAAGTAATGTATTCTGTGGGTCATGTGTAATATATACAGTAGGTTATACTATAAGGAGGTGACTTCCATTGCCTGACTGTTTGCATATATATCCTATTTCTCAAGGTATTTTTTGAATAAGAACAATAATTTGTGGACCAATGTGTCCTTGACAAAGATTTGCTCAGAAGTGTGAAATGCTTCTCCTTTTGGTGCCTCTGAGGAAACTTACTCTCCATGCTTCACTGAACTAATATCACATACTTTATAGACCCTCCTGATTATTGTGAATGTCTCACAATGCCATTTTTCATGTGCACATTCACAGCTGCTGTCTCAAATTCATCAATTGTCAAAGCATTGGGGAAATAAATATTGCAAGAATGGACAATTTAAGAGCATACATAATCTAAAGCCCAGAAACCTCTCTGATTCCTAGAGTGCACAACAGGCGATCAGTGGGGTATCATAATAGTGTCTTATATGTGTGCAGGCTAGTTCTTCACCGCACTATTGTACCAGCTGTGAAAGGAAAAGCTTTTTTCCCTTTCAGACAGTGGGTCTCTACTTTCAGTAGTTATCTGACTCATTGCCTTGGAAATGGGAAATTCAGGTTCATATCATTCTCACTCTGACTAGGAGGCTCCTGGTTTCTTTGATATCTTCACTCTCAATTTCTGATTAATTGATTTGAATTTTCATTCAAAATTAGGTGAATTAAGATTGAAAGGTGTTCAACCGAGCTACTGTAGATCCAGCAGTACTTTGAACCGCGAAAGGCTGGCGTCATCCACCACTGTTTTACATCAAGGGTTTGATCATGTCTTCAAGACAAATCTGCAGTAGAATCTGATGAGTGTAATTTCAGCCTGACCTTTCTGCAACTATCAGGAGCTTGAAAAGGGAAAATGAGAAACAGCATATTAAGCATTTTAATATTTTAATGTGTGACATAAGGTTTTCTTAACTTCCTCTATTGATTAATGCATTTTGTCAAATGGTCCTGTTCTGCAAACTAGGCTGTAACCAAACATTGCAGCTGTAAAGTAATATGACAAAGTAAAATACAGTATAAAGTAAATTGACATAACCAGTGACTGGAGTGATTTTGGGGGAAAAAAAGCAAGAAAACACAAACATTTGCTGAAACTTTTCTTTCCTGCGGCAAACTGGGTCCCTAAACTTGTTATTCCACAACCTTTTTCATAAAGCAAAGTTTGTCACAGTCACAGGGCACGGTCAAAATAATTTCCCCTGTTTCAAAGTGGAAGAACAAAACAGAGATCAATTGGATTGCAATTTAAGGTCTGACTTTGAAGCTTGCACAATTGTCAGTGACTTTGCCTGAGTGCATGTGCTATCCGCTTCTCATTTTAATGTGCAGCAGGGGTCCACTGTCTGAACAGAGGAATCCTTAACTGTGTTACAGTTCTGATCAGGTATCTCATTTACGTAATACACCTCAGGGAGGCTAGAATAGAAAAAGGAGGAAGAGAGTAACACCCACATGTAAGTCTAAGTGAGGAGGGCTGAAAGAGCACAAATTTCTATAAAGCCTCTTCTCTTATGGAAGAAGACTAGTAATAAGATAGTCATTCACCATTCTCCTTCATATCCTCAGAAGTAATATTTCATGAAAACAATACCACAGTCCATTATGGGTTTCCTCTGGGTGCCACAATTTCCTTCCATAAGACTTGCTACAAGATTAATTGGCTTCTGTGAAATTGGCTCTGGTGTGAGCGTGTGCATGCTTGTGTCTGTGTGTGCCCTGAGATTATAATTATAATATTATGTATTATACTAAAGGTATAATTACACATTTACTTGCCTTAGAAGTTACGTTAAATAATTACTTGGTAGCAAAAGATTTTAGAACTTAGTGTCAGAATTTTCTATTAATTTGGAGCTTTCACCATTTAATCCCCAGGAAGGAAATATACTGCAATTCACTGCTCATGTATATTGACTTGCCCCATCCTTGCTAGGAAGCATACTGTACATCTTAACATTGTCCAGAAATTCTTGTACGTTCCCAAAACCAAATTCGAAGGTAGTAAAAATTAATCGTAAAAATTCAAATTTCCAGATACTGTATCTGTGTGAAATACGTAGAAACACGACACAAAAAAATTCCCGGTCAATATCATGGTAAATATCATAATCACTTTCCTGCTGCCTTGAGAGAAATATAGTGCCATTGAAAAATGTATTTTCATATTATTACTGCCTAATATTCTTGACATAATTTATATGTAACAAATGCTGCAAATATTTTTGTGACAATGGGCAGGATAAAGAGAAGTGCTTCCAGTACTGTTATTTATATACTGTATATTTGTCCTCGCATTCAGCTTATTTTATATAAATATTTTATAACACTTTAATTTGTCCTGGCCCAGTGATAGCAGTACTTCAAGTGAACAAACATACCCCTGCAAATACTAAAAGAACAAACTGAACTCAAAACTTGTCTGCTCCTTTAATTTTCAAGAGCACCAAGTCCTTAAAAACAAACATTTAAGCTTGGATGGATTTGCAGTTAAATTTAAGGGCTCTTAAAAAATAAAATGCTTTATTTCTCTTATCATGTGATCTTTTACATTGAGTGTGATGAAGTGCTATGCAAAATTCTCATCACTTGACCTCAGATGAGATTTTAAAGTTGTAATTTTAAGTAATTTATCCTTATTTGTTTATTCATCACCATCAAACTAGAATACAAATGTAGCACAGTGTATTTGTAATTTATAATATGAATATTTAAAACCCAAAGTGATCATTTCATTGGTACATTAGTCGTAGTTTTCTATTTGTCTTACCTGTTGAGGATCCAGTTTTGTCCTTATCTCCTGTCTCTTCCACCATTTTGAGTGGACTTACAGACTCTGTTTCACTTCCATCTTAAATGGAGTCTTACATGTCCATCAAGAGGAACTGTGGGCGGAGCTTGGGCATGGTATGGACTAGTTAGACGGTCTTGTAGTAGTCGAGTTTTAGCCATGCCTTAGTATTGGATTAATATTGGATTGTTATATTGGAAGCACCTTATCCAATACAGAGCTATGGGAATGCTGTAGCCTATCCAGGCAAGCAATGGGCACAAAGCAGGATATATCCTGGGCAGGACACCAGGCCATTGCAGGGCACATACACCAGGGACAGTTTTCCTAGAAGCCTGTATATATTAGGACTGTAGGAGGAAACTGGAGCACCAGGAAGAAACCCACGTGAACACAGGGAGAACGTTCAAACTCCACACAGATAGCACCCCAGGAATTGAACCCAGGACCCCTACACTTCAAGGCTGATAAGATAACCACTGTGCCACCATCCTGCCCTATCTTAGGCCAATACCACTTAAGCTCTAAGTAGTTCCCTGAAGGAGCTGCAGTTTTTGGTATTTGTTGATATGTTTGTCTGTTGTAAATATTTTCCCTGCAAGAAGAGCACCTCAAGTGTCCTGCTTTTTTAGCACTTTTGTGACTAGTCTGGGTATCCCAAACAATGGTAGGTTCATTCTCTGCATCAGAACTATTTAAGTGTTCACTTTCTCTTTACTGTCCCTGGCAGGTCCCTTCTTTGATGATGGACAACCAGTTTTCAGAGTTCACTCCTGACATCACCCCTATCATGCTGGCAGCCCACACCAACAACTACGAGATCATCAAACTGCTGGTCCAGCGCAAGGTCACCATTCCCCGACCCCATCAGATCCGCTGCAACTGTGTGGAGTGTGTGTCCAGCTCGGAGGTGGACAGCCTCCGGCACTCCCGCTCACGGCTCAACATCTACAAGGCCCTGGCCAGCCCCTCGCTCATCGCCCTCTCCAGCGAAGACCCCATCCTCACGTCCTTCCGGCTGGGCTGGGAACTGAAGGAGCTGAGCAAGGTGGAGAATGAGTTCAAAGCGGAGTACGAGGAGCTGTCCCAGCAGTGCAAGCGTTTCGCCAAAGACCTGCTGGACCAGGCGCGCAGTTCCCGCGAACTGGAGATCATCCTTAATCACCGCGACGACCAGAGCGAGGAGCTGGACCCGCAGAAGTGCCATGATCTTGCCAAGCTCAAACTTGCCATCAAGTACCACCAGAAGGAGGTAAGGGGGCAGAGACATGATGTTTTTTATCCATGTTTTTAAACAGCAGTCAGACACCAGTTCTTTTTCTCCTATGAATGACTCAAAGGACCCAGATTTCCACAAGCTACAATCCCCCACTGGGTAAATGTCAGCAAACACAGGGTCATTATTCAGCTAGTTTTTAGATTTAGATTTGTACAAAGGTAAGAATCCCTGCAGGTCTGATTTTAAATTTTTAAATTCCTGTCCCTGCGGGGCAGCACGGCGACCTAGGGATCCATGCAGCTGCCACACATTCACAGTTCTTGAGTCCGATTCTGGGATGTGGTGCCTTATGTGTGGAGTTTGCATGTTCTCCCTAATTTTGTATGGGTTTCCTCTCACCTTCTAAAGATATCCTGCTCAACTCTGGATCACCATGATTACGGATACGGATGGAAAGAAAAACTTACTTACATTGTCATGTCACCTTTATAAAGAGATAATTGAACTTCCTCCTCTGCATTCAACTCTGTCAACTGTGTTAGAGAAATTTTTAACTTACAATTTAAGTGTTTAGGGTATTTTAGCCTTTTAAGATTTATATTTTCTACATTCAAAAGAGAGACAGTGACCCAAGCCAGAAGAAATAAAACGTCTTTTAATAACTATAGACTTCAGGAAATTTAACACTACACCAAAAATGATAAAACTATAGTATTCAGAGCTTGATAGGGTTCTTGTTTTACTGTACTAAAGATTACGAACCTTACCTACCTATGTTCCAGTTATTCTGCCTCTTCACTCTTGATTTACAGCTGACATATATTTTATTTATTCCAGACATTCATCTCTACCTTTCATTGTTTTGTTTTGAGATGCATGACTAACGTTTCTATTTTCCCCAGAATATACTGTATGTGAGCTACAGTTTGTTAGTTGCAAAAAAAAACATGTTCACTGTCTAGATTTGCAGCAATGGAGAAATATTGATATTCCCGTGACTCAAGATTTGTGTTTGAAAAATGGAGGAATATATATATATAGGAGTGAGGGTTAAGCTGGAAAGACTGACATGTTTGAGAAATTAATATTTCAATTTTTTCAGTTTATTCCCTATGACATTTGAACCAGACATTTATAAACCTCCTGTTTTAATGAACTGATTCTGATATTTTTTTCTAGGTATACATGTACACTCTTTGAATGGTGTTAAATATCACATATGTTATACATCAAAACCAATAATGTTATTTATTAAGCAACTGCAACATCAAGAACGCGTAGGTCCAATCTAGAAATAATAGATCGATGCTGTGTTTAACCCTTTTTATTAGCTTCATACTTCTGAACTGACTATAATTTTGCCTCACAAGCTTTTTTTGGCCTACACAAAAGAGAGACACTACCCATCTTTCTATTAGATAACCACAGCAGTTTTAGGTTTGTTTTCAGTGATTAACTTGAATGTGCCACTTGATGGGATTTAAATAGAACATTACTGCACGATGTGTATTTGGGTATTTTAAAAATGTGGTCGATGTCCCTTTATAGGGAGCAATCAAAGGATTCATCAAAGATAGTTCTACTGTATTTACATTACACTTGCATAAACCATGTCTTCTGAAACACTGAATTGAAAATAAGCTGATGTTTCTAGAATATACACATTCTAGAGAACATTATTCTTAGGCCACTGCACCAATAACCTTATTAGAAATAATTAAATTAAGTGCTTAGACATTACAATGTGTTTTTTATACATTGATGTACGGCAAATCCCATGAATGGCAATTGATTGCATAGCCATTTACTATCTTTGAGATGCCACAAAGCTGAACATTCAGCAATATATTCCTGCCATTTGATCAGCACAGGGAGATTACTGGCAAGAACCATACAAATAAACTTTACATTTTGTTGTTTTTGTTGTTTTGTTGGACTCAGCTGCAAAGCAAATGTACCTCCAGGGAAAATAAAGCTGGAATCGCATTGAATTTCGTATGTTTTATTCTGCGCGGCATGGTGAGTCAGTGGTAAGCACTGCTGGCTTGCAGTGCTGGGGCCCTGGGTTCAATTTCTGGGGTCTTATCTGTGTGGAATTAAACTCATGTCTGCATGCGTTTCTCCTGGGTGCTTCAGTTTTCTTGCACAGTCCAAAGACATACTGGTAGGTTAATCAACTACTCCAAAAATTGACCTTTTATGTCTGAATGTGTCCTGTGGTGGATTGGAGTTCCATCCAGGTTATGCCCTGACTTGTGACTGCTGTAAGCCAAGATGCCCTATAACCCTGTATTTGATGAAGTGGTAGGAAAATGTCCAGATGGATATTTTATTATAATGTACTGTATACAGCTTAGACTTTCAATTTTGGGAAATAAGAGTGGTATCTCCAATCCCTATTACTTCACATAATACATATAGCAATTGAAGAGGTTTCTTATCAAAGTAATGTTAATAATAGGGCTTCATCTGCATTATATACAGTACAGTATGTTTATTACACGCTATATACAGTATAAGCCCTTTATAGCCATTTCTATTTGGAATAGATTTTGCTGATGAGGTTACTTTCAAGGACAGTGCTTTGTATAATTCAAATACTGCTTCCAAATATACTAACCTTTAGAATGCACCTCCTATCTTGTTCACAGATTATATTTTACCCCTCATAGATGGTATCTAGACAGACTAATTTCCTGGATACACTATATCTAGGAGGAAAGAGGCAGGTAGGGACACACTGATAGATACAGTATTTTGGAAGTGTCAAGATTTTTTTCATTATTCTAATCATGGATACGCCCTGTTCACAATAAGCATTTTTTCTGTATTTCTGCTTTTGCAATGAAAACTGCATTTCCTTTGGGGGGGGGGGGGGGGGGGGTGGGTTCTGTGCTGCTGCTGACAGTCAAAGTCTTACTGCAAAGGGGTCCCATTGTAGCAGTTTCAGTGTACAATTAAGTAAAATGTAACAGTGTGGTGTACCACTGAGGAAAATAGGAAAATGGGTGAGGGGATTCTTGTGAGCTGGTTCATTTTAATTTTTAGTTCATTTAACTTTTTATTGAAGTTTTACAAGGGGAACAATACATCAAGATGGACAACTGAACAAAGTTACCAAGTTATAAATCCCCTAACTTACTGACCTGAGATCCCTCCCACCCCCAACCACAAACCGTAGAGCCTTAGAAACACAGCAAAAACTAATAAAAGTGTAGGTAATCAACTTAAAACAGAATAAACCCAAAATAAAGACTAACAAGACAAATAAGGATAAGGCAGTATAGACTAAATTAAGACAGTAGAGAGGAAACAACAAAACACTACTTATGGCTGTGCTGCTTAATCTTCAGAGTCTGAAAGCGTTACGTTATCAATGAAAGCTCAATGCTTACTTCATTCCTTTGTATCGTATTGTGTTTCAGCAGAATAAGAATTTGTTTAATAGCTCGAAAAAAAAACAGACATTCTGAACATTTCTTCAACTTCAGGCAAGTGAAGACCTGTGTAGTTAATATTAGCATAACTGCTGCCATCCCTGTGGTTGAACTGAATCATGGGAGAGGAAACCCAAGCAGCAAACCTGCTGCTCTTATGGGAGCTGACAATATCAACTTCAATACATACAGTATACTTTCTCAAGCCAACATATGAGATTCTCCTTGGAGAACACAGCAAATGCTGCATCGTAATTAAGGGGACAGAGCTTCCTGACATTATTGGCCTGGCAGGCTGGTATAATGTGGATGACTGGAAAATAAGAATTCATTTAGCATGTTAACACGCAAGTCCAAATTAATTCTAGCTGTAACAATATAAAAGGCTAAAGGGAAAAAAACTAAAACAGAATTCCAATAATGTTTATATCCATGTGTAATGTACTGGTCTTTCCAACTGAAATATACAGTAATTCATCAATTCAGTTTTAAATGAAGTGGTGATGTTCTGCTATTGATCTGTCGTGGAACTGAGCTATACAAAAAAGAATGTGTGCATAGACCATGGGGAAAATAGGTATGGGGACAATGAAAATTAACATTAATCTATAGGTACAGTATTGTGTCAGTTATGATTTCAACATAACGTATTTTCATATATCAATGACAATTTTATTTTATGTAGTATCACTAATGATATATCAGGTCAAGCTGATTCACAGGAAAGATCCACAATCCATAAGGCACAAAAAGAAACTACATGAGAGTACTTTTAAAAATGAGATTAGGAGGCTCTTAAAAATTTTTAAAAAAAATCTTAGTACTTAATGTTAGATTTCTGTTAGGTAGAATACAGATGGTTCCATGATTAGAATATACATTTGCAGTTCAGGTCAATTTTAATCCACACCACAAATAGAACACAAATCTGTAAAATTAATTTTTAATTTTTAATTAAATACTGTATGAATGTTCATAAGAAGAGTAGCAGACATCTAGTTTGTAGACTAGAGGTCCTAAATTCCTAGATAGGGATTCACAGAATCACTGCCATTGCAACTCTTTACTCCAGCTAATTCTTAATGAAAGTGATCTGTAGTAGTTGTGTTAATTAAGCAATTAATTAATTCAATTCATAATTTATTGGAAGATGCAAAGTTTTGCAATGCTGGGGAATCCTGGAGTACCTATTGTATAGAAATTGATATTAACAATTGGAAACACTGTTGAACAACGTTTAAAATCTGGAACAGGGGGCACTTCTGTACACAAAGGGTTGTAAGAGTATGGAACAGCAATCCAGCCATAGGAATCAACACCCTGGACTCCTTCAAAAAACAGCTGGATAAAATCTTTGGATTAATTAGCTACCTGTCTAGCTGTGCCGATTGGCCACCTCTGGTTTGTAACTTGTCCATATGCTCTTAATAAGTACCCACGCATATTCCATTGTTTTTGGAATATAACTCCTTACTTGTACTGTTTCTGTGTTGCAGCAAACACATTCTTGTTATAAAAATGGGAAACAACCATTTAATAGTACTGTGGCTAGAAAAAAACATCAGCATCAGTGTTTGCATATTCCTTTAATTAATGATGAGGACAGAATGTCACCACTTAAACCCTGGAGTGATGTCTTGAGAATTTACACTAATTGATTGAAAGCATGTGCACAAGCATGTACTAACTCTTCAGATAATTGTTTTCCTTCTAAATGGGCTTACTTTGCCTGTTCCATTCTGAAAACATACTGTCCTCATTTATGGTCTTTGTGGACACTGTCTGACAGGTGGAATCTTTCTTAATCTTATTTTTACAATTTGTTCCTTAAAGAAAAATATGCATTCTAATCTTTACCCCTTTTCTTACAAACTACCACACTGTTAGAAACTGCAGTTCCTGAAATAAAAATAGACCAGAGGTGGACAAGGTCAGATGCTGGTTGGGGCAAAGGTCACAGACAGGTGGATAACGATGTGATTGGAGGATTATGAATGGCAATCATTTGGACACTATGTGAAACGTACAGGCAGTACCGAACCTCTTATCTTTAAGTTATCTTGACAAGAAAAATACCCTTGTAAAGACTTGAAAAAGCTGCCATATCAGAGGGCTGATACATACTGTATAAAGTATGTTGAACAGCTGTCTATTCCAGGGGAAATGCTATATAATAATAATAATAATAAAATAATAATAATAATAATTGCTTACACTTATATAGTGCTTTTCTGGACACTCCACTCAAAGCACTTTACAGGTAATGGGGACTCCCCTCCACCACCACCAATGTGCAGCCCCACCTGGCTGATGCGACGGCAGCCATAGTGCACCAGAACACTCACCACACATCAGCTATCAGTGAGGAGGAGAGTAGAGTAATGAAGCCAATTCATAGATGGGTATTATTAGGTGGCCATGATTGGTAAAGGCCTATGGGAATTTTTGGCCAGGACACCAGGGTTACACCCCTACTCATTTCAAGAAACACCCTGGGATTTTTAATGACCACAGAGAATCAGGACCTCGGTTTTACATCTCATCCAAAGGACGGCGCCTGTTCCCTGTCACTATACTGAGGCATTAGGACCCACACAGACCGCAGGGTGAGTACCCCCTGTTGGCCCCACTAAAACCTCTTCCAGCAGCAACCTTAGTTTTTCCCAGGAGGTCTCCCATCCAGGTACTGACCAGGCTCACACCTGCTTAGCTTCAGTGGGTTGCCAGTTGTGAGTTGCAAGATGATATGGCATATAGTATATGCAACATAAGGTTTCTTTATTCAGTGATTCAGAAAGGTGGATAGCCTACCCAGCTCCATTGGTTCTGGCACTGCCTGAACAACTACAGTATGCTACATTATGTGTCTTTTGGCATTCTATGAAATACAAGTAGTGTTTGTAATTAATAAACAGAAAAAAAGTTAATTGTATGGAAGCAAATCTTTTCCCTTTTCATTAGAAAATGAGAAAGATTATAAGCAAAGAGGTCATTGAGCCCATTTAGCAGCTAGCAATGCTGTTAATTGACCCCAGGATCTTATCCAGTCCTTTCGTGAAAGAAGACAGGGTATTGACTTCCACAACATGGTTGGGTTGCTTGTTCCTTACTGCCACAACACAATAGTGTTCATAACAGTGGGTTTCAATACTGCTTCTCATTGTAATTAATCTTGTGTTTATGTATGCAATGTCAACATTGATCAATCTTCTAGCAGAAGTACAAACAAGGGTGTAGTGAAATTCTTTTCACTGTGTGTTGATGGATCAAATACAAGTAGTGTTTGTAATGTAAAAACACACAGGAAAAGTTAACTGTATGGAAAACGGGGAAGGCACATAATTTTGTTATGAGGGCAAAAGCATCAGTAACTGCTTTTCGTTACCATTCCTGTAAAATGTTCTCTAAATATGTACACTATGATCCGAAAATACTTACTGCCTATTGGTACTTGGTAAATGTACAGTATTAAAGAAGCCTTAGTAAATATAACAGAAAGATGGATCAAGGAGAAAAACATATTCCGCTCTCACAGCCCCTAGCAGTTCTGCAGATGTTTGTTGTGGTATAAATACATCAGAAGTACATTTACATAATCAAAAAATGAAGGCGTGCGTTTGAACTAGCAGGTGCCCTCGGAGACCTAAGAAGACACATTGTGAGCACAGCTGGGAGGCTTTGCAACCTTATATAAGGATTCTCACTGTTTTTGGCAGTAGTGCTTTCTGCACACTAAAATGTTTTCACAAAGAAGTTCATTATTGCATGTCATCTTCTGTTAAATTACATAATTTTGTAAATCAAGGGGGAAAACAACAAAACTTTATTGTGAATTTCAAAGCTGTTTTAAAATCTGACTTCAAAATTTTGAAGGTGAAGAATGTTGAACAACAACTCAATATTCCAAAGGAGAAGGAGTCTATTCTGGGGTTTAATCCCAGTACAATGTATGAGCTCTGCCCTTCACAGTATCTATAGTATTACCAATTAACTGCAAAAAAGAATGATAAACAACAAAGCACACACAGTATTGTGCATTTTATGTTCAAGTCTGTGCTCATCAAGAGGATGTGAAAAAATGGAACCATTGTGGCTATTGGGGTTTTGCATTACTTTCCTAAATACGTTTACCATAATGAGCTGCGTTGTACTTATTAGATGTCTCTCACCGTAGGTGGTGACAGGACAGGAGGCAACAGTGTCAAGAAATATGAGCAAACAGTCTTGCAAAAATCATTCATGAACCAACAGCGAAACCTAAGCCAGGGCACAACAATTAGAAACTAAGGAGAAGTTTAAAACTGAGACAGAGACTTTTATACAAAGTGCTATGAGATTCTGGGACAAGCTACTCCAGCAGTGCTGCTTAGGTGAACCCTTTGACTCCTCTCTAGTGATGGCTGGATGAGATCATCCAATCAGTTAGCTACTAACTGGACCAATATATCCTCTCATTTGCAACCTTCCTTTTTTAAAGTACTATATTCACTCTTATATGTATATATTAAGAATGCTCAACAATGATCGTATCACATCCTGACAACAGACCTCCAGTTTTAGAGGAGACACAGCAGGAGGCTCCAAGTACAGTAACAGGTTAGAGATTCCAGAAACCATATACTGTACATTGAACACAATCACCGAATTTAAGATGCTGCCCTTTAAAAATTTTTAGTAAGTGTAAGGTAACTATTCTTGCATGCGCAGTGACTATGTTCCTTTTAATTAGAATAGTTTGTTTTCTAGGTATTAATATTGAACTATTTCTGACATAATTAGGGAGGGCATTTTCAATACCCATTTTGTGTATGAAGGACTTCAATTGTTTGCTTAGCAAGAGCTAAAAGCAAGAACTCCAATTTGTCTGTTTTCATCTCCAGAAAATAAATAATTCTAACTTGTAGGAGGCTGAGGTACAACTCACAATTTACTGACATTTCTCTCTGCCCCTTGTTAATTGGGAAAGCATATAAATATCAATTTATCCTGAAGCATTCTGTCAGCAGTTTTGTATATTTTCTAAGAAGCATTAGGTTGATTGCAGAAAGACAAATGGCTGTATCATATTGTTCTCAAAACATTGTAAAGAGTAAAGAAAATAATCAAAATAATACATAAAAACTTAAGCTCTTTTATAATTTGTTCGAAAGAGAAAGGTTCTCCATGCTGGAATCAGACTGCTTACTCTCATTCTGCCCCACCATTTGATGATAACAACGAATAGTTTATCATAAATGCAACACAAAATCTGGAATATGAAGAATAAAGCTCTAAGGCACTCCAGTTTTTACAGCTGTACATATAGGAATGTAGGTCAAGGAAGAAAAATAAATTATTTCAAGTACAATTCTTCACACTGAAACCTGATTGCATGTAGCAAGCCACTTTTCCACCATATTATTTTAAAATTTATACATAAGAATATTTACAGGAAAGCCAGAACTCGTGGGAACATTAAAAAATAATAACCCTCTGGGAACATTAATTATCACAATAAAGTTGTCTTGAAGCACCTCATAATTTTCTTTGACAGTTGCTTCGCTGTACAAAACCAATGTATATTTTGTATAACTAATCTAGTTTGAGTTTTTTCCATCATTATTGTTTGAATGATACAGCTTGTATAATTGTTAGCAATCTCTTTGTAGGATTAAATGACTATACTGTAGTTGAAGTCTCTGTAGCCTGGAAAGGTGCAAAACAACAATAAGGTTTTTTTTTTTCATACAGCATACAGTGTGAAGTAGATGCTTTTACTCGGAATGAAAGTGATTTGTTATTAGAAGAGCAAGTGTTACATTCAATGCTGAACAAAGAGATTACTGGCAGTCAATGCATATCAATTCCAAAACGGATGAAAGTACAGGGTGTGTATGGAAAAAAATATTTCCAAAGAATGTGATAATGAGGGTATTCTGTTATGTGTTAGATAGACACATTATTTATGCGAGACACATTCATATTTGTGAGGGCTCATATTTGTAAGAGCTCATATTTGTAAACACGTATGTTTGTAAGGGAAGCTGCTTTCTGTAATTACAGTCTTATGGTAACTCAGAATCACTTAGTCTATATGTGAATTCAAGCCTTTGCGTTTAAAACCAGAAAATGCATTTCTTTAACCTTGGTAACCTTTACAAACATTATTTTAGGTATGTTTTACTGACATGAAATTGATGTCAATTGATTATATACTGTATAATGCAAGACAGATTTGCTACAGTACAACAAGGGATCTAATACTACAGAACAGCTAACAGTTACTGTAACAGCTGAAGCTAACAAGTCTTCAATCCTTAATTTCTTATTAAAGTGATATAAATTAATTTAAATTAATTTAATCATGCCCATTAATCCCACTGGATGACCCACAAATCGTTCAGAATTCTGATTCAAAACACTCCCCACAAGTATTGTTCATCCAACAACAAAATATTTTCTCTGTCTGATTCTGTACTGTGGATGCTATCTTGAAGAAAATTAAGATACTGAGATTTGGCAGGACTCTTTACTAAAGATATCCTGCTGGGCTCTGTTTGCATCAAAATCAAAAGTCAATATTTTGAAAAGGTGTAAGCAATATGAATTTCAAAAAGGATTAAAAAAATGAATGATCCTAGATATGCTATTGGATAATATCAGAAGCTTAAATACTGTATGTAATGTTAAATGATTTGGCTACTTGAATTCTAGAATAGGATGTTGAAGTAAGATCCAAGAGAAGTACCTTTTACCAATAGATGTTAAACTCCCTATACCTATAGACAGCCTCTACTTTCCACTCTGGCTTTACAAAAAATGTCTGACAAAATTGCCTTTCCTGCCATCATCTCTCCTCATGCTTAAAGTACTCCAGACTACTACAGAAACGCCAAAAGAGGGCTGATAGCTTGATTTAAACAAAATTGGATAATTTCCTCAGACAGAGCTCACTCTTGAATTATGCACCCAATGTGGAACCTCCCTCTGTCTTGCTGTTCAACCCTGTACCCTGGTTGGTTGCCTTGCATCAATTAACTAATGACTACCAAAGAGGCAAATTGATCTCTACAACCTCTTTTGTTTGTAATCTTTGTCATGTTCTGTAGCACAAACCAATAGTCATAATGCTTCACTTCTGGGTATGTTGACATTGTGAGAGCGACGGGTTGGACATTGTCCAGACTGGAGATTTGGAATGTCTACAAGGGGAAAGCAGTTTGTTCTGGAATCATTTAAAGGGGTCAACCATTTTTAGCTATCACTATAGTGCATTTTGCACAGCATTTATATTTAAACACTTCAAGGAAATGGAAAGCAGTGAAGAGGGAATGGAGTGCTATAGGAATGAACGCCAGTATTAAGCAGCAGCCTTAGTAATTGATATAGCCACCCTTTTAATGTGGCTCAAGGGGTTTATGGCCATTACAGTGGAATTATGGTCTACAAGCAGGGGCTTCACTTGGGGTTCTAATCCGTCTCCAGTGCTTGTAAAATGGAAATGGCCATTTCTTTGCCTCATTGCCCAGAAGAATAGGTAAAATGAAGAAAAGAAAATCAAAGCAAATTAAAGACTTTTGCAGGGGAACATAGGTCACAGGGGACAGTAACCAAGCGTAGTTTGGTATGCACACAACATTATGTTTTCTGATGATTTATTATGGTTTTAACTGCACACAAACCAAACATAGCTTGGTGCCCTGGAAATGTCACTTAATTTAAACTTGTGGAGCTAGGTTCATTTAAAAAAAAACACAGCAGAGAAAGTGCTGGAAAAATGGAAAAGACTTGAAGTGCAAAGACCACATAATGCCCAAACTAAACTCAGAACGACTGTGACAGGGGAAGTACCTGAATTAAAATCTGTTTACACAGAGTTAGATGCAACCATGCTAGTAACAAACTATGGGATCATGAGTGACTCAAAATGCACCTCTTAAAGAGTTACACATTTACAAGTGTAAATGTTCAAGGGTTACTCCTTCTATCAACTACTTTGCTAGATTCAAAATTACAAGGTCTGTACCTTCTCACATTATGAAGCTGTTTTAGGATGATTTGAAAAAAAGTGAAAATATTCTCCTTCACATGGCAACCACAGGATTTTCAATCATTTACTCCTGCAAGCAATTGACATTTCTGAATTGCAGTCCTTTTACTGTTCAGTCAGCTGAAGGAGTCAAAGGGCTTGAACCAGAATCAATGGTATAATATGACATGTGCTTCAAGGCATTCTGCAGTGCTCTTCTAGCGATTAGTGCATTTTCATTTTTCTAAATCATCTGAAAGCATACTTCAAAATGTCAAAAAGATAACATGATATTAAATATATTGAGTTAATGGATATGTTACTAATGATACTTAAAGTCACTTGAAAACGTGTCTATTAGACCTTGACAAAAAACAAAAAATATGCAGATAAACAGCTGGTTTGCGAATTCAATCTTGTCTGGGGGAAAGCATTCATTATGTACCATTATACAGTATATAATAAAGATGTTATTTCCTCGTTACTTTTCAAACATTTTCACGATGTATTATTACACATATTTATCACATATTCCCAGGAATATGCATTCGAAATAGTGAATATATCTACAGTAGTCTTCATTTTTCTCCTCTTTGCTTCAATATCTGTGTTTAGTTTTGCATGTCATATGCATACCATTCCTTTAAGGAACTGAAGCCGGACACATGGCCTTTACCAGTCCTGCATATAATGATTTGCTGCTAACAGCACTGAACACACAGCTCAGAACGGCTGTAAAGGCTCCTCCTGCAGACCAGAATGAGTTTTTGCCTGACATGCCAGTTTGCATTTCACACTATCCATACTTTAATCATGGCTAAAATCCCAGTTTTTAAGTTTCAGATTTGCTTGTGCTTGAGAGACAGCAAAATCTTACCGGTACAATGTACATACTGTAACGAATACGTCCTTGCGTAAAGTATAACAGGGATCTCAGCCACCCTGGCTGAGGGAGTTCTTCTTTAGCTTAGCCGGCAAGTTCCCTGTTGCGTGACGCCGGAGACCTGGGTTCAGCCCAGGCAGTGAGGGGCAAACTGGCAGGACAGGAGCAGCAAGGGCAGAAACCCAAAGAACCATTACAATACAATGTACATTGGTACCATTTTTTATGAAACGGTCAAAGGGTATATACTGTATACATGAACAGGACCACACAAGGGTTTCATCAAACCTGACCTTATGAACTGAAAAGATAGTCCATCCCTCTCCATTTTGCTTTTTTTCCTTTCACAGATCAGTTCAGCATAGGATAAAGCAACTTTAAGATGGACCAAGGCTGATCTGTTTTCCAGAAATTGCTAGGTGTTTTCATGAAAAACACATTTATGGATGAAAACAAGGCACAGTGTACAGGGGTTGTGAACAGAGCAGCAGTACGAGAGGTCTTCAGCTGATGTGAAATGAAGTGCAGAAGATGATTGATGCAGGGAAGATGAAAGCAGCTGGGGCTGTTGTAGAGAGGGACCCAGGGAGTCTCTGTGTATATATGCTTCAGTGGAGGAAAACTCAGAATGACAGGCAAAGACCAAATACTTTTAGGAAAGTCAGCAAAGGGGAAAAAGACTTGAAATCTTGATGCTAAACACAGGAAAAAAAAAGAAATCCGAACACGTCAATCCACTTAGGAATGATTTGTTAAATGTTTTAGATACAAATGTTACAGGTACTGCAGTTTTGAAGTCGTTGTGAAGTTGCAGATTGCACTAACACATTCAGTTCCAAATTTACAAAGCACCCTCGTCTGTTGATAACATACAGTATTAACCATTAGAAGAGGTCAGTCTATTCTAGACTAATTATACATTTTTTCATATTACACAAAACCAGGTTATCAACATCTGGGGTAAACATCACTAGTCTTTTCCAGAAACACCCTGAGATTTTTAATGACCTCGGTTTTAAATTTCATCCTAAAGAAGGCTCCCTGTTTTTGCAGTATATTGTTCCCATCACTGGGGCCTTAGGACCCACACAGACTGCAGGGGTGTGCGCTGCTTATTGGTCCTACTAACACCTCTTGCAGCAGATATCTTACCTTTTCCAGGAGGTCTCCCATCTACAGTATGTAGGCACTGGCTAGGCTCACACCTGCTTAGCTTCAGAGGGTTTCCAGTTGTAAGTTAGAAGTTGAAGAGAGACCTTTTGCCTCAATGCAGTGATAATATCCATCCATCCATTTCCTAACTGCTTTATCCAATTCAGTGTCAAGGGGGAGCCGGAGTCTATCCTGGCAAGCAACAGGAGCAAGGCAGGATAAACCCTGGATAGGATACCAGTCCATCACAAGGCACATGCTCACACCAGGGCCAATGTTCCTAGAAGTCAAATAACCTGCTAGTACAGTATGTTTTTGGACTGTGGGAGGACACTGGAGCACCTGGTGAAAGACCAGGTGCAGAATAGAACCCTGAGCCCCAGTACTTTGTGGCAGCAATGCACTAACCACTGCGTCTTTGTGCTGCTCTAATGAATATCTGTTATATTCAATGATTGAATGACTAATGGAGCTGTTTCTACAATTTTTATTTTTCTTAGATATACATTTTTTTCTTTTGTTCTTGCCAAGCTCTGTTCACCTACATTTTTTCAATCATTTTTAATAAAAGTAGAATATCAATCATTACAAAACAGGTGCACATTTATTTTAGTTACAAGATTACAAAAAGGGGTCTTTAAAATCAACAAAGTTCACAATCTAAAATAACAATAACAAAAACAGTACATATTCACTGATAATTATTTAACAGCATTTTGTACTGTGTCCAGGTATGACACATACGTACTGTACAAACACTCCAAGTAAAATATTACAGATTGACAATAGTACTGTATAAATATGGCACAAATGATAATCTTTTAATACTGAAGATTTAATTCAATGAGCTTTGCTGAATTATTTAAAGGCTTAAAAATCAATATTGGACTGATCTGATAAAGAAATAATTTCAATAAACAAGTCACAGAAAAGGGTTAATCTTAGAGGAATTGTATGTGCATTGAAACATATTTTAAGCCATCTGTAAATCACAAGTCAGCGAGCCGTGTTCTAAAGCATTTCAGGTTGTGGTTTTAAAATGATTCTTCCAGCTTTACGTATCTAGGATACCCTGTTCATTTTTTTTCAATTTAATAACATCCCTTGCTTAAAATGAACTATTAGTTTGCAGTGACTGACACGCACAGCAAACAGATGTCTTTTAACAACATAAAGCTTTAAATTGTGATCCTGCAAAAAATCTCTCTTTTTCTCCTTAAGGAACAAGAAAATATTTTGCAGAAAACATTCTACTGTATATGGATGCTGGAAGAAAAATATACAAATATTGAGTGACACCTCATTAGCCACAACATTTTTACTATAGTGTTCCCTAAGGTTATTCATACTACCATTGATAAGCGACAAGTTTCAAATTGCATTCAAGACTCCTTTTTCCCAAGTTCAACTTCCTAATTACCTGTCCAAACTCCTTACTGTGGGTTTCCATATTTCTGCTTCATTTTCAACATAATTTCAATGTGGTTTTCTGCACTGGCTATGGGAATACTTCAATAAGCTTTCTTTTCTTGCAAATGTGGCTGTCACCATATTCCCACGGTCTAGTGGAACCATGTTAAAAAAGCAAACCTGCAGTACAGTCAAAGTAAAATAATGGCAAAATACATATTTACCATGATAAACTTTTAAAAGGATATAAAACTATTACTAGTTTTAGCTTTCCATTGCAATCAAGGAAGAATCTTCTGGAAAATAAGAAGTAGCAGCCCTGAAGCACTGCAATCAAATACAGCTCTTGATTTATAACTATCCTATACAGTACCTTTCAAACATCATTTTCAGACTTTTGGACTAAGAATATTTGGATCCAGTTCTGTTGCAGTTATATTCAACTTTTGGGCTTTGGTCTGAAAATGTTGATTATTATTTCGAGACAATTGCACTAGATTATATCAAACCCTCTACTCACTGGCCAGCAAGAAACCTGCTGGCGATTATGTCTCTGTCAGGGACAAACCTCAAACATTATCCAGTCAATGGGTATCCAAAGGACCAAAGATGGGGACCCTCTCATTTAGAGATCTTATCTTGATTGGATTTTCTTCATCCTCACCCTCCAACACTCACAATTACTTAAAAGATATTAATTAGTACATTATAGTAAGTTAGTAAGTTATTATAGTTACTCTATATAATAACAATTTAGAACATTTTACTATATACTTCTAATATACCACATTGCATATAATTGAAATAGATTACAAAAATCTCTTGAACATTTACTGTTTGAGACAGTTTGGGCCCCCACTGGTCAGGTTCTTACAGTTGTGTCTTCTGATATAACATGGGGAATAAAACTAGCCTCAAAATATCTCTTCCAAACAAGTTACTATTCAAGGTTCCAGCTTCTGCTGAGATCAGCAACAATCAAACCTGGTTCCACCTTGGAGCCCCTAGTTTGCTTTCAATTCTCAAACCTGTTTGAGAACCTGTTTCCTTCTTTTACTTTAGTAGTAAAAATCAGACATTTGTCTCACCCTTTAACACCTTCTGAGGCCAACTTCTCAACCACAGATGAGCCACACCACACAGGAATCCAAGCAATCAGTATTCCCTTTCCTACTGTACCTAGAAATGCAGTTTCATTTGACCAGCACATACTGTAGGACAAGTAGTAGATAGGGTAAGTATACAATAGGTACTGTATAGTATTGTAGATACTCTTAATTTAAAATCTTATATAGTATAGTACTGCCCCTCACATGTGGTTAATGAACCTGACCAATAAGAAATTTCCCCACCCAAGCCAACACAATAACTGATCCCCTTTTGTTCCGGCAAATTCCATCACTCTTTCCTCTCTCAGGCATGCTGGAAATAACACGGTTGGGTTTTACATATCCTATTTTGCCTTTTAATATATACTGTATTGTATTCAACATACCCAAAGAGGTGAATTAAATGGAAATGAGTACCCATAATACTGTTACGTTATGTTTTGGCTTTGAGTAATGCAGAGGGTTTTAGCTATGGATAAAACTTTGGTCATTAATTATGGACTAATGTGAACTGAAGGCCATCAAAGGTCATCCACTTACGAACAGACAGCCCCTGATGTGGATTGCATACACAAGCAAATAAAAAAAAACAAAACAGATAGATGCAATTTTAGGTGATGCAATAGGTGGTATTGCTGCCTCACAGTACTGGGGCCCTGACTTGAATTTCTGTGGTGATATCTCATTTTTTTATGTTCTACCTGTGTTTGAGTGGGGTCCAAAGACCTTCTGGTAGGTTAGTCAACTTCTGTGTCTGTGTACAGTATATCCTGTGATATCCTGCGCCATCCTGGGTGTATCCTGCCTCGTGCCAGGCAAGCTGGGATAGGCTCCGACTCCACTTCGACCCTGAATGGAAGAAAGGAAATTCTAGGATCAATTATCTACTACCAGCTCAATAATTTAATATGAGAAATAGCCTTCTCTCATTTGTAAGTAATTGGGAGCACAGATTCATTGATGGGAAATTTCTTTTTTATAAGAAGCACACTGCACAATATCTGCTTTCAGGGATGGGAACAAAGGAAGTTTTTAATATTTTACATGTACAGTAGATCTCAGTTGTTCTTTACAGCATACATTGCTCTTTTCTGTCTGTAGTAAACCATACGTTTAAGAGCATCTTGGTATACTTACGAGTTAAACGCAATGACATCACTGAAACATTATCAACTCAAAATGGATAAATGCCCTGAGCTCACTGTTGCTGTGAATGTGAGGGTGGTATTGATGCTATGCTAGCATGCACAACATGCTTGCTGGCAATAGTTATTTAGATGGCAGGCTTAGAGTCCTTATACAGTTTCACTCTAATTTGATAAGTGAAAAAGAAACAGGAAATAATAAAGAGCTTTGGATCAGAAGACTGATTTGTAGTAACTCTTTGCTGTAAAATTGTCCAATAAAAAAAACGATGTTTAATTTGCTGCATTTAACACTTTTCAATATCCCTTGATTGAATATCAGTACATATAGTGCCCCTCACAAATATTGAAACATCAAGTTCAGGACAAAAGCAATTTAACATGAATATGAATGTTAAGTACAATATAATATACTAGTATATTTGGGTATTTCAATGCATACATTTAACTTTATTAGAACACAAACATACTGTGTTCACTCCAGTGATTTCAAGTGACAGTAAGTATTGGTATACATCACAATGCAGATGAATAGATTAATACTGTACATATTGTACATTTGAGCTTATTGTATGCCATTGTCTGAGATTCCCCTTTACAACTCCTTAATCAGAACTTTGAAGAATGGACTTACAGATACTAGTCTTTCATAAATACAGTAGTTCAGTGCTTCCCTAATAACTCACATTTAGAGCTCTGCATCATTAACTCTGACACTGCATTTGCAACTGAATCAAATTCTTCCTAACCAGCTTCCTTATAGAATGTATAGTTGATATCTTTCAGGGAACTCACAAGTATTTATCCATTTTGCTAGATTGCTCAATATATTATCAGTTCCAAGGGAAATGAACACTGTTCTAGAAATTGTCACGTGTACATTTGTTAAAACATAATACAGGTTATATCACGAGGCATAATACATACCCATGCCAAAATTGTAATCTTCTGTGTGAAAATGTTTTTAGTTTCAAGTTCCAGAACTGTGTGCTTTCACATCACCGAAGCTGTTCAATACTTCTTGATCTAGCTGATTTCTGGTTATTGGCTATCCTGGACCAATTGTTAGCCTTTTGAACAATTTAATCACACAGTTGTCCAGTAGATGTAGATCAGGGCTATGGAGAAGCCTGTCCATCGTATAATACTGTTCTGTGACAAGAATGTTTGGATCGACCTTGCAGCATGTACAGTACTCTGGCATTATTTATCTGGAGAACAAAATAACATTAATCAAAATACAACCGTACAACCAGAATACAGCTCATGGAGCCTTATCTATATAATGCTGAGCTTCTGGTCCACTACCTGTTGCATCCTTGTCCATTATTTTGAAAGATTGTACTGGCAGCACTCGACTATGGCACTTACTGTGACAACCTATCAGAAGGCCCTCCCCAGTGGCATCTTTCTACAATGTTTCATTAAACCTCTGCCTCTATCCACTCCCTATGTACACAAAACATTAGCTCTGCCCAGGTCGAAATTTGCTTTATGGGAAAAATAACAATCCACCACTGTCTGGAGCTCCAGAAGCTCTACTGTACTGTATGTGGGTGCAATTTATGAATTCCTGCTTCCATACTCCCTTCATCTCTTTGGCAATCACTGCAATTTAAACAAAGGACAAAGCTGTATATATGCCTTAAGTGAAGGTTATTTGATGGGATTAGCTACTTACTGTACATACTGTATCTGAGTGCTGTATGTGCAGATTCTTTGGTTTTAACATGCACAAGCACCATCTACCTGCTTACATTTTTGATACGCGTGCAGCATGAAGACAACGTTTAACAACCACAAGCCTACGTGATATATGTTAATAAAGAGCTGGCAGATCATTATAATTTGGGCTCATATGTTCATAAAAAATGTGGTAAATTCCTTGTGAAATGGAGAACACATACAAAAGAAGACAACTGTTCTAAGAGATCTCCTTTAAGTGAATTTACACAAATTATTGTGTAAATAAATTAAAGTTATTAATTACTGCAATGACAAAAGATGTAAACCTGTAACATTTTGAGAAAGTTGTATTAGTGTGCTACACTTCCAGAAATTTCCTTTACAACTCAGGGTACATGATTCACCACAATATAACACTCTCAAGATCAGCTCACACATCATGGAGTGAAGCGGGGCTCCTTCTACAGATAGTCAACTCATAAAAATTGGCAAATCTTGGATTTTCATTGCCTTTTACTTAATGTGCTCAAAATATCTTTTATTTAGTCCCCTTGTGTGTGAGAGATGCTCACTGCTTCCACTGTCCCTCTGAATAAACAGTGCAATCAATCTCAATTTTAACTTGCCTTGTGGTAGAGCTATCATGCTAGCCAGTAATCCAATTCTTGTATTGCACATCTATAGCACAAAATAAATGCACCCTAGGTTGCAGTTTAAGCCAGTCTGCAGTCACAAGTAAGACTCATTATCATCTTACGTATTACATTTCCTGACAAAAGAAAACAGTTCTTTAATGTCGTCAGCATTATGATTATGCTGGAAAAAAGTCTAGTTCGGGTACAATACCCTTTGATACATTTTCTAAAACCTGCATATTTAACCAATTCTTTTGTTCAGTAGTCCTATAAGGGTATTTCAACATCTAAAGGTCTTCCAGTCTACATACAGTGAGCTTTACATTTGCAGAGAATGGTAGAATTACGCTACTTAAAAAGTCAGTCAGGGGTTCCCTTTTTACTAGAGATTAATAGAGAGCGATCCCAGTAAACCGCCAAGCAGCTCACAGGATAAAACCAGACAAATTATTTAATATCTAGCCCAGAGCCAAATCTAGATATTTCATGTTTAAGTACTGTTACGTCCCCAAGTGTCTAGGGGAAAAGGGGTGTAACATTTAGGATAATTCTTTTGGAAGCAGGTGGGTTTTGGTGAGGGGCTAGGAAGCGTGATAACAAGGGTAAGGAACTAGAGTGGTGCCAAAGGAAAGAAAATAAACAAAATGGAGCTGGCTAGGACAGTGAGGGAAAGCTAATCGGACTACAAAAGAAAACCCGAAACACACGGTCTTCGGTGTCTTCAACACCCTAGCTAACCTGCACTGACTACCCAAACACATACAAAACAAATGGCACTCACCCGTACTAAACTAGTGTACTAATACAAAATCAACTAAGTGTGTGAAGTGTACCCCAACAACCTAAACTAACCTTATATACAAAAGTTCACACAAAACACACGTGAACCAGGAATACAAATAAGGGAAAACAAGAGGAATCAAGAGGAACAGGGTACGAAAGAACACAAAGGTTGAACATGTAATACGTTAGGGCAATGTAATGATATAGCCAAAACCAAACGGGACCGAAGTCAAACGAAAGGCCTCTCCTTCCTGAAAACCTCCATGTGATATGCTGAATAAGATGTGTTCTGATGGGCTGAGAGCTAACTGATGATGACATCAACCGAAAGTGTGGTTTAATGGTGGGCCAATGGGGAAGGGAGAACAATCAAGGGTCAGCAGTGTGGACATAACAGAAAAAACACACACAGAACACACACTGGGACGTAACAGTACTGTACTAAGTATTTATAAGCTGTGAACTACGAATTAATAAGCTTACTAATAAGCTATAATATTAGAAATGTACGATTGGCTCAATATTTATTCATTACCTTGATACAATGTAACTGAACATTGGTTTTAGCAAAAAAATAGTTTATTTTTTGCAATTGGAATATTATGTAAAGCAACTCATATTTGGTCATGATAATTGATTCAACAATCCTAAAGTTAATAGTGTCCTTTCCCAAAAATGTATTTTTCCATTGAGCCCAATTAAAGAAAATGTGAAGCAAGGGGCATATATTTTATTAGTTACTTAGAACAGTGACAGAAATAGATTTTGGTATTAGTTTTTCAAGTATAAAACCAAATTGGAATCTACTATACAGTTAGTATACATTTACCCTTAACCTTCTAACATAGCTTTGTATCATGGTTAGAGCAAGAATGAATTTGACAGTGTGCTTCTAAAATATGTCATGTAACTGTCTCTTTGTTCCTCCTCACCATTTCAAGGTATCAGGCAGATAAGTCTGCTGAAGTATCTGAGAAGCCATCAAATTCATTTCCATATGGTTACCTAGCAACAGAGATTTCCAGGACATTTGGGGTTGCATCACAGTTGAATTATACAGCTGCTGGCACCATAATACTCCCATAAAGCACTGCTGTAACACTGGCCACTGTTTTTTTTCTGCTGTCAAGTTGAAATAGGAAAATGGCATCTGTCCCTTTGTAGAAGTCAGCCATGAGTAGTGTACATTTTTTTTTTCCCACAACAACTTTGGGCCTCAATACTTGTAGTGTTTCTAAACACTGGCAATGTTTTTATTTAATCTGATCTTTCACTGTGTCTTTAATTTTTTCTTAACCCCACATATTCAATACACTTCACCACAATAATGTAATTAACATTTCATTACCAGCATCTGGTGGCACAGAAGGCATAGTTCTTCTTATGTGATTGCTCTTGAAGCATTTCCTGAAGGTTAACACCGATTACAAATGATTGGTTCAATAGCCTGTGAAGCAGCAATAATGCAATTTGAATACTAACACCAGTCCTCAATCCATTCATTTTCTAACCGGCACTTCCAGTCTAGGGTCATGGAGGAGTTGGAGCCCCAGAAAGCAATGGGTGCAATGCAGAATATATACTGGGCAGGACACCAGTTCATCACAGAGCAGACAAACAAATAAAGACAAACACACTCACACAAGAGCCAATTTTCCCAGAAGCCAATTAACCTCCCAGTATGTCTTTGGGCTATGGACGGAAACCGGAGCACCCAGAGAAAACCCACACAAATGCAGGACAAACATACAAACTCCATGCAGACAGCACCCCAGGCCTGGAATTGAACTCAGGGCCACAGCACTGGTTCCACCATGCTATCCACTAACACCATTCCTATAGCTTCTTCTTAAATCACACTTCTATGAAACAGTAGCCAAGATTCAGAACATATTTGTGTCTGGCTCTTTATGATGTAGCTCATTGTTTTCAATGTAAATTCCTATTGTGCTGCCACTTAAGTTATATAATTCCAAAATGACCATAAACAGCTATTCTTGAACTTGTTAAGGTTTTTAGGATCTCAAACCATGATTAAAAGTGTTTTTTTTCTCCACTGTATATGTAAATTCACTTGACCACAGCACTTTGAAGCTTTGTTTGTCAAATTTCATAAGCTATGCAGGTCTGGGCCTGCTCTGTAGTGGAGACCTCCAGAGAACACCAGGCTGATACTTTAAGTGGTATAGGCATACCAATAGGTGGCGTTCCTCCCTGTGAATCTGCAAGTTTAAAACATATGCCTTAATATGGTGATGTGATCCTGTGCAACCAGAGGTACTGCACTTGAGGTGAGAAGTTAAAAGGATGACTTGATTGGCCATTAAAGATGACATGCAGTAGGACTGTTCATAAGAGCAGGGGAATCCTTTGTGTCCTGGCCAAATTCCCTTCTAGGTTTATTCACTCTGGCCTTCCAGAAGCTCCCTCTTAATTCAAATAGTGAAGTAAATTCTCACCTCTTACCTTGATCTGCTGTGCAGTGGCTGCTGGAACATTACGGCTGCCTCATATCACCCAGGTGGGGCTGTGTCAAAGTTTTATCTGTTGAGCATCTTTTTGGCCTTTCAGTTCTGTTATCATGGCTGTGTTCTTTACTACCAGTACAGCTAACATTTAATGTCACACACTGTTTGGTGTAAGCAGTGAACAAGCAACTGCAGCCCTGTCAAGCTGTCTGTTGAGGCAGATATTAAGGCCCATTTCTGCTGTCCAGCTCTAGTTTGTTGGGTTGCCTGTTGTGACAGATATTAAGTCCCATTTCTGTTGTCCTGCTCCAGTTTGTTTGGTTATCTATTGTGATTGATGTTAAGGTCCATTTCCCTTGTCCTGCTTCAGTTTGTTTGGTTATCTGTTGCGATAGATGTTAAAGTCCATTTCCCTTGTCCTGTTCCAGTTTGTTGCCCAGCCGAACTGCCAGCAGCTCCTAGCGACACTGTGGTATGATGGGTTCCCCGGTTGGCGCCGGCGGCACTGGGCGGTGAAGCTGCTCACCTGCTTCACCATTGGGCTGCTCTTTCCCGTCTTCTCAGTCATCTACCTGATCGCCCCCAAGAGCAGCCTGGGGCTCTTCATCAAGAAGCCCTTCATCAAGTTCATCTGCCACACTGCCTCTTACCTGACCTTCCTCTTCCTGCTCCTGCTGGCCTCGCAGCACATCGTCCGCACCAACCTGCACATGCAAGGCCCACCGCCCACCATTGTGGAGTGGATGATCCTTCCCTGGGTTCTTGGTAAGTCTGCCATTCCCCATGCTGTAGTTGCTTGGGTTGACATCATCCTACTCTTCTAAACAATGTGAAGAAGTAATCAAAAGGGAATATAATGGTAGAAAATAGTAACAATTTGCTAGATAAGTTTCAGTCTGGATTTGTTCAGATATGAGCATAAAGACTGATAATCATAAAGTTAGTTTGATTCTGGCAAAAACACCCACTTTTTGTGCACTGCATATTTTTATTTTACTGGGTAAATTAGGAAACACGTTTTTTCAATAAGATTTAAAAGTTTAGGAGGCTATTGGAAGGAATTTACAATTTCCAATTTCCTCATTAGAGTGGGTGTACCAGTTCTCTGCAGGTTGAAGACAAATTGGGATATTCTTATACCAGTCACCCTAGTGAAAATAACTGCAGTGCTACAAGATTCCTTCTTGCACACTAATAACAAAATAACAGGACAAACTTCCCTCTTCACTGCAGCAGTGTTTTTTTCTGCTTTCAGGGTTTATTTGGGCTGAAATCAAGGAAATGTGGGATGGGGGATTTACGGAGTATGTGCATGACTGGTGGAACCTCATGGATTTCGCCATGAACTCCCTGTACCTCGCAACCATCTCATTGAAGATAGTTGCGTATGTCAAGGTAAACTACTACATTATTTGGACAGAGGTTAATTCAAAACATGGAGCAAGGAGAGAACATGCACTTGGAGTCATATCCATTGACATTGTCATTCTGTATCAGAAACAACACAATTCACTTACAGCATTGAATAAGTGTAAATCATTGTTTTAAGCTTGAGTTCAGAGTTCAGTTTTCTTTGTAGCAAATGAAACTAAAGACTTTATAGTGAACATCATCAAGTGGCATATGACCATTATATTCTACAGTACCTCTCAGAGTGGCCAATGGGCAATGATCCCATTGATCCCATCTCATGATTCACATTGTTTAAGGGGGCAACAATTGTCACAACTCAACCCAGTCTGTTAAAGAACTTGCACCTCAGTTTTCTCTGCCACGTGATACAATCTGATAAGCCTTTTCTGTGTCCAGTTTTGTCTGGACTAAAAGGAAAATGGATGACCCACTGACAGGTGCATCCATGCATTGCAGACAAAACAAATACTGTTAAGTGAAGCGTGGGTCACGGCTGAGTTCTGCATCACATGGCTCTCTGCTGCCTTCCACTCCTCACCACGACTGAGGTGTCACTTGGCAGAATATGAATCAATAGTAGTATTTCTCCTGTTATAGCCTGCAGCCAACACAGTGCACTTTCCCTGTCTATTCTGCAGTCTCGAATTAGCATGTCCAGAGAGGAACATAAAATTGATTATGGTTAGATTGCTTCTGTTGGTGCACAGTGGAGAATAGTTTCACGCTGCCAGATAATGAGATTTCGATTACTTATGCAGACACACTTTTGATTAACATTTGTAAATAATCATTCATTAGCGTATCGTGTGAATGCGACTTTATTACCAATGATTTCTGAATTAACAATGTATTGTTATAAATTTAATACTTAAAAAATAAAAATTTGTTAAGGGCTCCATTAGTAGTCATTAGTGGTTCGCTTATACATTAGTTATTAGTGTAAAATATTGCAGCGTGGCACACTTTCATTTCCAAATATCTGAACAAAAATTTATAATGAGAAAATATCACCCAGGCATCTTCCCCATTTTCCCATTCACATTGCTATCCATAACCAAGCTCATTCCTTGTGCATTTGATGTTCTTCGCTTTGAACTTATCTGGAGCTATATCAGTTTTATAGTGAAAATGTGTTACTACTTTGTACATAATTTAATGTGACTTGACATGCATGCCTCACAACCTGTTTAAGCTCTGTTTCACTGTAGCTGTGAGCCAATTAAGGTTCCTGTTTCATAATTTGAATTTGTACCAATCTGAGCTTTTGTCATTTTCACCACAAGTTCAACAAATTAGCATTCCTTCATTTAAATGCCACATTGAAACATATGTTAAGAGTAAAAATCTTTTCAAAGCTCTTATTTCTAGTAAACCAAAAAGTTAGATCTTCTAGTAAAAGATATAGCAGATATCATTACTGGAGTTAGCAGTGAAGACTTAACAACTATTGATTAAAGTATATACTGTTCCTAAGCAAGGCGGGAAATCTAAAAGTAAAAGACTTGGAAAAATGCTGAACATCTGAAGAAACGATATACTGTATATAGTATACTGTATACACATTTTAGAAAAAGAAAGTTGATTTTGGATGTGATTAAATTTTTGATGTCATTTGATTAATTGATTATTCATAACTCACCATGATTCACACAAGTATTTTTGTTGCATAAGTACTAAAACACTAGTTTTGTGATATAATTGATTATAAACAGGTGAGGAGGTGATTGAACCTGCTGAATGTCAAGTCTGTTGAGAATGAAGCAAGAAAAACACCATTGAAGACCAATCGATCGGGAGATCCAGCTATGATGCGTCTAGTCATTGCACAATTCCACTTGTAGTGCTTGATAGCAACTTAATGCACACTTCTACATTGGTCAAGTCCTGGCATTTGACTTGCTTCCTCTCCTGATGGGACAACATTCCAGCAGGGAAAAACACACCTTCATGTTGCTTTCTAATAATTGCCCTCTTGTGTGATAAAAATGTGAGAGACGTCATCAGACTTGAGTTCCATTGAACATGTGAGGGATACGTTGTCATGATGTGTGGAAACTGGGACTCGGAGACAACAGGATTGTACTATGAGACAAATGGGACAGAAACCCACAAGACATCTGAAACCTGGTGCAAAGCATGTGTCACACATGTACAGTCTGTAGTGTTTCCAATAGTGGCCACATAAGATACTTCCTGTGACTTTTACATTAGAATTGTATAGTTGATGAAAAATGTTAATCAAAGTTTCACATGTTCAAAGGAGTTCAAGTCTGGTGACTTCTGTCAAATTCCCATCACACAAGAGAGCAATTGTTAGAAAGCTGCATGAAGATGTGTGTTTCGCTGCTGGAATATTGTCACAATAATCACAATCTATAGAGTATATGCCATGTATGTTCCATAAAATGTCAGTGCATCTGCTACAAAAAAACATTTTTTTGTGTTATTTATAACAGTTATTTTCCTGGTAAACCAGTAATACCAGTTATTTTCCTGGTAATTACTTAGGAATGTATTTCAGTTTTCAGTAATACATTTTTTTCTATGCTCAAGCTATATATCCATATCTATTATACTGTAAAAGCTACAAGAATATTAGTTCCTTCCCCACATTCAGTTTCCCTTTCTTATTAGATCCTTATTACTTACAAATATCTGTATTCACAACCTCAGGTTTTAAAAGGAGATTCCAACAGCAATTCTAATGTAATATCTATTGGCAGGTGGAACAGCTACAAAGATTGACTTCCTATTGAAACTTTGAAAGTTTCATTCATGTAGAAAAGGAAAACAAAATCATTTGACACATGCTTTGTCTGAAAATGAGATAACCCAGAAAGAAAAGTATAGTAAAACGGCGATTTGTTCTCACCTCTCTCCCTTCTGGTTCCTGTCACGTTCCTTCTGCTCTTGAAAGTACAACAGCTCCCGGCCTCGCGAGGAATGGGAGATGTGGCATCCAACGCTCATCGCTGAAGCCCTCTTCGCCATAGCCAACATCTTCAGTTCCCTGCGGCTCATCTCGCTATTCACTGCCAACTCCCACCTGGGACCCCTGCAGATCTCCCTGGGCAGAATGCTGCTGGACATCCTCAAGTTCCTCTTCATTTACTGCCTCGTCCTGCTGGCTTTCGCCAATGGCCTCAACCAGCTCTACTTCTACTACGAGACCAAAGCTTCTGATGAGCCCAACCACTGCAAGGGCATCCGCTGTGAGAAACAAAACAACGCCTTTTCCACGTAAGTCCCTTAAAAACTGACCAAGATTTATCATTTTTCATATGCAACCTCTTCCACCAGTTACTGCAAACACATAGTCTAGGCAAGCGGTCCAGAGGGATACAGTACCTTTATCTGCTCAATTGTATCACAGCTTGGCCCTTAATCCCCAGTGCTAATTGATGCCTATAACTTATCTTTTTACTGCACTGTCTTTGATTTTAAAAATGCCCCAGTTAAAGCATATAGTTTCCAGCAGCTTCAGAACACAGAATTTCATGTAATCTCTCTTCAACCAATTACTTAAGAATTTTCTCCCTTATTTCTGACTACACAGCTCTTAATAGTTGATCAATTGATGAGCAGACAGGTGTGAATGACACTATCAGTCATTCCAACAGTGACTCAGTGATTTACCTTCTGCTAAAGTCTAGTTGATCACATTCAACTGAATGAGAGCAGTCCTAAAACTCACTAATTAGCACAAGGTTTATCCCAATTACTTTTTAAGAGCTGAAAGTTTTTTTTTTAAAAAGCCTGAAAATAAAAGATGCAAGTGATTCAGAATTCAGCTAGAAAAAAACAGAAAACAGAGGTTACCCAGGACCAGGACTGAAAATCACTGCACTGGGGTATTGTTGAAGCAAAGGCCTGAGTACAGAAAAAAAGTCAGTTACTGACACCAAATGGAACTGTTTAACGGCCCAGTTGGAACAAAATACAACAGACAAAGAGGAACTCCAGGACTAGAATTAAGCGCCTTTGGAATAAGCAGTCAGAACAGCCAATGACCAGGCTGATGTTACACTTAAATCTTGCAATTTTTGTTCGTATATGATAATAACCATCAATCTATGCCACAAAACAGTCCATGCGCACACTGAACATTTTGCGACATCTGTGGCAAAGATGAGGCAAGGAGATGTGATCAAAAGTTCTGTTACAAAAAGAAAACAAAAGAAGCAGCAAAATATTGAAGGCAGAGATTCAAGATAAAAATAGCAAAAAAACACACACAGAAGCTCTTTCCCATTATTCTCTTTCCTCCCTGATTCACCTTCTCCTACATATTCACTCATCCAGAACACATACTGTACTTCCATTCTGCATGAATTGCATCACATTTAACAGCAAAAGTGGTGTCTGAGAAACTGATCAGTCAATTCCAATTATCAAGTTGAGCACAGGTGCAACAGCATCAGTTCAGTCTTGCAACATGCATGAGGTCTTGAGCAAGAGCTGTAGTTCTGAAATTGTCCTTCCATACACTGTGCTCATTCCCTCCACAGCTGCTGTGGCTGCACTGATGCAAAATATTAGTCCTGATAATAATAACAATTATAGTGTTCATAATAATAAGTCCTGAACCCATGATATGAAAAAGACTCTTAGAGTACAGTCTGTGCTTTGTCAGATTGGTGAAGCATAAAGAGATTTATTAAAAACTGCACTTTTAGATGGTTAACATGTCATGCTTGATTGTAATGGTAAATTAATTTATATTTTGCCATGCTTATCTTGCTTTGCATTAGGAAACATGTCATGGTAATGTATTGTACCATGAACCTTATGGAAGAAAACAATGTAAATGACAGTGACCTCTTCCTATTTGTAAGGGAATTAATGAATAATTACTGACTTTGTGACGCTTTATGGGCAATTGTTGCATGTGAACAAAAACACATACAGAAAAAAAGCTATTTTATATCGAGAAAAATGATCAATTCATGTGTAATGTCATTAGGTGTGTGGTTTTCTTTAAAACCCAAAGAAAGAGGCTGTCAATTGCCTTCGCAATATACAGACTTAAGATCAAAATGAAGGTCATCACTGCAGCCATCGTCTGAAGAGTGTCAGAAAGGAAAGGCAGTCTTTCTAGAAGGAATGTCAATGAAACAGCCACTGTGCATTTAAAAAGCTGGCTACAGCCATAAATTTAAAAACAATAACAGGCAGAAGCAGAAAAAAACTTGTCTTTAAGGCAACCTCAAGTCAAAGCTGAGACTGAGATTGCAACTGTTGGCTTTTACGTGCAGTCAATCACAGTCAGCCAGATCAAGTCTGTCTTTAAAATATTCAAATCCTAATGCTGTTGGAGAACGCGGTGTATCAGAGCAAGTGTCACAAGATAGGAAGCAATCTCACTTTTTACAGTATTGTTCTAGGGATTTGTTTGCATTGCATTTTCCCTTCAGCATTGCTTTCATTGGCTTTATTAATAGTTCATCTAAAATAAAGGGATTTTTTCCAAGGGGAATGTATGAATTTATCATTAGCCACTTATTTGTGAGAAAGGTTACAAAGGAGAGGAAGATATTCAAGCCCATTTGGCTCATTTGAAAGATAGTAGCTAATTGATCCAAGGATCTCATTCAGGTGTTTCTTAAAAGAAGCCAGGCTGGATTGATAATTCCATGCTCCCATTACCCATTGAGTAAAGAACTGCCTCTTGTTCTCTGTCTTAAATGAACTTCCATATACAGTACCAACAAGAGTAAAATGTGGTATTTGGACAAGTATTCTACTCTTGGAAATGTTGTTTTGGAAGGTGATCTCACTGACCATTGTTTCAGGCTTAACTGGTGTAAGAGTCAGCAAAACCCCATGAATCTGGGCTTTATTTGATAATATGCACGTGCATTCAATGCCAGAGGTAAGAGTTTGAAAGGTACAGTATTTGAAGTTTTTTTCAAACCTTTGCCTTAGCAGATATCATTGAAACAACACTTCTCCTAACTATCATTTCTGCCCTAAAACATAACCATGCCATCAAAAAGCAAATATGTTTTGCAGGAATCCTAACCCTAACCCTAGCTATGAGCCTGCAAGGCTCATAGGGCTCAGATTTTCCTCAAAGAATTAATGCAACCTTATACTCAATTGAGTGCAAAATATACTTCACTGAAACAAAATATTTGTCAGAAATGGTTAAGCAAGTCCACCAAACTAAAGAGAACATTCCAATAATAGTAAAATCCGGTATTTGGACAAGTATTCTGTTGTTTTAGTATTAATACTAAGAATACTAGTATTCTAATTTTAATAATTTGGACAAGTATTCTGTTGTTTTGGATACAATAAGCATGGTTTCATGCTTAACTGGTGTAAGAGTCAGCAAAATCCCATGAATCTGGGCTTTACTTGATAATACTGTATGCATGTGCATTAAATGCCAGAGATAAGATTCTGAAAGATATTTGAAGTTTTTTTGAAACCTTTGCCTTAGTGCAAAATCCCCCCTTTAAGCAATGCAGTGCAGCTAAAAATGGAAGAAAGAAATTCTGCAGATATCATTGAAATAACACTTTTACTATCATTTCTGCCCTACACAACCATGCCATCAAAAAGCAGCTATGTTTTGCAGTAATCCTAACCCTAACCCTAGCTATGGGTTTCCAAGGTTAGGGTTAGGGCTCAGAATTTCCTCAAAGAATTAATGCAACCTTCCACTCAATTGAGTGCAAAATATACTTCACTGAAACAAAATATTTGTCAGAAATGGTTAAGCAAGCCCACCAAACTAAAGAGAATGTTCCAATAAGAGTAAAATGCGGTATTTGGACGAGTATTCTGTTGTTTTGGATACAATGAGCGTGGTTTCAGGCTTAACTGGTGTAAGAGTCAGCAAAATCCCATGAATCTGGGCTTAATATGATCATATGCATGTACATTCAATGACAGAGGTAAGATTCTGAAAGATATTTGAAGTTTTTTTTAAATCTTTGCCTTAGTGCACATAAGGCAAAACCCCCCCTTTAAGCAATACAGTGCAGCTAAAAATGGAAGACAAGAATTCTACAGATCTCATTGAAACAACACTTTTCCTAACTATCATTTCTGCCCTAAAACACAACCATGCCATCAAAAAGTAACAATGGTTTCCAGGAATCCTAACCCTAACCCTAGCTAAGGGCTTGCAAGGCTAGGGTTAGGGCTCAGAATTTCCTCAAAGAATTAATGCAACCTTCCACTCAATTGAGTGCAAAATATACTTCACTGAAACAAAATATTTGTCAGAAATGGTTAAGCAAGCCCACCAAACTAAAGAGATCGTACCAACAGGAGTATAATGTGGTATTTGGACAAGTATTCTACTAATGGAAATGTTGTTTTGGTAGCTGATCTCAATGAGCGTGGTTTCAGACTTTACTGGTGTAAGAGTCAGCAAAACCCCAAGAATCTGGGCTTTATTTGATAATATGCATGTGCATTCAATGCCAGAGGTAAGATTTTGAAAGGTATTTGAAGTTTTTTTCAAACCTTTGTCTTAGTGCACTTAAGGCAAAATCCCCCCTTTAAGTAAAGCACTGCAGCTAAAAATGGAAGAAAAAAAATCTGCAGATATCATTGAAACAACACATTTCCTAACTATCATTTCTGCTCTAAAACACAACCATGCCATCAAAAAGTATCTATGGTTTGCAGGATTCCTAACCCTAACCCTAGCTATGGGCTTGCAAGGTTAGGGTTAGGGCTCGGAATTTCCTCAAAGAATTAATGCAACCTTCCACTCAATTGAGTGCAAAATATACTTCACTGAAACAAAATATTTGTCAGAAATGGTTAAGCAAGCCCACCAAACTAAGGAGAACGTACCAACAAGCGTAAAATGTTGTATTTGGACAAGTATTCTACTATTTTAATTGTTTTGGAAGGTGATCTCAATGAGCATGGTTTCAGACTTTACTGGTGTAAGAGTCAGCAAAAAAAACATGAATCTGGGCTTTATTTGATAATATAAATGTGCATTCAATGCCAGAGGTAAGATTTTGAAAGGTACAGAATTTGAAGTTTTTTTAAACCTTTGCCTTAGTACTTAAGGCAAAATCCCCCTTTTAAGCAATGCAGTGCAGCTAAAAATGAAAGACAATTCTGCAAATATCATTGAAACAACACTTTTCATAAATATCATTTATGCTGTAAAACATAACCATGCCATCAAAGAGCAGCTATGTTTTGCAGTAATCATAACCCTAACCCTAGCTAAGGGCTTGCAAGGCTAGGGTTAGGGCTCGGAATTTCCTCAAAGAATTAATGCAACCTTCCACTCAATTGAGTGCAAAATATACTTCACTGAAACAAAATATTTGTCAGAAATGGTTAAGCAAGCCCACCAATCTAAAGAGAACGTTCCAATAAGAGTAAAATGCAGTATTTGGACAAGTACTCTAATACTCTAATACTTAGTATTAATACTTAGAACACTAGTATTCTAATTCTAATACTTTGGACAAGTATTTCGTTGTTTTGGATACAATGAGCGTGGTTTCAGGCTTAACTGGTGTAAGAGTCAGCAAAATCCCAAGAATCTGGGCTTAATTTGATAATATGCATGTGCATTTAATGCCAGAGGTAAGATTTTGAAGTTTTTTAAAACCTTTGCCTTAGTGCACTGAATGCAAAATCCCCCTTTTAAGCAATGCAGTGCAGTTAAAAATGGAAGAAAAAATTCTGCAGATATCATTGAAACAACACTTTTACTATCATTTCTGCCCTACACAACTATGCCATCAAAAAGCAGCTATGTTTTGCAGTAATCCTAACCCTAACCCTAGCTATGGGTTTCCAAGGTTAGGGTTAGGGCTCAGAATTTCCTCAAAGAATTAATGCAACCTTGCACTCAATTGAGTGCAAAATATACTTCACTGAAACAAAATATTTGTCAGAAAAGGTTAAGCAAGCCCACCAAACTAAAGAGATCGTACCAACAGGATTATAATGCGGTATTTGGACAAGTATTCTACTATTGGAAATGTTGTTTTGGAAGCTGATCTCAAAGAGTGTGGTTTCAGACTTAACTGGTGTAAGAGTCAGCAAAACCCCAAGAATCTGGGCTTAATTTGATAATATGCATGTGCATTCAATGCCAGAGGTAAGAGTTTGAAAGGTATTTGAAGTTTTTTTCAAGCCTTTGCCTTAGTGCTTCAGGCAAAATCCCCCCTTTTAGCAAAGTAGTGCAGCTAAAAATGGAAGAAACAAATTCTGCAGATATCATTGAAACAACACTTTTCCTAACTATCATTTCTGCCCTAAAACACAACCATGCCATCAAAAAGTAACAATGGTTTGCAGGAATCCTAACCCTAACCCTAGCTATGGGTTTGCAAGGTTAGGGTTAGGGTTCAGAATTTCCTCAAAGAATTAATGCAACCTTCCACTCAATTGAGTGCAAATATACTTCACTGAAACAAAATATTTGTCAGAAATGGTTAAGCAAGTCCAGCAAACTAAAGAGAACGTACCAACAAGCGTAAAATGCGGTACTTGGACAAGTATTCTACTATTGGAAATGTTGTTTTGGTAGCTGATCTCAATGAGCTGGTTTCAGGCTTAACTGGTGTAAGAGTCAGCAAAACCCAAAGAATCTGGGCTTAATGTGATAATATGCATGTGCATTCAATGCCAGAGGTAAGATTTTGAAAGGTATTTGAAGTTTTTTTCTAACCTTTGCCTTAGTGCACTTAAGGCAAAATCCCCCTTTTAAGCAATGCAGTGCAGTGCAGCTAAAACTGGAAGACAAAAATTCTGCAGATATCTTTGAAACAACACTTTCCCTAACTATCATTTCTGCTCTAAAACACAACCATGCCATCAAAAAGTATCTACAGTAGTTTCTTCCTTTGTCCTCTGGTTCGTTCTGCAGTTTATTCTGGTTTAACTTAATCAATGCCTCTGAGGAATTTGAGTACTTGTATGAAGTCCCCTCCTAATTTCCCAGAAAAATGGAGTCATTATGTTTTCTTCTTGGTTATATTGAAAATGTTATTGTACTGGCTAGTATTGAAATGCCCTTCACAAGGGAGCTTCTGCGGCATTCTGGTCTATGAAATATTAACAGGAATCCATTCTCATTAATTCAAAAGCGTTTGATGACAAACATAATTTGCAGTTTTTATTTTCCACTGACTTTTCAAATAATCACCATGTAGGCAGTTTTGATTTTTTCATTCTCTTTTCATTGCAGTTCTGTGCAGCTAGGAATTAATGGTTCGTGTTTTTGGTAATAAAGATGTTTTGGAAGTAGAATGTTTTTGGCTGAATTAAGGAAAATAAGAAAGGCATTTTTTAAATGTAAAGAGTAATGTGTGCACATACAATGTGTGTAGTTAATGACAATATGGTCATTGTTCCTGTAGAATAATAATTGTAAAACATCTTATGACAATCAGATTAAACTATTATAATCGTTGATGGGATATCAGTCAATAGATGCTTGGACAGAATGGCATCTTGTTTTATTTGGTTTATTTCATGAAAGATGGCACCTTCTGGCTGTTGAAAAAAAATTGACAAAATAAAACTCAAGAGCAATAAAAAAACTCAATATAAGAAGTTCAGGTGGGTAGCTGCATCAGCATGAGTAGGCTGCAAAGGAACAAGTAATAGGTTTATTCCATGATGAAAAAAAGAAGAAAGAAAACACAACGTTTCGGCCGTGGAGCCTTCTTCAGGTGTCTGAAGAAGGTGTCTGAAGAATTCAAAGCGCACTCTTCACACCTGAAGAAGGCTCCACAGCCGAAACATTGTGTTTTCTTTCTTCTTTTTTTCAGCATGGAATAAACCTATTACTTGTTCAATATAAGAATCCTCCACAGCCGAAACTTTGTGTTTTCTTTCTTCTCTTTTCAGCATGGAATAAACCTATTACTTGTTCCTAAAAACCTAGATGGTGGTTTTGTGTCAGTTCAGCTCAGTCTACAATACACCACTGCATTGTTATTTTTTAAAATTTATGTTTTGAATATATGGTAGCATATGAGAAATTGGAAAAAAAAGGCTGTGCAACAGCAGTGTTCATTGTAAACTGCCGTCACTAGATTTGCTGTCTCCTTCTTTCATAAAGTACACAAAGACTGGTGTCTGAGTCTTACTGCCTCCCCAATGTGTTTTCCTTTAACTAGAAAGGCGATACAACCTGGGAGTTTGTTAAGGTTGACCTTATTTACCCAAATGTGTCATTGGAAATTGAAATATGGTAATCTCTCTAAAAGTGTTTGTGCTAATTCTTGTAAAGGTTAGTAGAGCATAATCTTTTCTTTTTTTTAAAGAAATAAATACTGAGTTGGTTCAGATACAGTATTCAACCTCATATGCATGTTATCAAACAACATTCACACCTTTGGTTGCACCACTTTCCTAGCAAAAGGAAAAACATGCTGGGTTAGAGAACTTCCTCCTCAATGTATTTTTGATTTTGATATAAGTGATCTCATTTCCTCCCTGCTACCAGCCCCTCTTAACTTCTCTGTCTTTGGTTCTCCTAAGCCTTATTTATCCCTCTCCCCCTTACACCTGAAGACAACTCCAGAACTGAAATGTTTCTTTCTTTACCTTTCAGCGTGGAATGAACCTTTACCTGTTCCTTTGCAGCCTACACATGCTGAAGCAGCTCCCTACTTGAACTTCTTAAATACAAGTATTGGAATGAAGAAAATGCTTTCCATTCCTAAAACTCACGGGTACACGGGTTCCAGACTTCTAAATGATATTGCTCTTCTGGCCACTTGGTCTTTTTCTCTCTTACAGTTCAGTTTCTCTTCCTATAATGTGTCATGCTCTAAGCCACAGACTATGCTCCACCCTTCATCAGCCATCTAATCACTCTAACAGAGAAGTTGTTTTTTTCCTGAACAAAATTCTTGTGTTACCCTGGTATTACTTATGATTCCAGAGTGATCAAAAGATTCTGGGCATTTGAGCAAGATCTGAACTGAACAGTAGGTGTTTCCTCACCGAAGCGTCTTGTGCTGTCTTTTACCAGGTTATTTGAGACCCTCCAGTCTCTCTTCTGGTCTGTGTTTGGACTCCTGAATCTCTACGTGACCAATGTGAAAGCCAGGCACGAGTTTACCGAGTTTGTGGGTGCTACCATGTTCGGGACCTACAACGTCATCTCATTAGTGGTGCTGCTGAACATGCTGATCGCCATGATGAATAACTCTTACCAGCTCATCGCCGTGAGTACTGTTTAGCATGTTGGTGGGCCTTTCTCAGTAATGCCTACGCTCACACCAAAAGGAACAGTACATTGACCACATGCATTAGCATTGCCTAAAAGCCCTTAGATTTGTTTGCAGTTTAGGATTTTAAAAGTTTTTTTTTTACAGCTTTGAATTGACCCCTTTTCTAAAACAGAGAACTAATAATGTATCTGTATTCTCTAGCGTTTTTGGAGAATTGTTGTAAACCCACACATATTCAAAGACCTCTCGCCACCACAAATACCTCTCACTAACACATTATGAAATTGTTAGACTGCTGTTGCAGCCTCTCTTACTAATCATTCTGAAAGTGTTCAGCAGTACAGTATGTAGAAGTACTGTATGTATGCTTTCAGGAGTTTGGTTCTCTGGCATAGTTTCTAGCACTGATATTGCTTTGGGAACATAATTAGTGTCACAAGCGGTCTTCACAAATACACTTGCACTTAAATTCAGATGAAATAAATGTTATCCATTCTCAAGAATTAAAAATTCAAGGCGCACTTGTAAAATGAAAATGTATAATGAAAGAACACAGTTGCAGACATTGAATCCTTGTATCTTAATTAATTAGATGAGAATATCGTAACAGCCACTTCTCAGGCTGAATGAGTGTTCAATAAAATTAGAAGAGGGATCATTGACAAATTAGTTTTATCATGGAGAGACATAATTTTTCCCAGTTTGCTGAAATAAAAGAAAACCTATCCAAAGTGCCCTTTGTAGCATTTAAATAAAACTGTAAAGAAATTAAACTCCATTTGTTCAAATGGATAGACAAGGAAATATGAATAAAACATCCCCTGAAAATGGATGCCTGTGAATACATTTTAATCTTGCTTGTTTTAAGAGCTGGAAAGTGAAATGATTCATTTAAGACGAGTGATCTGCATAACGTGACAACTTTTTTCCTGTCAGAGCATCAGGTTTGGTCTTTCTGTTAAACTAGGACGCTGTGCTACCTATGAACATTATGGAATTGATACTGCAGCCTGCTTGCTGTTCACTAGAAGGCATGGCTTGTATGAGGAGGATGCCACACACAAGACTAATGTCTATTTCTTTGCAACTCTGCTGGGAAACATACAGTATGGTAGTTAGAGATAATGATAAAGATAAAAGATAATGAGATTCAAGATAAGATTATAGTTAAAATTAATACTAAAGCACTTAATAACCTAAATCTAAATGTGCTTAACTCTAATTATGCAGCACATCCTCTAGTAATGGTTGTGTAAAGAGAGGACTTTGCCTGACCTAATCTGTAGAATCAGTCAGGGAAAGTGCACTGTGTGGGCTTAGACATTAGATCCAGGGTTTCAGTGTGGCCTTTAAGTGGTGTATGGTTTCTTTTCCAGCTGGCTACGTGTATATGTCAAACATTCTCTAGAATAAAAGGTGATTGTGTGTGGTTTTCTTTCAGGAAGAGATGTTTTTTTTTGGTTCCACAGAATGTTTGTTGTCTTGGCATACCTGTCTTAACATCAGGCTCTCTGCAAACCTTTGCAGTAAACACTTACTATGCTACACTACATAAGCCAGTAAATAACCTCATTTAAGACACAGGGGGCCAGTACTTGCTGCAGTAACTGCATATTGTCAGGGAACAAAACATGAATGCCGACAATAAAAACAGGCTATAGTAAAAAAAAATACACTAGAGAGTCCAATTTTTGCTTGTGATGAAACATAAGTTTCAGCTTATCAAAACAGATCTTTGAAAAAAATGTATTCATGCATTACTCTGCAAAGTGTAATCTTGTAAAATCTACTAGTCACAAAGCCTAGGCTGAAAAGTGTACAGTTCTTTACTGTATATCTATTAATTTGGTTCCAAAACACTGTTGAAATCAAACAATACATAAACAATTGAATCGTTCAGACTTAAAAAAGATATAGCAGATGTAGCCCTACAAACACATATCAGAGTCGTACTGAAAGTCAAGTGTATTACCTAAAATCAGGCTCCCACCGGAACCCAGACAAAATCGTTCATAATATTAACTTTAATGTATCATAAACAGGATAATATTTATTAGAACATACTTGCAGTGTCTAAAAACAGCATATACTGTCAGATATAAGAAGCTAAGCAAAGCAAGGTCGGGCCAGATCAGTACATCATTTGGCAGTCTTCCTTCTGGACCAGAATTTGCACATCAATGCCTCATGGGGATGACAGGAGAAACTGTTCCACAGTTCCAAAGGAGGTGCCATCCTTCAGATGATATGTAAAACCACGGTCCTGACTATTTGGTCATTTAAGATCCTGTGGCACGGTTGCACAGTGGGCTAGCATATGCTGGTCACTTTAAATGTCCTCCTTAAATCAAATAGTGAGGGAATTTCTCTTCTTTCTCACCTGATTTGCTTTGTAAAGGGGCTCCTGCCGCCGAATGGTTCCTGCATGTCACCCAGGTGGGGATTGCACTGCAGTATTGGATGAAGCACGTTCTTATATGTCAAGTGCTTCGGAATCCTTTGGGATGAGAAGCAGCACATGAATTATTCACATCTGAAGGAGAACTTCAACTTTAGAACTGTAATTTTGCAAAATTAACCATGGAAAACGTCTCATGTTCTATTTTGTTTCTGAAAATGTATCATCTTTCACACAGAACATAAGCTTCAATATTGTTTAGGTCAGTGACTGATTAAATATTGGCAAAGAATTGGCTTGTTTGTGAAACAGTTCTTCTGGTACAATTTAGTGATTTCCTAATGTACAGTACTGTAGCATGTATTTTAAGTGTACACCCGCTCAAAACAGGGTTAGGAGAGTAAACTGCTAAAAGCCATTACTTAAGAAACATCAGCACATATCAGCTTGTACTGTAGATATTTGCAGTGACTTGTCAAAAGGTCATAAAGGAAAAATAAGAAAATAATTGTCAAAGCAAAAGCTTTACAACACACACAGCAAGGTGCTTCTTGTATACATCATACTATAACTGAATACAACAAAAAAGTCAATTACAAGTTTCTTTTGAAACTCCACAGGACCATGCTGACATTGAATGGAAGTTTGCCCGGACCAAACTGTGGATGAGCTATTTTGATGAAGGGGGTACCCTGCCTCCCCCGTTTAACATCGTCCCAAGCCCCAAGTCTATCTGGTACCTGTTTGTGTGGCTCCACAGGAAGCTGTGCTCAAGGAGGCGACAAGAAGAGGAACAGAAGAAACATGAGAACTTCAGGGCTTTCACTGTAAGACACTCCATTCATCACATTGCATGCAAGCAGATTGGTGTGGAGACTTCACCAACAGCAATGGTACAAGGAGCAGTCCATTATAAGGACTGGTTTTAGATGTCTCCCAAGTAAACCCACAACAAGCTGGGATCACAGACTGTGGCCCGTATAGTCCAGAGATTACTATGGGGTTCCCAAAGGAGTTGTTTGAATGTACAGTAGGTGGGTTTGAAGCTATATCAGAACCAACACCTCTTTTTGCATTTATATTTTTCACATATTTACTGTACTGAACAAAAAAAATCTTCCTCTGGGATCTATACAAGTGGTAACAACCATGTTTCTGGTTTGTAGTGGGTGGTTATTTGCTGCTAGGCAATGCTGTCTCAGTTTTTACTTTTATCAAAGCTTTTCAACCTTTATCCTCAACTTAAAATTCAAACACCAAACCCAACATGATTACAAAACCAAAACTGGCATATCATGTTTGAAGGCAGTATGTTAAAACAGTTATCAGCCCTAAACAAGTGAAAACTATACCTTTTCAACTCATAAGAATTTAGATATGAAATAATAGACTTTATTTTGTCACAATCAACGTTTGTCACAATCAATTGACATCTGAATCTCTATTCATTTGTCATGCAGTAAATTCTCAAGACAAATATTTCTCCTGAGACATCAATAATTTCAAATCACTATAACTAAAATTCTGCACTTTGGAAATTTGGTGTGAAAATAAAATGTATCATCTTCTTATCCCATTTAATGTGTTACATACAGTGCATGTGTAACAAATATTGTTACAAATGGGGATTAAAAAATTAGAGAAAATCAGGAAATTGACCAAGCCGATAAATCAAAATAAATAACCATAATCCTCAACTCGGATTTTACCAAGTATTGATTGGAGACAAATAAGCTTTTGTACTCTGGCACAGCTTTGGTGAAAAGAGTAATAATTCAGGCACAGTGGGTTAAACAAATATTTATTAAAAAATTACAACACACTAAATATACAACACACAAGTGACTGTACTCTATCTACAAGTTTCCAGTCAATGGTGTGCCAGAGCCCTACACCCAGACTACCCAGAAAACCATAGGCTATTCAAATTAATGCCTACAAAGGCAAGAAAAAGAGAAAACTACAGTACCTTTTAAACTGAATACAACTTGTGGTTAAAGTAAAACTCTCTCTCTCTGTAAACTCAGATGCCACCAAAATGAATGGGGACCTCACTAACCAGGACAGGCCATTTTTAACCAAGGGATTCTTCACTCTGATTTCCTGAGTTCCCTAAAAAACACAGAACAGCAAGCTCTGTTAGCAAGGTTTAAATACTTAGTTCCAATCTGGTCTTCCAATCTGCACACAGTTTATGTTCTGTGTCCTCCTGTCTCCTCTTTTGTTCTCTACTGCTCCATTGCCTGTGCGTCTATCTTTTATCCTACACTTTTGACACTCTTAATCATTTACCCAGAACTTAACTAAGGTAAACCAGGAGGTTCTTTTGATTAGTGCATCTCTCGCAATTAGGTTAACATCCCTTGATTTCCAGCTCTAGGAAGGAAAAATGTTGGCACGAGTTAGGTGTTACCCATTGTACCTAGATTCTTACAGACATTTCCATAGCCACCTACGTACTGCCCCACACCCTGTATCAATATGTCACATATGAAGAATAAGGAAAAGGTCTATGTGTCTTTTTTACACCAAACAGAGCAAACATTTTTCAGCAGTTGTCATAAAAGGTCACAGGTAACCTCTGGGAGGTTTTTATAATCCTTTAAAGCTAAAGAATAATGTTTTTAAACACAGAAGATGTAAACTAAGAACCCCCAGAATCTCAGTGGCAGGATATGTGTATGTGGATTGAGAACCATTATACAGACTTGGATCGCCATACCCAGCTAGGGAAATCCCACATCTCAATCCCACTGAAAATTGTAACACTAGGTCCAATGCTCATTATTCAGGAGGGTTTTTTAATATTTTGGCCAATGAGTGTAAAAGCACACATGAAAAACTAAAAAAAAAAAATTGTGTAAAAGTCTAAAAGTTATCTATCCAAATTTTAATAAGTGCTTTCTGGTTCTTTGATTTCAGGAGCGTCATGCTGACAATTTGATCCAAAATCAGCACTACCAGGTATGAAGGTTTCTATTCTCGTTAAACATTCAGGTTGATTACAAATGTGATGCTGAAATACAGTAGACTATTTAGAGACTATTCAGTTTACTCTGGCAGCATGTCTTTTCGATAAAGGAGGAAACGGAAGTACCCACTGAAACACCCACATGAGCATGAGAAGAACATGCAAACTCCACCTGGAAGGAAACCCAACAGAATTAAACCCAGAACACAAGATCTACGAGACAGCAGTATAAACTGTGCTAACTATAATTTGAACACGTAAAATAAAACATGTTTCGAATCAAGGATATAGGGTATTCTATGTGGAATTTCTCAGTCTTTTCGTATACTATTCCGTATAATCCTAAAATTGCTCTAACTACATCTTGAATTATACAATTTTGAGTTCATTTTTCAGTAATGCTTTAGTTTATGTTGAAAAAATGACACTTAATAAATGGATAAAATAAACCAAAGATTTATTTTGTGGGATTGTGGCTATGGTCAGGTTTAGAGGTCTGTTATTAATATTCAATTAATTTACAGTGAAGATTTGTATTATTATTATGTATTTATGTCACTCTAATAAAACATTAACAGAATCAGTTCCTAAAACATTATAAATGGCATCTGCAAATGCTTATATAGCATTTATATAGCAAGAAAAACAGTATGCAAGAAAGGTGAATGTAGTGTAAAGCTTGATTTGAACACCCACACAAAACATGCAGTTGTTTTATGTTTTCATATGCACTACTGCAGTCTTGCTTTATTAGATTTGTTCCATCCCTTCACTGATCCATTTTCTAACAGGGTCACAGGGAAGCAAGAGGTCACCAGTCAATAGGCACCAGGCAGGATACATCCTGATGAGATTCCACTGCATCACAGGGCTGACAGTCACAAACACACATACACACTCACACATTGGGCCAAAAGTTTTCCCAGAAGCCATTTAACTTACAGTACCTTTGTATTGTTGGAGAAAACCAAATGATCCAGTGAAAACCCATGCACAAACTAAGGGAGAACTTACAATCTCCACGCAGAGAGCACCTTAGATCCAGAATTGAAGAGAGGGATCCAGAACTGCATGGCACAATGCTAACCAATGTGCCACCTTGCCACTCCATTAGATTAATTGTTCATCTAAAATAAATACTGTATGTACTGTAAATGTCATTACTGTTGCCTCAGTTTCCTAATCATGTGAAAACGGGTCAAAGGCTCTTCAGAACACAAACTAAAAGATACAAACCAACAAAGAGATAGGCATGCACAAGCATGTTACACACATATATATAATTCATGCATGTGTGTACAGTATTTGAGCCTTAAATCCTACAAAGCACTGCCTTTAAAAGAGAAAATATTGTATTTAGTAACATTCTTCACCCACAGTGAAGTATGTAGGTGAAAGCCATTCTTATGTCTGTCACCAGCAATCTCTCACAGAGACTGACAAATTGACGAGCATTTTCTGACCTCATTCAAGTGGGGACGGTCAGTCCATGACATGGACATAGTTGCATTACTGAAAAATAAGAGAGGCACGAGACATATGTCTCATCCTGCTCATTTGGTTCCTCCTAATTTATTGATCTATAGTTTTTTTTTAACCAAGCCTTACTATTGTCTTTCATATCAGAAGGCCTTTCACTCCTTTCATGCCAGACTTGAAGCTACAGTGCATGGACTTATTACAATTTTAAATAAGCCTAGATTACAATTATCTGTTATATTTTGTGTATTAAAGGGATAATTAGAAAAGCCGCATCAAAATTCACCCTTGTTGTACACAATAATGATAACACAGCATGCTTTAAAATGAAAATATGGAAAATTAATTTTAGAAATACAATGAAAAGTATGGAAATTACAAGCACCTCTTGTGACCAAGTGCACTTTCGAAATCCTAGATTTATTTGTGAGGCAAATCCCTGTGAAAATGTATCACAATATCAGTTAAAAACATAGGGACTAAACTGGGACTGTTAGAATTTGAAACTGTGTTCACCAGGGATGTCCAATCCTATTTTTGGACGGCCAGTTTGTCTGCAGGGTTTCAATCAGTTCAGTTTACTGTCATATGCACAAGTGTAATGAAATGCTTATTTGCATGTATGCTCCAATTCAAGGACATTAAGGAAACACCAAAAACAAACACAGAACAGTGGCAGCAACAACAACAGAATTATATAACACATCTTAGAGTACTGTTTTTAATGCAATAAAAGTGCTTGTTTTTGTATCCTCAGGTCCAAACGTTTCTTTTTTTCTGTCAAGCAATGGTTTGGGCTGACAGTCTTTTGAAGATTTTGAAATCTTCTTTCTTCAGATTTCTGAAGTTGTAATTCTTTTAGCCTGTTTTAAGATAACACACCTATCCTGGGATTGTGGAGGAGGGTTTCTTCACTTCTTATTTTGAGTTCATGTCTTTTCAATGGTGTGGTGACCAATAATTAAGAATGAGGTCTTAGTGTATAATGCAATAGTTGTATTATGCTCTTTAAATGAAGCAGAATACATTCTATAGTGTTAACACTGCCAAAACCTGAGGATGCATATTTTTCTCAACCAGTGCAAGGTTTCACAATTTTCTCCTGTTTGTTACCTTTACTGTATATAGCCAGATAACCAGCAAACCATAAAAAAACATATTGACTACATTATGAAATAAAAATACCTGCGATGAACTGGTGACCTAAGCAGGGTTTTTTCTGCCTTGTACCCATTGCTTGATAGGATAGGCTCCAGCTCTCCCATGACCCTGAAGCAGTTAAAAAATGGATGGATGGCTAAAACTATCCATAATTTCATAATTGATACAATATACATCATAATTGAAAAAATAAAAACTCAACTCAACAAAAAGTATTAGTGTCATTTTAATTAAAATGAATTTGACCTAGACTGATCATCCTAAATTCTTTGTGTTTCACATGATTTGCCATTCACAACTGACATATTAAAGATATATATTTCATCAGGTCTGTCTCACAATTTTATACTTTCAAACTTGTTCTAAAGAATTCACCTGTAATACTGTAAAATACATTAGTCCCAAACACAGAACAAGAATATTTTGACTGGAAAGTCCAGTGCAGAGGTTTTGCTTGTTTACGGTCTCTGGTACTTTCCATAATATGATTTACTAGGAGTTGTCAAAAGATACACGAGGCTAATTTTTAACATATGCTCATTTGTTTATCAATTTAATTTTTAGCAGGGTTTGCACCGCCTTGCTTTGAATATTTTATGAGCTCAATGAAGTCTACATAGCTGGAGGGACTGTTTTCCCAAAACTCCGAAATGGCTATAATTCCATTCCCCCAAGGCTAAAAAACTGGAAGGCTTCACCAGCAGAAAGCATTCATGTCTGGCACAGAGAGAAATACATAATAAATTAGCTTTATCAAAAGATACAGCTGCTCTCTTTTCGGAATAAACGCGATAAGGGAATAATCTTGAAGCACTTTCAGAACGCTGTACGGATCTGACAAGTTGCGAAGCACTGATTGGGATAAGAGCTAGTTCTACTAGCTTCTTGGTACTTCTGTGCATTTCTGGTGGAGCTGAAATGGGACAATATCCATACCGGTAATATAATACAAACATGAATGCATTTCTGAATATTTAAATATTTAATAATGGAACTTAATTCTTTTAAAAAACAAGAGGTGTTTATTTCAATAATCATTTCTCTATGCCCATGGTTAATCAGTGATACAGAGCTGTTATCACCTATGTTAAGCTCAAGAGCAGTTGAAAAAGAGAGGAAAATGAATTATGTTGCTGACATTAGCAAATCAAGAGTTGGAAAATTATCCAATTGAGCATGTAGTGAATAAAAAAATGTTTTCATTTCAGATACAAAACATGGTAAATGGGAATGGTAAACTATTCCACCTGTCATTAAAGACATACAGTATTGTTAACTACTGGCACCTGATAAGGTGTACCTCATACACTAAATATAATGATACTGAAACTTTCAAAGCCCAGCCCCAAACCTTTAACTAACTCTACACACATGAATAAATGCGCCTGGGCATCCATAATTAATATCACTCATATCAGCACACTAACAACATTTCCTATTATTAAAGGGAACTGTGACATCATCTATGCAAGGTTCTGATGTATAGTATCTTGTTTCTTTTTTCAACAGGTTCCGGTTCTGATTTAAAAATAAAGGGGTTTAAACATTTGCTGCAGATGGTCTCATCAGTGCTTTTTTGGAGAAAAAGTGTTCTTGTTTTACTGTGCCCTGTTACAATGTCCCTTTAATGACAACATTTGTCTGAATTTCAGGAAGTCATAAGAAACCTAGTGAAAAGATATGTGGCGGCTATGATTCGGAGTGCAAAAACAGACGAAGGCCTAACAGAGGAGAACTTCAAGGTTGGTTCATTATGTACATCTCTGTTCCAGTGAAACCAGTGACCGCTCGGCCATTGAGTTAGTGGGCTCAGCTGTTCTGGAGGGGCCCCTAATTTCTATGCCTACAGAAGACATAACCGAAAGTACCTCTGTTGTTTCAGGCTTATACAGTCACTGGCAAATATATTACAGGTCACACATTTTGTGGAAGACCTGAGGAACATGAGAAAGATTTTGGGTAGGTCACCTACAGTACTGCAACCAGCAGTTTAGCCAGATTTCAAACCTGCTGAAAACAGTTTGAAACCAATGAAAATGCAGTTCAATCCCGCACACTGTTGCTTTAATGTTAACCTTAGCCAATGGCAATTCTGGTAGCAGAATGGGATGAGATTGCCTGTGTCAAGTGTTCACTCTACTCACAGATACTCAATATGGTAGTTGTTAGAGGTTCCTAATATTGTGGCCCACCTGTGTAATGATATTAAGTTCCTTTGATAGGAAAAAGGCACAAACTCTGTGCTCAAATATTTTGCCTTTAAAGATAACAAGTAATAGATAAGTAAACTACATAGAGAACTGATGATCAGGTGGCTGTAGGGTGAAGAATTCTAAGTGCATTCCTTGGTGAAGTTTAACTTTCTAATTACGCATTTTACACTGTGATTGAAATGAAGGAATTTTTGGGGAGAGAGGGGTCATACAAATTACAGTCAGCTTAAAACGTTGTTTTGTGCTTGCTGTATTGGTATTCAATAATCTTATGTAGAATTATAGCTAGTGTTATGCTACTGCCTTATTAAAATGTAACATATCCCTTAATTAGCCTGCACGAAACATGTTTGTAGAATGTATACAGATGGATGAACACTTGCCTAGGCTGACTTTAGCTATTCTGGAACACTGTTCCCCATGGGGCTATTATCTTACTTTCTACTCAAGTGACCCTTTAATTGTTTTGAATGCACACTGTACCTTAAATATGTTCTTCAGGCAAGGCATTTCTAGTTTCTCTTGCAATAAAAAAAGAATATCAGTTTGTAAACGTAGATCTGGGAAGCATTTGTATTGTATTATATTGCATGAATTCCTGGAGGTTTTCATTAAAAATGAAACTTTTTTTTCTCTCCACCTACAAACAAACCCTGATGATTTCTCTTCTTTCTTAACATCTATTTTTACAAAGATTTTGATGCATTGCTAACTACTGTTACAGGTATATAACCCCCTCAGCATTTGGCCAAGTTCGATTTGATGTTAGTGCTCAATCTAAAATACTTAGTGCATTTATTGTTTTCCCAAATGATCTTGTACATGAAGTTTAGTTAAATACTGCGGAGAAGGCATTAAGCTGTTTTTGTTATAATAAGGTTATGGAAAATAAGAGATGTTCTTTCTTTCCCAAAGCTTCATTCCACAACAGAGGTTGATAAAACTGCAATGAAAGATGCCAGTGGAAAATGCTATTTAGTACAATACCTTACCATTTTCCTATGACAGAGTAAAAGCAAAAATAAAAGATTGTACTCAACAAAATAAATCTTTCTATACAGTACCAACAGTAGGAAGTCCGAGTACTGGTTGGCTAATGTGTCTGCATGCACTTTAAGAGCTGAGAGTTTATTAAATTGGTCCCACTAAGCCCAGAATGGGCTGATTTAGGTTTTTAAGAGTTGAATTGGAATGTAAATCTGCTAAATTATACTAATTTTATGGTCTCCATCCATGTTCCTGGAGAGCCGTAGTCCCTTATTGCTTTGTTTCCCATCCATGACTCAATAAATAAATAAGTCTTGACCAAATGATCCAACAACAGCTTTAGGTAAATAACTGAGAATGTTGCTACAGTAGAATAGAAAAGTAAAAGACAGTGCAGCTTTCCAGGGCCTGGTCTTGAAACCCCTGTACTATATTTTAAGAGGTCTACTCACCATCAGAAAGTCCATGATTTCAAGCCACTGCTGTTTTATTTGTCCACGCTCTTCCAGGAGCTGAAGCAGGACATCTCCAGTTTCCGCTATGAGGTCTTGGACCTCCTAGGTAATAGGAAACCCCCGAGGAGGACCTACTCGTCCAGCAGTGAGGCCACACTGAAGGACGAGGCAAATGAGGACGAGGACGGAGGCCGGGACAAGAGCTCCAAGAGCGTCTCCTTCAGCCTGGCCGAGAAGAAGAAAGACGCCTTCAGTGTCTCGGCCCTCTTCAAGTCCATGTCAGGGGCGGACGTGGCCGAGGACAAACCAAAGAGCAACGGCCTGAGGCGGTCCTTCATCAAGAACGGCAACCGGCTGCAGCGCCTCTCCAGTTCCAAGAAAGACTCGTTCAAAAGGCTGGGCCTGCTGTTCTCAAAGATGAATGGGCACCTCTCAGAGCCGAACTCGGAGCCCATGTACACCATCTCCGATGGACTCCTCCAGCCCCAGTATATGTGGCAGGACTTCAAGCACTCTCTCGCCAACGACCGGGAGGTGACCCGCAGTGAAATCCACCTCAACGAGGTGGGCCTCACCCAGCCGGCCCAGGTCAATGGTAAAGACAGTCTCGTGCCTCCTGTAGGCAGCAAGTCCCTTCACTGTGCTTCCAACATAACAGCTTCCAACTCCAGACTCATAGACTCCACAGAGGATGTGTTCGACAGCTGGGAAGGGGGCTGCGATGGGCTGATCAGAAAGTGGAGACAGGGGCAGGAGGACATCGTTTCCACTCAGCTATAAAGAAAAAAAGAAAAGATATATATTTCTAATATTTGGTCAAAATCTCTGCTTGCACTGTAATCCAAGCTAGGGGCCAGCCTAGAACATTTATTTAAACAGGGCGCCCACGACTGCAAGTTATTAGTGTAGAAAAATAAATTTTAAAAACAGGAGCTTAGTTTATTGCAATAGTAGTACTTATTAACAATTTAGCTACCCATGTACAGTCTTTTTCTTCTTTTACCTACTGCTGAATTTTTAACAAAACTAGGCACAGCTCAGGTAAACTCCGATAGGGTTTACTGCTGAAAAAGTCTCTTCCCCTGACTACGAAGGTACTGTACAACAGCATTTTGTTTTAAGTCTGTGTTCCCAACAAGAAATTAAAAAAATCATGGTGTTAAAATTCCTTTGAAATTATTTTTTGAGTTGCTGCTAACAATGCGTTTTACTGGTGAAAAGCTATTTCTCATCGGGGCATGCCATGTAACAGTTATCTGTGCCAGACCATTTCTGCCCTGTTTTGACTATTTTAATACTAAATGAACAATAGAGGGAACCTCTGCTGATAAGACAGATGAGGTATTGTATTTTTAGAGGTTTATATAAAATGCATATAAAAACTATTGGTGCAGAATCATTTTTAACTCACATGCTATATAAAGCATTTCTTGCTAATAAAACCTTCTGAAAGAACTCTTGGATGTCAGCACACATTATTTTATTACTCTCAGTAAATCCAATTTTGAAATAAATTGGAAAGAGATGAATAAATAAACTTTGTTTTATTCATTTAATTTAAGGTGAGGAAGGGTCAACTTTTTTACAGGACCACTAAAATGCCCGATGGACCAGGTGGCTTGTCTCATTTTGTGACTTTCATTATTAATATTCTTTAATTATTTTGTTAAAGTACAAAATCAAATGAAAAGTACGATATCATGTGTTCTGTTTTAATAAAAAAAAACATTTGCTTTATTCCTATTAAGAAGAGGACAAACAGACTCCTCTTTTCACCACTCTCTGAAATATCTTCATTTCTGAGCTTCAAATACAAACGTATTTGCTAGAAACTGGAGGATGTCTTCAAAATCTAAACGGGACAAAACTGATGTGCAGATACATACTATATTGCACAAAGGAGATCACAAAAACTCAATTCACATCTTCCCCGCATTGCTTAAAACCACCACCAATAATCCAGCTATTTGCAGTCCAATGTCTTAAGGTGCAATCAACATCCCAAGATAAATTGGCTTTTTTTTAAACAAATATATTATATTATTCTCAATAATACATTTCTTTTTATGTAGGCTTTGTTGAAAATGTCCATGTTGCCCATTTCAAGCTATTACTATCCATCCATTTTCTGACTGATTTATCCAATTAACTTCCCAGTATGCCTTCGGACTGTGGGAGGAAATCGGAGCACCTGGCGGAAACCCTTTAAGATTATTTTCCATTTTATATGAATGCACAGGAGGGATTAAAGATTCTTTTTGCTCTGTTTAAAGGAAAGTTCCTTTTTCTAACCAGATTTTAGAAGGAAATTTAAATTAGTTCTCAAATTCATTACATAATACTGTATGTACAATATTTTCAAAGTTGACAGAATGCTTGTTAAATCTGCTGATGAGTCTATATTTTTAAAAATAAATTTTGGATGGTAAACTATGTGAAAACCATCTGGAAAGACTCCTCTTTCTGCTGGCTGACGATCTAGATTGTTGCTCAGAAACCAAAAAACTGAAATTCAGATTCTATAATAAAAGGGAATGCATCAAGCAAGTTGTAAGACACTGACACTTGTCGTCTAAAATGAAAATATAAACTTAATTTTGTAGCCCTTTATCAAAAGATACAGAAAAAGTGATGTACTTTATACAATACAGTCAAAGCAAGAAGTCTATTTCAAATTCCAGCAAAATTCATGTAGGCTGGTTTTGCTTTCAAAATTCAATTTTGAATTAAATTATCTTCTGGATATATTTCAAGTGTTAAAACTTTAAAAATATATTCTGCAATATGAAGACATCAAAGAATGCCCTGTGGATTAAAAATCATGCCTGTGTCCCACAATAAAAGGTTCTAAGATTATTATTTCATGCAATGCGTATTTCTCTGAAATTTTAAACAAAAACCTCTTTTGTTTTGTAATATGCTTTAGGACAGCTGGTGCCTGTGGTATACCTGTAGGTCTGTATTGGTAGTCTGAAGTCCCTATAGGTGGATGGGGCTTTTTTCATGTAGTTTGCAGATGTTAAATGTTACTTAGATGTCAATTTATCAAGTAAGATGGATGCTGTGCCGGTGCATTGGTTTTCAATCTCAGCTTGTATATTTTGATATCTCATGCCTCACATAGACTCCCAGGCTAAACAGGGTGTATTTTGCGCTGTGAATGCTAGTGGCAAGCTAATAACCATCTAATTTATGGATGCAGGCCTGCTGTTCACTCTGGACAAACTGGATTGTACGTTTCCAGAAGTGCAAAGACATGGATTGAATTTGTCTTCAGCACCTTGCATTAGCCTTCAAGAGATCTTCAAACTTCCCTTGGAAGGTCCCCATCTTGAGACATGATAATGACTTTCATGATGGATTTTGTTGTTGCTGAATTGGCTCTGTGCCTTTGGGCCTTCAGCTGCTGTTTTGATAATATTAGTTATTACAAGGTTTTCCTTGTTGGATTTCTGATTAGCAGAGGTAAACTCAGATCATGCTGATATCTTTGGAAAATTGATGGTGCATCTTTCTCTAACCAATAAAAAGTCCAAAATTTTAATTACATTCTATAGAATGAATTAGATGTTAATTCAATGGCGAGTATTATAGGCATAGGTTGTTTTCTCCCAGTCATATGATAAAAAGGATTTTGTTGATTTGGGGAGCCAATTCTAAACAGCTGAACTTACTTAATCAAACCAGAAAGCTTTTCACAAGTCCTGACTCAACAAATTTTCTTTGCAACAAATAAAGCCTTCAGGCTAGAACTTCTGACTGGAAATAATATTTACTTGTCTTGGGAATAACCAAATGCTATTTTAAGTTTATTCAGGTAACAATGCCATTGTGGACAGAGCGTGCTGCAAATAATACTTGTACAGTATAAAGTATAAACATGAAGTAAAAAGCAGATCAAGAAAATGACAGTCAAAACTGTCTCTATATATCTATGATAAATATATTATGATACATATTATGTATTATGCCTTGCCAAAGTGTTTAGAAGGTTTTCATAAAAAAAACTGAGAAAAAAAACTGTCTCCAGAAATATCACAGAAAAAAGAATGCGCAAGTTGGATTGAACATAAAATATAAAGATTTGGAATGAGAATTAATCAAATCAGATTTTTTTTTTTTTTGGGGGGGGGGGGTTAATTTATCTCAATAGTGCTTACATTACACTAACACCACTTACCAGCTTTCCTTGCAACCTTCACCTCATTTGAGTGAACAATTTACCTACATACAGTACATCAAAACATTATTCCGAAAAGACTAAGCAAGGGGAAATGGTTTGGATTCCTAGGAAAGATAGAGAATGTTTGATGACCTGGCTAAACATACACTGCATTGCCTTAAGTGGTAATGTTGCCTAAATTGCCTGAATGTAAAAGACTGAAAGAAAGTGGTTATGTTAAGATAACATTGCAATATCACTTTACCTGAACTTCAATTCTGCCTTAAAACACAATCTGGTCATCAAACATTCTCTCTTTTCTTGAAATCCTAACCCTAGCTAAGGGTTTGGGTAAGGTAGGGTTAGGGTTCAGATTTTCTTCAATAGGATTAATGCAATGCAAGTTCAATAGGATTAAAGTTAATGCAAGTTTCAACTCATTTTAGAGGAAAAGATACATACGAGCATCAAAACATTTGTCCTAAAAGATTAAGCAACCTTGTCACACCACTGGCAATGTATCTACAATGGTAAAATTGTATTACTTGACAAGGATTTTGTTATTGCAAATTTCATATTGAATGGTGTTCTCAATGGGCATGGTTTCAGGGTTCAAATGGTTAAATCTTGGGAATTACCAATAAATTGTGGCTGTATCTGTTAATGCGGACATGCATTCAAAGTCAAATGCAAGACTCTGGAAAGTATAACCACTTTCTTTCAGTGTATTGTATTTGGGCAATTGAGGCAATATTACCACTTAAGGCAATGCAGTGTATGGAGCCATACAAACAAGAAAAAAAATGTTAAGATAACGTTGCAATATCGCTTTTCCTGAACTTCAATCCTGCCTTAAAACACAACCAGGTTATCAAACATTCTCCATCTTTTCTAGAAATCCTAACCCTAACCCTAGCTAAGGGTTTGTTGTGAGTTAGGGTTAGGGTTCAAATTATTAATGCAACCTTCAGTGTATGTAGCCATACAGTATATCCAAGAAAATATGTGAGGATAACATTGAAATATCACTTTTCCTGAATTTAATTTTTGTCCTTAAACACAACCATGCCATCTAACATTTTGTTTTCTAGGAAACCTAACCCTAGCTAAGGGTTTGGGTACATTAGGGTTATTGTTCAGATTTTGTTTTAAAGGATTAGATTAGTGCAAACTTCACCTGATTCGAGAGTAAATTCTTACGAGCATCAAAATATTAGTCCTAAAAGAGTAAGCAACCTTACC